>NC_139404.1:652347-1252347 GCF_905368555.1 Meleagris gallopavo
GGTCCACAGTACAGCTGGATGACAGCCATCTGGACCCCAGCACAGCTGGATGACGCCCATCTGGACCACATCACAGCTGGGTTGCACACATCTGGGCAACAGGACAGCTGGATTTCAATGCCACACACACATCTGGACCACATCACAGCTGGATTGCACACATTCGGGCAACAGGACAGCTGGTTTCGATGCCACGCACAGAGCAGGACCCCAGCACAGCTGGATATCACGGTCACATTCACATCTGGACCCCCAGCACAGCTGGACGACGCCCATCTGATCCACATCACAGCTAGATTTCGATGCCAGACACACATCTGGACCCCAGCACAGCTCGATATCATGATCGCATTCACATCTGGACCCCAGCACAGCTGGATTTCGATGCCACGCACACATCTGGACTCCAGCACAGCTGGATTTCAATGCCACGCACACAGCTGGCCCCCAGCACAGCTGGATTTCAATGCCACGCACACATCTGGACCCCAGCACAGCTGGATTTCAATGCCACGCACACATCTGGACCCCAGCACAGCTGGATTTTGATGCCACGCACACAGCTGGACCCCAGCACAGCTGGATGGCACCCATCTGATCCACATCACAGCTGGATTTCGATGCCAGACACACATCTGGACCCCAGCACAGCTGGATATCACGGTCACATTCACATCTGGACCCCAGCACGGCTGGATGACGCCCATCTGGACCACATCACAGCTGGATTGCACACATCCGGGCAACAGGACAGCTGGATTTCAATGCCATGCACACAAGTGGACCCCAGCACAGCTGGCTGGCACCCATCTCATCCACATCACAGCTGGATTTCGATGCCAGACACACATCTGGACCGCAGCACAGCTGGATTGCACACATCTGGGCCCCAAAACAGCTGGATTTTGCTGCCACACACATCTGGCCCCCTGCACAGCTGGGTTTCGATGCCACGCACACAGCTGGACTCCAGCACAGCTGGATTTTGATGCCACACAACTGAGCCCCAGCAAAGCTGGATATCACTGCCACGCACACAGCTGGACCCCAGTACAGCTGTTTTCTATGCCACGCACGCAGCTGGTCCACAGTACAGCTGGATGACAGCCATCTGGACCCCAGCACAGCTGGGTGACGCCCATCTGGACATCACAGCTGGGTTGCACACATCCGGGCAAAAGGACAGCTGGATTTCAAAGCCACACACACATCTGGGCCCCAGCACAGCTGGATATCACGCTCACATTCACATCTGGACCCCAGCACAGCTGGATGACGCCTATCAGGACCACATCACAGCTGGAGTGCCCACATCCGGGCAACAGGGCAGCTGGATTTCAATGCCATGCACACAAGTGGACCCCAGCACAGCTGGCTGGCACCCATCTCATCCACATCACAGCTGGATTTTGATGCCAGAACACATCTGGACCGCAGCACAGCTGGATATCACAGTCACATTCACACCTGGGCCCCAGCACAGCTGGATTGCACACATCTGGGCCCCAAAACAGCTGGATTTCGATGCCACGCACACATCTGGACTCCAGCACAGCTGGATTTCGATGCCACGCACACACCTGAGCCCCAGCACAGCTGGATATCACTGCCACGCACACATCTGGACCCCAGTACAGCTGGATATCATGATCGCATTCACATCTGGACCCCAGCACAGCTGGATTTCAATGCCACGCACACATCTGGACCCCAGCACTGCTGGATTTCAATGCAAGACACGCATATGGACCCCAGCACAGCTGGATATCACGGTCACGCACACATCTGGGCCCCAGCACAGCTGGATATCGCAGTCACATTCACATCTGGACCCCAGCACAGCTGGATTTCGATGCCACGCACACATCTGGACCCCAGCACTGCTGGATATCGCGGTCACGCACACATCTGGGCCCCAGCACAGCTGGATTTTGATGCCACGCACACACTTGAGCCCCAGCATAGCTGGATATCACGGTCACGCACACATCTGGGCCCCAGCACAGCTGGATTTTGATGCCAGACACACATCTGGACCCCAGCACAGCTGGATATCGCGGTCACGCACACATCTGGGCCCCAGCACAGCTGGGTTTCGATGCCACGCACACATCTGGACCCCAGCACAGCTGGATTTCAATGCCACGCACACATCTGGACCCCAGCACAGCTGGTTTTCGATGCCACGTTCACATCTGGGCCCCAGCACAGCTGGATATCGCGGTCACATTCACACCTGGACCCCAGCACAGCTGGATTTTGATGCCACGCACACACCTGGGCCCCAGCACAGCTGGATATCGCGGTCACATTCACATCTGGACCCCAGCACAGCTGGATTTTGATGCCACGCACACACCTGGGCCCCAGCACAGCTGGATATCGCGGTCACATTCACATCTGGTCCCCAGCACAGCTGGATTTCGATGCCACGCACACATCTGGGCCTCAGCACTGCTGGATATCGCGGTCACGCACACATCTGGGCCCCAGCACAGCTGGATTTTGATGCCACGCACACACCTGAGCCCCAGCATAGCTGGATATCACGGTCACGCACACATCTGGGCCCCAGCACGGCTGGATGACGCCCATCTGGACCACATCACAGCTGGATTGCACACATCCGGGCAACAGGACAGCTGGATTTCAATGCCATGCACACAAGTGGACCCCAGCACAGCTGGCTGGCACCCATCTCATCCACATCACAGCTGGATTTCGATGCCAGACACACATCTGGACCGCAGCACAGCTGGATTGCACACATCTGGGCCCCAAAACAGCTGGATTTTGCTGCCACACACATCTGGCCCCCTGCACAGCTGGGTTTCGATGCCACGCACACAGCTGGACTCCAGCACAGCTGGATTTTGATGCCACACAACTGAGCCCCAGCAAAGCTGGATATCACTGCCACGCACACAGCTGGACCCCAGTACAGCTGTTTTCTATGCCACGCACGCAGCTGGTCCACAGTACAGCTGGATGACAGCCATCTGGACCCCAGCACAGCTGGGTGACGCCCATCTGGACATCACAGCTGGGTTGCACACATCCGGGCAAAAGGACAGCTGGATTTCAAAGCCACACACACATCTGGGCCCCAGCACAGCTGGATATCACGCTCACATTCACATCTGGACCCCAGCACAGCTGGATGACGCCTATCAGGACCACATCACAGCTGGAGTGCCCACATCCGGGCAACAGGGCAGCTGGATTTCAATGCCATGCACACAAGTGGACCCCAGCACAGCTGGCTGGCACCCATCTCATCCACATCACAGCTGGATTTTGATGCCAGACACACATCTGGACCGCAGCACAGCTGGATATCACAGTCACATTCACACCTGGGCCCCAGCACAGCTGGATTGCACACATCTGGGCCCCAAAACAGCTGGATTTCGATGCCACGCACACATCTGGACTCCAGCACAGCTGGATTTCGATGCCACGCACACACCTGAGCCCCAGCACAGCTGGATATCACTGCCACGCACACATCTGGACCCCAGTACAGCTGGATATCAATGCCACGCACACATCTGGACCCCAGCACAGCTGGATTTCAATGCCACGCACACATCTGGACCCCAGCACTGCTGGATGACACGCATATGGACCCCAGCACAGCTGGATATCACGGTCACGCACACATCTGGGCCCCAGCACAGCTGGATGACACACATCTGGACCCCAGCACAGCTGGATTTCGATGCCACGCACACATCTGGACCCCAGCACTGCTGGATGACGCCCATCTGGGCCCCAGCACAGCTGGATTGCACACATCTGGGCCCCAGCACAGCTGGATTTTGATGCCAGACACACATCTGGACCCCAGCACAGCTGGATTGCACACATCTGGGCCCCAGCACAGCTGGTTTCGATGCCACGCACACATCTGGACCCCAGCACAGCTGGATTTCAATGCCACGCACACATCTGGACCCCAGCACAGCTGGACGATGCCCACCTGGACCCCAGCACAGCTGGATTTTGATGCCACGCACACACCTGGGCCCCAGCACAGCTGGATATCGCGGTCACATTCACATCTGGACCCCAGCACAGCTGGATTTTGATGCCACGCACACACCTGGGCCCCAGCACAGCTGGATATCGCGGTCACATTCACATCTGGTCCCCAGCACAGCTGGATTTCGATGCCACGCACACATCTGGGCCTCAGCACTGCTGGATATCGCGGTCACGTTCACATCTGGGCCCCAGCACAGCTGGATTTTGATGCCATGCACAAACCTGGGCCCCAGCACAGCTGGATATCGCGGTCACATTCACATCTGGTCCCCAGCACAGCTGGATTTCGATGCCACGCACACATCTGGGCCTCAGCACTGCTGGATATCGCGGTCACGCTCACATCTGGGCCCCAGCACAGCTGGATATCGCGGTCACATTCACATCTGGTCCCCAGCACAGCTGGATTTCGATGCCACGCACACATCTGGGCCTCAGCACTGCTGGATATCGCGGTCACGCTCACATCTGGGCCCCAGCACAGCCGGACGGCACCCATCTGCCCCACAGCACAGCTGGATTTCGACGCCACCCACCCATCTGCCTCACATCCCAGCTGCGTTTCCGTGCAGCCCCCCGCCTCGGCAGCCAACCCCAACCCCTCCCACAGCATTTCCTGCCCCCCCACCCCAACCTTGCAGCAGCCCTGCAGCTCCCTCACCGCGCCTCGGCAGCCAGCAGCTCATCGTAGTGGGAGGACCTTTGGTCGTCGTCCTGCCTGTAACGGATGACGGTGGCCAAACCTTTGCTCACCAAAGCCTCGGCGATGTTGCTGCAAATCAAAGCAAAACAGAAAAAGGTTTTTTTTTTTTTTTTTTTTTGGGGGGGGGGGGGGAGTTGGGGGGCGGATCAGAACCCAAAATGCACCCGCAGCAGAGAAAAGGGTGAATTCCCACCTCCTGCCCCTCTTGGTTTTGGGGGGAGGGGGAAGGGCTGCAAAGGGGGCACACAGAGCAATGGGGGATTGGGGCTGAGGGTGCATCCTATGATGCAAGCCTGGTGCATCCCTTATGCGACCTGGCTGCAACCCCAGTGCATCCCTGATGCAACCCTGATGCAACCCTGATGCAACCCCAGTGCATCCCTGATGCAATCCTGGTGCAATCCCAGTGTATCCCTGATGCAACCCTGGTGCAACCCCAGTGCATCCCTGATGCAACCCTGATGCAACCCCAGTGCATCCCTGATGCAATCCTGGTGCAATCCCAGTGTACCCCTGATGCAACCCTGATGCAACCCTGGTGCAACCCCAGTGCATCCCTGATGCAACCCTGATGCAACCCTGATGCAACCTAGGTGCCACCCCAGTGCATCCCTATTGCAACCCTGGTGCATCTCTGGTGCAATCCCAGTGTATCCCTGATGCAACCCTGATGCAACCCTGGTGCAACCCCAGTGCATCCCTGATGCATCCCTGATGCAACCTAGGTGCTACCCCAGTGCATCCCTGTTGCAACCCTGGTGCATCTCTGGTGCAATCCCAGTGTATTCCTGATGCAACACGGATGCAATCCTGGTGCAACGCCAATGCATCCCTGATGCGACCCTGGTGCATTCTTGGTGCATCCTGGTGCATCTCTGATGCAATCCCGGTGCACTCTTGGTGCATCTCTCATGCATCCCTTTTGCAACCCTGCTGCAACCCCAGGGCATCCCTGGTGCAACTCTGGTGCATCTCTGATACAGCTTCAGTGCAATCCTGGTGCATCCTTGGTGCATCTCCAGTGCATCTCTGATGCAACCCTGGTGCATTCTTGGTGCATCCCCAGTGCATCCTTGGTGCAACCCTGGTGCACTCTTGGTGCATCCCTGATGCAACTTTGGTGCATCTCAGATGCAATCCTGGTGCATCCCTGATGCAGTCCTGGTGCAACCCTTGTGCATTCTTGGTGCACCTCAGATGCAATCCTGGTGCAACCCTGGTGCATCTCCGATTCAATCCTGGTGCATTCCCAGTGCATCCCCCATGCAACCCTGGCGTACCCTTGGTGTATCTCTGATGCATCCCCAGTGAAACTCCGATGCAACCCTGGTGCATCTCCGATGCAACCCTGGTGCATCCCTGACACAATTCTGATGCATCTCAGGTGCAACCTCACTGCATCCCTGACACATTTCTGATGCAACCCTGGTGCATCCTTGCTGAAACTCTGATGCAATCCTAGTGCATCCCTGATGCAACCCTGATGCAACCCCAGTGCATCTCTGATCCAACCCTGGTGCAACCCTGGTGCACTCGTGGTGCATCCCTCATCCAACCCTGGTGCATCTCCGATGCAATCCTGGTGCATCCCTGGTGCAACCTCAGTGCATCCCTGACTCAATTCTGACGTAAGCCTGCTGCATCCTTGGTGCAACCTCGGTGCATCCCTGATGCAATCCTGGTGCATGTCTAACGCAATCCTGGTGCATCCCTGACACATTTCTGATGCAAGCCTTGTGCATCCTTGGTGCATCCCCAGTGCATCCCTGATGCAACCCTGGTCGAAACTCTAATGCAACCCTGGTGCAACTTCAGTACACTCGTGGTACATCCCTGATGCAACCCTGGTGCATCCCTGGTGCAATCTCAGTGCATCCCTGGTGCAACTCTACTGCATCCTTGGTGCAACCCTGCTGCATCCCTGACACAATTCTGATGCATCTCAGATGCAACCCTGGTGCATCCCTGGTGCATCCCTGGTGCAACCCAGGTGCATCCCTGACACAATTCTGATGCAACCCTGTGCATCCTTGGTGCAACCCCAGTGCATCCCTAATGCAACCCTGGTGCATCCCTGACACAATTCCGATGCATCTCAGGTGCAACCCTTGTGCGTCCCTGGTGCAACCCCAGTGCATTCCTGGTGCAACCCTGATGCAACCCTGGTGAAACTCTAATGCAACCCTGGTGCAACTTCAGTACAACCGTGGTACATCCCTGCTGCATCCCTGGTGCAACCCTGCTGCATCCCTGACACAATTCCGATGCATCTCAGATGCAACCCTGGTGCATCCCTGGTGCAATCTCAGTGCATCCCTGGTGCAACCCTGCTGCATCCTTGGTGCAACCCTGCTGCATCCCTGACACAATTCTGATGCATCTCAGATGCAACCCTGGTGCATCCCTGGTGCATCCCTGGTGCAACCCAGGTGCATCCCTGACACAATTCTGATGCATCTCAGTGCATCCCTGGTGCAACCCTGCTGCATCCCTGGTGCAACCCTGCTGCATCCCTGGTGCAACCCTGCTGCATCCCTGACACAATTCCGATGCATCTCAGATGCAACCCTGGTGCATCCCTGGTGCAATCTCAGTGCATCCCTGGTGCAACCCTGGTGCATCCCTGGTGCAACCCTGGTGCATCCCTGGTGCAATCTCAGTGCATCCCTGGTGCAACCCTGCTGCATCCCTGGTGCAACCCCTGTGCATCCCTGACACAATTCCGATGCATCTCCGATGCAACCCTGGTGCATCCCTGGTGCAATCTCAGTGCATCCCTGGTGCAACCCTGCTGCATCCCTGACACAATTCTGATGCATCTCCGATGCAACCCTGGCGCATCCCTGATACAACCCTGGTGCAACCGTGATGCACCCTGCCGGACGCTTGGTGCATCTTTTGATGCAACCCTGCTGCAACTTCAGTGCGTTACTGATGCAACCCTGACGCAATCCCTGGTGCAAACCCTGGTGCAATCCCAGTGCATTCGTGATGCAGCTCCAGTGCATTCCTGAGAGGGGGCTGAGAGGCTGGGGATGGAATGGGATGGAATGGGATGGAATGGGATGGAATGGGATGGAATGGGATGGAATGGGATGGAATGGGATGCAATGGGATGCAATGGGATGGAATGGGATGCAGTGGGATGGAATGGGATGGAATGGGATGGAATGGGATGGAATGGGATGCAGTGGGATGGAATGGGATGGAATGGGATGGAATGGGATGGAATGGGATGGAATGGGATGGAATGGGATGGAATGGGATGCAGTGGGATGGAATGGGATGGAATGGGATGCAGTGGGATGCAATGGGATGGAATGGGATGGAATGGGATGGAATGGGATGGAATGGGATGGAATGGGATACAATGGGATGGAATGGGATGGAATGGGATGGAATGGGATGGAATGGGATACAATGGGATGGAATGGGATGCAATGGGATGCAATGGGATGCAATGGGATGCAATGGGATGGAATGGGATGCAATGGGATGCCATGGGATGCAATGGGATGCAATGGGATGGAATGGGATGGAATGGGATACAATGGGATGGAATGGGATGGAATGGGATGGAATGGGATGGAATGGGATACAATGGGATGGAATGGGATGCAATGGGATGGAATGGGATGGAATGGGATGCAATGGGATGCAATGGGATGCAATGGGATGGAATGGGATGCAATGGGATGCAATGGGATGGAATGGGATGCAATGGGATGCAATGGGATGGAATGGGATGGAATGGGATGGAATGGGATGGAATGGGATGGAATGGGATGCAGTGGGATGCAATAGGATGTAGTAGGATGTAATGGGATGCCGTGGGATGGAATGGGATGGAATGGGTTGTAATGGGATGCAGTGAGATGTAATGGAATGCAACGGGATCTGTTTGGATGCCATGGGAAAGGGGCAACCCCCCCATGTCTCCCCCACCCCACAATAGGACTGGGAGCAGCAGAACCCCCATATCCCCACCCTATAATGACATGGGGGGAGGGGGGGGCAATAAAGGCAGGACCCCCTCCCCATATTCCTCCCTACCCCCTACAATAGGATGGGATGCATCACCCCCCCCATATCCACAACCCTATAAATCACATTGGTGGGGGAGGCAACAAGCAGGACCCCCCCCCCAAATTCCCCCTCCTAAGCACGACCCCCCCCCCCACTCCCCCACCCCACGATAGGATGGGACACCCATATCCCACCCTATAATCACCCTGGGTGGGGAGGCAACAAAATCAGGACCCCCCCACGACCCCCCCTCACATCCTACAACATGATGGGGGTCACAGGAGACCCCCCCCCAAGAACCCCCCCCTGCCCCACAATAGGATGGGACCCCCATATCCCACCCTATAATCACACTGGGGGGGGGGGGGGGGGGCAACAAAAGCAGGACCACCCCCCCCATGTTCCCCCCCCCCCCAATCCCTACAACAGGATGGGGGTCAGAGGAGACCCCCCCCCAGCATCCCCCCCCTACCCCACAATAGGATGGGAAGCATCAGGACCCCCATATCCCACCCTATAATCACACTGGGGGGGGAACAAAAGCAGGACCCCCCCCCCACGCTCCCTCCCCCCAATCCCTACAACAGGATGGGGGTCAGAAGAGACCCCTCCCCTCCCCAACCCCCCCCACCCCACACCCCACAATGGGATGCATCACCCCCCATATCCCACCCTATAATCACACTGGGGGGGGCAACAAATGCAGGACCCCCCCCCCACGCTCCCTCCCCCAATCCCTACAACAGGATGGGGGTCAGAGGAGACCCCCCCCCAGCATCCCCCCCCTACCCCACAATAGGATGGGAAGCATCAGGACCCCATATCCCACCCTATAATCACACTGGGGGGGGGGGGGGGGGGGCAACAAAAGCAGGACCACCCCCCCCATGTTCCCCCCCCCCCCAATCCCTACAACAGGATGGGGGTCAGAGGAGACCCCCCCCCCAGCATCCCTCCCCTACCCCACAATAGGATGGGAAGCATCAGGACCCCCATATCCCACCCTATAATCACACTGGGGGAGGGGGCAACAAAAGCAGGACCCCCCCCCACGACCCCCACCCCACCCCCTACAACAGGATGGGGGTCAGAAGAGACCCCTCCCCTCCCCAACCCCCCCCCCCACCCACACCCCACAATGGGATGCATCACCCCCCCATATCCCACCCTATAATCACACTGGGGGGGGGGGACGGCAACAAAAGCAGGACCCCCCCCCCTCATGACGCCCCCCTCACCCCCTACAACAGGATGGGGGTCAGAGGATCAGAGGAGACCCCCCCCTCCCCAAACCCCCACCCCCCCACCCCACACCCTACAATGGGACGCATCACCCCCCCATATCCCACCCTATAATCACACCGGGGGGGGGGCAACAAAAGCAGGACCACCCCCCCCATGTTCCCCCCCCCCCCCAATCCCTACAATAGAATGGGGGTCAGAGGAGGACCCCCCCCCCCCCAGCATCCCCCCCCTACCCCGCAATAGGATGGGATGCATCAGAACCCCCATATCCCACCCTATAATCACACTGGGGGGGCAACAAATGCAGGACCCCCCCCCACGCTCCCTCCCCCCAATCCCTACAATAGAACGGGGGTCACAGGAGACCCCCCCCCAGCATCCCCCCTCTCCCACAATAGGATGGGAAGCATCAGGACCCCCCCATATCCCACCCTATAATCACACTGGGGGGGGCAACAAATGCAGGACCCCCCCCCACGCTCCCTCCCCACAATCCCTACAACAGGATGGGGGTCAGAGGAGACCCCCCCCCAGCATCCCCCCTACCCCACAATAGGATGGGAAGCATCATCTCCCCATATCCCACCCTATAATCATCCTGGGGGGGGGAACAAAAGCAGGACCCCCCCCCCACGCTCCCTCCCCCCAATCCCTACAACAGGATGGGGGTCAGAGGAGACCCCCCCTCCCCAACATCCCCCCCCACCCCACAATAGGATGGGAAGCATCAGGACCCCCATATCCCACCCTATAATCACCCTGGGGGGGGGAACAAAAGCAGGACCCCCCCCACGACCCCCCCTCACATCCTACAACATGATGGGGGTCAGAAGAGACCCCCCCCACCCACACACCCCACAATGGGATGCATCACCCCCCCATATCCCACCCTATAATCACCCTGGGGGGGGGCAACAAATGCAGGACCCCCCCCCCACGCTCCCTGCCCCCAATCCCTACAATAGAATGGGGGTCAGAGGAGACCCCCCCTCCCAACATCCCCCCCCACCCCCTACAATAGGATGGGATGCATCACCCCCCCATATCCCACCCTATGATCACCCTGGGGGGGGAGGCAACAAAAGCAGGACCCCCCCCAAATTCCCCCTCCCAGAATAATATGGGGGCAGCAGGACCCCCCCCCAACATCCCCCCCTACCCCACAATAGGATGGGACCCCCATATCCCACCCTATAATCACACTGGGGGGGGGGGCAACAAAAGCAGGACCCCCCCCCACGACCCCCACCCCACCCCCTACAACAGGATGGGGGTCAGAAGAGACCCCCCCCTCCCCAACCCCCCCCCCACCCCCCACCCCACAATGGGACGCATCACCCCCCCATATCCCACCCTATAATCACACTGGGGGGGGGCAACAAAATCAGGACCCCCCCCCCCTCATGACCCCCCCTCACATCCTACAACAGGATGGGGGTCAGAGGAGGACCCCCCCCTCCCCAGCATCCCTCCCCTACCCCACACCATAGGATGGGAAGCATCAGACCCCCATATCCCACCCTATAATCACACTGGGGGGGGCAACAAATGCAGGACGCCCCCCCCCTCATGACCCCCCGCTCACTCCCTACAACAGGATGGGGGTCAGAGGAGACCCCCCCCCCAGCATCCCCCCCCTACCCCGCAATAGGATGGGAAGCATCAGGACCCCCATATCCCACCCTATAATCACACTGGGGGGGAGGCAACAAAAGCAGGACCCCCCCCCAAATTCCCCTCCCAGAATAATATGGGGGCAGCAGGACTCCCCCCCCCCCAACATCCCCCCTACCCCACAATAGGATGGGATGCATCATCCCCCATATCCCACCCTATGATCACCCTGGGGGGGGGCAACAAAACCAGGACGCCCCTCCCCATGGCCCCCCCCCTCACCCCCTCCAACAGGATGGGGGTCAGAGGAGAGCCCCCCCCCCCAACCCCTCCCCCCACCCCCCACCCCACAAAGGGACGCATCACCCCCCCATATCCCACCCTATAATCACACTGGGGGGGGGACGGCAACAAAAGCCGGACCCCCCCTCATGACCCCCCCCTCACCCCCTACAACAGGATGGGGGTCAGAGGAGACCCCCCCCCCAGCATCCCCCCCCTACCCCACAATAGGATGGGAAGCATCAGGACCCCCCCATATCCCACCCTATAATCACACTGGGGGGGGCAACAAATGCAGGGCCCCCCCCCCCACGCTCCCTCCCCCCAATCCCTACAACAGGATGGGGGTCAGAGGAGACCCCCCCTCCCCAACATCCCCCCCCACCCACAACAGGATGGGATGCATCACCCCCCCATATCCCATCCTATAATCACATTGGGGGGGGGCAACAAAATCAGGACCCCCCCATGACCCCCCCTCACATCCTACAACAGGATGGGGGTCAGAGGAGACCCCCCCCCCAGCATCCCCCCCCTACCCCACAATAGGATGGGAAGCATCAGGACCCCCATATCCCACCCTATAATCACACTGGGGGGGGCAACAAATGCAGGACCCCCCCCCCCATGACCCCCCCCTCACCCCTACAACAGGATGGGGTCAGCGGAGACCCCCCCCCCAGCATCCCCCCCCTACCCCACAATAGGATGGGAAGCATCAGGACCCCCATATCCCACCCTATAATCACACTGGGGGGGGCAACAAATGCAGGACCCCCCCCCCCCATGACCCCCCCCTCACCCCCTACAACAGGATGGGGGTCAGAGGAGACCCCCCCCTCCCCAACATCCTTCCACCCCACACCCCACAATGGGATGCATCACCCCCCCATATCCCACCCTATAATCACACTGGGGGGGGGGGGGGGGCAACAAAAGCAGGACCACCCCCCCCCCATGTTCCCCCCCCCAATCCCTACAACAGGATGGGGGTCAGAGGAGACCCCCCCCCAGCATCCCCCCCCCACCCCACAATAGGATGGGATGCATCATCCCCCATATCCCACCTATAATCACACTGGGGGGGGGGGCAACAAATGCAGGACCCAGGGGGGGCTTTCAGGGGAGGGGGGGTCCAAAAGGGGGGGGGGTCGGGGGGGGGGGGGTGACTCACATGCCCCAATGCAGACGGTGGCACAGGTGCGTTCCGGGAAGGCCGGCACGGTGTCGGTGGCAGAGCTGGCGGGGCGGATGTAATCCACCGTCACGTTCACCTATGGGGGAAACGGGGGTCAGACGGGGGAGGGGGGGGTTTGGGGTGTGGGGAGGGGTGTAATAGGGTGCTTATGGGGTGCTTATGGGGTGGGGAAGGGTAATAGGGTGCTTATGGGGTGTTTATGGGGTGGGGAGGGGTAATAGGGTGCATACGGGGTGCATATGGGGTGCTTATGGGGTGGGAAAGGACATGGGATGCTTATGGGGTAGATGGGGTGCTTATGGGGTGGGGAGGGGAATAGGGTGCTTATGGGGTGTTTATGGGGTGGGGAGGGGTAATAGGGTGCTTATGGGGGGTTTATGGGGTGGGGAGGGGTAATAGGGTGCTTATGGGGTGCTTATGGGGTGTTTATGGTTGGGTGGGGAGGGGTAATAGGGTGCTTATGGGGTGCTTATGGGGGCAACGGGGGTCAAAGGGGGGGGGGTTTGGGGTGGGGGGGGGGTAATTGGGTGCTTATGGGGTGTTTATGGGGGGGGGGGGGTAATAGGGTGCTTATGGGGGGTTTATGGGGTGGGGAGGGGTAATAGGGTGCTTATGGGGTGTTTATGGGGTGCTTATGGGGTGTTTATGTGGTGGGGAGGGGTAATAGGGTGCTTATGGGGTGTTTATGGTGGGGTGGGGAGGGGGAATAGGGTGCTTATGGGGTGTTTATGGGGTGCTTATGGGGTGGGGAGGGGTAATAGGGTGCATATGGGGTGTTTATGGGGTGCTTATGGGGTGGGGAGGGGTAATAGGGTGCTTATGGGGTGTTTATGGGGTGGGGAGGGGTAATAGGGTGCTTATGGGGTGTTTATGGGGTGCTTACGGGGTGGGGAGGGGTAATAGGGTGCATACGGGGTGCTTATGGGGTCCTTATGGGGTGTTTATGCGGTGGGGAGGGGTAATAGGGTGCTTATGGGGTGCTTATGGTGGGGTGGGGAGGGGTAATAGGGTGCTTATGGGGTGGGAAAGGACATGGGATGCTTATGGGGTAGATGGGGTGCTTATGGGGTGGGGAGGGGTAATAGGGTGTTTATGGGGGGTTTATGGGGTGGGGAGGGGTAATAGGGTGCTTATGGGGTGTTTATGGGGTGCTTATGGGGTGGGGAGGGGTAATAGGGTGCTTATGGGGTGCTTATGGGGGCAACGGGGGTCAGAGGGGGGGGGGTTATGGGGTTGTGGGGGGGTAATAGGGTGCTTATGGGGTGTTTATGGGGTGCTTATGGGGTGGAGAGGGGTAATAGGGTGCTTATGGGGTGCTTATGGGGTGCTTATGGGGTGCTTATGGTGGGGTGGGGAGGGGGAATAGGGTGC
Organism: Meleagris gallopavo; assembly: GCF_905368555.1. Taxonomy (NCBI): domain Eukaryota; kingdom Metazoa; phylum Chordata; class Aves; order Galliformes; family Phasianidae; genus Meleagris; species Meleagris gallopavo. The sequence goes on from NC_139404.1 coordinate 666,834, forward strand.
TTATGGGGTGCTTATGGGTGCTTATGGGGTGCTTATGGCGTGGGGAGGGGTAATAGGGTGCTTATGGGGTGCTTATGGGGGCAACGGGGGTCAGAGGGGGGTTTGGGGTGGGGAGGGGTAATAGGGTGCTTATGGGGTGTTTATGGTTGGGTGGGGAGGGGGAATAGGGTGCTTATGGGGTATTTATGGGGTGGGGAGGGGTAATAGGGGGCTTATGGGGTGTTTATGGGGTGGGGAGGGGTAATAGGGTGCTTATGGGGTCCTTATGGGGTGCTTATGGTGGGGTGGGGAGGGGTAATAGGGTGCTTATGGGGTGCTTATGGGGGCAACGGGGGTCAGAGGGGGGGTTTGGGGTGGGGAGGGGTAATAGGGTGCTTATGGGGTATTTATGGGGTGGGGAGGGGGAATAGGGTGCTTATCGGGTGTTTATGGGGTGGGGAGGGGTAATAGGGTGCTTATGGGGTGTTTATGCGGTGGGGAGGGGTAATAGGGTGCATATGGGGTGCTTATGGGGTGCTTATGGGGTGCTTATGGTGGGGTGGGGAGGGGGAATAGGGTGCTTATGGGGTGCTTATGGGGTGTTTATGGTGGGGTGGGGAGGGGGAATAGGGTGCTTATGGGGTGCATATGGGGTGTTTATGGGGTGGGGAGGGGTAATAGGGCGCATATGGGGTGCTTATGGGGTGTTTATGGGGTGCTTATGGGTTGGGGAGGGGTAATAGGGTGCTTATGGGGTGCTTATGTGGTCCTTATGGGGTGCATATGGGGTGCTTATGGGGTGGGAGGAGTAATAGGGTGCATATGGGGTGCTTATGTGGTCCTTATGGGGTGCATATGGGGTGCTTATGGGGTATTTATGGGGTGGGGAGGGGAATAGGGTGCTTATCGGGTGTTTATGGGGTGGGGAGGGGTAATAGGGGGCTTATGGGGTGTTTATGGGGTGGGGAGGGGTAATCGGGTGCTTATGGGGTGCTTATGGGGTGGATGGGGTGCTTATGGGGTGGGGAGGGGTAATAGGGTGCTTATGGGGTGCTTATGGGGTGCTTATGGTGGGGTGGGGAGGGGGAATAGGGTGCATACGGGGTGCTTATGGGGTGCTTATGGGGAGGGAAGGGGTAATAGGCTGCTTATGGGTTGCTTATGGGGTCGATGGGGTGCTTATGGGGTGCTTATGGAGTGCTTTTGGGGTGCTTATGGGGTGGGGAGGGGTAATGGGGTGCTTATGGCGTGCATATGAGGTGGGTGGGGATATGGGTTGCATACGGGGTGGATGGGGTGCTTATGGGGTGGGTGGGCTGCTTATGGGGTGCTTACGGGGAGGGTGGGGATATATGGGGTGGGTGGGGGACATGGGGTGGGGATGGGGCAGATGGGGTGCATATGGGGTGCATGGGGTGTTTCTGGGGTGGACAGGACAGATATGGGGGGGATCCTGGCTGCATGTGTGGGTTCTTATGGGGTGGGTGGGTTGCTATGGGGTGCATATGGGGTGGGTGCTGCATTGTGTGGTGCTGCATTGTGTGGTGCTGCATTGCACTGTGCTGCATTGTGTGGTGCTGCACTGCGTGGTGCTGCATTGCACTGTGCTGCATTGCGTGGTGCTGCACTGCGTGGTGCTGCACTGCGTGGTGCTGCACTGCGTGGTGCTGCATTGCACTTTGCTGCACTGCGTGGTGCTGCATTGCACTGTGCTGCATTGCACTATGCTGCACTGCACTATGCTGCACTGTGTGGTGCTGCATTGCACTATGCTGCACTGCGCGGTGCTGCACTGCGCGGTGCTGCATTGCGTGGTGCTGCATTGCACTGTGCTGCATTGCACTGTGCTGCATTGCGTGGTGCTGCACTGCGTGGTGCTGCATTGCACTGTGCTGCATTGCGTGGTGCTGCACTGCGTGGTGCTGCATTGCACTGTGCTGCACTGCGTGGTGCTGCATTGCACTGTGCTGCATTGCGTGGTGCTGCATTGCGTGGTGCTGCATTGCGTGGTGCTGCATTGCGTGGTGCTGCATTGCGTGGTACTGCATTGCACTATGCTGCATTGCACTGTGCTGCACTGCACTGTGCTGCATTGCACTGTGCTGCACTGCGTGGTGCTGCATTGCACTGTGCTGCATTGCGTGGTGCTGCACTGTACGGTGCTACATTGCACTGTGCTGCACTGCGTGGTGCTGCATTGCACTGTGCTGTGCTGCACTGTGCTGCATTGTGTGGTGCTGCACTGCGTGGTGCTGCACGGTGTGGTGCTGCGTTGCATTGTGCTGCACGGTGCTGTACTGCACTGAGCTGCATTGCAGGGTGCTGCACGATGTTGCAGGCATGGTGCTGCACTGCATGGAGCTGCACTGAGCTGCACTGTGCAGCACTGCATTGTGATGGATTGGGTTATGCTGCATTGTGCTGCACGGCGTTGTGCTGCATTGTGCTGCATTGCATTGTGCTTCATGGCATTATGCTTCATTGCATGGTGCTGCATTGCATGGTACTGCATTGTACTGCATTGCATCGTGCTGCATTGGGTGGTGCTGCATCGCTCTGCACTGCGTTGTGCTGCGTTGCATGGTGCTGCACTCTGCTGTGCTGCATTGTGCTGCATTGGATGGTGCAGCACTGCGTGGGCTGCACGGGGCTGCACTGCATGGTGCTGCACAGTGCTGCATTGCATTTTGCTCCATTGCATTTTGCTCCATTGCATGGTGCTGCGTGGTGCTGCTCTGCAAAGCACTGCCCTGCGTGGTGCTGTGCGGTGCTTTGTTGCACCCCAGCTGCATTTGATGCATTTTACTGCACAGCTTTGTGTTGTGGTGCTTTGCAAAGCACTGCGCTGTGGGGCGCAAGCACCGCGCAGCAGCATCGTGCATTGGTGTTGTGCACCATGCAGCATGGACACCATGCAGCGTGCACACCATGCAGCGTGCATCGTTGCACAGACACTGTGCAGCAAAATCGTGCACCAGCACCATGCACACCTGCAACAGCAGCATGCACCAACACCATGCACACCTTGCAGCAGCACACAGCAGCACCGTGCACCAACATTTTGCAACAGCACCACGCACACCATGCAACACCTTGCAGCAGCACCATGCACACCATGCAGCAGCACAGCAGCACCATGCACCAACATTTTGCACCAGCACCATGAAACCAATTTTGCAGCAGCACCATGCACACCTTGCAGCAGCACAGCAGCACCATGCAACCAATTTTGCAGCAGCACCATGCAACCAATTTTGCAGCAGCACCATGCACACCTCGCAGCAGCACCATGCAAACAATTTTGCAGCAGCACCATGCAAACAATTTTGCAGCAGCACCGTGCACACCATGCAGCAGCACCATGCAAACAATTTTGCTGCAGCAGCATGCACACCTTGCAGCAGCACAGCAGCAGCATGCAAGCAATTTTGCAGCAGCACCATGCAACCAATTTTGCAGCAGCACCATGCACACCTTGCAGCAGCACAGCAGCACCATGCAAACAATTTTGCAGCAGCACCATGCAACCAATTTTGCAGGCAGTACTGTGCACACCTCGCAGCAGCACCATGCAACCAATTTTGCAGCAGCACCATGCAACCAATTTTGCAGCAGTATGGTGCACACCTCGCAGCAGCACCATGCAAACAATTTTGCAGCAGCACCGTGCACACCTTGCAGCAGTACCATGCAACCAATTTTGCAGCAGCACCATGCACACCTTGCAGCAGCACAGCAGCACCATGCAACCAATTTTGCAGCAGCACCATGCAACCAATTTTGCAGCAGCACCATGCACACCTCGCAGCAGCACCATGCAAACAATTTTGCAGCAGCACCATGCAAACAATTTTGCAGCAGCACCGTGCACACCATGCAGCAGCACCATGCAAACAATTTTGCTGCAGCAGCATGCACACCTTGCAGCAGCACAGCAGCAGCATGCAAGCAATTTTGCAGCAGCACCATGCAACCAATTTTGCAGCAGCACCATGCACACCTTGCAGCAGCACAGCAGCACCATGCAACCAATTTTGCAGCAGCACCATGCAACCAATTTTGCAGGCAGTACTGTGCACACCTCGCAGTAGCACCATGCAACCAATTTTGCAGCAGCACCATGCAACCAATTTTGCAGCAGTACCGTGCACACCTTGCAGCAGCACCATGCAACCAATTTTGCAGCAGCACCATGCAACCAATTTTGCAGCAGCACCAACCCTGCAGCCACCAACCCAGGTTTGCAGAGCAACCAGGTCAACTGCCCCCCCCACCCCCCCCCAAAAAAGGACAAACCCCAATCAGAGCCCTGGGGGGGAAGGGGAGAGCATTCATCCATCCCTCTAATTAACTGCATGGTGTTAATTAAGGCACGGATCGATAGGACGGATCTATAGGGCTGTGTCAGCTGTGGGGCCGGGGGGCAAATTCCTATGGGGGGGAAGGGGGGAATAAAAGGGGTGGGGGGTCAAGAGCACAGCCCCATTGTTAATAATGGGGTGATGGGGGATGGGAGGGGGTCTGTAATGGGGTGATGGGGGAATGGGGGATGGAAGGGGGTCATAATGGGGTGATGGGGGATGGAAGGGGGTCATATTGGGGTGATGGGGGAATGGGGGATGGAAGGGGGTCTGTAATGGGGTGATGGGGGATGGAAGGGGGTCTGTAATGGGGTTAAGGGGGAATGGGGGATGGGAGGGGGTTTGTAATGGGGTGATGGGGGATGGGGGATGGAAGGGGGTTTGTAATGGGGTTAAGGGGCAATGGGGGATGGAAGGGGGTCTGTAATGGGGTAATGGGGGATGGGAGGGGGTCTGTAATGGGGTTAAGGGGGAATGGGGGATGGAAAGGGGTCTGTAATGGGGTAATGGGGGACAGAAGGGGGCCTGTAATGGGGTAATGGGGGATAGAAGGGGGTCTGTAATGGGGGAATGGGGGACGGAAGGTGGTCTGTAATGGGGTTAAGGGGCAATGGGGGATGGGAGGGGGTCTGTAATGGGGTGACGGGGGATGGAAAGGGGTCTGTAATGGGGTGATGGGGGATGGAAGGGGGTCTGTAATGGGGTGATGGGGGAATGGGGGATGGAAGGGGGGCTGTAATGGGGTGATGGGGGATGGAAGGGGGTCTGTAATGGGGTGATGGGGGAATGGGGGATGGAAGGGGGGCTGTAATGGGGTGATGGGGGATGGAAGGGGGTCTGTAATGGGGTGATGCAGAATAGAAGGGGGTCTGTAATGGGGTTAAGGGGGAATGGGAGATGGAAAGGGGTCTGTAATGGGGTAATTGGGGACGGAAGGGGGTCTGCAATGGGGTTAAGGGGGAATGGGGGATGGAAGGGGGTCTGTAATGGGGTGATGGGGTAATTGGGGATGGAAGGGAGGCTGTAATGGGGTGATGGGGGATGGAAGGGGGTCTGTAATGGGGTGATGGGGGATGGAAGGGGGGCTGTAATGGGGTAATGAGGGATGGGAGGAGGTCTGTAATGGGGTTAAGGGGGAATGGGGGATGGAAGAGGGTCTGTAATGAGGTGATGGGGGATGGAAGGGGGTCATAATGGGGTGATGGGGGAATGGGGGATGGAAAGGGGTCTGTAATGGGGTGATGGGGGACGGAAGGGGGTCTGTAATGGGGTAATGGGGGAATGGGGGATGGAAGGGGGTCTGTAATGGGGTGATGGAGAATGGAAGGGGGTCTGTAATGGGGTGATGGGGGAATGGGGGACGGAAGGGGGTCTGTAATGGGGTTAAGGGGGAATGGGGGATGGAAAGGGGTCTGTAATGGGGTAATGGGGGACAGAAGGGGGTCTGTAATGGGGTAATGGGGGACGGAAGGGGGTCTGTAATGGGGTTAAGGGGGATGGAAGGGGGTCTGTAATGGGGTTAAGGGGCAATGGGGGACGGAAGGGGGTCTGTAATGGGGTGATGGGGGATGGAAGGGGGTCTGTAATGGGGTTAAGGGGCAATGGGGGACGGAAGGGGGTCTGTAATGGGGTGATGGGGTAATTGGGGATGGAAGGGGGTCTGTAATGGGGTAATGAGGGATGGAAGGGGGTCTGTAATGGGATAATGGGGTGATGGGGGATGGAAGGGGGTCTGTAATGGGGTAATGAGGGATGGGAGGAGGTCTGTAATGGGGTTAAGGGGGAATAGGGTACGGAATGGGGTCTGTAATGGGGTGATGGGGGATGGAAGGGGGTCTGTAATGGGGTGACGGGCTAACGGGACAGGGAATGGGATCTGTAATGGAATAATGGGATAACGGGACAGGGAATGGGGTCTGTAATGGGGTTAAGGGGGAACAGGGTACAGAATAGGGTCTGTAATGGGGTGATAGGGGATGGAAGGGGGGTCTGTAATGGGGCGATGGGATGGGGAATGGGCTCTGTGATGGAATAATGGGCTAATGGGACAGGGAATGGGGTCCATAATGGACTAATAGGATAATGGGGCTTGGAATGGGGTCAGCATGGATGCAGCATTTCCTGAGCTGCTCCCTGCGGTGCATGGAGGGGGGGGGGGGGGGGGGGAGGGGATTATTTCTGGAAGCAATGGCTGAGCTTTCATTGTACCGCAGGGGCTCAGGGAGGGAGGAAGCTCTGCAGGGCTGCAGCACGGGGACAGATTGGTTGCTCTGCATTCGCTCTGCGTGCAAACGAGGATGGGGAGGGGGGGCGGGGGGGGGGGCAAGTCTGCAAATGCAACCCCTGCAAAGCCTGCACCCAAATGCAATCAGGTCCTTGCAAAGGAAGCCCCAGAAAAGCTCTGCCCCAAATGCAATCAACCCCTTGCAAAGGCATCCAAGTCTGCAAATGCACCCACAGCAAAGCCCTGCTCCAAATGCAATCAACCCCTTGCAGTTGCATCCCAGTTTGCAAATGCACCCACAGCAAAGCCCTGCCCCTAAATGCATGCAGAACCTTTGAAAAGGCTTCCAAGTCTGCAAATGCAACCCCTGAAAAGCTCTGCACCAACTGCAATCAGATCCTTGCAAAGGAAGCCCCAGAAAAGCTCTGCTCCAAATGCAATCAACCCCTTGCAATTGCATCCAAGTCTGCAAATGCACCCACAGCAAAGCTCTGCCCCAAATCCAATCAACCCCTTGCTAAGGCTTCCAAGTCTGCAAATGCACCCACAGCAAAGCCTGCACCCAAATGCAGTCAGGTCCTTGCAAAGGAAGCCACAGCAAAGCTCTGCTCCAAATGCAGTCAACCCCTTGCAGTTGCATCCAAGTCTGCAAAAGCACCCACAGCAAAGCTCTGCCCCTAAATGCATGCAGAACTCTTGCAAAGGCTTCCAAGTCTGCAGATGCACCCATAGCAAAGCTCTGCACCAACTGCAATCTGGTCCTTGCAAAGGAAGCCCCAGAAAAGCTCTGCACCCAAATGCAATCAACCCCTTGCAATTGCATCCAGGACAAAGCCTGGACCCAAATGCATGCAACCCCTTGGAAATGGATCCAAGTTTGCAAACGCATCCATAGCAAAGCTCTGCACCAACTGCAATCAGATCCTTGCAAAGGAAGCCACAGCAAAGCTCTGCTCCAAATGCAATCAACCCCTTGCAAAGGCTTCCAAGTCTGCAAATGCACCCACAGCAAAGCCCTGCTCCAAATGCAATCAACCCCTTGCAGTTGCATCCCAGTTTGCAAAAGCACCCACAGCAAAGCCCTGCCCCTAAATGCATGCAGAACCCTTGCAAAGGCTTCCAAGTCTGCAAATGCAACCCCTGCAAAGCCTGCACCCAAATGCAATCAGGTCCTTGCAAAGGAAGCCCCAGAGAAGCTCTGCTCCAAATGCAATCAACCCCTTGCAATTGCATCCAGGACAAAGCCTGGACCCAAATGCATGCAACCCCTTGGAAATGGATCCAAGTTTGCAAACGCATCCATAGCAAAGCTCTGCACCAACTGCAATCAGGTCCTTGCAAAGGAAGCCCCAGAAAAGCTCTGCTCCAAATGCAATCAAACCCTTGCAGTTGCATCCCAGTTTGCAAATGCACCCAGAGCAAAGCCCTGCCCCTAAATGCATGCAGAACCCTTGCAAAGGCTTCCAAGTCTGCAAATGCAACCCCTGCAAAGCCTGCACCCAAATGCAATCAGGTCCTTGCAAAGGAAGCCCCAGAAAAGCTCTGCTCCAAATGCAATCAATCCCTTGCAAAGGCTTCCAAGTCTGCAAATGCACCCACAGCAAAGCCCTGCTGCAAATGCAATCAACCCCTTGCAGTTGCATCCCAGTTTGCAAAAGCACCCAGAGCAAAGCTCTGCCCCTAAATGCAAGAACTCTTGCAAAGGCTTCCAAGTCTGCAAATGCAACCCCTGCAAAGCCTGCACCCAAATGCAGTCAGGTCCTTGCAAAGGAAGCCCCAGAAAAGCTCTGCTCCAAATGCAATCAACCCCTTGCAATTGCATCCAGGACAAAGCCTGGACCCAAATGCATGCAACCCCTTGGAAATGGATCCAAGTTTGCAAACGCATCCATAGCAAAGCTCTGCACCAACTGCAATCAGATCCTTGCAAAGGAAGCCACAGCAAAGCTCTGCTCCAAATGCAGTCAACCCCTTGCAGTTGCATCCCAGTTTGCAAAAGCACCCAGAGCAAAGCTCTGCCCCTAAATGCATGCAGAACCCTTGCAAAGGCTTCCAAGACTGCAAATGCAACCCCTGCAAAGCCTGCACCCAAATGCAATCAGGTCCTTGCAAAGGAAGACCCAGAAAAGCTCTGCCCCAAATGCAATCAACCCCTTGCAAAAGCTTCCAAGTCTGCAAATGCACCCACAGCAAAGCCCTGCTCCAAATGCAATCAACCCCTTGCAATTGCATCCAGGACAAAGCCTGGACCCAAATGCATGCAATCCCTTGGAAATGGATCCAAGTTTGCAAACGCACCCATAGCAAAGCTCTGCACCCAAATGCAATCAGGTCCTTGCAAAGGAAGCCACAGCAAAGCTCTGCTCCAAATGCAGTCAACCCCTTGCAGTTGCATCCCAGTTTGCAAATGCACCCAGAGCAAAGCTCTGCCCCTAAATGCATGCAGAACCCTTGCAAAGGCTTCCAAGTCTGCAAATGCAACCCCTGCAAAGCTCTGCACCCAAATGCAATCAGGTCCTTGCAAAGGAAGCCCCAGAAAAGCTCTGCTCCAAATGCAATCAACCCCTTGCAGTTGCATCCAAGTCTGCAAATGCCCCCATAGCAAAACTCTGCCCCAAATGCACGCAGAACCCTTGCAAAAGCTTCCAAGCCTGCCGTGCTGCATTGCTGCTGTGCTTCTGCACTGCTGCTGTGCTGCAAGGCTGCCGTGCTGCAAGGCTGCCGTGCTCGTGCACTGCAGCCATGTTTGTGTGCTGCAAGGCTGCAGCTGCACCGCTGCACTTTTATGAAATGCTGCTGTGCTGACGCACCGCTGCTGTGCTGCAGGGTTCGTCTGCTGCAACGCTGCCGTGCTGCAACGCTGCCGTGCTTTCTGCACCGCTGCTGTGCTGCAAGGCTGCCGTGCTCATGCACGGCTCGTGCGCTGCTGCTGTGCTGCAGCCTCGTTTATTTGCTGGTGCTGCACTGCTGCGGGGCTGTTGTGCTGCAAGACTGCCGTGCTGCATTGCTGCTGCATTGCTGCTGCATTGCTGCTGCACGCTGCCACGCCAAAGAAACGGGAAAGCAATGGAAAGTAGAGGGCATGGGGGGGGGGGGTTGGGAAGGGGGGTGTAAGGATGGGATGGGGGGGTTTTGGGGGGGGGGGGTGGAGGAAGGTTTGGGGGTGTTGAGGAGGGAGGAGTCTTGGGGGGGGGTTTGGGGGGGGACTGGGGGAGTTTTGGGGGGGTGGGGTGTAAGGATGGGATGGGGGGGTTTGGGGGGGGGGCAGGAAGGTTTGGGGGTGTTGAGGGGGGAGGGGTCTTGTGGGGGGGTTTGGGGGGGGACTGGGGGGGTTTTGGGGGGGTGGGGTGTAAGGATGGGATGGGGGGGGTTTGGGGGAGGGGCAGGAAGGTTTGGGGGTGTTGAGGGGGGAGGGGTCTTGGGGGGGGGTTTGGGGGGGGGGCAGGAAGGTTTGGGGGTGTTGAGGGGGGAGGGGTCTTGGGGGGGGGTTTGGGGGGGGACTGGGGGGGTTTTGGGAGGGTGGGGTGTAAGGATGGGATGGGGGGGTTTTGGGGGGGGGTGGAGGAAGGTTTGGGGGTGTTGAGGGGGGAGGGGTCTTGGGGGGGGTTTGGGGGGGGACTGGGGGGGTTTTGGGGGGGTGGGGTGTAAGGATGGGATGGGGGGGGTTTGGGGGGGGGGGTGGAGGAAGGTTTGGGGGTGTTGAGGAGGGAGGGGTCTTGGGGGGGGTTTGGGGGGGGACTGGGGGGGTTTTGGGGGGGTGGGGTGTAAGGATGGGATGGGGGGGGTTTGGGGGGGGGTGGAGGAAGGTTTGGGGGTGTTGAGGGGGGAGGGGTCTTGGGGGGCGTTGGGGGGGGTTTGGGGGGGTTTTGGGGGGGGGGGTTTACCTTCTTGCCAATGAGTTTCTTGCGCAGGAACTCGCGTGCCTCAAACATGTAGGGGATGTCATAGAGGGGTCGCAGCTTCCTGTTCTTGTCCTGCAGAATTTGAGGGGGGGGCGAGGGGGGGGCGGGGGGAAGGAGAGAAAAGAGAGGGGGGGACAGAGGTCAGAAACAGCCCCATAACTCCCCCCCCCTTCCCCCCCAAAAAAAAAACCATCCTCATGGAGGGATGGGGGAAGCCCACAGCATTACAACTTTGGGGGGGTCGATGCAGCCACATGGGGGGGGGGAGGAGAAGGGGGGGAAGACGATGCCAACACACATAGAATAGACCCTAAATATGGGGGGGGGGATTTGCAATAGGGTGGGGGGGGGGGGGGGTCCAAAATCCCATTGTCCACAGCATCAAGCCTATAATATGCGGGGTGGGGGGTCTGCAATGGGGTGGGGGGGGTTCAAAATACCAATGCTTCCCCCATAGCATCATCCCTAAATATTGGGGGGGGGGGGGTGTCTGCAATAGGGTGGGGGGGGTCCAAAATCCCATTGTCCATAGCATCAACCCTAAATATGGGGGGGTCTGCAATAGGGTGGGGGGGTCCAAAATCCCATTGCCCCCACCATAGAAATACCCCTAAATATGGGGGGGGGGGGGGGTCTGCAGTAGGGTGGGGGGGGTCCAAAATCCCATTGTCCATAGCATCAACCCTAAATATGGGGGGGGTCTGCAATGGGGTGGGGGGGTCCAAAATCCCATTGCCTCCCCCATAGCATCACCACTAAATATTGGGGGGGGGTCTGCAATAAGGTGGGGGGGTCCAAAATCCCATTGTGCAGAGTATCAACCCTATAATATGGGGAGTGGGGGGTCTGTAGTGGGGTTATGGGCTCCAATCCCATTGCTCCCCCCATAGCATCACCCCTAAATGTGTGTGTGTGGGGGGGTCTGCAATTGGGTGGGGGGGTCAAAAATCCCATGGTCTCCCAACCATAGAAACACCCCTAAATATGGGGGGGCGGGGGGTCTGCAGTGGGGTGGGGGGAGTCCAAAATCCCACTGTCCATAGCATCAGCCCTATAATATGGGGGGTGGGGGGTCTGTAGTGGGGTTATGGGCTCCAATCCCATTGCTCCCCCCATAGCATCACCCCTAAATGTGGGGGGGGGTGGGCTGCAATAGGGTGGGTGGGTCCAAAATCCCATGGTCTCCCAACCATAGAAACACCCCTAAATATGGGGGGGCGGGGGGGTCTGCAGTGGGGTGGGGGGGTCTAAAATCCCATTGTCCATAGCATCAACCCTATAATATGGGGGGTGGGGGGTCTGCAATGGGATGGAGGGGTCTAAAATCCCATTGCCCCTCCCCAGCCCCCCCATAGCATCACCCCCAAATGTGGGACACAAAAAGGGACACAGAGCGGGATGCAATGGGACATGGGGGGCAGAATGCAAGGGGAACTGGGGAGGGGGGGCAATGGGAATTGGGGAGGGGGTTCAGAGGGAGATGAGGGGGGGTGGAAAGAAAAGGGGGGGCAGAACGCAATGGGAATTGGGGAGGGGGTGCAATGGAAAATGGGGAGGGGGTGCAGAGGGAGATGGGGGGTGGAATGGGAAATGGGGGGCAGAATGCAAAGGGAATTGGGGAGGGGGGTGCAAGAAGACATGGGGAGGGGGTGCAATGGGAAATGGGGAGGGGTTGCAGAGGGAATTGGGGAGGGGGTGCAGAGGGAGGTGGGGAGGGGGTGGAAAGGGAGATGAGGGGGGTGGAATGGGAAATGGGGGGCAGAACGCAATGGGAATTGGGGGGGGGCAATGGGAATTGGGGAGGAGGGGCAATGGGAAATGGGGAGGGGGTGCAGAGGGAGATGGGGAGGAGGTGGAAAGGGATGCAGAAAGGATGCAATGGGAATTGGGGAGGGGGGTGCAGAGGGAGATGAGGGGGGTGGAAAGGCAAGGGGGGGTAGAATGCAATGGGAATTGGGGAGGGGGGGCAATGGGAAATGGGGAGGGAGTTCAGAGGGACATGGGGAGGGGGTGGAAAGGGAAATGAGGGGGATGGAATGGGAATTGGGGGCAGAACGCAATGGGAATTGGGGGGGGGGCAATGGGAATTGGGGAGGAGGGGCAATGGGAAATGGGGAGGGGGTGCAGAGGGAGATGGGGGGGTGGAATGGGAAATGGGGGGCAGAATGCAAAGGGAATTGGGGAGGGGGTGCAGAGGGACATGGGGAGGGGGTGGAAAGGGAAATGAGGGGGATGGAATGGGAATTGGGGGCAGAATGCAATGGGAATTGGGGAGGGGGTGCAATGGGAAATGGGGAGGGGGTGCAGAGGGAGATGGGGGGGTGGAATGGGAAATGGGGGGCAGAATGCAAAGGGAATTGGGGAGGGGGTGCAGAGGGATGAAGGAAGGATGCAATGGGAATTGGGGAGGGGGTGCAAAGAGTGATGGGGGGTGGAAAGGGAAATAGGGGGCAGAATGCGAAGGGAATTGGGGAGGGGGTGCAAAAAGACATGGGGAGGGGGTGCAATGGGAAATGGGGAGGGGTTGCAGAGGGAATTGGGGAGGGGGTGCAGAGGGAGATGGGGAGGGGGTGCAAAGGGAGATGAGGGGGGTGGAATGGGAAATGGGGGGCAGAAGGCAATGGGAACTGGGGGGGGGCAATGGGAATTGGGGAGGAGGGGCAATGGGAAATGGGGAGGGGGTGCAGAGGGACATGGGGAGGGGGTGGAAAGGGAAATGAGGGGGATGGAATGGGAATTGGGGGCAGAATGCAATGGGAATTGGGGGGGGCAATGGGAATTGGGGAGGGGGTGCAATGGGAAATGGGGAGGGGGTGCAGAGGGAGATGGGGAGGGGGTGGAATGGGAAATGAGGGGGGTGGAATGGGAAATGGGGGCAGAATGCAATGGGAATTGGGGAGGGGGTGCAGAGGGAGATGGGGAGGGGTGGAAAGAAAAGGGGGGGCAGAACGCAATGGGAATTGGGGGGGGGTGCAATGGAAAATGGGGAGGGGGTGCAGAGGGAGATGGGGGGGTGGAATGGGAAATGGGGGGCAGAATGCAAAGGGAATTGGGGAGGGGGTGCAAGAAGACATGGGGAGGGGGTGCAATGGGAAATGGGGAGGGGTTGCAGAGGGAATTGGGGAGGGGGTGCAGAGGGAGGTGGGGAGGGGGTGCAAAGGGAGATGAGGGGGGTGGAATGGGAAGGGGGGGCAGAACGCAATGGGAATTGGGGGGGGGGCAATGGGAAATGGGGAGGGGGGTTCAGAGGGAGATGGGGAGGGGGTACAAAGAGAGATGGGGGGCTGCAAAGGGAAATGGGGGGCAGAACGCAAAAGGAATTGGGGAGGGGGTGCAGAGGGAGTTGGGGAGGGGGTGCGAAGAGATGCAGTGGGCGATGCAACGATGCACCCACACTGGGGGTCTGCACAGAGCTGTTTGGACCCCCCCGGCCCCCCAGCATTGCTGACGCAGAGGAGGGCACCAGAGGACACCCAAGGACCCCCCCGCGACACCGAGCTGCTGCCACCCCTTCCCAATTAGCTCCTAACGAGGCGGGCGGCCAGCTCCATTCGCTGATTGCGGCCCCGCTGCCAGCGAGCCTCCCTGCAGCGCAGAACAAACGCATGCGGGCAACGCCTGCAGCTGCCAGCCCAGGCACCGAGCAACGCCCTGCAAGGCAACGGGCTGCTTGCTGCAACCCAGCTGCTTCCTGCAACCCAGTTGCTTCCTGCAACCCCAGCTGCTTTCTTGCAACCCCAGCTGCTTCCTGCAACCCAGCTGCTTCCTGCAACCTAGCTGCTTTCTTGCAACCCCAGCTGCTTCCTGCAACCCCAGCTGCTTCCTGCAACCCTGCTGCTTCCTTGCAACCCCAGTTGCTTGCTGCAACCCCAGTTGCTTTCTTGCAACCCCAGCTGCTTCCTGCAACCCAGCTGATTTCTTGCAACCCCAGCTGATTTCTGCAACCCAACTGATTTCTGCAACCCAGCTGCTTGCTGCAACCCCAGCTGCTTCCTGCAACCCAGCTGCTTCCTGCAACCACAGCTGCTTCCTGCAACCCAGCTGCTTCCTGCAACCCAGCTGCTTCCTGCAACCCAGCTGCTTGCTGCAACCCAGCTGCTTGCTGCAAACCAGCTGCTTTCTTGCAACCCCAGCTGCTTCCTGCAATCCAGCTGCTTCCTGCAACCCAGCTGCTTTCTTGCAACCCCAGCTGCTTCCTGCAACCCAGCTGCTTCCTGCAACCCCAGCTGCTTTCTTGCAACCCCAGCTGATTTCTGCAACCCAGCTGCTTCCTGCAACCCCAGCTGCTTGCTGCAACCCAGCTGCTTGCTGCAACCCAGCTGCTTGCTGCAACCCAGCTGCTTCCTTGCAACCCAGCTGCTTGCTGCAACCCAGCTGCTTCCTGCAACCCAGCTGCTTTCTTGCAACCCAGCTGCTTGCTGCAACCCAGCTGCTTCCTGCAACCCCAGCTGCTTTCTTGCAACCCCAGCTGATTTCTGCAACCCAGCTGCTTCCTGCAACCCCAGCTGCTTCCTGCAACCCAGCTGCTTCCTGCAACCCAGCTGCTTCCTGCAAACGAGCTGCTTTCTTGCAACCCCAGCTGCTTTCTTGAAACCCCAGCTGCTTCCTGCAAACCAGCTGCTTTCTTGCAACCCCAGCTGCTTCCTGCAACCCAGCTGCTTCCTGCAACCCAGCTGCTTCCTGCAAACCAGCTGCTTTCTTGCAACCCCAGCTGCTTCCTGCAACCCAGCTGCTTCCTGCAACCCCAGCTGCTTTCTTGAAACCCCAGCTGCTTCCTGCAACCCAGCTGCTTCCTGCAACCCAGCTGCTTCCTTGCAACCCCAGCTGCTTTCTTGCAACCCCAGCTGCTTCCTGCAACCCAGCTGCTTCCTGCAACCCCAGCTGCTTTCTTGCAACCCCAGCTGCTTCCTGCAACCCAGCTGCTTCCTGCAACCTAGCTGCTTTCTTGCAACCCAGCTGCTTCCTGCAACCCCAGCTGCTTCCTGCAACCCTGCTGCTTCCTTGCAACCCCAGTTGCTTGCTGCAAACCCAGCTGCTTTCTTGCAACCCCAGCTGCTTCCTGCAACCCAGCTGCTTTCTTGCAACCCCAGCTGATTTCTGCAACCCAACTGATTTCTGCAACCCAGCTGCTTGCTGCAACCCAGCTGATTTCTGCAACCCAGCTGCTTCCTGCAACCCAGCCGCTTTCTTGCAACCCCAGCTGCTTCCTGCAACCCAGCTGCTTCCTGCAACCCCAGCTGTTGCTGCAACTCCAGCTGCTAGCTGCATCCTGGTTGCTTCTTACAACCCCAGCTGCTTCCTGCACCCTGGTTGCTTCCCGCAACCCCGCCTGCTTCCTGCACCCTGGTTGCTTCCTGCAATCCAGTTGCATGCTGCACCCTGGTTGCTTCTTGCAACCCCAGCTGCTTCCTGCACCCTGGTTGCTTCCTGCAACCCCAGCTGCCTGCTGCACTGGTTGCTCCTTGCAACCCCAGCTGCTTCCTGCACCCTGGTTGCTTCCTGCAACCCCAGCCACTTGCTGCCCCCCTCTCCCTTGCTGCAGCCTGGTTCCAAAGGGCCACGGAGGAGCACGCAAAGGAGCGGGGTTAGGATGCACACAGCACATCCCTCCCGCACTGCAAAGCTCCGAGGCAGACAGCGCTGCTCCGGCTCCCGTCTGCCCCTTTGCAGGCAGCCAAAGCCTTGTGCAAACACCAATTAATCCTCGCTAACGAACTCCAGATTTATGGCTTGTTGAAGTGCCTGCCTGGCACGGGCTGTTAAGTCTGTGATCCCATCCAAGGCTGCGTTTGGGAAGGGGGAGCAGAGCTGGGGGCTCAGACGCTGCCTGCAATCGCAATCAGCCCCGCATCCTGCATCGCTCCTGCATCGTGCGTGAAGCCTCCTGCATCCTGCAGCCCAAATCTCACATCCCAAATCCCACATCCCACGTCCTGCAGCCCAAATCCTGCAGCCCACGTCCTGCATCCCAAATCCCACATCCCACGTCAGGCACCCAAATCCCCCATCCCATATCCTTCATGGAGCATCCCAAATCCTGCATCCCACGTCCTGCATCCCAAATCTCACATCCCAAATCCCAAATCCCAAATCCCATATCCCATATCCTTCATGGAGCATCCCACGTCCTGCATCCCATGTCCTGCAGCCCAAATCCCAAATCCCACATCCCACATCTCACATCCTACATCTCACATCTGGTATCCCAAATCCCACATACCAAATCCCACATCCCACATCCTGCATCCCAAATCCCACATCCCATGTCAGGCACCCCAAATCCCCCATCCCATATCCTTCATGGAGCATCCCAAATCCTGCATCCCACGTCCTGCACCCCAAATCTCACATCCCAAATCCCAAATCCCAAATCCCATATCCCATATCCTTCATGGAGCACCCCACGTCCTGCATCCCATGTCCTGCAGCCCAAATCCTTCATCCCAAATCCCACATCCCACATCTCACATCCTGCATCCCACGTCTGGTATCCCAAATCCCACATACCAAATCCCACATCCCAAATCCCAAATCCCACGTCCTGCAGCCCAAATCCTGCAGCCCACGTCCTGCATCCCAAATCCCACATCCCACGTCCTGCAGCCCAAATCCTGCAGCCCACGTCCTGCATCCCAAATCCCACATCCCACGTCAGGCACCCCAAATCCCCCATCCCATATCCTTCATGGAGCATCCCAAATCCTGCATCCCACGTCCTGCATCCCATATCTCACATCTCACATCCCAAATCCCAAATCTCACATCCCACATCCTGCATCCCAAATCTCACATCTCACATCCTGCATCCCATGTCCTGCATCCCAAATCCCACATCCCACATCCTGCATCCCAAATCCTTCATCCCAAATCCCACATCCTACATCCCACGTCCTGCATCCCAAATCCCACATCCTGCATCCCAAATCTCACATCTCACATCCTGCATCCCAAATTCCACATCCTGCATCCCACATCCTGCATCCCAAATTCCACATCCTGCATCCCACATCCTGCATCCCACGTCCTGCATCCCAAATCCCACATCCTGCAGCCCAAATCTCACATCTCACATCCTGCATCCCAAATTCCACATCCTGCATCCCACATCCTGCATCCCACGTCCTGCATCCCAAATCTCACATCCCAAATCCCAAATTCCACATCCTGCATCCCACATCCTGCATCCCAAATCCCACATCCCACATCCTGCATCCCAAATCTCACATCCCACGTCCTGCATCCCACATCCCACATCCTGCATCCCACATCCTGCATCCCACATCCTGCATCCCACGTCCTGCATCCCAAATCTCACATCCCAAATCCCAAATTCCACATCCTGCATCCCACATCCTGCATCCCAAATCCCACATCCCACATCCTGCATCCCAAATCTCACATCCCACGTCCTGCATCCCACATCCCACATCCTGCATCCCACATCCTGCATCCCACGTCCTGCATCCCAAATCCCACATCCCACATCCCAAATCCCATATCCCACATCCTGCAGCCCGAATCTCACATCCCACACTCCACATCCCCCAACCCAAATCTCACATCCCAAATCCCACATCCTGCATCCCAAATCTGACACCCCACACTCCATATCCCATACCCCACACCCCATATCCCACACCCCACACCACACACCCACACCTCACACTCCACATCCCACCCCACATCTCACATCCCATCCCAAATCCATCTCCCCAACCCCATTTCATCCCACCCCACACTCCACACCCCACACCCCACACCCCACATCCCCCATTCCACACCCCACACCCCACACCCTACACCCCCCATCATCTCACACCCCACACCATCCCAACCCACATCATCCCACCCCAAATTCCACCACTGTCCCACACTGGATGCCACTGCTTTGCCACTCTGAATGCCACCACTGTCCCACACTGGATGCCACCACTGTGCCACTCTGAATGTCACCAGCGTGCCACTCTGGATGCCACCACTGTCCCACACTGGATGCCACAGCTGTGCCACATCAGATGCCATCACCTGCCCTCACTGAATGCCACCACTGTGCCACTCTGGGTGCCACCAATGTCCCACAATGGATGCCACTCTGGATATCATCACTGTGCCACACTAGATGCCACCACTGTGCCACACTGAATGTCGCCACCAAGCCACAATGGATGCCACACTGGATGCCACCACTGTCCCACACTGGATGCCATGCTGGATGCCACCACTGTGCCACTCTGGATGCCACCATGGTGCCATATTGAATGTCACCACCAAGACACAATGGATGCCACCACTGTGCCACACTGGATGCCATCACTGTGCCACTCTAGATGTCACCACTGTCTCACATCAGATGCCATCACCTGCCCTCACTGAATGCCACCACTGTGCCACTCTGGGTGCCACCAATGTCCCACACTGGATGCCACTCTGGATATCATCACTGTGCCACACTGGATGCCACCACTGTGCCACGCTGGATGTCACTGGCACGCCATGCTGGATGCCACCACTGTGCCACTTTGGATGCCATCACTGTGCCACATCAGATGCCATCACAGAGACACACTGGATGCCACCACTCTGCCACCCTGGGTGCCAACACTATCCCACCTTGGATGCCATCCCTGTGCCACACTGGATGCCACTCTGGATGCCACCACGGTGCCACACTGAATGTCACCACCAAGCCGCACTGAATGTCACCACTGTGCCAGACTGGATGCCACCACTGTGCCACTCTGGATGCCACCACCGTCCCACACTGGATGCCACAGCTGTGCCACATCAGATGCCATCACAGAGACACACTGAATGCCACCACCGTCCCACACTGGATGCCACAGCTGTGCCACATCAGATGCCATCACCTGCCCTCACTGAATGCCACCACTGTGCCACTCTGGGTGCCACCAATGTCCCACAATGGATGCCACTCTGGATATCATCCCTGTGCCACACTGGATGCCACCACTGTGCCACACTGGATGTCACAGCTGTGCCACATCAGATGCCATCACAGAGACACACTGAATGCCACCACTGTGCCACTCTGGGTGCCACCAATGTCCCACAATGGATGCCACTCTGGATATCATCACTGTGCCACACTGGATGCCACCACTGTGCCACACTGAATGTCGCCACCAAGCCACAATGGATGCCACACTGGATGCCACCACTGTCCCACACTGGATGCCATGCTGGATGCCATCACTGTGCCACTCTGGATGCCACCATGGTGCCATATTGAATGTCACCACCAAGCCACAATGGATGCCACCACTTTGCCACACTGGATGCCATCACTGTGCCACTCTAGATGTCACCACTGTCCCACATCAGATGCCATCACAGAGACACACTGAATGCCACCACTGTGCCACTCTGGGTGCCACCAATGTCCCACACTGGATGCCACTCTGGATATCATCCCTGTGCCACACTGGATGTCACTCTGTGCCACATTGGATGACACTGGATGCCATCACACTGGATGCCATCACTGTGCCACTACAAATGTCACCACTGTGCCACACTGGATGCCACCACCGTGCCACTTTGGATGCCATCACTGTGCCACATCAGATGCCATCACAGAGACACACTGGATGCCACCACTCTGCCACCCTGGGTGCCACCACTATCCCACCTTGGATGCCATCCCTGTGCCACACTGGATGCCACTCTGGATGCCACCACGGTGCCACACTGAATGTCACCACCAAGCCGCACTGAATGTCACCACTGTGCCAGACTGGATGCCACCACTGTGCCACTCTGGATGCCACCACCGTCCCACACTGGATGCCACAGCTGTGCCACATCAGATGCCATCACAGAGACACACTGAATGCCACCACCGTCCCACACTGGATGCCACAGCTGTGCCACATCAGATGCCATCACCTGCCCTCACTGAATGCCACCACTGTGCCACTCTGGGTGCCACCAATGTCCCACAATGGATGCCACTCTGGATATCATCACTGTGCCACACTGGATGCCACCACTGTGCCACACTGAATGTCGCCACCAAGCCACAATGGATGCCACACTGGATGCCACCACTGTCCCACACTGGATGCCATGCTGGATGCCATCACTGTGCCACTCTGGATGCCACCATGGTGCCATATTGAATGTCACCACCAAGCCACAATGGATGCCACCACTGTGCCACACTGGATGCCATCACTGTGCCACTCTAGATGTCACCACTGTCTCACATCAGATGCCATCACCTGCCCTCACTGAATGCCACCACTGTGCCACTCTGGGTGCCACCAATGTCCCACACTGGATGCCACTCTGGATATCATCACTGTGCCACACTGGATGCCACCACTGTGCCACGCTGGATGTCACTGGCACGCCATGCTGGATGCCACCACTGTGCCACTTTGGATGCCATCACTGTGCCACATCAGATGCCATCACAGAGACACACTGGATGCCACCACTCTGCCACCCTGGGTGCCAACACTATCCCACCTTGGATGCCATCCCTGTGCCACACTGGATGCCACTCTGGATGCCACCACGGTGCCACACTGAATGTCACCACCAAGCCGCACTGAATGTCACCACTGTGCCAGACTGGATGCCACCACTGTGCCACTCTGGATGCCACCACCGTCCCACACTGGATGCCACAGCTGTGCCACATCAGATGCCATCACAGAGCCACACTGAATGCCACCACCGTCCCACACTGGATGCCACTGCTGTGCCACATCAGATGCCATCACCTGCCACCACTGAATGCCACCACTGTGCCACTCTGGGTGCCACCAATGTCCCACAATGGATGCCACTCTGGATATCATCACTGTGCCACACTGGATGCCACCACTGTGCCACACTGAATGTCGCCACCAAGCCACAATGGATGCCACACTGGATGCCACCACTGTCCCACACTGGATGCCATGCTGGATGCCATCACTGTGCCACTCTGGATGCCACCATGGTGCCATATTGAATGTCACCACCAAGCCACAATGGATGCCACCACTGTCCCACACTGGATGCCATGCTGGATGCCATCACTGTGCCACTCTGGATGCCACCATGGTGCCACATTGAATGTCACCACCAAGACACAATGGATGCCACCACTGTGCCACACTGGATGCCATCACTGTGCCACTCTAGATGTCACCACTGTCCCACATCAGATGCCATCACAGAGACACACTGAATGCCACCACTGTGCCACTCTGGGTGCCACCAATGTCCCACACTGGATGCCACTCTGGATATCATCACTATGCCACACTGGATGCCACCACTGTGCCACACTGGATGCCACTCTGGATGCCACCACGGTTACACACTGGATGCCATCACTGTGCCACTACAAATGTCACCACTGTGCCACACTGGATGCCACCACTGTGCCACATCAGATGCCACCACTGTGCCACATTGGATGCCACCACTGTGCCACTCCAGATGCCATCACTGTGCCAACTGGATGCCACCACTGTGCCAACTGGATGCCACCACTGTGCCACTCCACATGCCACCACTGTGCCACTCTGGATGCCACCACTGTGCCAACTGGCTGCCACCGCAGTGCCACTCCAGATGTCACCACGGTGCCACACTGGATGCCACCACGGTGCCACTCCAGATGCCATCACTGTGCCACACTGGATGCCACCACTGTGCCACACTGGATGCCACCACTGTGCCACTCTGGATGCCACCACTGTCCCACACTGGCTGGCACCGCAGTGCCACTTTGGATGTCACAGATGTCACCACGGTGCCACACTGATTGCCACCACTATCCAACTCTGGATGCCACCACGGTGCCACTCCAGATGCCATCACTGTGCCACACTGGATGCCACCACTGTGCCACACTGGATGCCACCACTGTGCCACTCTGGATGCCACCACTGTCCCACACTGGCTGGCACCGCAGTGCCACTTTGGATGTCACAGATGTCACCACTGTGCCACACTGATTGCCACCACTATCCAACTCTGGATGCCACCACGGTGCCACTCCAGATGCCATCACTGTGCCACACTGGATGCCACCACTGTGCCACACTGGATGCCACCACTGTGCCACTCTGGATGCCACCACTGTCCCACATTGGCTGGCACCGCAGTGCCACTCTGGATGTGACAGATGTCACCACTGTGCCACACTGATTGCCACCACTATCCAACTCTGGATGCCACCACGGTGCCACCCTGGATGCCACCACTGTTCCACTCTGGATGCCACAGCACCAGATCTGAGACCCATTTCCCCCACTCTCCCACTGCCACGATGCAGAGCCGAGGTTGCAGCCACGGATTTTCCTACGGAAACCAATCAACCCACAAGGCTAATTAGCCGTATCTAATTAACGGTGTGTGCCGAGGAAGCCGGTTTATTATCGAGGAAATCAATGCATTAACCTTCATTTTTGGAGCTCCTTTCGGCGGGGGGGGGGGGATTGTGCACATCCAGCGCCACCGCAATTAGCGAAGCTCGTTAGTTGTTCAGCAATTAGGGCAGCAAATTGGCACAGAGAGAGGTTCAACACAGAGCTGTGGGGCTGCAGGGGGAGGGCAGGTCCCCCAGCAAGGCTCTGCCCCTCCAGCGCATTCCTTCCCCTTCCATCGCCGTCCCCCACCCCTGCTCCCCACCCCGCCTAAATCCTTGCTTTCCAGCACTGCCTGACCCTCCATCGTGCAACTGTTCTTCCTTCTCACCCCAGCTCTACAGCCTTCCCTCCTTGTGCATCCTTCCATCCTTCCTTCTGTCTGTCTGTCCATCCCCCATCTACGTGTCCATCCATCCGTCCATAACTCCATCCATCATCTCTTTATCCATCCCCTTATCCATCCTTCAGTCCATCCATCCCTCCATCCACCCACCCACCCCCATCCATCCATCCGTCCATCCGTCCATCCATCCTCCCTCCATCCATCCCTTTATCCATCCCTCCATCCACCCACCCACCCACCCATCCATCCATCCCTCCATCCATCCATCCATCCCTCCATCCATCCATCCCTTTATCCATCCCTCCATCCCTTTCTCCCTCCCTCCATCCGTTCACCCATCCCTCCATCCATCCATCCTTCTCTTTATCCACCCATCCCTCCATTCATCCCTCCATTCATCCCTCCATCCATCCCTCCATCCCACCATCCATCCCTCCATCCATCCATCCCTCCATCCATCCATTCCTGCATCTCTCCATCCCTCCATCCCTCCATCCATCCATCCCTTCCTCCCTCCTTCTCTCCATCCCTCTTTCCAACCATTCATCCCTTTATCCATCCCTGTCTCTCCATCCTTCTTTCCATCCCTCTCTCCATCCATCCCTCCACCCTCCATCCTTTCATTCACCTATTTACCCATCCCTCTACCATCCATCCCTTCATTCATCCCTACATCCATCCCTTTATCCATCCCTCCCTTTATTCATCCCTCCATCCACCCATCCATCCTTCTTTCCATCCATCCGTCCATCCCTCCGTCCATCCCTCCGTACCTCCATCCTTCTTTCCATCCACCCATCCCTTTATCCATCCCTCCATCCCTCCGTCCTTCCGCCCCTCCTTCCATCCCCCACTCAAACCCTCCCTCCCTCCTTCCACCCATCCCTTCATTCATCCCTCCATCATCCCTTTATCCTTCCATCCATCCCTTCATCCATTCATCCATCCCTCCATCCTTCCGTTCATCCATACATCCATCCCTCTCCCCACTCTTCTTTCCAACCATCCGTCCCTTTATCCGTCCCTCCATCCTTCTTTCCATCCATCCCTCCATCCGTCTCTCTGTCCCTCCCTCTATCCATCCATCCGCCCCTTTATCCATCCCTCTGTCCATCCAGCCCTTCATTTATTCCTCCATCCATTCCATGAGTCCATGATTTCACGAACCCACGATTCCGTGATTCCTTGTCTCTGTGACTCCACGAATCCGTGACTGTAATTCTATGGCTCCGTGATTCCATGATTCTGGCATTCTATGCCTCTATGATTCCATGAATCCATGACTCTGATTCTATGGCTCCGTGATTCCACGATTCTGGCATTCTATGCCTCTATGATTCCATGAATCCATGACTCTGATTCTATGGCTCCATGATTCCACGATTCTGGCATTCTATGCCTCTACGATTCCATGAATCCATGATTCTGGAATTCTACGACTCCATGATTCCATGATTCTTTGCCTCTGGGAGTTCATGAATCCATCAATCATGAATTCTATGCCTCTATGATTCTGTGAATCCATCACTCTGGGATTCTATGTCTCCATGATGCCATGACTGGGATTCTTTGCCTCTATGATTCCACAAATCCATGATTCTGAGACTCTATGACTCCATGATTCCATGAATCCATGATTCTGGGACTCTATGACTCCATGAATCCATGATTCTTTGCCTCTATGATTCCACAATTCTGGGATTCTCTGCCTCTATGATGCCACGAACCCATCATTCTTGAATTCTATGCCTCTATGATTCCATGAATCCATCATTCTGGGATTCTATTTCTCCATGATTCCATGATTCTGGGATTCTTTGTCTCCATGATTTCATGAACCCACGATTCTAGGACTCTGCTCCTCTATGATTCCAAGATTCTGGGATTCTTTATGATTCCACAAATCCATGATTCTGGAACCATGATTCTACGACTCCATGATTCCATGATTCTTTGCCTCTATGATTCCATGAATCCATGATTCTGGGATTCTATTCCTCTGTGATTCCATGATTCTGGAATTCTTTGCCTCCATGATTTCATGAACCCAAGATTCTAGGACTCTGCTCCTCTATGATTCCAAGATTCTGGGACTCTTTATGATTCCACAAATCCATGATTCTGGGACTCTACGACTCCATGATTCCACGATTCTGGGACTCTATGACTCCATGATTCCATGATTCTTTACCTCTATGATTCCATGAATCCGTGATTCTGGGACTCTATGACTCCATGATTCCACGATTCCTTGCCTCTATGATTCCATGAATCCATGATTCTGGGACCATGATTCTACAACTCCATGATTCCATGATTCTTTGCCTCTATGATTCCATGAATCCATGATTCTGGGATTCTATTCCTCTTTGATTCCATGATTCTGGGATTTTTCATGAATCCACGATTCTAGGACTCTGCTCCTCTATGATTCCAAGACTCTGGGACTCTTTATGATTCCACAAATCCATGATTCTAGGACTCTACGACTCCATGATTCCACCATTCTGGGACTCTATGACTCCATGATTCCATGATTCTTTACCTCTATGATTCCATGAATCCATGATTCTGGGACTCTATGACTCCATGATTCCACGATTCCTTGCCTCTATGATTCCATGAATCCATGATTCTGGGACCATGATTCTACGACTCCATGATTCCATGATTCTTTGCCTCTATGATTCCATGACCCATGATTCTGGGATCCTCTGCCTCTATGACGCCATGAATCCATCATTCTTGAATTCTATGCCTCTATGATTCCATGAATCCATGATTCTGGGATTCTATTCCTCTGTGATTCCATGATTCTGGGATTCTTTGCCTCCATGATTTCATGAATCCATCATTCTGGGACTCTGTTCCTTCATGATTCCAAGATTCCGGGATTTTTTACCACTACGATCCCATAAAACCATGATTCTGGGACTCTATGACTCCACGATTCCACGATTCTCTGCCTCTATGATTCCATGAATCCATCGTTCTGGGACTCTCTGCCTCTATGATGCCATGACTGGGATTCTTTGCCTCTATGATTCCACAACTCCACAAATCTGGGATTCTATTCCTCTACGATTCCATGATTCTGGGATTCTCTGCCTCTATGATTCCACGAATCCATGATTCTGGGATTCTCTGCCTCTGTGATGGCAAGATTCTGGGATTCTTTGCCTCTACAATGCCATGATGGGATTCCTTGCCCCTACGATTCCATGAGTCCATCATTCTGGGATTCTCTCCCCTATGATTCCATGAATCCATGATTCTGGGATTCTCTGCCTCTGTGATGCCATGAATCCATCGTTCTGGGACTCTTCACCTCTATGATGCCATGACTGGGATTCTTTGCCTCTATGATTTCATGAACCCACGATTCTGGGATTCTTTGCCTCTATGATTCCAAGATTCTGGGATCCTCTGTCACTATGATGCCATGAATCCATCATTCATGAATTCTATGCCTCTATGATTCCATGAATCCATGATTCTGGGATTCTCTGCCTCTACAATGCCAAGATTGGGATTCCTTACCTCTATGATTTCATGAATCCACGAATCTGGGATTCTATTCCTCTACGATTCCATGATTCTGGGATTCTCTGTCTCTATGATTCCACAAATCCATGACTCTGCGACTCTATGACTCTATGATTCTGGAATTCTCTGCCTCTATGATGCCATGAATCCATCGTTCTTGAATTCTATGTCTCTATGATTCCATAAATCCATGATTCTGGGATTCTCTGCCTCTATGACGCCACAATTCTGGGATTCTCTGCCTCTATGATTTCATGATTCCACGAATCTGGGATTCTATTCCTCTACGATTCCACGATTCTGGGATTCTTTACCTCTATGATTCCACAAATCCACGATTCTGGGACTCTATGACTCCATGATTCCATGATTCCATCATTCTGGGACTCTATGACTCCATGAACCCATGATTCTTTGCCTCTATGATTCCACAATTCTGGGATTCTCTGCCTCTATGATGCCATGAATCCATCATTCTTGAATTCTATGCATCTATCATTCCACGAATCCATGATTCTGGGACTCAATGAGTCATTAATCCATGATTCTGGGATTGTCTCTACGAGACCCCATGATTCTTTATCTCCATGATCCCATGACTCCATGATTCTGGGATTCCATCACTTCATGATTCCATGATTCTGCAATTCTATGCCCCTGTGATTCCATGATTGTATGAACCCATGATTCCGGGACTCCAAGATTCCACGCCTCTACGAATCCATGATTTTGGGATTCTATACTTCTATGATTCCATGATTCTATGCCTCTCTAAATCCATGATACAGTGACTCAGTGCCTCTGTGATTCCTGAACACTGACTGCTGCACTACTGCAGCACCACCTGCATGCACACAGAGCTGTAACCCTGCACAAACAGGTTGCAAAGGGCACAGCGAGCCCTGCGTGCAACACAGCTCCATGTTGCACTGCTGCGGCACCTGCATGCACACACAGCTGCAACTCTCAGGGGTTGCAAAGGGCACAGCGAGCCCTGCGTGCAGCACCTGCATGCACACAGAGCTGTAACCCTGCACAAAGCTGCAGGGGTTGCAAAGGGCACAGCGAGCCCTGCGTGCAGCACAGCTCCGTGTTGCACTGCTGCGGCACCTGCATGCACACACAGCTGCAACTCTGCAGTCTGCCAAAGCGGCACAGCGACTGCTGCCCTGCTGCAGCACCACCTGCATGCACACAGAGCTGTAACCCTGCACAAACAGGGGTTGCAAAGGGCACAGCGAGCCCTGCGTGCAGCACAGCTCCGTGTTGCACTGCTGCGGCACCTGCATGCACACACAGCTGCAACTCTCAGGGGTTGCAAAGGGCACAGCGAGCCCTGCATGCAGCACCTGCATGCACACAGAGCTGTAACCCTGCACAAAGCTGCAGGGGTTGCAAAGGGCACAGCGAGCCCTGCGTGCAGCACAGCTCCGTGTTGCACTGCTGCGGCACCACCTGCATGCACACAGAGCTGCAACTCTGCACAAACAGGGGTTGCAAAGGGCACAGCAAGCCCTGCATGCAGCACAGCTCCATGTTGCACTGCTGTAGCACCTGCATGCACACAGAGCTGCAACTCTGCAAACAGCCTGAGCAGCACATCCAGTGTTGCACTGCTGCTGCAGCACCTGCACGCACACAGAGCCAGGACCCTGCAATCTGCTCGAGGATTTGCTGTTTCACTCCATGCACTGCTGCACACGCTGCACCACTTCTCTCCGATGTGCTCTCCCACACCTCGCACTACTGCACACCGCCGCACAGACGTGCACACGTTGCACCATTGCACGCCACGTGCTGCCCCTCCGGATGCACCACAGCACACCACGCACCACTGCACACAGTGCATCACCTCCCTCTCCTCCTGCTCACCCTCAGCATCCCCCCGCACGCTGCACATTGCACGCTGCAAGGGCTGCAGCTTTGCACGCTCAGCATTTCCCAACAGCAGCAAGCAGCAAGCAGCCCGGGGCAATCCATGCAGCAGAAGAGCTGCTCTCACCCAGGGAGCAATCAAAGCCCCATCAAATATTGATGGGGAACCTCAGCGCTCGCTCTGTGCCCTGCAACCCCCCTGAATGCAGCCCTTCTTTGCCCATTAAGCCGCTGGTATGCGATCCACGGATGAGTTACCACGATTCGTGTAGCAGCAATTAAGTGGAGACGAGACACTGATGAGCAGCGGGTTTGTTCCTCGTTAATCTTTCATGCTCGTTGAGTGCAGAGCAGCGTGGCGGCGGGCAGCGGCTGCTCGGTAAGCGGTGCAACATGGCAGTGATGCTCTGAGCATGGGGGGGTCCAACAGCACGGCAGGGATGGCACGGAATTTGGGGGGATGGGGGACCAAGGATTGTGGGATCGTGGGATCGTGGTTGGGAGTGGAGGATCTTGAAGGTTCCTTCCAACCCAGGTGGTTCTATGGGACCAAGGGGTTGTGAGATCACGGAGATGTGGATGGAACTGGATGGTGTTGGAGGTCTCTTCCAACCAAAGCCACTCTATGGGATCATGGGATCGTGGAAATGTGGGATTGCGGAATCATGGAATCCGGGAAGCACTGAATCCTGGCACTGGGGAATCACGGGAATGTGGTTGGGACTGGAGGATCTTGAAGTTCCCTTCCAACCCAAGTGGTTCAATGGAACCAAGGGGTTGTGAGATCACGGAGATGTGGATGGAACTGGATGATGTTGGAGGTCTCTTCCAACCAAAGCCATTCTGTGGGATCATGGAAATGTGGGATTGAATCACGGAATCAGGGAAGCACTGAATCCTGGCATTGGGGAATGATGGGATCGTGGTTGGAAGTGGAGGATCTTGAAGGTCCCTTCCAACTCAAGTGGTTCTATGGAACCAAGAGGTTGAGATACCATGGAGATGTGGATGGAACTGGATGGTGTTGGAGGTCTCTTCCAACCAAAGCCACTCTATGGGATCATGGGATCGTGGAAATGTGGGATTGTGGAATCAGGGAATCAATGAAGCACTGAATCCTGGCATTGGGGAATCACGGGAATGTGGTTGGGACTGGAGAATCTTGAAGGTCCCTTCCAACCCAAGTGGTTCTATGGAACCAAGGGGTTGTGAGATCACGGAGATGTGGATGGAACTGGATTATGTTGGAGGTCTCTTCCAACCAAAGCCACTCTATGGGATCATGGAAATGTGGGATTGAATCATGGAATCAGGGAAGCACTGAACCCTGGCATCATGGAATGATGGGATCGTGGTTGGAAGTGGAGGATCTTGAAGGTCCCTTCCAACCCAAGTGGTTCTATGGAACCAAGGGGTTGTGAGATCACGGAGATGTGGATGGAACTGGATAATGTTGGAGGTCTCTTCCAACCAAAGCCATTCTATGGGATCATGGGATCGTGGAAATGTGGGATTGTGGAATCATGGAATCAAGGAAGCACTGAATCCTGGCATTGGGGAATCACGGGAATGTGGTTGGAACTGGAGGATCTTGAAGGTCCCTTCCAACCCAAGAGCTTCTGTGGGATCACGGGGTCATTGGATCACAGAAATGTGGGATTGTGGAATCAGGGAATCAGGGAAACACAGAATCCTCGCACTGGGGAATCATGGCATCGTGGTTGGAACTGGAGGATCTTGAAGGTCCCTTCGAACTCAAGCTGTTCCTTGGGATCATAGGATGAGGGAAGCATAGAATGAAGGAATCACGGAACAGTAGAATTGCATTGATTATCATCATGGGATCACGGAGTCACAGAATGGTGGACCCAGAGAATTGTGGTATCACAGAGTTATGGAATCCCAGAATCGTGGAATCATATAATGGTGGGAACATGAAGTCATGGGATCATGGAATCCCAGAATTGTGGAATGGTGGAATAATATCGGGACAATGGAATCACAGAGTCATGGAATCACAGAATCATGGAACGGTTGGGTTGGGAGGGACCTTATAGATCATAGATCCATAGAGTGGTTGGGTTGGAAGGGATCTTATGGATCACAGAGCTGTAGAACGGTTGGGTTGGAAGGGACCTTAATGATCATAGAGCTGTAGAATGGTTGGGTTGGAAGGGATCTTAATGATCACAGAGCTGTAGAATGGTTGGGTTGGAAGGGACCTTAATGATCACAGAGCTGTAGAATGGTTGGGTTGGAAGGGACCTTAATGATCACAGAGCTGTAGAATGGTTGGGTTGGAAGGGACCTTAATGATCACAGAGCTGTAGAATGGTTGGGTTGGAAGGGATCTTATGGATCACAGAGCTGTAGAATGGTTGGGTTGGAAGGGACCTTAATGATCACAGAGCTGTAGAATGGTTGGGTTGGAAGGCCCACCCCCAGCCCCATCCCTGCCACGGGCTGGGTGCCCCCCATCAGCTCAGGCTGCACAAGACCCCATCCACAACCACAGGCATCAAGGATGACGGCTCTAAGAGGAGCCCAAAGCAATGGCAGAGCCGTTGAGGGGCAATGAGCAAAAGGTTGGCAGCCCCCCTCCCCAGATGGGCAACAGGAGCACACCTGGAGCTCTGCACTCCATCACCCCCACTCCGCCAGCATTCCCAATTAAGATATTCATTTAGATAAACGCCGGGATCAGTGCAGCTTGGCAGCGCCCATTGGGCAAAGGCGACTCGCTCGAACGCAGAGCGCTAACGAGGTTCTGTAATTAAGCCGTCTGGGGGAATGAGCTCGTGATTAAAATACACGCCCAGCTGAAATCAAGGTTTCCTCCACGTGCTGCGGGGACAGGGGAGCTGCTGGAACCCGGGGGAGGCACAGCTCTGAGTCACACCACGTCCCAACACGGCGCTGCATCCCTGGACCGGGGATGGATGGACGGATGGATGGACAGACAGCACAACCCGCGGGACACGAGGTGCTGAAGGGATGGAGCAGCGGGAGCCCTACTGGTGCCCATAGGGTGAACCCCGCTCTCCAGCCCCCCCAAAAAAGGTGCCCCAAAAGCTGCCCCAAAAACGCCCCCCGTCGCTCCGAGACCCGCATCCAGAGCTCAGCCAAAGGTGCACCCCCCCTAAATGCACCAACCCCCAAATTCACAGCTCAGCCATCGCCGGGGGACAAGGTGCTCCGATCACCCTCAAGGTGCCCAAGGAACCCCTCGTGCTCCAGAAGTGCCCGAAAGGTGCCCCCGCTTGCACCAAACCCCATCCCCTCTCCCTGCTCCCCATTTGCAGCCCCACGTTTTGCAACTCTCAGCCCCGGCAGCGAGATGCGAGCGCAGCCAAGCCGGGGGGGGAGGGGGGGAAGGGTGAGGGGGGTGATCCTATCTTGCTCATTAAACCGCAGATTGCTTTAAAGCAAACGATCTGAAGGGGAAAGGAAGTGGGGGGGGTTGGGGGGGGAAAGTTATGCTGATGGTTGAGGTCACGCGGGCACAGAGAGCCGCGGGGCATCGCGCAGCGCCGGGCTTTTGCTGCAGGGCGCCGGCAGCCGTGGGCACGGGCTGCTATTTCGAGCCGCAGTCGTTTTTGCAAACGTCCCAGAGCATCTCAGGACGAGCTCTGCCGTCCCCGCGGGTCCCCTCCTCCTGTGGGTGGAGGTGGCAGCAGCTCAGCCCCACATGGCAGAAGTTCTCGGGGTGGCTCCGGTTTCGGTGCTCGGCGCGGCACCGTGCCCTCGTTGCTGCATCCAATGCGGACACTTTTGGGGTCAGGCTGCGTGGGGAGATGGCGTGGGGCACCAGCCTGCCCCACACGGCCACCCCCTCTCCCCCCCCAGCTGCCAAGCAGTCGCTGAAGGGCACAGAGGACACAGAAAGCCGAAGCAGTTTGAACTGCTGCCTCTCCTGCTGGCGATGGGAGGGGATGCGATGCACAGGGCTTGGGGAGGGGGGAGGGTCCTGAGCTGCGTGGTGCTCTGGCAGGGGGGAGAGGGGGGGGGGGGGGGCAACGGGATTTTGGGATGGGATGGTGGGGGTGGGATTGTGGGGGATGGGATCGTGGGGGTGGGATCCTAGGGATGAGATCCTGGGGACAACGGGATCCTGAGGATGGGATCGTGGGGGTGGGATAATGGGGGTGGGATAATGGGGGTGGGATCGTGGGGGGTGGGATCCTGAGGATGGGATCCTGAGGGTGGGATCGTGGGGGTGGGATAATGGGGGTGGGATCCTGAGGATGGGATCGTGGGGGTGGGATCGTGGGGGTGGGATCGTGGGGGTGGGATAATGGGGGTGGGATAATGGGGGTGGGATCGTGGGGATGGGATGGTGGGGGTGGGACTGTGGGGGATGGGATCGTGGGGGTGGGATCCTAGGGATGAGATCCTGGGGACAACAGGATCCTGAGGATGAGATCGTGGGGGTGGGATAATGGGGGTGGGATCGTGGGGGTGGGATCCTGAGGATGGGATCTGGAGGATGGGATCGTGGGGGTGGGATTGTGGGGGAGTGGGATCGTGGGGGGTGGGATCGTGGGGGGTGGGATCGTGGGGGGTGGGATCGTGGGGATGGGATCGTGGGGGTGGGATCGTGGGGAATGGGATCACAGGGATGGGATCCTAGGGGGGGGATCGTGGGGACAACAGGATCCTGAAGATGAGATTGTGGGGATGGGATCATGGGGGTGGAATTGTGGGGATGGAATCATCTGGATGGGATCCTGGGGACAACGGGATCCTGAGGATGGGATCCTGTGGATGCGATCCGGGGGATGGGATCATCGGGATGGGATCCTACCAACGGGACCCTGAGGATGGGATCAAGGGGATGGGATCCTGAGGGTGGGATCCGGGGGATGGGATCCAGGGTCCACGTACCAC
Source organism: Meleagris gallopavo (assembly GCF_905368555.1). Classification (NCBI taxonomy): domain Eukaryota; kingdom Metazoa; phylum Chordata; class Aves; order Galliformes; family Phasianidae; genus Meleagris; species Meleagris gallopavo. The sequence goes on from NC_139404.1 coordinate 700,340, forward strand.
CATGACCCAAGTGCCACCAGGTGCCACCAAGCACCAAGTACCACCACTCTCCACGTACCACCATGCCCCAGGTGCCACGGTTCTCCATCTACCACCGTGCCCCAGGTGCCACCAGGAGCCACCATGCACCAAGAGCCACGGTTCTCCATGTATCACCATGCCCCAGGTGCCACGGTTCTCCACGTACCACCATGCCCCAGGTGCCACCTGGTGCCAACACGCACCAAGAACTACGGATCTTCACATACCCCAAGGCACCAAGTGCCACCCGGCCCAACCCAGGTGCCACCAGGTGCCACCATGCACCAAGAGCCACGGTTCTCCATGTATCGCCATGCCCAGGTGCCACCAGGAGCCACCATGCACCAAGTGCCACAGATCTCCATGTACCACCATACCCCAGGTGCCACCAGGTGCCACCATGCACCAAGAGCCACGGTTCTCCAAGAACCACGAGGAACCAAGTGCCATCATGCCCCAGGTGCCACCAGGAGCCACCATGCACCAAGAGCCACGGTTCTCCATGTATCACCATGCCCCAGGTGCCACCAGGAGCCACCATGCACCAAGTTCCACGGTTCTCCATGTACCACCATACCCCAGGTGCCACCAGGTGCCACCATGCACCAAGAGCCACGGTTCTCCATGTACCACCATGCCCCAGGTGCCACCATGCACCAAGTGCCACGGTTCTCCACGTACCACCGTGCCCCAGGTGCCACCAGGTGCCACCATGCACCAAGTGCCACGGTTCTCCAAGTACCACGAGGAACCAGGTGCCACCATGCCCCAGGTGCCACCAGGAGCCACCATGCACCAAGAACTACGCATCTTCACATACCCCAAGGCGCCAAGTGCCACCATGCCCAACCCAGGTGCCACCAGGTGCCACGGTTCTCCACGTACCACCATGCCCCAGGTGCCACCAGGTGCTACAAAGTGCCACGGTTCTCCATGTACCACCATGCCCCAGGTGCCACCAAGTGCCACGGTTCTCCAAGTACCACGAGGAACCAGGTGCCACCAGGTGCCACCAGGTGCCACCATGCACCAAGAGCCACAGTTCTCCAAGTACCACGAGGAACCAGGTGCCAACATGCCCCAACCCAGGTGCCACCAGGTGCCACCATGCACCAAGAGCCACGGTTCTCCAAGTACCACGAGGAACCAGGTGCCACCAGGTGCCACCAGGTGCCACCATGCACCAAGTGCCACGGTTCTCCACGTACCACCGTGCCCCAGGTGCCACCAGGTGCCACCATGCACCAAGTGCCACGGTTCTCCAAGTACCACGAGGAACCAGGTGCCACCATGCCCCAGGTGCCACCAGGAGCCACCATGCACCAAGAACTACGCATCTTCACATACCCCAAGGCGCCAAGTGCCACCATGCCCAACCCAGGTGCCACCAGGTGCCACGGTTCTCCACGTACCACCATGCCCCAGGTGCCACCAGGTGCCACAAAGTGCCACGGTTCTCCATGTACCACCATGCCCCAGGTGCCACCAAGTGCCACGGTTCTCCAAGTACCACGAGGAACCAGGTGCCACCAGGTGCCACCAGGTGCCACCATGCACCAAGAGCCACGGTTCTCCAAGTACCACGAGGAACCAGGTGCCAACATGCCCCAACCCAGGTGCCACCAGGTGCCACCAGGTGCCACCATGCACCAAGAGCCACGGTTCTCCAAGCACCACGAGGAACCAGGACCCCCAGCACTGGTTCCTACAGCTCGTCAGGGGACGTGGAAAGAAGGGACACCACAGGGGGCCGGACAGACCCCTCCCCCCCCCCCACGGCCATATCCCTGCCCTCACCTGCGCTCCATCGCCCTCCAGCCGCGGCGGTCGGATGCTGGACAGGTGGATGGTTTTGTGGTCACCAGAATTGAGCTTCACCACGATGGCATCGGCGTTCAGCACCTGCATCACCTGAGGAGGGAGAGAGGGGTGGTGAGAGGGGGGGGCTGGGACAGACGGACGTAGGGACGGGCGGACGGATGGATGGGGTTATGGAGTCGTGGATGGATGGATGTAGGGATGGATAAGGGAAGGATGGACGGACAGATGGATGGAGGGATGGAGGAATGGGTGGAGGGAGGGAAGGAGGGAGGGGGAATGGAGTCATGGATAGATGGAAGTAGGGATGGACGGAGGGATGGAGGGATGGATGGAGGGATGGACTCAAGGGTGGGTGGGTGGATGGAGTTACGGACAGATGGATGTAGGGATGGACAGACGAATGGATGGATGGACTGATGGGTGGAGGAAAGCATAGATGGACTCGTGGAATGACGGATGAAGGGATGGACATGAGGGTGGACGGATGGATGGATGGATGGATGGATGGATGGATGGATGGATGGATGGATAGACTCAAGGGTGGGTGGGTGGATGGACAGATGGATAGATGGATGGACTGAGTGATGGATGGATGGACGGAGGGATGGACGGAGGAATGGACGGACAGGTGGATGCATGGATGGAGTTAAGGACAGGTGGATGTAGGGACAGACAGATAGATGGATGGGGGGAGGGATGGATGGAGTAATGGACAAATGGATGAAGTTATGGATGGAGCGATGGATGGAGAGATGGAGGGATGGAGGGATGGAAGGAGTCACAGACAGATAAATGTAGTGATGGATACACGGGTGGGTGGAGAAAGGGAAAATCATGGACAGATGGACATAGAGTGGATGGATGGAGGGATGGATGGATGGAGTTACGGACAGATGGACGTAGGGATGGACAGATGGATGGATGGATGGCGAGATGGACACAAGGGTGGGTGGGTGGATGGATGGGGTTGTGGATAGATGGACGTAGGTATGGACAGATGGATGGATGGAAGGATGGATGGAGTTATAGATAGATGGATGGAGAGATGGACAGATGGATGGATGGATGGACAGATGGGTGGAGGAAAGCATGGATGGACTCGTGGAATGACGGATGAAGGGATGGACATGAGGATGGATGGATGGATGGATGGATGGATGGATGGATGGATGGACGGACTCAAGGGTGGGTGGGTAGATGGAGTTACAGACGGATGTAGGGATGGACAGGTGGATAGATGGATGGACTGAGTGATGGATGGATGGAGGGATGGATGGAGGGAGGAATGGATGGAGGGATGGACGGACAGGTGGATGCATGGATGGAGTTAAGGACAGGTGGATGTAGGGACAGACAGATAGATGGATGGGGGGAGGGAGGAATGGATGGAGTAATGGACAGATGGATGAAGTTATGGATGGAGCGATGGATGGAGAGATGGAGGGATGGAGAGATGGAGGGATGGAAGGAGTCACGGACAGATGAATGTAGCGATGGATACACGGGTGGATGGAGAAAGGGAGAATCCTGGACAGATGGACATAGAGTGGATGGATGGAGGGATGGATGGATGGAGTTACGGACAGATGGAGATAGGGATGGATGGATGGATGGATGGATGGATGGATGGATGGATGGATGGATGGATGGAAGGATGGACACAAGGGTGAGTGGGTGGGTGGATGGATGGGGTTGTGGATAGATGGACGTAGGTATGGATGGATGGATGGATGGAAGGATGGATGGATGGAGTTATGGATAGATGGATGGAGAGATGGACAGATGGATAGATGGATGGACAGATGGGTGGAGGAAAGCATGGATGGACTCGTGGAATGACGGATGAAGGGATGGACATGAGGGTGGACGGATGGATGGATGGAGTCATGGACAGATGGATTTAGGGATGGATACATGGGTGGATGGAAGGAATCACGGACAGACGGACGTAGGGTGGACACGTGGATGGATGGAGGGAGGGAGGGAGGGAGTGAGTTACGGACAGACGGACATAGGGATGGACAGATGGATGGATGGATGGCGGGATGGACACAAGGGTGGGTGGGTGGATGGATGGATGGGGTTGTGGATAGATGGATGTAGGTATGGATGGATGGATGGACGGACAGATGGAGGGATGAATGGAGTGATGGACTCAAGAGTGCGTGAGTAGATGGAGTTATGGACAAATGGATGTAAGGTTGGAGAGATGGATGGATGGATGGACAGATGGGTGGAGGAAAGCATGGATGGACTCGTGGAATGATGGATGAAGGGATGGACGTGACGGTGGATGGATGGATGGATGGATGGATGGATGGATGGATGGACGGAGTGAGTCATGGACAGCTGGACACATGGATGGATGGAGGGGTGGAGTCTTGGGTGGACAGAATCATGGACAGATGGACGGATGGCTGGACAGTGGATGGAGGAAAGCATGGATGGACTCGTGGAATGATGGATGAGGGGATGGACGCAAGGGAGGGTTGATGGATGGATGGAGTCATGGACAGATGGACACATGGATGGATGGATGGAGTCATGAAGTCATGGACAGATGGACACATGGATGGATGGTTGGGTGGACGGCTGGATGGAAGGAATCATGGACAGATGGATGTAGAGATGGATACATGGGTGGATGAAGGGAGGGAATCATGGACAGATGGACGTAGAGTGGACACGTGGATGGAGGAATGGATGGAGGGATGGAGGGAGGGATGGAGGAATGGATGGAGGGATGGAGAGGTGTAGGGATGGACAGATGGATGGATGGATGGATGGATGGATGGAGGGAATCATAGACAGACGGACGTAGAGTGGACACATGGATGGATGGATGGATGGATGGATGGAGGGATGGAGGGATGGATGGAGGAATGGACAGAAGAGTGGATGGATGGATGGATGGAGGGATGGAGGGATGGATGGATGGAGGGATGGATGGATGGATGGATGGATGGATGGACGGACGGAAGAGTGGATGGATGGATGGAGGGATGGAGAGATGGACGGAAGAGTGGATGGATGGATGGATGGATGGATGGATGGATGGATGGATGGATGGATGGATGGAGGGATGGATGGATGGATGGATGGATGGATGGATGGATGGATGGATGGATGGATGGAGGGATGGATGGATGGATGGATGGAGGGATGGAGGGATGGAGGGATGGAGGGATGGACAGAAGAGTGGATGGATGGATGGATGGATGGAGGGATGGAGGGATGGATGGAGGGATGGACAGAAGAGTGGATGGATGGATGGATGGAGGAATGGAGGGACGGATGGTTGGATGGATGGACAGAAGAGTGGATGGATGGATGGACAGGAGGGATGGAGGGATGGAGGGATGGAGGAATGGAGGAATGGAGGAATGGATGGAGGGATGGAAGGATGGAGGGATGGAGGGATGGAGGGATGGAGGGATGGAGGGATGGAGGGATGGACAGAAGAGTGGATGGATGGATGGATGGATGGATGGATGGATGGATGGATGGATGGATGGACAGAAGAGTGGATGGATGGATGGAGGGATGGAGAGATGGACAGAAGAATGGATGGATGGAGAGATGGATGGATGGACAGACAGAAGAGTGGAGGGATGGATGGATGGATGGAGGGATGGAGGGATGGATGGAGGGATGGACGGAAGAGTGGATGGATGGATGGATGGATGGAGGAATGGAGGGATGGATGGTTGGATGGATGGACAGAAGAGTGGATGGATGGATGGATGGAGGGATGGAGGGATGGAGGAATGGAGGGATGGAGGGATGGAGGGATGGAGGGATGGAGGGATGGAGGGATGGAGGGATGGATGGAGGGATGGAAGGATGGAGGGATGGAGGGATGGAGGGATGGACAGAAGAGTGGATGGATGGATGGATGAATGGATGGATGGATGGACAGAAGAGTGGATGGATGGATGGAGGGATGGAGAGATGGACAAAAGAATGGATGGATGGACAGACAGAAGAGTGGAGGGATGGATGGAGGGATGGACACATGGATGCATGGGTGGATGGATGGGTGTGTGGAGGGAAGAGAGGATGGACAGATGGAGTCATGGATAGATGGACGTAGGCACAGACAGATGGGTACGTGCATGGACGGACGGAGGGAAAAGGTAGGGATGGAGGAAAGCACAGATGGACGGATGGACTGACTCACGGACGGACGAACGCAGAGATGGATGGATGGAAGGAAGAAGGGATGGATGGAGAGACACACAGAGCGATGAACGTAGGGAAGGACAGCTAAGAGGTGGACAGACGGACATCGCCACGCTGCCCACTTCCCTCTCAACCAACGGGACGTTTGTTTTACGCCACAAAATCCACGAATCCCACCGCTGCCCCCCACACAGCGAGAAGCAGAGGGCAGCCCTCCCCTCCCCCCCTCCCTCCCCCTCCCCAGTTTTTGCCCCACGGAGCGCATCCAGCGGCGCGGAGCCAAAGGGATAAGAGGATTACAGGAATGAGGATTAAAACAGACACTCCGGATCGCCGGGGATGCTCAGCACAGAGCCCCCCCGGGGCCATCCCTGCCTCCACGCTCTGCTCTCTGCCCTGTGTTGTCATTTTTTTTTGGGGGGGGGGGGCACAGCCTGCAGCGCTCGGCGTGCGCAGCGCTCGGTGGAGTCATCGCATCTCGAGCTCCAGGGCACTGTAAGGGTTGGGGAGGGAGGGAGGGGGGAGTTGGGGGAGGGGGGGGGGGGTGTAACCCTGGGATCAGTGCCCATGTTTTGCACAGAGCTTTGGAGCGGCGCTGGGGGAGGAGAGGGGGGGGGAGGGGGCACAGAGCTCGTAGTTCATTTGGTGCTGGGCAGTTTGGAGAGGGGGGGGGTCTGCCCTATGCATACAGAATGCTTTACAATATGGAAGAAATTGGGGGGGGGGGGGGTAGGGAGATGGGGATGGGGGGGGTAGGGATGGGGGGGAAGGAGGAATAAAGAGGTTGGGGGACAGAGATGGAGGGAATGGGCATGGAGGGGGGGGACAGGGGTGGGGTGGAAAAGGGATGAGAGGGGACAGGGATGGGGGGGGAGGGATGGAGGGAACAGGGATGGGGGGGAACAGGGAGGGGAGGGACAGGGATGGAGTGGAAAAGGGATGGGGGGACAGGGAGGGGGGGAATAGGGATGGGGTGGAAAAGGGATGGGGGGACAGGGATGGGGTGGAATGGGGATGGGAGGGACAGGGATGGGGTGGAATGGGGATGGGAGGGACAGGGATGGGGTGGAATGGGGATGGGGGGACAGGGATGGGGTGGAATGGGGATGGGGGGACAGGGATGGGGTGGAAAAGGAATGGGGGGGACAGGGATGGGGTGGGAAAAGGAGGGGAGGGACAGGGATGGGGTGGAATGGGGATGGGGGGACAGGGATGGAGTGGAAAAGGGATGGGGGACAGGGATGGGGTGGAAAAAGGAGGGGGGGGACAGGGATGGGGTGGAAAAGGAATGGGGGGGACAGGGATGGGGTGGAATGGGGATGGGGGGACAGGAATGGGGTGGAAAAGGAATGGGGGGGACAGGGATGGGGTGGAAAAGGGAGGGGGGGACAGGGATGGGGTGGAAAAGGGATGGGGGGACAGGGATGGGGTGGAATGGGGATGGGGGGGACAGGGATGGGGTGGAATGGGGATGGGGGGACAGGGATGGGGTGGAAAGGGGATGGGGGGACAGGGATGGGGTGGAAAAGGGATGGGGTGGAAAAGGGATGGGGGGGACAGGGATGGGGTGGAATGGGGATGGGGGGACAGGGATGGGGTGGAAAAGAGATGGGGGAATAGGGATGGGGTGGACAAGGGATGGGGGGACAGGAATGGGGTGGAAAAGGAATGGGGGGACAGGGATGGGGTGGAAAAGGGATGGGGGGACAGGGATGGGGGGGAAAAGGGATGGGGGGACAGGGATGGGGGGACAGGGATGGGGTGGAAAAGGGATGGGGGGGACAGGGATGGGGTAGAAAAAGGAGGGGAGGGACAGGGATGGGGTGGAAAAGGGATGGGGGGACAGGGATGGGGGGACAGGGATGGGGTGGAAAAGGGATGGGGGGACAGGGATGGGGTGGAAAGGGGATGGGGGGACAGGGATGGGGTGGAAAAGGGATGGGGGGACAGGGATGGGGGGACAGGGATGGGGTGGAAAAGGGATGGGGGGGACAGGGATGGGGTAGAAAAAGGAGGGGAGGGACAGGGATGGGGTGGAAAAGGGATGGGGGGACAGGGATGGGAGGGACAGGGATGGGGTGGAAAAGGGATGGGGGGGACAGGGAAGTTGGGGGACAGGAATGGAGGAAATGGGGAGGGAGGGAGGAGAGGGATGGGGGGACAGGGATGGAAAAGGGGGACAGGGATGGTGGGGGATAGGGAAGTTGGGGGACAGGGATGGAGGCAATAGGGATGGATGGGGGGAACAGGGATGGGGGGGGATGGGAATAGGGGAGTGGGACAGGGATGGAGGGATTGACAGGGATGGAGCCAACAAAGATGGATGGGGGGAGAGGGATGAGGAGGGAGGGGGATGGAGGAAATTGGGATGGAGGGGGAGCAGGGATGGGGGGGGACAGAGATGGAGGAGGAAAGGGAAGTGGGAGATTGGGATGGAGGGGAACAGGGATGTAGGAACAGGGATGGGGGAGTGAAATGGGGAAGGAGAAGGGGGGGACAGGGATGGAAGGAATGGAGATGGAGAGAGGGGACAGGGATGGAGGGGGGGGCAGGGATGGGGGAATGGGACAGGGATGAGTGGGGGTGGGGGGGAGGGATGGAGGAGACAGGGATGGAGAGGGAAACGGGAAAAGAGGGGATAGGGATAGCGGGGGGGGACAGAAATGGATGGGGGGGGAAAGGGATGAGGGGGCAGCGATGGGGGGGGTGAACAGGGATGGAAAGGGGAGCAGGGATAGAGGGGACATAAGGATGGAGTGGGGGGGGGACAGGGATGGAAGGGGGGACAGGGATGGAAGGGGGGGACAGGGATGGAAGGGGGGGACAGGGATGGAAGGGAGGAACAGGGATGGAAGGGGGGGACAGGGATGGAAGGGGGGACAGGGATGGAAGGGGGGGACAGGGATGGAAGGGGGGGGACAGGGATGGAAGGGGGGGGAAAGGGATGGAACGGGGGACAGGGATGGAAGGGGGGACAGGGATGGAAGGGGGGGGAAAGGGATGGAACGGGGGACAGGGATGGAACGGGGGGGGAATATGGGTGGGAGGGAGGGATGGCACAGGGATGGAGGGGGGGGGGACAGGGATGGAAGGGGGGGACAGGAACAGGGACAGGGATGGAGCAGGGCGACAGGGATGGAGAGAAGAGGAATGGGGGGGGGGGAGGGGGGGGGAAGATGGGGATGGAGGAGGGGAACGGACCAGGGAGGGGAGGGTGGGGGGGGGGCGGCAGCATGCCTACAGCCCTGGCCTCCCCCCAACCCCCCCCCCCCCCCTTGCAACAGAACAGAGGGACCATTCACGGCTCCCCCAGCTGTGCCACGCCGCTTCCTGCTAACGAGAGCAGCTCGTTAGGGCAGCGGTTCATTAGGACGGCGCTCGGGGACCCCCCACAGCATCGGGGTCCCAAAGGCAAAGGGTGCTTCCCTACCCCCCCCTACCCCCCCCAAGCCCCCACCCCACCCCTCCTGGGGGCACGTGGGGACCCCCCAATGCAATGCAAGGCAAGGTGTCCCCCCCCAATTCCCTGCCCACCCCCCCACCCCCCACCTGGGGGCACATAGGGACCCCCCCAGGGGGGAGCTGAGCCCCTGCAATGCAATGCAATGCAAGGCAAGGCAAGGTGTCCCCCCCCCTCAATTCCCTACCCACTCTCTCCTCCACCTGGGGGCACATGGGAACCCCCCCCAGGGGGGAGCTGAGCCCCTGCAATGCAATGCAAGGCAAGGCAAAGTGTCCCCCCCCCCAATTCCCTACCCACCCCCCCCCCCCACCTGGGGGCACATAGGGATTCCCCCAGGGGGGAGCAGAGCCCCTGCAATGCAATGCAATGCAATGCAAGGCCCCCCCCCCCACCCAGTTCCCAACCCCCCCCCCACCTGGGGGTATTTGGGGACCCCCCCAGGGGGGAGCTGAGCCCTGCAATGCAATGCAATGCAAGGCAAGGTGTCCCCCCCCCTCAATTCCCTACCCACCCTCTCCTCCACCTGGGGGCACATGGGGACCCCCCCAGGGGAGAGCAGAGCCCCTGCAATGCAATGCAATGCAATGCAAAGAGTCGTGCCCCCCCCCCCCAAAGCCCCTCCTATCCCCACTTGGGGGCACACAGGGACCCCCCAGGGGGGAGCTGAGCCCCTGCAATGCAATGCAATGCAATGCAAAGTGTCGTGCCCCCCCCTCCCCCCCCAAGCCCCTCCTATCCCCCACCTGGGTGCACATAGGGACCCCCCCCAGGGGGGAGCAGAGCCCCTGCAATGCAATGCAATGCAATGCAAGGAAAAGTGTCCCCCCCCAATTCCCTACCCACCCCCCCCCCCACCTGGGGGTATTTGGGGACCCCCCCAGGGGGGAGCTGAGCCCTGCAATGCAATGCAATGCAAGGCCCCCCCCCCCACCCAGTTCCCAACCCCCCCCCACCTGGGGGCACGTGGGGACCCCCCCAGGGGGGAGCAGAGCCCCTGCAATGCAATGCAATGCAATGCAAGGCCCCCCCCCCCACCCAGTTCCCAACCCCCCCCCCCCCACCTGGGGGTATTTGGGGACCCCCCAGGGGGGAGCTGAGCCCTGCAATGCAATGCAATGCAATGCAAAGTGTCGTGCCCCCCCCTCCCCCCCAAGCCCCTCCTATCCCCCACCTAGGGACACGTAGGGACCCCCCCAGGGGGGGATCTGAGCCCCTGCAATGCAAGGCAAGGTGTCCCCTCCCCAATTCCCTACCCATCCCACCCCCCCCCCCCCACCTGGGGGCACATAGGGACCCCCCCAGGGGGGAGCAGAGCCCTGCAATGCAATGCAATGCAAGTTGTGTCTCCTCCCCCCCCCCCCAGTTCCCTACCCCCCCGCCTGGGAGCACGTGGGGACCCCCCCCAGGGGGGAGCTGAGTCCTGCAATGCAATGCAATGCAATGCAAGGCAAGGTGTCCCCCCCAATTCTCTACCCACCCCCCCCCCACCTGGGGGCACATAGGGACCCCCCAGGGGGGAGCTGAGCCTGCAATGCAATGCAATGCAAGGAAAAGTGTCCCCCCCCCAATTCCCTACCCACCCTCCCCTCCACCTGGGGGCACATGGGGACCCCCCCCAGGGGGGAGCTGAGCCCCTGCAATGCAATGCAATGCAAGGCAAGGCAAGGTGTCCCCCCCCCCAATTCCCTACCCACCCCCCCCCCCCAACTGGGGGCACATAGGGATCCCCCCAGGGGGGAGCTGAGTCCTGCAATGCAATGCAATGCAATGCAATGCAAGGCAAGGTGTCCCCCCCCCAATTCCCTACCCACCCCCCCCACCTGGGGGTATTTGGGGACCCCCAGGGGGGAGCTGAGCCCTGCAATGCAATGCAATGCAATGCAAAGTGTCGTGCCCCCCCCTCCCCCCCCCAAGCCCCTCCTACCCCCCACCTAGGGGCACGTAGGGACCCCCCCAGGGGGGGATCTGAGCCCCTGCAATGCAAGGCAAGGTGTCCCCTCCCCAATTCCCTACCCATCCCACCCCCCCCCCCCACCTGGGGGCACATAGGGACCCCCCAGGGGGGAGCAGAGCCCTGCAATGCAATGCAAGGCAAGGCAAGGTGTCCCCCCCCCAATTCCCTACCCACCCTCCCCCCACCTGGGGGTATTTGGGGACCCCCCAGGGGGGAGCTGAGCCCTGCAATGCAATGCAATGCAATGCAAAGTGTCGTGCCCCCCCCTCCTATCCCCCACCTGGGGGCACACAGGGACCCCCCAGGGGGGAGCAGAGCCCCTGCAATGCAACGCAATGCAACGCACGCGGCTGGAGGCGTCGTGCCCCAATTCCTGGGTGCTGACGCAGGGAAGCGGGCGCAGTTTGCTGCCTCCTCACATCTCCATCCCCACCTCTTCTCCTCCCCCCCCCCTCCCCCTCCCCTCACATCAACCAGCTCACCCAAACCATCCCTCCCCCCCCCACCCCCCAAAGCAATCCTGGAGGGGCAGGAACTGATGTGGGGGGGGGGGGAAGAAGGATGCAACATAGGGGGGAGGAGCTGAGCCAACCTGGGGGGCTGGATGTGATTTAGAGGGGCTGGAACCAACCTGGGGGGCTGGATGTGACTTGGGGGGGGGGGGCTTGGGAGAGCTGGAGCCAACCTGGGGGGCTGGATGTGAGCTGGGGGGGCTGAAGCCAACCTGGCCTGGGGGGTGGGATGTGACTTGGGGGGCTGGAGGCAACCTGGGGGGGGGGGGGTAGGATGTGATTTAGGGGTGCTGGAACCAACCTGGGGGGCTGGATATGAGCTGGGGGGGGGGGAAGGACATGTCTTGGGGGGGCTGGAACCAACCTGGGGGGGGAAGGATGTAACCTGGGGGGCAGGACGTGACTTAGGGGTCTGGAGGTAACCTGGGGGGGTAGGATGTGACTTGGGGGGGCTGGAGGCAACCTGGGGGGCAGGATGTGACTTGGGGGTCTGGAGGCAACCTGGGGGGGAGGGAGGATGTGATTTGGGGGGGCTGGAACCAACCTGGGGGGCTGGATGCAACCTGGGGGGGGGGGGGGGGGGGTAGGATGTGACTTGGGGGGGCTGGAACCAACCTGGGGGGGGAAGGATGTAACCTGGGGGGCAGGACGTGACTTAGGGGTCTGGAGGTAACCTGGGGGGGTAGGATGTGAGCTGGGGGGGCTGGAATGAAACTGGGGGGCTGGATATGAGCTATGGGGTAGGATGTGACTTGGGGGGGGATTTGGGGGGACTGGAGTTAACCTGAGGGTGTAGGATAAGAGCTGGGGGGGGCTGGAGCCAACCTGGGGGGCAGGATGTGAGCTGGGGGGCTGAAGCCAACCTGGCCTGGGGGGCAGGATGTGACTTGGGGGTCTGGAGGCAACGTGGGGGGGGGGGAGGATGTGATCTGGGGGGGCTGGAACCAACCTGGGGGGCTGGATGCATCCTGGGGGGCTGGATGTAACCTGGGGGGGGGGAAGGATGTGTCTTGGGGGGGCTGGAGCCAACCTGGGGGGGGAAGGATGTAACCTGGGGGGCAGGACGTGACTTAGGGGTCTGGAGGTAACTTGGGGGGGTAGGATGTGAGCTGGGGGGGCTGGAATGAAACTGGGGGCTGGATATGAGCTGGGGGGGCGGAGTAGGATGTGTCTTGGGGGGGCTGGAGCCAATCTGGGGGGCAGGATGTGAGCTGGGGGGGCTGAAGCCAACCTGGCCTGGGGGGCAGGATGTAACCTGGGGGTCTGGAGGCAACCTGGGGGGGGTAGGATGTGATCTGGGGGGGCTGGAACCAACCTGGGGGGCTGGATGCAACCTGGGGGGCTGTATGTAACCTGGGGGGGCTGGAGCCAACCTGGGGGGGGAAGGATGTAACCTGGGGGGCAGGACGTGACTTAGGGGTCTGGAGGTAACCTGGGGGGGTAGGATGTGAGCTGGGGGGGCTGGAATGAAACTGGGGGGCTGGATATGAGCTATGGGGTAGGATGTGACTTGGGGGGGGATTTGGGGGGACCGGAGTTAACCTGAGGGTGTAGGATAAGAGCTGGGGGGGGCTGGAGCCAACCTGGGGGGAAGGATGTAACTTGGGGGGCTGGAGGCAACCTGGGGGGCTGGATGTGACCTGGGGGGCAGGAGACAACCTGGGGGGGGGGGGAGGGTGTGATTTGGGGGGCTGGAATAAAACTGGGGGGCTGGATATGATCAGAGGGATAGGATGTGACTTGGGGGGCTTGGGGGGGCTGGAGCCAACTTGGGGGGCAGGATGTGAGCTGGGGGGCAGGATGTGACTTGGGGGGCTGGAGGCAACCTGGGGGGGGTAGGATGTGATTTGGGGGGGCTGGAATAAAACCACTCAAAAATACCCCAAAACCACCCGAAAAAAACCCAAAATCACCCAAAAAAAACCCAAAACCACTCAAAAACGCCCCAAAACCACCCCAAAAAAAACCAAAACCACCCGAAAAAAACCCAAAATCACCCAAAAAAAACCCCAAAACCACCCCAAAAAACCCCGAACTGACCCCAAAAAACCCCAAAATCACCCAAAAAAAACCCAAAACCACCCAAAAAAACCCAAAACTGACCCCAAAAAACCCCAAAATCACCCAAAAAAAACCCAAAACCACCCAAAAAAAACCCAAAACTGACCCCAAAAAACCCCAAAATCACCCAAAAAAAAACCCAAAACCACCCAAAAAACCCAAAACTGACCCCAAAAAACCCCAAAACCACCCGAAAAAAAACCCAAAATCACCCAAAAAAAACCCAAAACCACCCCAAACCCCCTCAGCCCAGTACCAACTGGGAACAGCCCAGTTCATACTGGGAGCATCCCCACCTGCAGCCCAGTTCATACTGGGAGCATCCCCACCTGCAGCCCAATATGAACTGGGAGCAGCCCAGTACAAACTGGGAGCATCCCCACCTGCAGCCCAGTACCAACTGGGAGTATCCATACGTGTAGCCCAGTATGAACTGGGAGCAGCCCAGTACAAACTGGAAGCATCCCCACGTGCAGCCCAGTACGAACTGGGAGCAGCCCAGTACAAACTGGGAGCATCCCCACATCCAGTCCAGTATGAACTGGGAGCAGCCCAGTACAAACTGGGAGCATCCCAGAACCAACTGGGAGCATCCCCACTTCCATCCCAGTACAAACTGGGAATCACCCCCACGTCCATCCAAGTACAAACTGGAATCACCCCCACGTCCATCCCAGTTCATACTGGGAGCATCCCCACCTCCAGCCCAGTACAAACTGGGAGCATTCGCACGTCCATCCCAGTACAAACTGGGAGCAGCCCAGTACAAACTGGGAATCACCCCCACCTCCAGCCCAGTACAAACTGGGAGCATCCCAGTACAAACTGGGATCACTCCCACCTCCATCCCAGTACAAACTGGGAGCATCCCAGTACAAACTGGGATCACCCCCACCTCCATCCCAGCACAAACTGGGATCACTCCCACCTCCATCCCAGTACAAACTGGGATCACCCTCACGTCCATCCCAGTACAAACTGGGATCACCCCCACCTCCATCCCAGTACAAACTGGGATCACCCCCACCTCCATCCCAGTACAAACTGGGATCACCCCCACCTCCAGCCCAGTACAAACTGGGAGCATCCCAGTACAAACTGGGATCACCCCCACCTCCAGCCCAGTACAAACTGGAATCACCTCCACCTCCAGCCCAGTACAAACTGGGAGCATCCCCACCTCCAGCCCAGTACAAACTGGGAGCATCCCCACCTCCAGCCCAGTACAAACTGGGATCACCCCCACCTCCAGCCCAGTACAAACTGGGATCATCCCCACCTCCATCCCAGTACAAACTGGGAGCATCCCAGTACTAACTGGGATCACCCCCACCTCCATCCCAGTACAAACTGGGATCGCCCCCCACAACCCGCTGCAGTTCGGCTCATTTCCAGGCACGCAGCTCAGCGGTGCAGCAGCGCCACCTAGCGGAGAGCAGCAGCACCCTGCTGCACGCATCCTATAATACCACCCTGCAGCAACACTGCTCTGCAGGGACAGATGCATCCCATAATACCACCCTGCAGCAACGCTGCTCTGCAGGGACAGATGCATCCCATAATACCACCCTGCAGCAACGCAGCGCTGCAGGGACAGATGCATCCCATAATACCACCCTGCAGCAGTGCTGCTTTGCAGGGACAGATGCAACCTCCTCCCCCCCACCCCCCTCACCTTGGCTACAAACTGCTTGTCCTTCTGGTCCAGGTTGGCGGTCGGGGCCACGTAGTCCCTCCAGATCCTCAGCTTTCGTTCCTTGGCGAACCTGAAAGAAGGGGAAAAAAATTCACCCACGGAGACCTCAGACCTCAGCGATGCTACAAAAGTTTTTCCCTTTCCTCCCTGCCCCCTTTCTCCCCTTTTTGCTCCCTTCTCACCCCCCTCCTTCCTCCCCTTGCTCCTCTTCCTCCCCTCACTCCCTTGCCCACCTCCCACTCCCCCATTGCTCTGAGCGCAGCAGCACTGGGTTCACCCCCAGTGCAGGGATGGGTTCAGTGCCCCCTCCGTCCCCCCTCCCCTGGATTCCCCCACCTTAAATCCCCCTCCCCCCGCTCACCTCTCAGCCGCACGCAGCTTCTCAGCCCCACGGGTGTAGACAGCAATGGACCAATCCACGCAGCGGGCAAAGCCTTCCCGCAGCAGCAGCTCGGTGATGTTGCCATTCTGCAGAGGTGAGCGCATGGCTCAGTCCCTTCCGTGTCCCCAAACAGCCCCAATGCAGCCCGCAGAGTTCACCCCAAAAGGACCACGGGGGCTCCTGAGTGGGACCCTGCGGTCCCACGGCCATCATCGCAGCTCACGGGCTGCACCAGGATCACTCCAGGCTAAGAGTGAGAGAGCCAACAGCTGGCCAACAGATGGCCCTGGATGCCAAGAAGGCCAATGGTGTCCAACAGCTGACCAAAAGTTGACCAGGAGCCAGCGGTGTGACCTGGTGGCCGAGAAGGACAACGGTGTCCTGGTTGACCAACAGAAGACCAACAGTTGACCAGGAGCCAGCAGAGTGACCTGGTGGCCAAGAAGCTAATGGTGTCCTGCTTGACCAATGGTTGGCCAACAGTTGACCAACAGATGGCCATGAGCCATAAGTCTGCCCTGGCGGCTACGAATGCCAACGGTGTCCTGGCAGACCAACAGTTGGCCAAAAGTTGACCAGGAGCCAGCAGTGTGACCTGGAGACCAAGGAGGCCAATGGTGTCCTGGTGGACCAACAGTTGATCAGGAGCCAGCACTGTGCTCCGGTGGCTATGAAGGCCAAGAGTGTCCTGGCAGACCAACAGTTGGCCAAAAGTTGACCAGGAGCCAGCACTGTGACCTGGAGACCAAGAAGGCCAATGGTATCCTGGTGGACCAACAGTTGGCCACGAACCAGCAGTGTGCCCTGGTGGCTCTGAAGGCCAACAGTGTCCTGGTGGACCAACAGATGGCCAACAGTTGGCCATGAACCAGTAGTGTGCCTTGGTGGCCAAGAAGCTAATGGCATCCTGGTTGACCAACAGTTGGCCAAAAGTTGACCAGGAGCCAACAGTGTGACCTGGAGACCAAGAAGGGCAACAGTGTCCTGGTTGACCAACAGATGGCCATGAGCCATAAGTCTGCCCTGGTGGCAACGAATGCCAACGGCGTCCTGGCAGACCAACAGTTGGCCAAAAGTTGACCAGGAGCCAGCAGTGTGACCTGGAGACCAAGAAGGGCAACAGTGTCCTGGTAGTCCAACAGTTGGCCATGAACCAGCAGAGTGCTCTGGTGGATATGAAGGCCAATGGTGTCCTGGTTGACCAACAGTTGAGCAACGGTTGACCAGGAGCCAGCAGTGTGACCTGGTGGCTACTATGAAAGCCAACGGTGTCCTGGTTGACCAACAGTTGGCCAAAAGTTGGCCATGAGCCATAAGTCTGCCCTGGAGGCTACAAAAGCCAACGGTGTCCTGGCAGACCAACAGTTGGCCAAAAGTTGACCAGGATCCAGCAGTGTGACCTGGTGGCTACAAAAGCCAACGATGTCCTGGTTGACCAACAGTTGGCCAAAAGTTGACCAGGAGCCAGCAGTGTGACCTGGTGGCTACTATGAAAGCCAACGGTGTCCTGGTTGACCAACAGTTGACCAACAGTTGACCAGGAGCCAGCAGTGTGACCTGGTGGCTACAAAATCCAACGATGTCCTGGCAGACCAACAGTTGACCAAGAGTTGACCAAGATCCAGCAGTGTGACCTGGTGGCTACAAAAGCCAACGATGTCCTGGCTGACCATGAGTTGATGAACAGTTGACCAGGAGCCAGCAGTGTGACCTGGTGGCTACAAAAGCCAACGGTGTCCTGGCAGACCAACAGTTGACCAAGAGTTGACCAAGAGCCAGCAGTGTGTCCTGGTGGCTACAAAAGCCAACAATGTCCTGGTTGACCAAAAGTTGACCAGGATCCAGCAGTGTGACCTGGTGGCTATGAAAGCCAACGATGTCCTGGCAGACCAACAGTTGACCAACAGTTGACCAGGAGCCAGCAGTGTGACCTGGTGGCTACAAAAGCCAACGATGTCCTGGCAGACCAACAGTTGACCAAGAGTTGACCAGGAGCCAGCAGTGTGACCTGGTGGCTACAAAAGCCAACGATGTCCTGGTTGACCAACAGTTGACCAAGAGTTGACCAGGAGCCAGCAGTGTGACCTGGTGGCTACTATGAAAGCCAACGATGTCCTGGTTGACCAACAGTTGACCAACAGTTGACCAGAGTTGACCAGGAGCCAGCAGTGTGACCTGGTGGCTACGAAAGCCAACGATGTCCTGGCAGACCAACAGTTGGCCAAAAGTTGACCGGGAGCCAGCAGTGTGACCTGGTGGCTACTATGAAAGCCAACGATGTCCTCGCAGACCAACAGTTGGCCAAAAGTTGACCAGGATCCAGCAGTGTGACCTGGTGGCTACGAAAGCCAACGATGTCCTGGTTGACCAACAGTTGACCAGGATCCAGCAGTGTGACCTGGTGGCTATGAAAGCCAACGGTGTCCTGGTTGACCAACAGTTGACCAACAGTTGACCAGG
Organism: Meleagris gallopavo; assembly: GCF_905368555.1. NCBI lineage: Eukaryota > Metazoa > Chordata > Aves > Galliformes > Phasianidae > Meleagris > Meleagris gallopavo. The sequence continues at coordinate 718,892 of NC_139404.1, forward strand.
AGCCAGCAGTGTGACCTGGTGGCTACGAAAGCCAACAATGTCCTGGCAGACCAACAGTTGGCCAAAAGTTGACCAGGAGCCAGCAATGCGTCCCGCTGACCAAGAAGACCAATGGTGTCCTGGTTGACCAAGAGTTGATGAACAGTTGACCACGAACCAGCAGTGCGTTCTGGTGGCCAAGAAGGCCAATGGGACCCCAGGGTGCATTGCAAAAAGCTGCTTAAAAGAAGCCCTGTGGAGGACCTGAATGTCCTGGTGGCCAACAGTTGACCACGCATTGACCACGAGCCAACGGTGCATCCTGGTGCTCTGGGAACTGCTTTCTGGGGTCGTTGGATGGGGGATCTCTAGAGGTCTCTTCCAACATCTACAGCTTTGGGATTCCAAGGTACTGCGCCTTCCCAACCACCTCCAGCATCTCCATCAGGGGTCCACATTTCAGGGACCCCCGTGGGGCTCCTCAGAGATCCTCCTGGACCTTGGTGACCCTCCTGGGGCATCCAACATCTCGGGGACCCTTCCTGGGGTACCATGGACTACACGGACAGACCAACAGCCCTACCAGCTCCCCATCCCACCCCACTACACCCCTCCCTCCAGCCCCACTTGCCGGGTGCAGGATGGTGCCCAGGATGTTCTGGTTGTGGCAGCTCTCCAGCACGATCTGCACATCCCTCTGCAGCAGCCTCGACTCCGTGAAGAATTTGGCTTCAGCTGCAAATGGCTCAGGGACCTCCGTGGCATCCGCCTCCCGTTTGAATGTGGGGCACTGTGATATCGTGGGGGGACGACGGGATACTGTTAAGGGCACGGAGGGTGCCCAAAAACCTCAGCCGGGGGGTGGGGAACGTTGCCCACGCAGGGATGCCATCGTGGCACAACAGCACAGGGACAGGAGCTCAGCCAACCCCAGCAGTGGGGATGCAATGGGAGGCTCTGAAGGGGTCGGGTCTGGTCCTCATTCAGGAAAAAAGGCTGAGAATGGATGGGAAGGGGGAGGAAAAGGGCTGCCTGCTCCACATTGGAACCGTTGCCAAGATGTGGGGGCAGTCCCTGCAGCAGTGGGGCTGTGGGGAGGACACGGCATCTCCGCAGGCAACCCTGGTGGTCTCAATCCCCACCGTATTCCCAGGAAAAGTGAGCCCAGGTAGGGATGCTCCACCCCTCAAGAGCCCCCACACATGGGCCAGCAGCTGCCATGGACCCTCGTAGGGCAGTTGGGACCTCCGGGACCCTCCTGGGACGCCTCAGACCTCAGGGAACCCTCGTAGGGCATCCTGCATCTTGGTGACCCTCCTGGGGACACCCCACATTTCAGGGACCTGTGTGGGGCACCCCCAGACCTCAGGGACCCTTCGCAGGGCACCTTGGACTGCACAGACCCTCACGGGACATCCCACATTTCAGGGACCCACGTGGGGCACCCCACATTTCAGGGACACTTCCTGGGGCACCCTGGACTGCAGGGACCCTCATGGTGCATTCCACATTTTGGGAGCCCTCCTGGAGCACCCCACATTTCAAGGACCCATGTGGGACACTCAACATCTTGGGGAGGCTTCCTGGGGCACCCCAAAACGTAGGGTATCCTTCATCTTGGTGACCATACTGGGGCACCCCACATCTCAGGGACCCTTCCTGGGGTACCATGGACTGCACGGACACTTATGGGACACCCCACATTTCAGGGACCCTCCTGGGACACCCTACATTTCAGGGACCTCTGTGGGGCACCCCAGATCTCAGGGATTCTCCTGGACCTTGGTGACCCTACTGGGGCACCCCAGACCTCAGGGACCCTTCCTGGGGTACCATGGACTGCACGGACACTTATGGGACATCCCATATTTCAGGGACCCTCCTGGGACACCCTACATTTCAGGGACCTCTGTGGGGCACCCCAGATCTCAGGGATTCTCCTGGACCTTGGTGACCCTACTGGGGCACCCCAGACCTCAGGGACCCTTCCTGGGGTACCATGGACTGCACGGACACTTATGGGACATCCCATATTTCAGGGACCCTCCTGGGACACCCTACATTTCAGGGACCTCTGTGGGGCACCCCAGATCTCAGGGATTCTCCTGGACCTTGGTGACCCTACTGGGGCACCCCAGACCTCAGGGACCCTTCCTGGGGTACCATGGACTGCACGGACACTTATGGGACACCCCACATTTCAGGGACCCTCCTGGGACACCCTACATTTCAGGGACCTCTGTGGGGCACCCCAGATCTCAGGGATTCTCCTGGACCTTGGTGACCCTACTGGGGCACCCCAGACCTCAGGGACCCTTCCTGGGGTACCATGGACTGCACGGACACTTATGGGACATCCCACATTTCAGGGACCCTCCTGGGACACCCTGCATTTCAGAGACCCGTGTGGGGCACCCCAGATCTCAGGGACCCATATGGGACACCCCACATTTTGAGAAGCCTTCCTGGGGCATCCCAGACCGCAGTGACCCTCGTGGGGCATCCCACATCTCAGAGACCCTATTAGAGCACCACAGATCTCTGGGACCCTCCTGGGGCACCCCAGGAGCTCTCATGGGGGATTCCCACACCTCAAGGACCCCTTCATGGGGCACCTTGCATGCGGGGGACCATCCTAGGCTGCCCCACATCTTGGTGACCCTCCCTGGGGCACCTCACATTTCATGGACCCATGTGGGGCATCCCAGATCTCCGGGACCCTCCTGGGGCACCCCAGACCTCAGGGTTCCTGGGAACCCTCCTGGAGCACCCCACGTTTCAGGGACCCAGGTGGGACATTCCACATTTTGGGGATGTTTCCTGGACCCGTGGGTGTCCAGTTATATCCTGGATCTTGGGCAGCAAAGCGCTGGTACCCACCAACCCCAAACCACCCGCAGTGACATCCCCTCGCACCAGACCCAGAAGCACAGAGATGGGAGGAAGGAAACCCATTCCACGGGGCACCCCAGACCTTAGGGACCTGTACGAGGCACCCCAGACCCCGGATACCCCCCCTCCCCCAACACACAGCCAAACCTCACCTTGATCCCCGAGAGCATGACTGTGACCAGGTAGTAATCCGGGAGCAGGAGGGCTCTGACCACGCTGCCATCCCGCACGTGCTCAATGATGGCTGCAGAGTGAGAGCACAGGTCCATCCTGGTGCCACGGTGAGGGGGTGCAGAGCCAGGCCCACCCCCCTGGTTCCGAGAAGGGCAAACCCAGCAGCATGCGTACAACCCGCGGGTTTGCCGACACGCAGCACCGCGCTGCCCTCCGGCTCACCCACCGTTGACCGGCTTCTGGTGCATGGAATCCACAAAGTGACGTGGGTTCTCGATGGTGTATTTGAGGTCACGGATGGTGTGTGAGCCCGTGCCTTCGCTCCACATCCCTTTCTTGGCACTCTTGGCTTGCTCCTCCAGCTCTGCCAGCCGGCTCTGCTCGGAGCTGCAGGGAAGCGGACAGAGCGGCTCAGCGGCAAGCAGGACGCTGCCGGAGCATCCGTCGCTCAGGTGCTTTTTTCGGATGCTGCAGCAACCAGACCTCCAGGTGAGGGATGGGTGATGCTGGCAGCAGCAAGGTGCCACGCATCGGAGCCCAGCGGGCACGCAGGGTGAATCTCCAGCAACCAAAAAACCACCTCCACGAGCACCGCCGCCCTCTGCACGGCAGCTGCGGATGGGAAGGGGACAGCAGGGAGCGAAGGGAAGGTGACAGCAGGGCAGCAGCGGGTTGGCAGCAGGGATCCCAGCCAAGGATGCTGCTCAGGGCTGCCTGGGAGCGTGGTGAGGTCTGGGAGCCAGGAGGCAGCAGCCGGCAGCCCGGGGAGCAAGGCTGCGGTGAAGCGGAGCGCTGCCAAGCGCTGTTACGCTCCATTAAACAAAACCTCGGGATATTTTTGCTTGCAGATTTCTTCAGCTCGGCTGAAGAGGGCAAAGCTGCAAGCTGAGGAACACTGAGTGGCTCCAGACGTGCCTGGTGTTAAATACGTAGGGAGCAAGCAGCACACGTGGGGCTCAGCCAGCACCTCCAGGCAGCCCGCAGCCTCCCCTGCCTGCACCGAGCTCTCCTGGAGCTGCTGGTAATTAACACGTCCTTGCAATTAGGAGAGCAAACGCAGCAGGTTGCTACAGGCAATGTTTAATTGCAGGATGCTGAGTTCCTTGGGGATGCTTCACAGTGCTGGTGTTACGGGGACCCAGGGGGGGTTGGCATGCCCTGCACCCCCAGCACGGAGCAATGGGGGGTGGGGATGGAGCACCCGAGCACTGCTATCGCTGTGGGATGGTGTAGAGTGACCAGAGAGCTGGGGAATGGTTGGGGGGTTGGGAGGGAGCTTCTGGATCGCAGAACTCCAGAATGGTTAGGTAGGGCTGGAAGGGATCTTATGGATCATTGAAACATAGAGTGGTTGGGTTGGAAGGGACCTTATGGGACACAGAGCCACAGAGTGGTTGGGTTGGAAGAGACCGTGTAGAGCACAGAGCCATAGAGTGGTTGGGATGAGTTGGAAGGGACATTACAGAGCTGAGAATCACAGAATGGTTGGGTTGGAAGGGATCTTATGGGACACAGAGCCATAGAGGGTTGGGTTGGGATGGAGGAGACCTAATGGGACGCAGAGCCATAGAGGGTTGGGTTGGGATGGAGGAGACCTTATAGAACTTAGAACCACAGAATGGTTGGGTTGGAGGGAACCTTATGAGACACAGAGCCACACAGTGGTTGGGTTGGAAGAGACCTTGTAGAGCACAGAGCCACACAGTGGTTGGGTTGGGGGATGGAAGGGACATTACAGAGCTGAGAATCACAGAATGGTTGGGTTGGAAGGGATCTTATGGGACACAGAGCCATAGAGTGGTTGGGTTGAGTTGGAAGGGACATTATAGAGCTGAGAATCATGGAATGGTTGGGTTGGAAGGGATCTTATCATAGGGATAAAGAATGGTTGGGTTGGGAGCGACATTATAGAGCTTAGAACCACAGAATAGTTAGGTTGTAAAGGTCCTTAAGGGACGCAAAGCCATAGAAAAAACGGGTTGGAAGGGACTTTATGGGACACAGAGCCATAGAGTGGTTGGGTTGGGATGGAAGGGACCTTATAGAACTTAGAACCACAGAATGGTTGGGTTGGAAGAGACCTTGTAGAGCACAGAGCTATACAGTGGTTGGGATGGGAGTTGGAAGGGACATTACAGAGCTGAGAATCACAGAATGGTTGGGTTGGAATGGACCTTATGGGACACAGAGCCATAGAGTGGTTGGGTTGAGTTGGAAGGGACATTATAGAGCTGAGAATCATCGAATGGTTGGGTTGGAAGGGATCTTATCATAGGGATATAGAATGGTTGGGTTGGGTTGGGAGCGACATTATAGAGCTTAGAACCACAGAATAGTTAGGTTGGAAAGGTCCTTATGGGACACAAAGCCATAGAAAAAACGGGTTGGAAGGGACCTTATAGAACTTAGAATCACAGAATGGTTGGGTTGGAGGGGACATTATGGGACACAGAGCCACACAGTGGTCGGGTTGGAAGAGACCTTGTAGAGCACAGAGCCACACAGTGGTTGGGTTGGGGGATGGAAGGGACATTACAGAGCTGAGAATCACAGAATGGTTGGGATGGAGGGGACCTTATGGGACACAGAGCCATAGAGTGGTTGGGTTGGGATGGAGGGGACCTTATAGAACTTAGAATCACAGAATGGTTGGGTTGGAAGAGACCTTGTAGAGCACAGAGCCACACAGTGGTTGGGTTGGGGGATGGAAGGGACATTACAGAGCTGAGAATCACAGAATGGTTGGGTTGGAAGGGATCTTATGGGACACAGAGCCACAGAGTGGTTGGGTTGAGTTGGAAGGGACATTACAGAGCTGAGAATCATGGAATGGTTGGGTTGGAAGGGATCTTATCATAGGGATATAGAATGGTTGGGTTGGGAGCAACATTATAGAGCTTAGAACCACAGAATAGTTAGGTTGGAAAAGTCCTTATGGGACACAAAGCCATAGAATAAATGGGTTGGAAGGGACCTTATGGGACACAGAGCCATAGAGTGGTTGGGTCGAGTTGGAAGGGACATTACAGAGCTGAGAATCACAGAATGGTTGGGTTGGAAGGGACCTTATGGGACACAGAGCCATAGAGTGGTTGGGTTGGGATGGAGGAGACCTTATAGAACTTAGAACCACAGAATGGTTGGGTTGGAAGAGACCTTGTAGAGCACAGAGCCACACAGTGGTTGGCATGAGTTGGAAGGGACATTACAGAGCTGAGAATCACAGAATGGTTGGATTGGAAGGGATCTTATGGGACACAGAGCCATAGAGTGGTTGGGTTGGGATGGAGGGGACCTTATAGAACTTAGAATCACAGAATGGTTGGGTTGGAAGAGACCTCGTAGAGCACAGAGCCACAGAGTGGTTGGGATGAGTTGGAAGGGACATTACAGAGCTGAGAATCATGGAATGGTTGGGTTGGAGCGGACCTTATGAGACAGAGAGCCACACAGTGGTTGGGTTGGAAGAGACCTCGTAGAGCACAGAGCCACACAGTGGTTGGCATGAGTTGGAAGGGACATTACAGAGCTGAGAATCACAGAATGGTTGGGTTGGAAGGGACCTTATGGGACACAGAGCCATAGAGTGGTTGGGTTGGGATGGAGGGGACCTTATGGGACACAGAGCCATAGAGTAGTTGGGCTGGGATGGAAGGGACCTTATAGAACTTAGAACCACAGAATGGTTGGGTTGGAGGGGACATTATGGGACACAGAGCCACAGAGTGGTTGGGTCGAGTTGGAAGGGACCTTACAGAACTTAGAACCACAGAATGGTTGGGTTGGAAGAGACCTTGTAGAGCACAGAGCCACAGAGTGGTTGGGATGAGTTGGAAGGGACATTACAGAGCTGAGAATCACAGAATGGTTGGGTTGGAAGGGACCTTATGGGACACAGAGCCATAGAGTGGTTGGGTTGGGATGGAGGGGACCTTATGGGACACAGAGCCACAGAGTGGTTGGGTTGGGATGGAGGGGACCTTATGGGACACAGAGCCATAGAGTAGTTGGGCTGGGATGGAAGGGACCTTATAGAACTTAGAACCACAGAATGGTTGGGTTGGAGGGGACATTATGGGACACAGAGCCACAGAGTGGTTGGGTTGGAAGAGACCTTGTAGAGCACAGAGCCACACAGTGGTTGGGTTGGGGGATGGAAGGGACATTACAGAGCTGAGAATCACAGAATGGTTGGGTTGGAAGGGATCTTATGGGACACAGAGCCACAGAGTGGTTGGGTTGAGTTGGAAGGGACATTATAGAGCTGAGAATCATGGAATGGTTGGGTTGGAAGGGATCTTATCATAGGGATATAGAATGGTTGGGTTGGGAGCGACATTATAGAGCTTAGAACCACAGAATAGTTAGGTTGGAAAGGTCCTTATGGGACACAAAGCCATAGAAAAAACGGGTTGGAAGGGACCTTATAGAACTTAGAATCACAGAATGGTTGGGTTGGAGGGGACATTATAGGACACAGAGCCACACAGTGGTCGGGTTGGAAGAGACCTTGTAGAGCACAGAGCCACACAGTGGTTGGGTTGGGGGATGGAAGGGACATTACAGAGCTGAGAATCACAGAATGGTTGGGTTGGAAGGGACCTTATGGGACACAGAGCCATAGAGTGGTTGGGTTGAGTTGGAAGGGACATTATAGAGCTGAGAATCATGGAATGGTTGGGTTGGAAGGGATCTTATCATAGGGATATAGAATGGTTGGGTTGGGAGCGACATTATAGAGCTTAGAACCACAGAATAGTTAGGTTGTAAAGGTCCTTAAGGGACGCAAAGCCATAGAAAAAACGGGTTGGAAGGGACTTTATGGGACACAGAGCCATAGAGTGGTTGGGTTGGGATGGAAGGGACCTTATAGAACTTAGAACCACAGAATGGTTGGGTTGGAAGAGACCTTGTAGAGCACAGAGCCACAGAGTGGTTGGGATGAGTTGGAAGGGACATTACAGAGCTGAGAATCACAGAATGGTTGGGTTGGAAGGGATCTTATGGGACACAGAGCCATAGAGTAGTTGGGTTGGGATGGAGGGGACCTTATGGGACACAGAGCCACACAGTGGTTGGGTTGGGATGGAGGGGACATTATGGAACACAGAGCCACACAGTGGTTCGGTCGAGTTAGAAGGGACCTTATAGAACTTAGAACTACAGAATGGTTGGGTTGGAAGAGATGTTATGGGACACAGAGCCATAGAGTGGTTGGGTTGGGATGGTAGGGACCTTATGGGACACAGAGCCACACAGTGGTTAGGTTGAGTTGGAAGGGACATTACAGAGCTGAGAATCATGGAACGGTTGGGTTGGAAGGGACCTTAATGACCACTGACCTACGGAACCCCATGATGGCTTGGGTTGCCGTAGAATGGTTGGGTTGGAAGGGATCTTAATGACCACTGAATTATAGAACCCCATGATGGTTTGGGTTGCTGTAGAATGGTTGGGTTGGAAGGGATCTTAATGACCACTGAATTATAGAACCCCATGATGGCTTGGGTTGCCGTAGAATGGTTGGGTTGGAAGGGACCTTAATGACCACTGAATTATAGAACCCCATGATGGCTTGGGTTGCCAAGGAACCACCCTGGCTCTTCCCCACCATGGGCTGGGTGCCCCCCACCAGCTCAGGCTGCCCAGATCCCAACCCACGGCCTCAGGCACCTCCATGGACGGGGTACCCACAGCCCCCCCATCACCAAGCTGGGGTTCATACATACTTGTTGGCGCGGATCCCCTCCCGGCGCGATGCCAGCCCCTCTGCCACCAGCGACTCGGCGATGTTCTCACCACTCGTGTCTGCGGGGAGAGAGGAGAGGAGAGGTGAGCAGTCAGCATGCAAGGAAAGATGCATTTCATCCCTGCAGCACGTCCACGAATGGCTTGACCACGAGGAGATGGGGTGTGTGAGCGCAGTCCAGGCTCTGCACCCACTGTTATGGAAGCTCCCCGAGCACCCACACCTCTCAGCACGGCAATTTCAGCAGCAGGGGGGTGGGTACCTGCGTGACACCACCCCAGTGCCCCACAGGGAGCTCCCTGTCCCTCCCTATAAGCTTAGAGACAACAAAACGGGCCGTACAGAGCCCGAGCAATCCAACCATTCCATGGCTCTATGATCCATAAGATCCCTTCCAACCCAACCACTCCATGGCTCTATGACCCTTAAGGTCCCTTCCAACCCCACCCAACCACACTATGGCTTTGCAATCCATACAGTTCCTCTAATCCAACCATGACTCTATGATCTATGAGCTCCCTTCCAACCCAATCCAACCATTCTATGGCCCTCTGATCAATACAGTCCCTTCCCACCCCACAGAGCCTGACAGCCGTGCTATCCCCAAACACGACCCCACAGCCATGCAGGATGAGGGGAAAGCTCTGACCCTCCTCACCCAGAGCCAACGGGTGTCATGGGGATGGTCTGCCCCCCTACAAGGGCTGGAGCTGATCTCAGGGTGCACCCATCAGTGGGATCAGCCCCAGCACGGCGCTTTGCTTCCATGGGAACGCGCCCCACAGCATCCCAGCACCGCGGGGCTCTCCGTGTTCCAGGCAACGTGCAACTTCCCTCAGCTCCTCGGGGTCCTCGAAGTGGGTTTGGGGACCCCCCGGTAGGAGGAGACCCTGCACAAAAACACCCTTCTTCGGCACAGAAGGGTTTTTGTGGTGCTGGGGGCCACGCGGGGAGCGGGGGAGGAGCGCGGTGAAGCTGCTGCAGCACTTTCACATTAATTGCACTCCCAACCCTGACAAACTTCATCGGGAAGCATTTTCTGCTTCGTTTCTCCCCGCAGCGCCGTGACGGGCTGGGATGGAACAATGAGGATGACACCTACACAAAAAACCTTTCACGTGGCAGACGAGGAGGCTGCAAAGGCTGCAAGGACCGATGGAGCAGCGAAACCCTTTCCAAGATGCATTCCCACCCCAGCTATGCTGTGGGGCAGCTCAGCACCACCTGCACCACCGTGCAGGACCAGCAAGCTCTGCCCACCCCTGCCCTCCTGCATTTTCCACACCCAAGTGCTCACACCTCAGCGTTGCCCAGAGAGAAGTCTGCTCTCCCAGCCCTGTGCTTGGAAGCACCATGGATGCATGGGGTTGGGGCTGGGTGGGCTTTATGGTCCCTTCCAGCCCAACTGAGCAATTCTATGCCTCTGGGATCTGTAAGGACCCTTCCACAACCCAACCACTCTATGGCTCTGTGAGCTGTAAGGACCCTTCCAATCCAACTCAGCAATTCTATGGCTCTGGGATCTGTAAGGACCCTTCCAACCCAACCACTCTATGGCTCTGAGATCTGTAAGGACCCTTCCAGCCCAACTGGGCAATTCTATGGCTCTGGGATCTGTAAGGACCCTTCCAACCCAACCACTCTATGGCTCTGAGATCTGTAAGGACCCTTCCAGCCCAACTGGGCAATTCTATGGCTCTGAGATCTGTAAGGACCCTTCCAACACAACTGGGCAATTCTATGGCTCTGGGATCTGTAAGGACCCTTCCAACCCAACCACTCTATGGCTCTGTGAGCTGTAAGGACCCTTCCAGCCCAACTGAGCAATTCTGGCTCTGAGATCTGTAAGGACCCTTCCAACCCAACCACTCTATGGCTCTGTGAGCTGTAAGGACCTTTCCAACACAACTGGGCAATTCTATGGCTCTGGGATCTGTAAGGACCCTTCCAACACAACTGAGCAATTCTATGGCTCTGGGATCTGTAAGGACCCTTCCACAACCCAACCACTCTATGGCTCTGGGATCTGTAAGGACCCTTCCAACCCAACCATTCTATGGCTCTGAGATCTATAAGGTCCCTTCCAACACAACTGAGCAATTCTATGGCTCTGGGATCTGTAAGGACCCTTCCACAACCCAACCACTCTATGGCTCTGGGATCTGTAAGGACCCTTCCAACCCAACCATTCTATGGCTCTGAGATCTATAAGGTCCCTTCCAACACAACTGAGCAATTCTATGGCTCTGGGACCTGTAAGAACCCTTCCAACCCAACCACTCTTGTGATCTCTAAGGACCCTTCCAACCCAGCTGTGCAATTCCATGGCTCTGTGATCTGTAAGGACTCTTCCAACCCAACCACTCTATGTCTCTGTGATCTGTAAGGTCCCTTCCAACCCAACTGAGCAATTCTATGCCTCTGGGATCTCTAAGGATCCTTCCAACCCAACCACTCTTGTGATCTGTAAGGTCCTTTCCAACACAACTGAGCAATTCTATGCCTCTGGAATCTGTAAGGACCCTTCCACAACCCGACCACTCTATGGCTCTGAGATCTGTAAGGACCCTTCCAATCCAACTGAGCAATTCTATGGCTCTTAGATCTGTAAGGACTCTTCCAATCCAACTGAGCAATTCTATGGCTCTGAGATCTGTAAGGTCCCTTTCAACACAACTGAGCAATTCTATGCCTCTGGGATCTGTAAGGACCCTTCCAACCCAACCACTCTATGGCTCTGTGATCTATAAGGTCCCTTCCAACCCAACTCAGCAATTCTATGGCTCTGGGATCTGTAAGGACCCTTCCAACCCAACCACTCTTGTGATCTGTAAGGACCCTTCCAACCCAACCACTCCACAGCTCTACAGTCTATGAGGTCCCTACCAAACCAAACCCTCTACGGCTCTGTGATCTACTCATTCCCTTCTAACCCAACCCAACCATGATCTGGCTCTGCAATAAGGCTCCTTCCAATGCAACCACTCTATGATCCCTTCTAACCCAATCCGACCATCCTATGGCTCAATGATCAATAAGATCCCTTCCAACCCAATCACCGTGTGGTTCTGTGATCCATACGGTCCCTTCCAATCCAACCCAACCACTCCGTGGGTCTGCCATCCACAAGGCCCCTTACAAACCAATCACCCTACAGCTCTGGGATCTATGAAGTCCTTTCCAACCCAGCCACTCTGTGACTATGATCACCTTTTCAACCCAATCCAACCCATGCTATGGTTCTGTAATCCATAATGTCCCTTCCTATGCAAACATTCTATGGCTCTGTGACTAATGAGATCCCTTCCAACCCAGCTATTCTATGGATCTATGATCTACAAGATCATTTCCAATCCAATCTCTATGACTCTATAATCTATGTGCTCCCTTCCAACCCAATCCAACCATTCCACGGCTCTCTGATCAATTAGATCCCTTCCAACTCAACCACTCCATGGCTCTATGACCCTTAAGGTCCCTTCCAACCCCACCCAACCACACTATGGCTTTGCAATCCATACAATCCCTCTAATCCAACCATGGCTCTGTGATCTGAGCTCCCTTCCAACCCAATCCAACCATTCTATGGCTCTATGATCCATAAGATCCCTTCCAACCCAACCACTCTATGGCTCTATGATCCGTAAGATCCCTTTAAAACCAACCCAACCACTCTACAGCTCTGCAATCCATACAGTCCCTTCCAACCCAACCACTCCATGGCTCTGTCATCTATGAGCTCCTTTCTAACCTAAACCAACCCATGCTCTGCCTCTGCAATCCATAAGGTCCCTTCCAACCCAATCCAACCATTCTATGGCTCTGTGATCAATAAGATCCCTTCCAACCCAATCATTTGGTGGCTCTGCAATCCATACAGTCCCTTCCACCCCTACCTCTATGGCTCTGTGATCTATGAGGCCCCTTCCAACCCAAGCCAATCACTCTGTGGCTCTGCCATCCACAAGGCCCCTTACAAACCAACATTTCTACAGCTCTGACATCTACAAAGTCTTTTCCAAACCAAACACTCTATGATTCTATAATCTAAGAGCTCCCTTCCAACCACTCCATGGCTCTATGATCCATAAGATCCCTTCCAACCCAACCACTCCATGGCTCTATGATCCATAAGATCCCTTCCAACCCAACCACTCCATGGCTCTATGATCCATAAGATCCCTTCCAACCCAACCACTCCATGGCTCTATGACCCTTAAGGTCCCTTCCAACCCCACCCAACCACACTATGGCTTTGCAATCCATACAATCCCTCTAATCCAACCATGACTCTGTGATCTGAGCTCCCTTCCAACCCAATCCAACCATTCTATGGCTCTATGATCCATAAGATCCCTTCCAACCCAACCACTGTACGGCTCTATGATCCGTAAGATCCCTTTAAAACCAACCCAGCCACTCTACAGCTCTGCAATCCATACAGTCCCTTCCAACCCAACCACTCCATGGCTCTGTCATCTATGAGCTCCTTTCCAACCTAAACCAACCCATGCTCTGCCTCTGCAATCCATAAGGTCCCTTCCAACCCAATCCAACCATTCTATGGCTCTGTGACCAATAAGATCCCTTCCAACCCAATCATTTGGTGGCTCTGCAATCCATACAGTCCCTTCCACCCCAACCACTCTATGGCTCTGTGATCTATGAGGCCCCTTCCAACCCAAGCCAATCACTCTGTGCCTCTGCCATCCACAAGGCCCCTTACAAACCAACACTTCTACAGCTCTGACATCTACAAAGTCTTTTCCAACCCAAACACTCTATGATTCTATAATCTATGAGATCCCTTCCAACCATTCCATGGCTCTATGATCCATAAGATCCCTTCCAACCCAACCACTCCATGGCTCTATGACCCATAAGGTCCCTTCCAACCCAACCACTCTATGGCTCTATGACCCATAAGATCCCTTTCAACCCCACCCAACCACACTATGGCTTTGCAATCCATACAGTCCCTCTAATCCAACCATGACTCTATGATCTATGAGCTCCCTTCCAACCCAATCCAACCATTCCATGGCTCTATGATCCATAAGATCCCTTCCAACCCAACCACTGTACGGCTCTATGATCCATAAGATCCCTTTAAAACCAACCCAACCACTCTACAGCTCTGCAATCCGTACAGTCCCTTCCAACCCAACCACTCCATGGCTCTGTCATCTATGAGCTCCTTTCCAACCTAAACCAACCCATGCTCTGCCTCTGCAATCCATAAGGTCCCTTCCAACCCAATCCAACCATTCCACGGCTCTATGATCCATAAGATCCCTTCCAACCACACCACTGTACGGCTCTATGATCCATAAGATCCCTTCCAACCCAACCACTGTACGGCTCTATGATCCATAAGGTCCCTTCCAACCCAACCCAACCCCTCTACGGCTCTACAATCCACCTGGTCCCTTCCAAACCAACCACGCTACAGCTCTGGGATCCATTCAGTCCCTTCTAACCCAACCACTCTACAGCTCCATGATCTATGAGGTCCCTTCCAATCCAACCCACGCTCTGCCTCTGCAATCCATAAGGTCCATCTTTAAGATCCCTTCCGACTCAACCCAATCATTTTACATCTCTACGATCTGTAAGGTCCCTTCCAACCCAAGCCATGCCTCAATTCCACTCCCCAACCCAACCATTCTGCGATCCCACACCCCCAAGGGACGCGCTGGCACCCAACTTGCAGAGAGACAACAGCTCTGGTGCGAGTCAGGACCAAACCCAAAGCAAACGTTAGGGTTAAACGCACCAAAAAGGTGAGGAGGGGGAACCCAAAATGCAGCATTTCCCACGCAGCCCGCACTGCACATGCATGCTCACCTTTACCCAGGTACACCATGCCGTATTCCCTGCCCTGGGGGGTCTTGTACTCCACAGTGAAGCACACCTCCTTCCCAATCAGTTTCTTCCGCAGGAATTCACGGGCCGGGAAGCCCCAGGGCTGGAAAGACAGCAGAAGATGTCACTGTGCCCACTGGGGTGAAAGTATGGGGCTGGCACGTCCCCAGCCTATCCCCATGTCCCCACGGCTCCATCCTGACCCTGCATCCCACCTCATCCTCATATCCCCATCCTATCCCCATGTCCTCATTCCTCCGTCCTGACCCTACATCCCACCCCGTTCCCACATCCCCATCCCATCCCCAAGTCCCCATGGCTCCATCCTGACCCTGCATCCCACCCCATACCCACGTCCCCACCCCACGGCCCCATTTCCCATCCCTATGTCCTCATTTCCCATCCCCATCCCTCCATCTTGACCCTGCATCCCATCCCATCCCCACCTCCCGATATCCCCACCCCACCTCCATGTCCCCATTCCTCCATCCTGACCCTACATCCTACCCTGCATCCCCAAGTCCCCATTTCCCATCCCCCACATCCCCACTTCCCATCCCCCACGTCCCCACGTCCCCACATCCCCACTTCCCATCCCCCACGTCCCCACGTCCCCACATCCCCACTTCCCATCCCCCACGTCCCCACGTCCCCACCCCACATCCCCCACGTCCCCACCCCACATCCCCCATTTCCCATCCCCCACATCCCCACCCCATATCCCCACATCTCCATTTCCCATCCCCATATCCCCACCCCATATCCCCACATCCCCATATCCCCACTCCATATCCCCACAACCCCATTTCCCATCCCCACCCCATATCCCCACATCTCCATTTCCCATCCCCATATCCCCACCCCATATCCCCACATCCCCATATCCCCACCCCATATCCCCACATCCCCATTTCCCATTTCCCCACATCCCCACTTCCCATCCCCCCCTCCCCACTTCCCATCCCCACCCCATATCCCCACATCCCCACTTCCCATCCCCCACATCCCCACTTCCCATCCCCACCCCATATCCCCACATCCCCATTTCCCATCCCCACATCCCCACTTCCCATTTCCCATCCCCACATCCCCACTTCCCATTTCCCATCCCCACTTCCCATCCCCACATCCCCATTTCCCATCCCCACATCCCCATTTCCCATCCCCACATCCCCATTTCCCATCCCCACACCCCCTCTCCGGAGCCATGAGCAGCGCCGGGGCAAACTGAGCCTCGCTCCACCTCAAGTCGGGTGGGTGGTGAGAAAGTGGGTCCAGAGGAGAGAACATGACGTGCTAATAAACAATTAGCAAAAAAACCTGACAGGAATAATTTCTCAAAAGAGTGACATTTAACGGCTCAGAAGACAAACTCCCCAGGGAGAGCAATTAACTGCGCGCTCCGTGCCACCCCCGGGGCTGGGAGGATGGGTGGCCCCAAGCTCAGCTCTGCCACCCCAAACTGCTGCTCCCGAATCCGCTGCGTCAAGCTGGGGCCGTGGGCAGCACCCCAAAAAAGCAGCACTGCTCCTTTCCCAAGCTTGCACCCCAAAAAGCAACCCCAGAGGGACATCGCGTCCCCAAGGTTTCCAACGTCCCCCAAAGGGTCACTGGGCATCCCAACTTCCCCCAAAGGCACTGTGACCCCCAGTGGGGTCCCCTCTGAAGGCGCTGTGTCCCCAGGGTCTCCAGGTCCCCAAAAAGGCACTGTGACCCCAAGGTCCCCTGGGGAGACACCACACCCCCAGCATTCCCAGGGGACATCATGGTCCCCCCCGAGCTCTCCAAAGTCCCCCAGAAACAACCACATCCCCAAGGACCCCAGAGTCTCCAGGGTTCCCCAGTGGAGTTCCCAGGGTCCCCAAGGTCCCCAAAAAGGCAGCGTGACCCCAAAGTCCCATGGGGAGACACCACATCCCCAGCATTCCCAGAGGGACAACAGGGTCGTCGACCCCAGCTCTCCAAAGTCCCCCAGAAGCCACCACATCCCCAAGGTCCCCCAAAGGCACCAGGTCCCCAAGGTTCCCCAGTGGGGTCCCCAGGGAGGCACTGTGACCACAAAGTTCCCTGGGGAGACACAACATCCCCAACATTCCCACTGGACACCGCAGTCCCCCCCCAGCTCTCCAAAGTCCCCCTGAAGCCACCAGGTCCCCAGGGTCCCCCAAAGGCACCAGGTCCCCAGGGTCCCCAAGGAGGCACTGTGACCCCAGAAGTCCCCTGGGGAGACACCACATTCCCAACATTCCCATTGGACACCATGGTCCCCCCCCCAGCTCTCCAAAGTCCCCCAGAAGCCACCACATCCTCAAGGTCCCCAGGGTCCCCCAGTGGGGTCCCCAGGGTCTCCAAAAAGGCACTGTGACCCCAAGGTCCCCTGGGGAGACACCACATCCCCAGCATTCCCAGAAGGACAACATGGTTGTCATCCCCCAGCTCTCTGAAGTCCCCCAGAAACAACCACATCCCCAAGGACCCCAGGGTCTCCAGGGTCCCCAGTGGAGTTCCCAGGGTCCCCAAAAAGGCACTGTGATCCTAAGATCCTCTGTGGAGACACCACATCCCCAACATTCCCAAGGGACACCACGGTCCCCTTCCCAGCTCTCCAAAGTCCCCCAGAAGCCACCACATCCCCAAGGTCCCCCGAAGGCACCAGGTCCCCAGGGTCCCCCAGTGGGAGTCCCCCAGTGGGGTCCCCAGGGTCCCCAGAGAGGCACTGTGACCCTAAGATCCTCTGTGGAGACACCACATCCCCAACATTCCCACTGGACACCGCAGTCCCCAGCAGAGCTCTCCAAAGTCCCCCAGAAGCCACCACATCCCCAAGGTCCCCCGAAGGCACCAGGTCCCCAGGGTCCCCCGGTGAAGTCCCCAAGGTCCCCACTGCCCCACAATGGGGTCCCCAGGGAGGCACTGTGACCCCAAAGTTCCCTGGGGAGACACAACATCCCCAACATTCCCACCGGACACCACAGTCCCCCCCCAGCTCTCCAAAGTCCCCCAGAAGCCACCACATCCCCAAGGTCCCCCGAAGGCACCAGGTCCCCAAGGTTCCCCATTGGGGTCCCCAGAGAGGCACTGTGACCCCAAAGTTCCCTGGGGAGACACAACATCCCCAACATTCCCACCGGACACCACAGTCCCCCCCCAGCTCTCCAAAGTCCCCCAGAAACAACCACATCCCCAAGGTCCCCCGAAGGCACCAGGTCCCCAGGGTCCCTCAGTGGGGTCCCCAGGGAGGCACTGTGACCCCAAAGTTCCCTGGGGAGACACCACATCCCCAACATTCCCACTGGACACCACAGTCCCCAGCTGAGCTCTCCAAAGTCCCCCAGAAGCCACCACATCCCCAAGGTCCCCCGAAGGCACCAGGTCTCCAGGGTCCCCCGGTGAAGTCCCCAAGGTCCCCACTGCCCCACAGTGGGGTCCCCAGGGAGGCACTGTGACCCCAAAGTTGCCTGGGGAGACACAACATCCCCAACATTCCCACCGGACACCACAGTCCCCCCCCAGCTCTCCAAAGTCCCCCAGAAGCCACCACATCCCCAAGGTCCCCCGAAGGCACCAGGTCCCCAGGGTCCCCAGTGGGGTCCCCAGAGAGGCACTGTGACCCCGAAGTTCCCTGGGGAGACACCACATCCCCAACATTCCCACCAGACACCACAGTCCCCCCCAGCTCTCCAAAGTCCCCCAGAAGCCACCACATCCCCAAGGTCCCCCGAAGGCACCAGGTCCCCAGGCTCCCCCAGTGGGGTCCCCAGGGTCTCCAAAAAGGCACTCCTTCCCCCCTCCCCATCCTCAGAAGGGACACCGAGCACAGAAATACCAGGTGTGGAACTCACCTCATCCGGTGTATCCCTGGCATCGGGCTGCCCGGCAGCGGCGCGGCGTGCCAGGCTGCCTGCACGGATGTTGCTGAGGTTGATCTGACGTTCGGGGGGGGGTCCTCCACGTGGTTGCCCCCGGACGATGATGGCACAGCCCGAAAGCACCTGCAGGGACAGCAGCCCTAAGCGTGGAGCAAGCTGCAAGCACCTGCAGCAACACCCCCTCCTTCCACCTCCCCCCCCCCGCAGCCCTCCCTCCCTTTCCCCATCCAGCTCTGCTGCACGGGGGGGGGGGGGGGCGATGCCCACGCGCTGGGAGTGGGGCTCCATCCTTGCACTTCAAACCCCCCCACCTCCCACTGCAAACACCCCCCAGAGCACAGAATAAAGTTGGAGCAGACCCTCCCCTCCCCCCCCCCCTCCTCCCCAATCCCAGACCCACACAGAGCCCTCGGGGCTGCAGAGCTCTCCGTGGGGTTCCCCCCCCCTCCCCCCTAAACCCCGCTGCTGGGTCCCATCGCCCCCCGCACCCAGTGGGACACAACGCGTGCAGCCCAGGGCAATGCAGAGCTCAAGTGCTTAAGGATTCCTCACTGTAATTAAGCTCAGGTTTTAATTTATAAAGCGGCGGAGTCGGACGGGGAAGCCGTTGGAGCCAATTAGCAATCGGAGCTCATTAGCGGAGAGTTCCTCCGGTGGCACAAAGGGACCCCGGGGAGCAGGAAAGACCCCCCTCCCCCCCCCCAAAGGGACAGGGGGTGGAGAGGAGGGGCACCACGCATCCCCATGGCCATGGAGGACCCACGTCTTGGGGCCACCATCAGCCCTGTGCCCATTCCCACGCCCGTGTGTTGTAGGGCCACCAAGTGTCCCCACTTACGAAGCCACCAACCCCATAGGCCACCACATGTCCCCATGCCATGGGGTCACCACGTATCCCAGAGTCACGGGGCCACCACCACCGTGTCATAAACCAACCATGCAACCCCGTGCCATGGGACCACCACATGTCCCCATGCCATGGGACCACCACGTGTCCCATAGGGCCCCCATAGGGCCACCATACATCCCTGCAGCCATGCAGGCATCAGCCCCGTGCCATGGGGCCACCAAGTGTCCCCATGACCTCGTTCCATGGGGCCACCACCCCCGTGCCAGAGGATGACCACACACTCTCACGTTGGGCCGCCATGCCCGTATCCCCATGCTATGGGGCCACCACCACTGTGCCATGGGGCCACCATGTGTCCCTCTGCCATAGGGCCACTGCGTCATAGGGCAACCACGTGTCTCCATTCCATGGGGTCACCACCAACACGCTATGGGGCCACCACATGTCCCTATGCCATGGGGTCACCACGCACCCCTTTGCCACGGGACCACCACCAGCATGGCATAGGGCCACCACATGTCCCCATGCCATGGGGTCACCATGTGTCCCCGTGCCATGGGGCCACCATCATCACACCATGGGGCCACTACCACAGTGTCATAAGTCAACCATGCAACCCCATGCCATGGGGTCACCACGTATCCCAGTGTCATGGGGCCACCACCATCATGCTATGGGGCCAACACGTGTCCCCATGCCACAGTGCCACCACCAACGTGCTACAAGGCTACCACGTGTCCCAGCGCCATGGGGCCACTATCAACATGCCATGGGGCCACCACATGTTCCCATGCCATGGGGCCACCGCCATCATGCTATGGGCCACTACATGTCCCTATGCCATGGGGCCACCACAAACATGGCATAGGGCCACCACATGTCCCCGTGCCATGGGGTCACCACGTATCCCGGTCACCACGTATCCCAGCGTCATGGGGCCACTACCATCATGCTATGGGGCCACCATCAACATGGCATGGGGCCACCACATGTCCCAGTGCCATGGGGTCACCATGTATCCCAGAGTCATGGGTCCATCACCATTGTGCTATGGGGCCACCGCACGTCCCTATGCAATGGGGCCACCACCATCAAGCCATGGAGACACCATGTATCCCCATGCCATGGGGCCACCACCAACATGACACAGGGCTACCACGTGCCCCCATGCCATGGGGCCACCACGTGTCCCAGTGCCATGGGGCCACCACCACTGTGTCATAAGCCAACCATGCAACCCCGTGCTATGAGACCACCACGTGTCCCCATGCCACGGGGTCACCAAGTATCCCAGTGTCATGGGGCCACCACCATCGTGCTATGGGGACACCACCAACATGGCACAGGGCCACCACTTGTCCCCATGCCATGGGGTCACCACGTATCCTAGGGTCATGGGGAGACCACCATCATGGCACAGGGCCACCACATGTCCCCATGCCATGGGACCACCACCATTGTGTCATAAACCAACCATGCAACCCCATGTCATGAGACCACCACATATCCCAGTGTCACGGGGCCACCATTATCGTGCTATGAGGCCACCACATGTCCCCATGCCATGGGGCCACCACCACAGTGTCATAAGCCAACTATGCAACCCCGTGCCATGAGATCACCGCATGTCCCCATACCTTCGGGCCACCACCACTGTGCTACGGGGCCACCATGTGTACCCATGTCATGGGGTCACCATGCATCCCTGGGCCATGAAGCCACCACCATTGTATCACATGGCAACCACACATCCCTGCGCCATGGGGCCACCACCAACATGACACAGGGCCACCACTTGTCCCCATGCCATGGGGTCACCACGTATCCCAGGGTCATGGGGAGACCACCAACATGGCACAGGGCCACCACGTGCCCCCATGCCATGGGGCCACCACGTGTCCCAGTGCCATGGGGCCACCACCAGAGTGTCGTAAGCCAACCATGCAACCCCGTGCCATAAGACCACCACGTGTCCCCATGCCACGGGGTCACCACGTATCCCAGCGTCACGGGGCCACCACCACCGTGCCACGGGGCCACCACGTGTCCCAGCGCTCAGGGATCACCACCCCCGTGTCACAGCACAACCACACAACCCCACGCCACGATCCCCCCACGTGTCCCCACGCGGTCCGGTGGGCGCGGAGCGCTCCGGTTGCTATAACCCCGGAACTTTGCCCTTCCCGGTGCTCAACCCGCCATTCCCGGTTCCCAGTCCTTACCATCTTAACGATACCGCGTTGGACAGCGAGGGGCGGCGCGGAGCCGCCCTGCCCGGGGTTCGCCACCGAAGCCATAACGCGCACGGGGCCGAGCGGGGCCGGAGCGCGGAAGGGACAGCGGGGCGGAGCGGAGCGGAGGGCGGGAAAAGAGGGCGTGGTCACCTCCGAACTCCCGCCCCTCCGCCTCGCCGTCGGCCAATAGGAGAGCGGATCCGCCGCTCGCCCCGCCCCTACTGGCTGTGCTGCGTGACGTCACGAGATGCCCCGCCCCTTTGGGTGACGCCCCGCCCACTGGAGAAGGGCGGGACTTCCGGGGCACGCGGCGCCAGGGACACGTCGGCAAAGCGGCGCGCGGCTCCCACGTGGCCAAGCGCCGCGCGCGGAGGGGCGGAGCCATTATAAGTCCCGCCCTCCTTCTTTTGACGTCATCACTCCGCGCCAGACGTCCGGTGGAGGCGACAGAGAACGGGGAGGGGGAAATGGACGCCCCCTATAAGGGGGGTGGGGGGGAAGGGAGATCCTCATTGTGTCGCCGCCCCGTGTCACCCCCCCTCACGCCCCATAGGGGCTGCAGGAAGGGATCCACCCCCATCTGACCCCTCTAGAAGATTTTTGGGAAGGTCCTCTCCCCCCACACCCCTCTATAGGGGCTTTAGGAAGGGCCCCCACCCTCACTGCCCCCCCTTCCCCCCATTTGGGGGCTGGGAGAACGGAGTCCAAACCCATATCCCCCCCCCACAGAAGGATTTTGGGATGGGGTGCCCTTAAAACCCTCCTCACCCCCCATAGGGATGGAGGAAGGGATCCACCCCCATCTGACCCCTCCAGAAGGTTTTTGGGAAGGTCCCCCATTCCCCTCCCCCAGCATAAGGGCTGGGTGAAGAGACCCACCCCCTATTATACCTTCTATGGGGGCTTTGGGAAATATCCCCCCGCCCAATTTGTGCTTTCAGAGCGGTTTTGGGTGAGGGTCCCCACAATGTGCCCCCGCATAGGGGCTGTTGGAAGGGGTTCCCTATTCCAACCACTATAGGGCTGGCAAAACACCACCCCATTTTATGCCCCCTCCCTATTTTATGCCCCCTCCCTTCCATAAAAGGCTTTTGGGAAGAAATGCCCCCCCCCCCCCTTGCTATGCTGCTTTTACATGGGGGTGTCTGACCCCCAGCCTAGAGGTCCCCAAAGCCTCTTCCCTCCAGTGCTGAAGGGCAAAACATCACCTCCTGCCCCCCCTCCCCCCACCCCAAAGCAGATCGCTGCTTTTAAAACACCTCAATAATCTTTTCAGCCCCCTACCCTCCTCCCCACCCCCCCCCCCAAAAAAAAAAAACGAACCAACATGTTATGATGTAGGTGGGAACACTCAGATAAATGGGGCTGGGATTGCTGACTCGAGGGGGGGGAGAGGGTTGGGATTCTCGGGGCATTTTGTGTAGGAGAAGAAATTGCTTCTACGCCCCTCCCCCCCCAACCCCAACACAGGCAAAATGAGATTGGGATTGCATGAAATACGTGGGGTTACATGGAGGTGAATGAGGCTGTATGGAATGCGTGAGGTGCATGAGGTTGCATGAAGTTGCATGGGGTTGCATGGATTTGCATGGGGTTGCATGGAGTGCATGAAGTGCAAGGGGTTGCATGGAGTTGCTTGAGGTTGTGTGGAGTGCATGGGATGTGTGAGGCTGCATGGAGGAGCGTAGAGTGCATGGGGTTGCATGGGGTTGTGTGGGGTTGTATGGAATTGCATGGGGTTGTGTGGAGCTGCATGAAGTTGCATGGAGTGCATGAGATGCATGGGGTTGCATGGAGTTGCTTGAGGTTGCACGGAGTGCATGAGCTGCGTGGAGTTGCATGGAGTGCATGAGATAAGTGAGGCTGCATGGAGGAGCATAGAGTGCATGGGGTTGCATGGGTTTGCATTGGGTTGCATGGAGTGCATGAGTTGCATGGGGTTGTGTGGGGTTGCATGGAGTTGTGTGGGGTTGCATGGAGTTGCATGGGGTTGTGTGGGGTTGCATGGAGTTGCATGGGGTTGTGTGGAGCTGCATGAACTTGCATGGAGTGCGTGAGATGCGTGGGGTTGCATGGAGGTGCGTGAGGTGCGTGGGGTTGCATGGATTTGCATGAGGTTGCACGGAGTGCATGAGATAAGTGAGACTGCATGGAGGAGCATAGAGTGCATGGGGTTGCATGGGGTTGCATGGGATTGCATGGGGTTGCATGGAGTGCATGAGTTGCATGGGGTTGTGCGGGATTGCGTGGAGTTGCATGGGGTTGTGTGGAGCTGCATGAAGTTGCATGGAGTACGTGAGATGTGTGACATTGCATGGAGGTGCGTGAGGTGCATGAGGTTGCATAGAGTTGCATGGGGTTACATGGAGATGCATGGGGCTGCATGGAGTGCATAGGGTTGCATTGGGTTGCATGGAGTGCATGAGTTGCATGGGGTTGTGTGGGGTTGTGTGGAGCTGCATGAAGTTGCATGAAGTGCATGGGGCCGCATGAAGTTGCATGGGATTGCATGGATTTGCATGGGATTGCATGATGTTGCATGGATTTGCATGGGGTTGCATGGAGTACAGGAGGTACAAGGGGCTGCATGGAGTTGGGAGGGGTTGCATGAGGTTGCATGGAGTGCATGGGGTTGCATGAGACTTCATGGGGTTGCATGAAGTGCACGAGGTGCATGGGGCTGCACGGGTCTGCACGGGGCTGCATGGGGCTGCATGGGGCTGCATGGGGTTGCATGGGGTTGCATGGAGTACAGGAGGTACATGGGGTTGCATGGAGTTGGGAGGGGTTGCATGAGGTTGCATGGAGTGCATGGGGTTGCATGAGACTTCATGGGGTTGCATGGAGTGCACGAGGTGCATGGGCTGCACGGGGCTGCACGGGGCTGCATGGGGTTGCATGGAGTACAGGAGGTACATGGGGCTGCATGGAGTTGGGAGGGGTTGCATGAGGTTGCATGGAGTGCATGGGGTTGCATGAGACTTCATGGGGTTGCATGGAGTGCACGAGGTGCATGGGGTTGCATGGGGCTGCGTGCAGTTGCATGGGGTTGCATGGGGTTGTATGGGGTTGCGTGGGTTTCAGGAGACTGCCTGGGGTTGTGTGGGGGTACGTGGGGTTGCATGGGGTGCCTGTGAGCCAGCAGCACTGCAGAGCCCTGCGCTGCCCCAGGCACAGCCCCGCGTCCCAACAGCCCCACAGCCCCACACCATCTGCTCTCAGTGGGGCAGGATGCACCGCTTGCCCTCTCCTCCCCCCAGCTCCTTCCCTGTCCCAGCAGTGGACTCCCAGAAGGGGAATCATAGGATAATGTGATCATAGGATCATAGAATCATGGAGGTAGGCTCGCAGGATCACGGATTTGTAGGATCACGGGATCATGGAAATGTGGGATCATGGAATCGTAGAATCATGGGATCATAAAATCATGGAAATGTGGGATCATGGAATCGTAGAATCATGGGATCATAAAATCATGGAAATGTGGGATCATGGAATCGTAGAACTGTGGCATCGTGGAATCATAGGGTCATGGATTTGTAGGATTGTGGAATCAGAATCATGGATAGTGGATTGGAAGGGGCAGTAAAGACAATAGAACCATAGGGTGGTTGGGTTGGAAGGGTCCTTACAGATCATAGAACCATAGAAGTTCACAATTATTGGGTTGAAAAGGCACCTTACAGACAATAAAACCATAGGATGTTTTAGTTGGAAGGGTCCTTAAAGATCATAGAACAATAGAAACACACAGTGGTTGGGTTGGAAGGGACCTCGTAGACCAGAGAAACATAGGATTGTTGGGTTGGACGGGTCCTTGAAGATCATAAAACTATAGAATCCCACAGTGATTGGGTTAAAAGGGACTGTATAGACCACAGAACCATAGGATAATTGAGTTGGAGAGGTCCTTGAAGATCATAGAACCATAGAAACACACAGTGGTTGGGTTGGAAGGGACCTTGTAGACCACAGAACCATAGAGTGGTTGGGTTGGAAGGGTCCTTAAAGATCACAGAACCATAGAAACACACAGTGGTTGAGTTGGAAGGGACCGTATAGACCACAGAACCATAGGATAGTTGGGTTGGAGAGGTCCTTACAGATCACAGAACCATAGAAGTTCACAATTATTGGGTTGGAAGGGGCCTTATAGATAATAAAACCATAGGATGGTTTAGTTGGAAAGGTCCTTGAAGATCATAGAACCTTAGAACTGCAAAATGGTTGGGTTGGAAGGGACCTTGTAGACCAGAGAATCATAGGACTGTTGGGTTGGAAGGGTCTTTACAGATCATAGAACCATGGAAACACACAATGTTTGGGTTGGAAAGGACTGTATAGATCATAGAACCATAGGATTGTTGAGTTGGGAAGGTCCTTAAAGATCATAGAACCATAGAAGTTCACAATTATTGGGTTGAAAAGGCACCTTACAGACAATAAAACCATAGGATGTTTTAGTTGGAAGGGTCCTTAAAGATCATAGAACAATAGAAACACACAGTGGTTGGGTTGGAAGGGACCTTGTAGACCAGAGAAACATATGGTGGTTGGGTTGGACAGGTCCTTGAAGATCATAGAACTATAGAATCCCACAATGATTGGGTTAAAAGGGACTGTATAAACCACAGAACCATAGGATAATTGGGTTGGAGAGGTCCTTGAAGATCATAGAACCATCGAACTGTGAAATGGTTGGGTTGGAAGGGACCTCGTAGACCATAGAACCATAGAGTTGTTGGGTTGGAAGGGTCCTTAAAGATCACAGAACCATGGAAACACACAGTGGTTGAGTTGGAAGGGACCTTGTAGACCAGAGAAACATAGGGTTGTTGGATTGGAGAGGTCCTTACAGATCATAGAACCATAGAAGTTCACAATTATTGGGTTGGAAGGGATCTTATAGACAATAGAACCATAGGATGATTTAGTTGGAAGGGTCCTTGAAGATCATAGAACTATAGAATCCCACAATGGTTGGGTTGGCAGGGACCGTATAGACCACAGAACCATACGATGGTTGGGTTGGAGAGGTCCTTAAAGATCATAGAACCGTAGAAGTTCACAATTAGTAGGTTGAAAAGACACCTTACAGACAATAAAACCATAGGATGTTTTAGTTGGAAAGGTCCTTGAAGATCATAGAACCATAGAAACGCACAATGGTTGGGTTGGAAGGGACAATAAAGACAATAGAACCACTGGGTGGTTGGGTTGGACGGGTCCTTACAGATCACAGAACCGTAGAACCCTGCAATAGTTGGGTTGTAAGGATCCTTATAGACCACAGAACCATAGAATTGTTGGGTTGAAGCTCCATCTGTCCCCAGGCATCAGCAGGGCCCATCACCAATCCCAATGCCACCGTTGCCCATGCTGAGAGGCAGCAGCAAATCCCAATGTTCCCCCCTCCTCCCACCCGTCCTCACTGCTGCATTCCTGCAGCTGTGTCCATCCCTCTGTCTGTCCATCCATCCCCTCTTCCTTCCCCCCAGAGCTGCCCCAGCAGTGCCAGGATGTGGGGAAGGGGCAGCAGTACAGCCAGCACTGTCCCCACAGCCACCATATGCTGGGAACCCGAAAGGAAATCCTGCCCACGGGATGCACAGCACTGCTGTTCTGCCCTCAGCGTGCACTTCATTCCCATCCCTGGAACATCAGCATCCCTTACCTTCCCCGGGATGACATCTATGGGGGTTGGGGGGGGGAAAGGAGGGCAGTGGTTTCACTCATGGGGGGCTGGGGAGGGCTGGGGAGGACACAGGTGACACCCGTGGGGTGCTGTGAGGAGGAATTTCCAGCTCTCCACCTGCCCACCTCTCCATCTCCGTTCTTTCCCTGCTCTGCCTCCATCTTTCCACCTCTCCATCTGCCCTTCCACAGCCCCATGCCTCCCTCTTTCCACGTCCACCTCTCCACCTCTGCACTCACTTGTGTCTCTCTGTCTCCATCGAGACAGATGTATCCACTTCTCTCCACCTCTGTCCATCTCTCCATCCCAGCCTCTCCATCTGTCCATCCATCTCTCCATCCCTGCCCATCCATCTCTCCAGCTCAGCTTCTCCATCTTTCTCTCCACCTCTCTCCATCTCCATCTCAATCTCTCCACCTGTCCATCCACCTCTCTGTCTCTGTCCATCCATCTCTCCATCTCTGTCCATCCATCTCTCCATCTCTGTCTGTCCATCTCTCCATCTCTGTCCACCCATCTCTCCATCCCAGCCTCTCCATCTGGCCATCCATCTCTCCAGCTCAGCTTCTTCATCTTTCTCTCCACCTCTCTCCATCTCCATCTCCACCTCTCCACCTATCCATCCACCTCTCTGTCTCTGTCCATCCATCTCTCCATCTCTGTCTGTCCATCTCTCCATCTCTGTCCACCCATCTCTCCATCCCAGCCTCTCCATCTGTCCATCCATCTCTCCAGCTCAGCTTCTCCATCTTTCTCTCCACCTCTCTCCATCTACATCTCCACCTCTCCACCTATCCATCCACCTCTCTGTCTCTGTCCATCCATCTCTCCATCTCTGTCCGTCCATCTCTCCATCTCTGTCCGTCCATCTCTCCATCTCTGTCCATCCATCTCTCCATCCCTGTCCATCCATCTCTCCAGCTCAGCTTCTCCATCTTTCTCTCCACCTCTCTCCATCTCCATCTCCACCTCTCCATCTGTCCATCCACCTCTCTGTCTCTGTCCACCCATCTCTCCAGCTCAGCCCCTCCATCTCAACCTCTCCACCTCTCTCCATCCATCCGCCTCTCCCCATCTCCATCTCAACCTCTCCACCTGTCTGTCCATCTCTCCATCCCAATTTCTCCATCTCTGTTCATCCATCTCTCCACACCTCTGTCCCTGTCCCCTTTTTACCCATCCCTCCATCTCTCTACCTGTCCGCCTCTCCATTTTTTCACTTCTCCATCTCCCACATCTCTCTGTCTCCATCTCTCCCCATATCCATGTTCCTGTATCTCCATGTCTCCACATTTCACCTCCACATCTCCATCTCCCCACATCTCCATCTCCCCATTTCTCCATCTCTCCACCTTTCCAACTTGTCCATCTGTCTCCACTTCTCTCTCCACCTCTCCATCTCTCTACATCTCTCCAGCTCTCCATCCATTTCTCCACATCCCCACTTCTCCATCTTTCCACCTCTGCACCTCTGTCCATCCATGTCTCCACCTCTCCATTTCCCCAACGCATCCACCTCTCCACGTCCCCATCTCTCCCCACCTTCCCCCACCTCTCCATCTCTACACCTCTCCATCTCTGTCTATCCACATCTCTGACTCTTTATCTCCCCATCTCTCCATCTCTCCATCTCTTTCCATCTCTCCATCTTTCCATCCCTCTCCATTTCTCCATCCCTTTCCATCTTTCCATCTCTCCATCCCTCTCCATCTCTCCATCCCTTCCCATCTCTCCATCCCTCTCCATCTCTCTTTCTCTCTCTCCATCCCTTTCCATCTCTCCATTTCTCCATCCCTTTCCATCTTTCCATCTCTCCATCCCTCTCCATCTCTCCATCCCTCTCCATCTCTCTTTCTCTCTCTCCATCCCTTTCCATCTCTCCATCTCCTCATTTCTATCCATCTCTCCATCTCTCCATCCCTCCATCTCTCCCCATTTCTCCCCATCTCTTTCCATCCCTCCATCCCTCCATCTCTTTCCATCTCTCCCCACCTCTCCCCCCATCCCCACCTTCCTCCCCATCCCTCCTCTCCCCTCTCCTCCCGACGTCTCCCCTCACCACTCCCCCCCTCCCTCTCACCCACCCCACCTCACGCAGCGCACACAGCCCGCGTCCCCCCACCCCGCTCCCCGCAGCCCCCCCGGCCCGCAGCTCCCCGTGACCCCCCCACGCCCCCCGGGCTCACTCCCTCGCCTTCCTCCCTCCCTCCTCCCCACCCGTGGAGCGCAGCGCGGTAGGGCGGCGGGCGCAAGGCGCGGCGGTTCCGTGCGCTCTACCCGGTGGGGTGCGGGGGGGGCAGCGGCGCGGGGGGGGGCGGGGGGCGGCGGAGAGGGCTGGGGGGGGGAGAAGGATCCGGCGGGGAGAGGGGAGCGGCGAGGCCGTTCCGGAGCGCACGGAGTCCCCGCGCCCCGCAGCTTTCCCCGCGGCGCCGCGTTACGCACGGGACCCCCCCCGGCGCAGGGGGCTACGATGGGGTCCGGCGGTGTCCGGAGAGGTGCAGCTCCGAATGTCGGCTCCGTCAGATTCTCATTGCCGCGTCGCGACCCCCCGGTTAGGGACCGGGGAGGGGTCTGGAGCGCCGGGGCCGTCGAGAGCGTGGGGGTGACAGCGCGTTTCGGTGGGGGCCGGAGCGGGGCCGGGCCGGAGCGCTGTGGTTAATGTGTAATTGGGAGCAGATGGCACTGAGAGGCGGCTCCGTGCGGGCAGTGCGGGGCCGGAGCGCACCGCGAAGCGCAGCCCCGTTCCCGCGGGGGGACGGAGCAGAGGGCCGCGCTCCCCCCTCCGTTATTTGCTCTCCAAATATTGTGCTTTGAGGTTTACAACTCGCCTTTATCTGGGCCGGCCCGAGGGGCCATCTGTGCCGGGGTCGGTGCGCAACGCACCCTCGGCACCCATCTCTCCGAGCCTCCCTCTATTTGC
This sequence comes from Meleagris gallopavo, assembly GCF_905368555.1. Taxonomy (NCBI): domain Eukaryota; kingdom Metazoa; phylum Chordata; class Aves; order Galliformes; family Phasianidae; genus Meleagris; species Meleagris gallopavo. Next base: position 749,119 of record NC_139404.1, read on the forward strand.
TCAGCGCAACAGCAGCAAAAAAAATAATAATAATAATAAATCTATCTATCTATCTATCTATACATACAGAGACATCCACGCAATAAACCGGAGCGTGGGCCGACTTTATGGTGGGTCCGACACCCACCATCTGCCGCACCGCCCGGCCCGGCCCGGCTCTGTTTGCCCTGCGGGAACTCGGCGCCGCTCTGCGGGGTGATGCGCTCCTCCGAGCCGTCGGGGCCGCCTCTTCCTCCCCTCTTCCTCACCCTTCACCCGCACGGCTCGGCCCCCTCCGGCTCTGCTCGGCCCGGTTCGGCTCCGAAGGTACCGAACCCACATATTTCACACCTCTTTCGCCCAACTCACCTCTCCTCCCGGGTCCCGTTTGGGATCGCGCTCTGAGCTGGTGCGTTCTGTTGGCTGGGTGCGCGCAGGAAGCCGCGCACAGCTCTGCGGAGAGAAGGAACGCGTCGGGGTTTGGTGCGTCCGGGTTTGGGGCTTTGGGGTTCGGTCCTTTGGGGTTTGGGGCTTTGGGGTTTGGGGCATTGGGGTTCATTGCTTTGGGGTTTGGTGCGTCCAGGTTTGGGGCTTTGGGGCTCAGTGCTTTGGGGTTTGGTGCGTCCAGGTTTGGGGCTTTGGGGCTCAGTGCTTTGAGGTTCATTTCTTCGGGGTTTGATGAGTCCAGGTTTGGGGCTTTGGGGTTCGGTGCCTTGGGGTTCGGTGCTTTGGGGTTTGGGGCTTTGGGGTTTGGTGCTTTGGAGTTCAGTGCTTTGAGGTTCAGTTCTTTGGAGTTCAGTGCTTTGCGGTTCAGTGCTTTGGGGTTGGTGCTTTGGGGTTTGGTGCTTTGGGGTTCATTTCTTCGGGGTTTGGTGAGTCCAGGTTTGGGGCTTTGAGGTTCGGTGCTTTGGGGTTCGGTGCTTTGGGGTTCGGTGCTTTGGGGTTTGGGGCTTTGGAGTTCAGTGCTTTGAGGTTCGGTTCTTTGGAGTTCAATGCTTTGAGGTTCAGTGCTTTGGGGTTTGGTGCTTTGGGGTTCATTTCTTCGGGGTTTGGTGAGTCCAGGTTTGGGGCTTTGGGGTTCGGTCCTTTGGGGTTCGGTCCTTTGGGGTTCGGTGCTTTGGGGTTTGGGGCTTTGGGGTTTGGGGCTTTGGAGTTCAGTGCTTTGAGGTTCAGTTCTTTGGAGTTCAATGCTTTGCGGTTCAGTGCTTTGGGGTTTGGTGCTTTGGGGTTCATTTCTTCGGGGTTTGGTGAGTCCAGGTTTGGGGCTTTGGGGTTCGGTCCTTTGGGGTTCGGTGCTTTGGGGTTCGGTGCTTTGGGGTTTGGGGCTTTGGGGTTTGGTGCTTTGGAGTTCAGTGCTTTGAGGTTCAGTTCTTTGGAGTTCAGTGCTTTGCGGTTCAGTGCTTTGGGGTTTGGTGCTTTGGGGTTTGGTGCTTTGGGGTTCATTTCTTCGGGGTTTGGTGAGTCCAGGTTTGGGGCTTTGGGGTTCGGTCCTTTGGGGTTCGGTGCTTTGGGGTTCGGTGCTTTGGGGTTCGGTGCTTTGGGGTTTGGGGCTTTGGGGTTTGGGGCTTTGGAGTTCAGTGCTTTGAGGTTCAGTTCTTTGGAGTTCAGTGCTTTGCGGTTCAGTGCTTTGGGGTTTGGTGCTTTGGGGTTCATTTCTTCGGGGTTTGGTGAGTCCAGGTTTGGGGCTTTGGGGTTCGGTCCTTTGGGGTTTGGTGCTTTGGGGTTCGGTGCTTTGGGGTTTGGTGCTTTGGGGTTTGGTGCTTTGGTGCTTTGGAGTTCAGTGCTTTGAGGTTCAGTTCTTTGGAGTTCAGTGCTTTGAGGTTCAGTGCTTTGGGGTTTGGTGCTTTGGGGTTCATTTCTTCGGGGTTTGGTGAGTCCAGGTTTGGGGCTTTGGAGTTCGGTCCTTTGGGGTTTGGTGCTTTGGGGTTTGGTGCTTTGGAGTTCAGTGCTTTGGGGTTCAGTGCTTTGGGGTTTGGGGCTTTGGAGTTCAGTGCTTTGAGGTTCAGTGCTTTGGGGTTTGGTGCTTTGGGGTTTGGTGCTTTGGGGTTCATTTCTTCGGGGTTTGGTGCTTTGGGGTTTGGTGCTTTGGGGTTCATTTCTTCGGGGTTTGGTGAGTCCAGGTTTGGGGCTTTGGGGTTCGGTCCTTTGGGGTTCGGTCCTTTGGGGTTTGGTGCTTTGGAGTTCAGTGCTTTGGGGTTTGGTGCTTTGGGGTTCATTTCTTCGGGGTTTGGTGAGCCCAAGTTTGGGGCTTTGGGGTTCAGTGCTTTGGGGTTTGGTGCTTTGGAGTTTGGGGCTTTGAGGTTCAGTGCTTTGGGGTTTGGTGCTTTGGGTTTGGTGCTTTGGGATTTGGTGCTTTGGGGTTCATTTCTTCGAGGTTTAGTGAGTCCGGATTTGGTGCTTTGGGGTTTGGTGCTTTAGGGTTTGGTGCTTTGGATTTCAGTGCTTTGGGGTTTGATGCTTTAGGGTGCAATGCTTTGGAGTTTGGTGCTTCAGGATTTGGTGCTTTGGGGTTTGGTGCTTCAGGATTTGGTGCTCTGGGGTTTGGTGCATCCAGATTCAGTGCTTTAGGATTTGGTTCTTTGGGGTTTGGTGCATCAGAGTTTGGTGCTTTGGGGTTTCAGTGCTTTGGGGTTTGGTGCTTTGGGGTTCAATTCTTTGGATTTTGGTGCATCAGGGTTTGGTGAGTCAGGATTCAGAGCTTTGGGGTTCAGTGCTTTGGGGTTTGGTGTGTCCAGATTCAGTGCTTTGGATTTCGGTGCTTTGGGGTTTGGTGCTTTGGGGTTTGGTGCTTTGGGGTTTGATGCTTCAGGATTTGGTGCTTTGGGGTTTGGTGCTTTGGGATTTGGTGCTTTGGGGTTTGGTGCTTTAGGGTTTGGTGCATCAGATGTTGGTGCTTTGGAGTTTGGTGCATCCAGATTCAGTGCTTTGGGATTTGGTTCTTTGGGGTTTGGTGCATCAGAGTTTGTTTCTTTGAGGTTCAGAGCTTTGGATTTCAGTGCTTTGGGGTTTGTTGCAACAGATGTTGGTGCTTTGGGGTTCTTGCTTTGGGGTTTGGTGCATCAGGATTTGGTGCTTTGGGGTCCAGTGCCTTGGAGGGGTGACATGCAGTGGTGCCATGGAGCAAACCCCTGCACCTGCAGCAGTGCAGCCCCAGCTCCACGGCAGTGCAATGGATGCATGCAGACACAGAGAAGGTCTGAGCGGGTGGTGCAGCTGCAAGTGGTGCAGCTGCAAGTGGTGCAGCTGCAGGTGGTGAAGCTGCAGGTGGTGCAGCTGCAGGTGGCGAAGCTGCGGGTGGTGAAGCTACGGGTTGTGCAGCTGCAGGTGATGAAGCTGCGGGTGGTGCAGCTGCGGGTGGTGAAGCTGCAGGTGGTGCAGCTGCGGGTGGCGAAGCTGCGGGTGGTGCAGCTGCAGGTGGTGCAGCTGCAGGTGGTGCAGCTGCAGGTGGCGAAGCTGCGGGTGGTGCAGCTGCGGGTGGTGAAGCTGCAGGTGGTGAAGCTGCAGTTGTTGCAGCTGCAGTCGTTGCAGCTGCAGCTGCAGCTGCTGCTTTCCCCTCTGCACAAACAGCTGCAGGATGAGCCCCCCCAGCACCAAGACCCCGCGACGCCTCTCCATGCAGCAGCGAGGTGAGCCCTCCGTGCCACGCTCCGTTGCACGCTCAGTTGCACGCTCAGTTGCACACTCAGTTGCACATCCTTGCACACCCCGTGGCATGCTCTGTTGCATGCTCCATGGCACATCCTTGCCCCCTCCATGGCCATGGCACACTCTGTTGCACGCTCCATGGCTCACTCTACGGCACATCCTTGCACACTCCATGGCATGCTTTGTTGCACACTCCTTGGCACACCTGTTGCACGCTCCATGGCTCACACTGTGGCACATCCTTGCACACTCCATGGCACAATCTGTTGCACACTCCATGGCACATCCCCATGGCACATTCTGTTGCACACTCCTTGGACTCTTGTTGCACACTTCGTGGCTCACTCTGGCACATCCTTGCACACTCCATGGCATGTTTTGTTGCACACTCCTTGGCACACTCTGTCTCACCCTCCTTGGCACACTTTGTTGCACACTCCATGGCTCACACTGTGGCACGTCCTTGCACACTCCATGGCATGCTCTGTTGCACACTTCTTGACACACTTTGTTGCACACTCCTTGGCACACTTTGTTGCACACTCCATGGCTCACACTGTGGCACGTCCTTGCACACTCCATGGCATGCTCTGTTGCACACTTCTTGACACACTTTGTTGCACACTCCTTGGCACACTTTGTTGCACACTCCATGGCTCACACTGTGGCACGTCCTTGCACACTCCATGGCACACTTTGTTGCACACTTCTTGGCACACTTTGTTGCACAGTCCATGGCTCACACTGTGGCACGTCCTTGCACACTCCATGGCACGCTCTGTTGCTCACTCCTTGGCACACTTTGTTGCACACTCCATGGCTCACACTGTGGCACGTCCTTGCACACTCCATGGCACGCTCTGTTGCTCACTCCTTGGCACACTTTGTTGCACACTCCATGGCTCACACTGTGGCACGTCCTTGCACACTCCATGGCACGCTCTGTTGCACACTCCTTGGCACACTTTGTTGCACACTCCATGGCTCACACTGTGGCACGTCCTTGCACACTCCATGGCACGCTCTGTTGCACACTTCTTGGCACGCTTTGTTGCACTCTCCTTCGCACACTTTGTTGCACACTCCATGGCTCACACTGTGGCACGTCCTTGCACACTCCATGGCATGCTCTGTTGCACACTCCTTGGCACACTTTGTTGCACACTCCATGGCTCACACTGTGGCACGTCCTTGCACACTCCATGGCACGCTTTGTTGCACACTTCTTGGCACGCTTTGTTGCACTCTCCTTGGCACGCTTTGTTGCACTCTCCTTGGCACACTTTGTTGCACACTCCATGGCTCACTCTGGCACATCCTTGCACACTCCTTGGCACACTTTGTTGCACACTCCATGGCCCACTCTGGCACATCCTTGCACACTCCTTGGCACACTTTGTTGCACACTCCATGGCCCACTCTGGCACATCCTTGCACACTCCATGCCACCCTTTGTTGCACACTCCGTGGCTCACTCCACGGCACATCCCTGCACACCCCACGGCACGCTTTGCTCCCCCTCCCCCCCACATTGCACGCAGCCCATCCTTGCACGCTCCCCCACACCCCACAGCCCATTTTTGCACACTCTGACACCCCCCCCCCCCAGCTCCGCCTCCACACGCATTTCTCTCCGCACGCAGAGGACGGGGACCCCCCCCCTCCTTTTCCCCATCCCCACTCCTCCACCTTCCACGATTGAACCCCCCCCCCCCACCCCACTTTATCCCCCCACCCCCAGGCCCCAGCAGCATCAACCAGCTGGGGGGGGTCTACACCAACGGCTGCCCTCTCCCCCCGTGCAAGAGGCAGAGCATCATCCAGCTGGCAGCACACGGCGTGCGCAGCACCGACATCTCCCGCAGCCTCCAGGTGCGCACGGATGGGGGGGGGGGGGGCGGGAGGGGGTCCTCCCCATCCTCCCCCCAAACCCCCAAATCCCCTCCCCGCCTCCCCAAATCCGCTCCATAGGTGTCCAATGGTTGCGTCAGCAAAATCTTGAGCCGTTATTACCGGACTGGTTCGGTGAGACCTAAAAGTTTGGGGGGCAGCAAACCTCGTGCTGTTACCCCCCCCGTGGTGGCACGCATCGCACAGCTGAAGCGAGAGCAGCCGTCCCTCTTCGCGTGGGAGATCAGGCAGCAGCTGCACCTGGAGGGGCTCTGCGGCAACCAGAGGACCCCCAGCGTGAGTGGGGAGGGGGGGGGGGGTGGAAAGGGGGAGGTTGGGATGCGTGGGGATGTGAGGGTGGGGGTTCTGGGATTGGGGGTGAGTGGGGATGTGAGGGTGGGGATCCCATTTTGGGGGGGATGCATGGGGATGTGAGGGTGGGGGTCCCATTTTTAGGAGATGACTGAATTGGGATGTGAGGGTGGGGGATCCCATATTTGGGGGGGATGCATGGGGATGTGAGGGTGGGGGTCCCATTTTGGAGGTGGTTGCATGGGGATATGAGGGTGGGGGGTCCTGGACTTGGGGGTGAGTGGGGATGTGAGGGTGGGGGTCCCATTTTGGGGGGGATGTTTGGGGATGTGAGGGTGGGGGTCCCATTTTTGGGGCTGGGTTTGTGGGGATGTGAGGGTGGGGGGTCCCATTTTGGAGGAGGTTGCATGGGGAAGTGAGGGTGGGGGGTCCTGGAATGAGGGGTGAGTGGGGATGTGAGGGTGGGGGATCCCATATTTGGGGGGGATGTTTGGGGATGTGAGGGTGGGGGTCCCATTTTGGGGGGGATGCATGGGGATGTGAGGATGGGAGTCCTGGAATTGGGGGTGAATGGGGATGTGAGGGTGGGGGTCCCATTTTGGAGGAGGTTGCATAGGGATGTGGAGGTGGGTGTCTCATTTTGGGTGGGGGGCCCATTTTGGGGGGAATTCATGGGGATGTGAGGATGGGGGTCCTGGAACTGGGGGTGTGTGGGGATGTGAGGGTGGGGATCCCATTTTGGGGGTGAATGGGGAAGTGAGGGTGAGGATCCCATTTTTAGGAGGAGACTGAATTGGGATGTGAGGGTGGGGGATCCCATCTTGGGGGGGATGTTTGGGGATGTGGGTGTGGGGGTCCCATTTTTGGGGGTGGGTGTGTGGGGATGTGAGGGTAGGGGTCCCATTTTGGGGGCTGGGTGTGTGGGGATGTGGGGATGTGAGGATGGGGGTCCTGGGATTGGGGGTGAGTGGGGATGTGAGGGTGGGGATCCCATTTTGGGGGGGATGTTTGGGGATGTGATGGTGGGGGTCCCATTTTTAGGAGGTGACTGAATTGGGATGTGAGGGTGGGGATCCCATATTTGGGGGGGATGTTTGGGGATGTGAGGGTGGGGGTCCCATTTTTGGGGGTGGTTGCATGGGGACATGAGGGTGGAGGTCCCATTTTTGGGGCTGGGTGTGTGAGGATGTGAGGGTGGGGGGTCCTGGAACTGGGGGTGAGTGGGGATGTGAGAGTGGGGGATCCCATATTTGGGGGGGATGTTTGGGGATGTGAGGGTGGGGATCCCATTCTGGAGGGGATGTTTGGGGGATATGAGGGTGGGGGTCCCATTTTTAGGAGGTGACTGAATTGGGATGTGAGGGTGGGGGATCCCATCTTGGGGGGGATGCATGGGGATGTGAGGATGGGGGTCCTGGAATTGGGGGTGAGTGGGGATGTGAGGGTGGGGGTCCCATTTTGGAGGAGGTTGCATAGAGGTGTGGAGGTGGGTGCCTCATTTTGGGTGGGGGGCCCATTTTGGGGGGAATTCATGGGGATATGAGAGTGGGGGGTCCTGGAACTGGGGGTGAGTGGGGATGTGAGGGTGGGGATCCCATTTTTAGGAGGTGACTGAATTGGGATGTGAGGGTGGGGATCCCATATTTGGGGGGATGCATGGGGATGTGAGGGTGGGGGTCCCATTTTTGGGGCTGGGTGTGTGGGGATGTGAGGGTGGGGGTCCCATTTTGGGGGGGATGTTTGGAGATGTGAGGGTGGGGGTCCCATTTTTGGGGCTGGGTTTGTGGGGATGTGAGGGTGGGGGGTCCCATTTTGGAGGAGGTTGCATGGGGAAGTGAGAGTGGGGGGTCCTGGAACTGGGGGTGAGTGGGGATGTGAGGGTGGGGGATCCCATATTTGGGGGGATGCATGGGGATGTGAGGGTGGGGATCCCATGTTGGGGGGGATGTTTGGGGGATATGAGGGTGGGGGTCCCATTTTTAGGAGGTGACTGAATTGGGATGTGAGGGTGGGGGATCCCATATTTGGGGGGGATGTTTGGGGATGTGAGGGTGGGGGTCCCATTTTTGGGGCTGGGTGTGTGGGGATGTGAGGGTAGGGGTCCCATTTTGGGGGGGATGCGTGGGGATGTGAGGATGGGGGTCCTGGGATTGGGGGTGAGTGGGGATGTGAGGGTGGGGATCTCATATTTGGGGGAGATGCATGGGGATATGAGGGTGGGGGTCCCATTTTTTGGGGGGATGTTTGGGGATGTGAGGGTGGGGATCCCATTTTGGGGGGGATGCGTGGGGAAGTGAGGGTGGGGGGTCCTGGAACTGAGGGTGAGTGGGGATGTGAGGGTGGGGGATCCCATATTTGGGGGGGATGTTTGGGGATGTAAGGGTGGGGGTCCCATTTTTAGGAGGTGACTGAATTGGGATGTGAGGGTGGGGGATCCCATCTTGGGGGGGATGTTTGGGGATGTGAGGGTGGGGGTCCCATTTTGGGGGGGATGCGTGGGGATGTGAGGATGGGGGTCCTGGAATTGGGGGTGAATGGGGATATGAGGGTAGGGGTCCCATTTTGGAGGAGGTTGCATAGGGATGTGGAGGTGGGTGTCTCATTTTGGGGGTTGGAGTCCCAATTTGGGGGTGGTCCCGTTCTGGGGGGGATGCATGGGGATGTGAGGGTGGGGGTCCTGGAATTGGGGGTGTGTGGGAATGCAAGGGTGGGGGTCCCATTTTTGGGGGGGTTGCATGGAGATGTGAGGGTGGGGGTTCTGGGATTGCGGGTGTGCGGGGATGTGAGGGTGGGGGTCCCATTTTGGGGGGGATGCATGGGGATGTGAGGGCGGGGGTCCTGGAATTAGGGGTGTGTGGGGATGTGGGGGTGGGGGTCCCATTTTTAGGGGGTGGCTGAATGCGGGTGTGAGGGTGGGGTGTCCTAGGTTTGGGGGTGCAAGGAGATACGAGAGTGGGGGGTCTCGTGTTTGGGGTGAGCTGCATAGGATCAGACTGGGGAAGGTTTGGGGGGGGCTGGGGGGGCTGCTCCTTCTGTCCCACGGTGCTGCCCACCCCCCCAACCCCCCCATCCCATCTGCAGCCCCATCTCCTCCCCAGGTCTCCTCCATCAATCGGGTGCTGCGGGGGCTGCAGGGCGCGCTGTGCCCCACTGTGCTGCCGGGTGGGGAGAACGTGGGTATGTGCACACACGTGGGTGTGGATGCGCACCTGCAGGCGTGCAAACGCACGCTGGGATGCACGCACCCTCCTGCAGACATGCACAGACACAAGGATGCATGCGTATTTGCAGACGGGCACGCACAGGGATGCAGGCAGGCACCTGCAGAGATGCACACAGGCGTTTGGGTGCGTGCATATTTGCAGACATGCACACACAAGGATGCACGCACACCTGCAGGCGTGCACACACAGACACGGATGCACATCTGCAGGCATGCACACACACACATTTGGATGCATGCACACCTGCAGACATGCACACACGCACACGGATGCAGGCACACCTGCAGACGTGCACACACACACATGGATGCACACCTGCAGGCATGCGCACACACATTTGGATGCGATGCACACCTGCAGGCATGCACACACACACATACACAAGAGTGCACACCTGCAGGCACGCACACACACACATGCACACACAGAGATGCACACCTGCAGGCATGCACACACACATTTGGATGCATGCACACCTGCAGGCATGCGCACACACACACAGAGATGCACACCTGCAGGCATGCACACACACACATTTGGATGCATGCACACCTGCAGGCATGCACACACACACAGTTGGATGCACACCTGCAGGCATGCACACACACACACACAGATGCACACCTGCAGACATGCACACGCACACATTTGGATGCATGCACACCTGCAGGCATGCACACACACACACACAGATGCACACCTGCAGACATGCACACGCACACATTTGGATGCATGCACACCTGCAGGCATGCACACACACACACACACACGGATGCACACACCCACTTTTTCCTTTCCCATCCCCACCCCTCCCCCTCCATCCCACCCCCCCCAGCCCCCTCCTCTCCTATCACAGCTGCAGGACCCCAGACCCCCCCGCGACCCCCCCAGGACCCCCCTCAGGCCGCAGCAGGCAGCGCAGCAGGACGATGCTGTCCCAGCAGCAATCCAAAGCCCTGGAGGAAGGTGGGGGTCCATTGCAGTGGGCGCTCATTGGGCTCCATTGGGTTGGGGGGGGAGGGGGAGGTGCGAAGGGTGGGGGGCTGATTGCACCCCAACCCATCTGCAGAGTTCCAAAGGGGACAATACCCAGACAGCAGCACTCGGGGACGATTGGCTGCAGCCACGCAGCTGCCAGACATCACCGTCCAGGTATGGTGCTTGGGCACACCTGTGTTGCACGTGTGTGTGTTGCACAGACCCCCATTGCACACCCCTGTGTTGCATAGGCCTGCTTTGCACATGCATGCGTTGCACAGACCCCCATTGCACACCCCTTTGTTGCACATGCCTGCTTTGCACGTGCATGCGTTGCACAGACCCCCATTGCACACCCCTGTGCTGCATATAACTATTTTGCACATATGTGTGTTGCACAGACCCCCATTGCACACCCCTGTTGCACATGCCTGTTTTGCACATGCATGTGTTGCACAGACCCCCGTTGCACACTCCTGTGTTGCATATGGCTCTTTTGCACATGCATGTGTTGCACAGACCCCCATTGCACACCCCTTTGTTGCATAGCCTTGCTTTGCACATGTGGGTTGCACAGACCCCCATTGCACACCCCCGTGTTGCATAGGCTTGCTTTGCACATGCATATGTTGCACAGACGCCCATTGCACACCTCTGTGTTGCACATGCCTGTTTTGCACATGCATGTGTTGCACAGACCCCCGTTGCACACTCCTGTGTTGCATATGGCTCTTTTGCACGTGCATGTGTTGCACAGACCCCCATTGCACACCCCCGTGTTGCATATGCTTGTTTTGCACGTGTGTGTGTTGCACAGACCCCCATTGCACATCCCTGTGTTGCATAGGCCAGCTTTGCACATGCATGCGTTGCACAGACCCTCATTGCACACCCCTGTGCTGCACATGCCTGCTTTGCACACGCATGCGTTGCACAGACCCCCATTGCACACCTCTGTGCTGCGTATAACTATTTTGCACATATGTGTGTTGCACAGACCTCCATTGCTCACCCCTTTGTTGCACGTGCCTGTGTTGCACATGCATGTGTTGCACAGACCCCCATTGCACACCTCTGCGTTGCACATGCCTGTTTTGCACATGCATGTGTTGCACAGACCCCCATTGCACATCCCTGTGTTGCATATGCTTGTTTTGCACTGACGTGTTGCACAGACCCCCATTGCACACCCCCGTGTTGCATAGGCCTGCTTTGCACGTGTGTGTGTTGCACAGCCCCCCATTGTGCACCTTTGTGTTGCATGTGCCTGCTTTGCACATGTGTGTTGCACAGAACCCCAGTGCACACCCTGTGTTGCACATGCTTGTTTTGCACGTGTTTGTGTTGCACAGACCCCCATTGTGCACCCCTATGTTGCACATGCCTTCTTTGCACATGCATGTGTTGCACAGACCCCCATTGCACACCCCTGTGTTGCACATGCGTGTTTTGCACATGCATATGTTGCACAGACCCCCATTGTGCAACCCTGTTGCACATGCCTTCTTTGCACAACCATGTGTTGCACAGACCTCCATGGCACACTCCTGTTGCATGCACATGCCTTGCACATCCTTGTATTGCACAGCCCTCCTTGGCGCACTCCTGTGCATGGCACATGCCTCCTTGGCACATGTGTCTATTGCACAGCCCTCCTTGGCACACTCCTGTGTGGCACATGCCTCCTTGGCACATGTCTATTGCACAAACCCCCATTGCACACTGCCTGTTTGGCACATGTGTCTATTGCACAAACCTGTGTCTTGTGCACTCCTGCGTTGCATAATCCTGTGTTGCACACACTTCTATTGCACAATCCTGCATTGCACACTCCTGCATTGCACGTGACACATTTGCACACGCATTTATTGCACAATCCCACATTGTGCAACCCTGTGCTGCATTTGCATGCCTTGTGCACATCTATTTTGCACACTCCTTGGCACACTCCTTCACGTTGCATGGCACATCCTTGCACACTCCTTGGCACATTCTATTGCACAATCCTTGCACACTCCTTGGCACACTCCTGCGCATTGCATGCAACATCCTTGCACACTCCTTGGCACATTCTATTGCACAATCCTTGCACACTCCTTGGCACATTCTATTGCACAAACCTTGCACACTCCTTGGCACACCCTCCTGCACAATCCTTGCACACTCCTTGGCACACTCTGTTGCACAGTCCTTGCACACTCAGTGGCACACTCATGCACATTGTATGGCACGTCCTTACACACTCCTTGGCACACTCTGTTGCACAGTCCTTGCACGTTCCTTGGCACACTCCTGCACGTTTCATGGCGCATCCTTGCACACTCCTTGGCCCACTCTCTTGCACACTCCTTGGCACATCCCAGCATCCAGCAGGGCACAGAGGGGGCACAACCTCAGCACCCCCCCTCATCCCCAGGTGTGGTTCTCCAACAGAAGAGCCAAATGGCGACGTGAAGCCAGGCAGGGGATGGAGGCCAGTGGTGCAGGTGAGAGCCCCCAGGTTTGGGGAAAGGGGGGGGGGAAGAGGGGGCAGGACCCCCATCTTATGGCCAAGGAGTGGCTGGGGGCTGCAAACCAGGCTGGGGAGGGGGCACAGCCCCTCCGTGTGCCCCCCAACCCAACGCAGGGTCCCCCATGCAGGCTTCTGGTGTGAGTGGCTCCTGTCCCCCCCTGCCACGACAGCCCCCATTTCTGCACAGGTAGGAGAGGGGCTGGACCTGCATCGGGGGGGTAGGGGGGGGGGGTCTGCACTGCTTCCCAGCATCTCCCCCCCCCAAGATGTCACCCTGAAGGGCTGGAGCGTGCAGCCATGGGGACACCTTCCCCAGGAGACCCCCCCCCTCCCCCCCAAGGGGTGCAGACCCCCCTCCCCCAGTATGACCCAGCCCACCCAATGGATGCTGGGTGACATTCTGCTCTCTGCTCCTTCCCCCCCCCCCCCCTCCAGCACCTCCCAGCTGCTCCCCCCAGCTTGTTAGAGCCCCTCAGAGCCCCCCCAGGCCCACTGGTCCCTCTGCACCTCTGCACCCCCGGATCTTGCTCATGGAATGATGGCTGCTGTGGTAAGGAGGGCTCGAGGGGTGGGGGAAGGGATGAACCCTGGGGGGGGCACAGCCAAGGAAGAGGCTCAGGGCACTGCGTGGTGCTCGGGGGGTGCAGGGAACTCCTCCCCACTTACCCCCACCCCCATGAGGGTCTGCAGTGCGATGGGCACCTTCAGCCCCCCCCCACACACACACACCTGACCCCTGTGCCATCCCGCAGGCAGCAGCCCCCTCCCAACTCCTTGGCAGCCCTTGGAGGGCCCCCCCTTGGCCCTGCTGCCCTCCTCCCCCCCGTTGCACCCCACTGCCCACCTCCATGCTCCCCCCCTACCCCTGAATCTGAGCATGCTGGGCAATGGGGGGTTGCAGCGTGGGGCCCCCGGCTCGTGCACCAGAGGAGGATGGGCACACATGGATTCACGTTGATCTGAAGGCGTTGCATCAAAAAGTCGCTGTCCTGGAAAGCCCCCCCCCGCCCCCCCACGCTTTGTTCTTTTTGCTCTAAATAAAAAGTTTTGGGGTTTTGTTTATGTAGAAACGTGATTTAATGATAGAACTATGGCCAACTTCTCCATTGCCAGCACAGAGCCTTGTTTTATTTGAAGGAGACTGACACTGGTGTCCGGATGAGGGCTTTGTATGCAGGAAAAAATGCTTTCTGTGAGCAAAAATTGTTCTATGGGGACCTCTAAGCAAAAAAAAACCACCATCCCTGGAGCACACGGCCCTGATATCCCAATTGTTCCACCCTGCAAAAAGGTCAGGACTCTTCCCTCCCCGTTTTCCTCAGCATCTGAGTTCAGCCCTGAGATCACAGAACGATGGAATGGATGGGATTGGGGTTGGGGTTGGGATTGGGTTGGGATTGAGTTGGGTTGGGTTGGGTTGGGTTGGCTTTGGGGTTGAGTTAGAGTTGGGATTGAGTTGGGGTTGGGGTTGGGTTGGCGTTGGGTTGGCATTGGGGTAGGGTTAGGGTTAGTGTTGGGACTGAGTTGGGGTTGGGTTTGGGGTTGGGTTGGGATTGAGTTGGGGTTGGAGTTGGGATTGAGTTGGGGTTGGGTTGACATTGGGATTGAGTTGAGGTTGAGGTTGAGTTGGCGTTGGGGTTGGGTTAGGGTTGGGGTTGGTGTTGGGTTGGGATTGAGTTGGAATTGGGGTTGAGTTAGGGTTAGGATTGAGTTAGGGCTGGGGTTGGGATTGGGTTGGGATTGAGTTGGGGTTGGGTTGGGATTGGGGTTGGTTTGGGATTGGGGTAGGGTTAGGGTTGGGATTGATTTGGGGATTGGGTTGATACTGGGGTTGGGTTAGGGTTGGGATTGAGTTAGGGTTGGGTTTGTGGTTGGATTAGGACTGCGTTGGGGTTGGTGTTGAGTTGGGGTTGGGTTGGCGTTGGGATTGGGACTGAGTTGGGGTTGGGTTGGCATTGGGATTGGGTTATGGTTGGGATTGAGTTGAGGTTGGGTTTGGGGTTGGATTGGGACTGAGTTGGGGTTGGGGTTGGGTTGAGTTGGGGTTGGGTTGGGGTTGAGATTGAGTTGAGGTTGGGGTTGGGTTGGCATTGGGTTATGTTTAGGGTTGGTGTTGGGTTGACATTGGGGTTGAGTTAGGGTTGGGATTGAGTTGGGGCTCGGTTTGGGGTTTGGTTGGGATTGAGTTGGGGTTGGGGTTGGGGTTGGGACTGAGTTGGGGTTGAGTTGGCGTTGGGATTGGGATTGAGTTGGGGTTGGGCGTTGGGTTGGCATTGGGGTTGGGTTAGGGTTGGGATTGAGTTGAGGTTGGATTTGGGGTTGGGTTGGGATTGAGTTGGGGTTGGTTTGGCACTGGGTTATGTTTAGGGTTGGTGTCAGGTTGGGGTTGGTGTTGGGTTGGAGGTTGGGTTGGCATTGGGGTTGAGTTCGGGTTAGGATTGAGTTGGGGCTGGGTTTGGGGTTGAGCTGGGACTGAGTTGGGGTTGGGTTAGGGTTGGGGTTGGTTTGGGGTTGGGATTGGGATTGAGTTAGGATTAAGATTGGGATTGAGTTGGGGTTGGGGTTGGGATTGGGATTGGGTTGGGACTGAGTTGGGGTTGGGGTTGGGTTGGGACTGAGTTGGGGTTGGGTTGGTGTTGGAATTGGTATTGGGATTGGGATTGAGTTGGGGTTGGGTTGGCGTTGGGGTTGGGTTAGGGATGGGATTGAGTAGAGGTTGGGTTTGGGTTGGGATTGAGTTGGGGTTGGGTTGGCGTTGGGATTTAGTTGAATTTGGGGTTGGGTTGGCGTTGGGTTATGTTTAGGGTTGGTGTTGGGTTGAGGTTGGGGTTAGGTTGGGGGTTAGGTTGGCACTGGGGTTGAGTTAGGGTTGGGATTGAGTTGAGGTTGTGGTTGGAATTGGGTTGGGATTGAGTTGGGGTTGGGGTTGGGTTGGGGTTTGGGGATGGGTTCGGTTCAGTTGGGGTCAGAGTTGGGTTGGGGTTGGGCTGGGATTGAGTTTGGGTTGGAGTTGGAGAGTTGGCTTAGGGTTGGGGTTGGAGTTGGGGTTGGGTTGGAGTTGGATTGAATCGGGGTTGGGATTGGACTGGGTTGCACTGGGTTGGGGTTGAGATTGAGTTTGGGTTGGAGAAGGAGAAGGGTTGGGGTTGGGGTTCAGAGTTGGATTGGGTTTGAGTTGGAGTTGTGTTGAAGTTGGGATTGGGTTTGGGTTGGAGTTGGGGTTGGGATTGAGTTGGATTGAGGTTGGAGTGGCTTTGGGGTAGGTTTGGAATTTTGTGATGGGGCTGTTGTATCGGGGTTGTGCTGGGATTGAGGTTGGGATTGAATTGGGTTGGGGTTGGATTGAATTGGGGTTGGGGTTGGTCTGGGGTTGAGTTACATTGTGTTGGAGTTGGGTTGAGGTTGGGTTGGGTTTGGGGTTGGGTTAGGGTTGAGTTGGGGTTGTGTTGTGTTGGAGTTGGGGTTGAGTTGGGATTGGATTTGGGATTGTGCTGGAGTTGTGTTGAGGTTGGGTTGCATTGGGTTGTGTTGTGTTGGAGTTGGGGTTGGGTTGGGATTGGATTTGGGATTGAGCTGGAGTTGTGTTGGGGTTGAGTTGGGTTGCATTGGGTTGAGTTGGGTTGGAGTTGGGGTTGGGGTTGGGATTGGATTTGGGATTGAGCTGGAGTTGTGTTGGGGTTGAGTTGGGTTGCATTGGGTTGAGTTGGGTTGAAGTTGGTTGGGTTGGGATTGGATTTGGGATTGTGCTGGGGTTGTGTTGAGGTTGGGTTGGGTTGCATTGGGTTGAGTTGGGTTGAAGTTGGTTGGGTTGGGATTGGATTTGGGATTGAGCTGGGGTTGGGTTTGGGGTTGGGGCTGGGTTGGGTTTGGGGTTGAGCTGGGATTGGATTGGGGTTGTGTTGTGCTGTGTTGGTGTTGGGTTGGGATGGGATGCATTGGGTTGGGGTTGGGGGCTGGGCTGGGGTTGAGTTGGAAGGATCCTTAAAGATCATAGAACCATAGAATTGTTGAGTTGGATGAGAAATCATAGAATGGTTGGGTTGGAAGGGGCCCCAAATACCCCCCAGCACCACCCCCTGCCATGGTCTGAGTGCCCACCACCAAATCAGGATGCCCAGGACCCCATCCAGCTCTATTCCTGTTTATCAGTTCCCTTCAGGAGCCGGAGAGGGGTTGGGATTGGGGATGGGATGGGGACAAGAATGGGATGGGGATGGGATGGAGAGGGCTGAATGAGGACAGTGATGGGGGCAGCGCTTGGGTGTGGGGTTGGGAGTCCAGAATGCATTTTCATACACAGGTCTTCAAAAGTACTTAAAAAAACTGAACTGTCCAAAAAAAAAAAATAATAATAGTAATAACAATAATGATGATGATGATGTAGGGGATGTAAAACATCTTCAGCTCTTCCAGTCCATATGGTGGGGATCGTGGCTGCTCGTGCTCCTTCCTCAGCTCCCTGAGGATTCCTCTGGCCGTGCTGCAAACCCAACCAGTGCCCCCCATGTGGGGAAGGAGGAGGAGGGAGGGGGGGTGCTGTGAAATCCCACAAATCCCACGTCTCCCCAGCACTGCTGGAGGTGTGTCAGGGTATGATGCTCATTGCAGAATGGCCATGGGAACGCTGAAATCAGGGACCCCCAGGATGGTAACACCCATCACTTGGGGACATCAGCCCCTTGTCTGTGCACTGCAGCACCCCACAGGGACAGCAGCACCCCACAAGGACAGCCAGCACCCCACAGGGATGGCCAGCACCACATAGAGACGTCCGGCACCCCATAGGAACAGCCACTACCCCATAGGGATAGCACTCCATGAGGACAGCAGCACCCCATAGGGACAACAACAACACCCCATAGAGACAGCCAGCACCCCACAAGGACAGCCAGTACTCCATGGGGACAGTCAGCACTCAATAGGGACAACCAGGTACCAACAAGGACAGCCAGAACCCCATTGGGACAGTCAGCACCCCACAAGGACAGCACTCCATGAGGAGAGCCAGTACCCCATAGGGATAGCCAGCACCCTATAGGGACAGCTAGCACCCCAATAGGGACAACCAGCACCCCATAGAGACAGCCAACGCCCCATAGACATAGCCAGCACCACATAGAGACCACCAGCATCCCATAGGGATAGCACTATATGAGGACAGCAGCACCCCATAGGGACAACCAACACCCCATAGAGACAGTTTGCACCCCATAGGGACAGCCAGCACCAAACAGGGACAGCCAGCACCCCATAGGGACAGCATTCCATGAGGAGAGCCAGTACCCCATAGAGACAGCCAGTACCCCATAAAGACAGCCAGTACTCCATAGGGACAGCCAGCAGCCCACAATGACAGCCAGCACCCCATAGGGACATGAGAACCCCACAATGACAGCCAGCACCCCATAGGGACATCCAGAACCCCATAGGGACAACAAGCACACAACAGGAACAGCCAGCACCCACAGTGACAGCCAGCACCCCACAGTGACAGCCAGCACCCCATAGGGACATCCAGAACCACATAGAGACAGCCAGCACCCCACAGGGACAGCATTCCATAAGGAGAGCCAGTACCTCATAGAGACAGACAGTACTCCATAGGGACAGCCAACACCCCACAATGACAGCCAGCACCCCATAGAGACAGCCAGCACCCCACAGGGACATCCAGAACCCCATAGGGACAACCAGAACCCAACAGTGACAGCCAGCACCCCACAGGGACATCCAGAACCCCATAGGGACAACCAGCACACAACAGGAACAGCCAGCACCCACAGTGACAGCCAGCACCCCACAAGGACATCCAGAACCCCATAGGGACAACCAGCACCCAACAGTGACAGCCAGCACCCCACAGGGACATCCAGAACCCCATAGGGACAACCAGCACACAACAGGAACAGCCAGCACCCACAGTGACAGCCAGCACCCCACAGGGACATCCAGAACCCTATAGGGACAACCAGCACCCAACAGTGACAGCCAGCACCCCACAGGGACATCCAGAACCCCATAGGGACAGCTAGAACCCCATAGGGACAACCAGCACCTCATAGAGACAGCCAACAGCCCATAGAGACAGCCAGCACTACATAGGGACCACCAGCACCCCATAGGGATAGCACTCTACGAGGACAGCAGCACCCCATAGGGACAACCAACACCCCATAGAGACAGTCTGCACCCCATAGGGACAGCCAGTACCAAACAGGGACAGCCAGCACCCCATAGGGACAGCATTCCATGAGGAGAGCCAGTACCCCATAGAGACAGCCAGTACCCCATAGAGACAGCCAGTACTCCATAGGGACAGCCAGCAGCCCACAATGACAGCCAGCACCCCATAGGGACAGTGAGAACCCCACAATGACAGCCAGCACCCCATAGGGACATCCAGAACCCCATAGGGACAACAAGCACCCAACAGGAACAGCCAGAACCCCATAGGGACATCCAGCACCCCACAGTGACAGCCAGCACCCCATAGGGACATCCAGAACCACATAGAGACAGCCAGCACCCCACAGGGACAGCATTCCATAAGGAGAGCCAGTACCCCATAGAGACAGCCAGTACTCCATAGGGACAGCCAGCAACCCATAGGGACAGTGAGAACCCCACAATGACAGCCAGCACCCCATAGGGACATCCAGAACCCCATAGGGACAACAAGCACCCAACAGGAACAGCCAGAACCCCATAGGGACATCCAGCACCCCACAGTGACAGCCAGCACCCCATAGGGACATCCAGAACCACATAGAGACAGCCAGCACCCCACAGGGACAGCATTCCATAAGGAGAGCCAGTACCTCATAGAGACAGCCAATACTCCATAGGGACAGCCAGCAACCCATAGGGACAGTGAGAACCCCACAGTGACAGCCAGCACCCCATAGGGACATCCAGAACCACATAGAGACAGCCAGCACCCCACAGGGACAGCATTCCATAAGGAGAGCCAGTACCCCATAGAGACAGCCAGTACTCCATAGGGACAGCCAACACCCCACAATGACAGCCAGCACCCTATAGAGACAGCCAGCACCCCACAGGGACATCCAGAACCCCATAGGGACAACCAGCACACAACAGGAACAGCCAGCACCCACAGTGACAGCCAGAACCCCACAGGGACATCCAGAACCCATAGGGACAACAAGCACCCAACAGGAACAGCCAGAACCCCATAGGGACATCCAGCACCCCACAGTGACAGCCAGCACCCCATAGGGACATCCAGAACCACATAGAGACAGCCAGCACCCCACAGGGACAGCATTCCATAAGGAGAGCCAGTACCCCATAGAGACAGCCAGTACTCCATAGGGACAGCCAACACCCCACAATGACAGCCAGCACCCCATAGAGACAGCCAGCACCCCACAGGGACATCCAGAACCCCATAGGGACAACCAGCACCCAACAGTGACAGCCAGCACCCCACAGGGACATCCAGAACCCCATAGGGACAACCAGCACACAACAGGAACAGCCAGCACCCACAGTGACAGCCAGCACCCCACAGGGACATCCAGAACCCCATAGGGACAACCAGCACCCAACAGGGATACCAGCACCCCATAGGAACAGCCAACACCCCACATTGACAGCCAGTGCCCCCCAGCACTCATCCCCTTCCAGTGCTGGGCAGGCTCTTTCCATCAGGCATCACTCATTCCCATTAATTACAGCCCAATTAGCTCTCCTACAGCGCACACCCCAGAGCCGACCCCACAATCCCAAACCTCTCCCTGGGCAGCATTTCACTGCGGGACATCTCGGGGACAAATGCACTGCAGAGCTCTGCCCACCTCCTCTGCAGCCCAGCGCGGTGCTGGCAGCACTTTATTAAGCTCCCATTCCCCATTCATTTGTGGTGGATAAAAAGCGGGGTCCGTCCCAACACGGCCGGAGCTGTGGGTCGGTGAGGTCCAAGTCCTATCCAAGAAACACACAGAGACGAGGCCACGCCTGGAGGTAGGGGAGGGGGAAGGAAAAACGTCCCCCTCCCCACTTGAAAAATAAGGATAGAAAAGAAAGAGAACCGAAGAACAGCAGTTGGAGGGGACGTCCCAGCTCGTCTTAGCGCTTGGAGAGCTCGTGTGACAGCCAGTCCAGCCCGTCGTACAGCCCCGTGCCCTGCGTGGCACACGTCGCCTGCACGTACCACTGTGGGACAGGAGGGAGAGGACAAGGATGGGATCGTTAGGCTTGGAAAAGATCTCTGCTTTCGTCACGTCCAACCACCAGCCCAACCCCAATGCATGGGATCAGAGGATCATGGAGTCGTTGAGGTTGGAGAAGACCTCGAAAATCGTCAAGTCCAACGGTTGACCCGACCCAACCATCCACAACTATGGGATCAACTCAACCCCACATCCCTCTTACAGGATCACAGTCACTGGGGTTGGAAAAGACTTCAAAAATCGTCAAATTCAATGGTTGACCCAACCCAACCATCCACAACTATGGGATCATCCCAACCCCACATCCTTCTTACAGGATCACAGTCACCGGGGTTGGAGAAGACCTCAAAAATCGTCAAGTCCAATGGTTGACCCAAACCAACCATCCACAACTATGGGATCAACCCAACCCCACAATCCCTCTTACAGGATCACAGTCACCGGGGTTGGAAAAGACTTCAAAAATCGTCAAGTCCAATGGTTGACCCAAACCAACCATCCACAACTATGGGATCAACCCATCCCCACATCCCTCTTACAGGATCACAGTCACCGGGGTTGGAAAAGACCTCAAAAATCGTCAAGTCCAATGGTTGACCCGACCCAACCATCCCCAACTATGGGATCATCCCAACCCCACATCCTTCATACAGGATCACAGTCACCGGGGTTGGAAAAGACCTCAAAAATCGTCAAGTCCAATGGTTGACCTGACCCAACCATCCCCAATTATGGGATCAACCCAACCCCACAATCCCTCTTACAGGATCACAGTCACCGGGGTTGGAAAAGACTTCAAAAATCGTCAAGTTCAATGGTTGACCCAAACCAACCATCCACAACTATGGGATCAACCCAACCCCACAATCCCTCTTACAGAGTCACCGGGGTTGGAAAAGACCTCAAAAATCGTCAAGTCCAATGGTTGACCCGACCCAACCATCCACAACTATGGGATCAACCCAACCCCACAATCCCTCTTACAGGATCACAGTCACCGGGGTTGGAAAAGACCTCAAAAATCGTCAAGTCCAATGGTTGACCCAAACCAACCATCCACAACTATGGGATCATCCCAATGCCACCATCCCTCTTACAGGATCACAGTCACCAGGGTTGGAGAAAACCTCAAAAATCGTCAAGTCCAATGGTTGACCCGACCCAACCATCCCCAACTCTGGGATCATCCCAACCCCACATCCTTCTTACAGGATCACAGTCACCGGGGTTGGAAAAGACCCCAAAATTCGTCAAGTCCAATGGTTGACCCGACCCCACCATCCCCAACTATGGGATCAACTCAACCCCACATCCCTCTTACAGGATCACAGTCACTGGGGTTGGAAAAGACCTCAAAAATCGTCAAGTCCAATGGTTGACCCAACCCAACCATCCACAACTATGGGATCAACCCAACCCCACATCCTTCTTACAGGATCACAGTCACCGGGGTTGGAGAAGACCTCAAAAATCGTCAAGTCCAATGGTTGACCCAAACCAACCATCCACAACTATGGGATCATCCCATTCCCACCATCCCTCTTGCAGGATCAGAGTCATTAAGGTTGGAGGAGACCTCTGTGATCATTGAGTCCAACCATCATCCCATTTCCACCATTTCCACTTATAGGATCACAGAGACATTCAGGTTGGAGAAGACCTCTATGATCAAGTCCAACCACCAACCCATCCCCACCATCCCACCCCCATCATCCTCTCTTATAGGATCACAGAGTCAGTAAGGTCGGAGAAGACCTCTATGATCACTGAGTCCAACAGTTGATCCATCCCAGTCACTTATTGGATTACTGAATAATTAAGGTTGATTAAGACTTCCACAGTCATTGAGTCCAACAACCTTCCCATCCCCACCGTACTCTCTTATGGGATCACAGAGTCATTAAGACTGGAGAAGACCTCTATAATCAAGTCCAACCACCAACCCATCCCCACCATCCCACCCCCATCCCCCCACTTATAGGGTCACAGAGTCATTAAGGTTGCAGTAGACTTCTACGATCTCTGAGTCCAACCATCATCCCATCTCCACCATCCCCAGTTATAGGATCACAAAATCATTCAGGTTGGAGAAGACCTCTATGATCAAGTTCAACCACCAACCCATCCCCACCATCCCACCCCCATCCCCCCACTTATAGGGTCACAGAGTCATTAAGGTTGCAGTAGACTTCTACGATCTCTGAGTCCAACCATCATCCCACCCCCACCATATCCGTGATCACAGAATCATTAAGACTGGAGAAGACGTCTAAAATTGTCAAGTCCAACGGTTGACCCATCCCAACCATCCTCAATTATAGGATCATCCCCCCCCCACCATCCCCACTTATAGGATCACAGAATCATTCAGGTTGGAGAAGACTTCTGTGATCACTGAGTCCAACAGTTGATCCATCCCAGCCACTTATAGGACTACTGAATAATTAAGGTTGGAGAAGACTTCCACAATCATTGAGCCCAACCACCAACTCATCCCCACCATCCCATCCCCGCTTATAGGATCACAGAGTCATTAAGGCTGGAGAAGACCTCTACGATCAACTCCAACCACCAACCCATCCCCCCCCTGCCCACTCATAGAATCATTAAGGCAGATGGAAAGAACCAGAAGGACACAGACACCAGTGGGATGGGGAAACCTCTTATTTCCTCTTATTTCCTGCCTTTCCCCCCCTGCCCACTCATAGAATCATTAAGGCAGGAAATAAGAGGTGTCCCCATCCCACTGGTGTCTATGTCCCTCTGGTTCTTTCCATGTGGGACATCATGGACTCACTGTTTGGGAGAAGAAAACAAGGGAGAATGCCTGCATGCATTCAGATCTTTGGGGTGGAGGAGGACACCTCGGTGGGTGCAGCCCCATCTGCTGCTGGTGGACGGGACCCACAGCCTGTGGGGTTTTGGAGGGGCCATGGGGTTAAAGGGTGCTGTCCTGACCTTCATAGGATCACAGAACGGGTTGAGTTGGAAGGGACCTTCATAGGATCATGGAATAGGTTGAGTTGGAAGGGACTTCATAGGGTCACCGAATGGGTTGAGTTGGAAGGGACCTCCATAGGATCATGGAATAGGTTGAGTTGGAAGGGACTTCATAGGGTCATGGGATGGGTTGAGTTGGAAGGGACCTCCATAGGATCATGGAATGGGTTGAGTTGGAAGGGACCTTCATAGGGTCATGGGATGGGTTGAGTTGGAAGGGACTTCATAGGATCACAGAATGGGTTGAGTTGGAAGGGACCTCCATAGGATCATGGAATAGGTTGAGTTGGAAGGGACCTCCATAGGATCATGGAATAGGTTGAGTTGGAAGGGACCTCCATAGGATCATGGAATAGGTTGAGTTGGAAGGGATCTTCATAGGGTCATGGAACAGGTTGAGTTGGAAGGGATCTTCATAGGGTCATGGGATGGGTTGAGTTGGAAGGGACCTCCATAGGATCATGGAATAGGTTGAGTTGGAAGGGATCTTCATAGGGTCATGGGATGGGTTGAGTTGGAAAGGACCTTGATAGAATAACAATATGGTTTGGGTTGGAAAGGACCTTCATAGGATCACAGAACCATTTGGGTTGGATGGGACCTTCATAGGGTCACAGGATGGGTTGAGTTGGAAGGGACCTTCATAGGATCATGAAATGGGTTGAACTGGAGGGGACTTCATAGGATCATGGAATGGGTCAGGTTGGAAAGGACCTTCATAGGATCACAGAATCATTTGGGTTGGATGGAACCTTCATAGGATCACGAAATGGGTTGAGTCGAAAGAGAGCTTTAGAGGCCATCTGGTCCCACATCTCGCAGTGAACAGCAGCACCTACAACTACATCAGGTACTCAGAGCCCTTCCGGTCTAACAGCGATGTGGTCACAGCATCTGTGTAACAGTGAGTCACCTCAGCTGGTGTAGACTTGCACGAGCACAGCACACAGGCCCTTGATCATCACTGCTGAAATGGAAATGACTGCTGAACACTTTGTTCTGCAGCTGAGCATTTGCCCTACCAAACAGTGCTACTGCGCTCCTCGCATCTATCGCAGCTTCCACGGAAATAACCAGGAGGCATTACTTCCGGAGCGACCTACGGGGTGAGCTGCAAGCATCCTCCCACCCATCTGCTTCCGGGAGCTCCTTGCTTTTCCCTTCACACCCACCCAGGCCCCACCACCTCCCACCCCACAGCACTCACGGTCCGGCTGCGCAGCGCCTGCAGCCCCAGCTTGTCGGTCAGCTCGCTCACCGCCATGGCGTTGGGCATGTCCTGCTTGTTGGCAAACACCAGCAGCACGGCGTCACGCAGCTCGTCCTCCTGCAGCTATGGGGGCAGGGACTGGTGAGCTGCAGGATGCAGCTCTGCAACCCACCTCGCCCCCAGCATCCTCCTCGGCTCAGGGCTGACGTTGCTCAGTGTTGTGACGGTGAGTCGATCATCTTGACCCCATAAATAGGGAGCAGCCCAAGAGCCCCACGTTCCAACCCTAACAGTGTGGTTTGGGTTGGAGGGAAACCTTCATAGGGTCACAGAATCACTTGGGTTGGAGGGGAGCTTCATGGAGTCACAAAATGCCTTGGGTTGGTAGGGATCTTCATAGGGTCAGAAGGGACCTTCATAAGATCATAAAATAGGTTGAGTTGGAAGGGAATTTTCATGGAGTAATAGAATGGTTTGGGTTGGAAGGGACCTTCATAGGATATTGAATAGGTTGAGTTGGAAGGGACTTTTCATGGAGTAATAGAATGGTTTGGGTTAGAAGGGACCTTCATAGGATCATTGAATCATTTGGGTTGGAGGGGACCTTCATAGGATCATAGAATCTTTTGGGTTGGGTTGGAAGGGACCTTCGGAGCCACAGAATGGCTGGGGTTGGAAAGGACCTTCATAGGGTCATAGAATGGGTTGAGTTGGAAGGGACCTTCAGAGTCACAGAATGGTTTGGTTGGAAGGGACCTTCACAGCATCATAGATTCGTTTGGGTTGGGCTGAAGGGGACCTTCATAGAGTCTCAGAACGGTTTGGGTTGGAAGAGACCTTCATGAAGTCATAGAATGGTTTGGGTTGGAAAGGAACTTCATGGAATCAAAGAATGGTTTGGGTTGGAGGGAACTTTTCACGGAGTCATAGAATGTTTGGGGTTGGAAAGGACCTTCATAGAGTAACAGAATGGTTTGGTTTGGAAGTGACCTTCATAGCATCACAGAATGGTTTGGGTTGGAAGAGACCTATAGGGACCTGATGACACAGTTGGAAGAGGTAAGTTATCTTGTTATCCCGAGTCAGTGCTGTTTACCCTTCTGCCAAAAGCATCTTCTCCAATTAAGCTTTGCAAAACAAAGGTAGGTAGCTTTAATTACCTGCAGCATTCACTAATCTAGCCACGAGCATTCTCTCCAGGCCATATTTTCTAAGAGATCCCATTTGAACATGACCAGATGGGTTGGGAGGTGCAATTCCTGCACACCCATCGTGATGCTTCACACATCAACCACTAAATCAGAAATCTAGGGCCAAATTGGGCATCATCCTGAATCTAAGCAACTCCCTTCCAGCAAATTGCCCCCTCCTTTTCCACGGGGCTCGGTGACCTCCCAGCCCTGCACCACCAGTGGGGATGGAGCAGCACGACAGCACAGCATGCTCCCCAGCATGCAAAACCCCACTGTTTTCTTGGCTGGTTTTCCCCTTTGCAATTGCTCCTGATTGCTGCAGGCTGATCCTCGAGCCCCAAGGCCAGGGAGCCCCAATTTGGGCACAGCTCTTTGTCCCCAGGGCCAATCCCACCACCAGAACAGGTGTCCCCCCACCCCTCTCACCATCTTCTGCAGCTCTTCCGCAGACTCCTGCACCCTCTCCCGGTCATTGCTGTCCACCACAAAGATGAGACCCTACGGGAAAAGCCAGAGTGCAGCAGGTATGGGGTTTGACACATGGCGCAAACACCCCCAGCACTGTGAGGGGGGTCAGTGTCACCCCCACTGTCCCACCAAAAGGACTTCCTTATTTCAGAGCCTTCCTTCCTCATGGAGAACACCCTTGTGGTCACATCCAGATGGTTGGAACCGGTGCTGTGCCACATACCTGTGTGTTCTGGAAGTAGTGCCGCCAGAGGGGCCGGATTTTGTCCTGGCCTCCTACATCCCACACCGTGAAGCAGATGTTCTTGTACTCCACCGTCTCCACGTTGAACCCTGGAGGGATGTGGGGACAGGTGGGGAGCACCGCGGTGGGGGCTGAGTGCGTGGCTGCATCCCCCTAGGAGCGTCCTCGCCCATGGGTGCCATGGGTTGGCCATCTCCAAAAAGCACCAGGAGGGATTCTGAGCATCCCATGCTCCGAAGCCTCACCCAGCACCTTCAACCAGACCCAGTCAATTGCCCCAGGAGCATCCATGCCGCGACCTCCACTATATCCCCCCACGTCCCCACCCCCCCGAGGAGCACCAGAGCCCAGCCACGTCCCAGCAGAGCAATGCTCTGCCCGAGGCATCACTGCCAACCCAATGCTGGTGCCCACTGGCAGCAGTTTGGGCTGTGGGTGCCCATTGAGAGGGGCCCTGCTGGGCGCTCACCAATGGTGGGGATGGTGGTGACGATCTCTCCCAGCTTCAGTTTGTACAGGATGGTGGTTTTGCCAGCAGCGTCCAACCCCACTGCAATGGAGACACGGTGTCACCAGCACCGCTCCCTGCACTGGCCTCATTCCCATCCTCGTCTTCACTCATCTTCATCCTCGTCTTCATTCTATCCTCATCTTAACCCGCACTCCCATCCCCATCTGCATCTTCAGCCCGTCTTCATCGTCGTCTTCAACACCACTCTCATCTCATTTTCACCCTCTTTCTCATCTTCATCCCATCTTCATCCTCATCCCCATCCCGTCTTCACCCACATCCTCATCCCATCTACCTCTTCACCCTCATCTATTCAACCCCATCCCATCTTCGTCTTCATTCTCATCGCCATTCAGTCCTCACTCTCATCCCCATCCCCAACCCCACCTCCATCTCATCTTCATCCTCATCTCATCCCCATCCTTATCCCATCTTCATCTTCATCCCCATCCTCACCTCATCTTCCTCTTCATCCTTATCTACACCCCCATTTCCCACCCCCATCTCTCATCTTCATTCTTACTGTCATTCTATCTTCATTCTCATCCCCATCCCATCTTCATCCCCATCCTCATCCCCATCCTCATCCTCATCCTCATCCCTATCCCATCCTCATCTTCACGCGTATCCTCATCTTGTCTTCCTCTTCATCCTTATCTTCAACCCCGTCTCCATCTCATTTTCATCTTCATCCCTATCTTCATCCCATCCCCATCCCATCTTCATCCTCATTCCCATCCCCATTCCCATTTCCATCCCCAACCCCATTTCCATCGCATATTCATCCTCACATTCACCTTCACCCCATCCTCATCCCCATCCCATCCCCATCCCATCCTCATCCTCATTCTCATCTTAATCCCATCCCCTTCCCAATCCCATCTTCCTCTTCACCCATTATATCCTCATCTCATCTTCCTCGTCATCCTTATCTTCAACCCCATCCTCATCTCATCTTCATCTTCATAATCACTGTCATTCCATCCTCATTCTCATCCCCATCCCATCTTCACCTACATCCCCATCCCCAACCCCATCTCCATCTCATCCTCATTCTCACCTTCATCCCCATCCCCATCCCAACTTCATCTTCATTCTCAACCCCATCCTCATCTCCATCCCATCCTCGTCTTCATCCCTATTCCATCTTCATCTTCACCTGCATCCTCATCCTGTCTTCCTCTTCATCCTTATCTTCATCCCCATCCCCATCCCCATCTCATTCCCATCTCCATCCCATCTTTGTCTTCACCCTCATCTTCCTCTTATCCTTATCTTCATCCCATCCTCATCTTCATCTTTATCCCTATCCCATCTTCAACTTCACCTGTATCCTCATCCTGTCTTCCCCTTCATCCCCATCCCCATCCTATCCCCATCCCCATCTCCATTCCACCTTCATCCTCACCCTCATCTTCCTCCCATCCTCATCTTTATCCTCATCCTCGTCTTCATCCCTATCCCATCTTCATCTTCACCTGCATCCTCATCCTGTCTTCCTCTTCATCCCCATCCCATCCCATTCCCATTCCTATCCCATCTTCATCCTCACCATCTTATCCCCATCCCCATTCCCATCTCCATCCCATCTTTGTCCTCACCCTCATCTTCATTCCATCCTCATCTTCGCCTTTATCCCTATCCCATCTTCATCTTCACCTGCACCCTCATCCTGTTTTCATCCCCATCCCCATCCCATCTTCATCCTCACCCTCATCTTCCTCCCATCCCATCCCATCCTCATCTCATCCCATCCCATCCCATCCCATCCCATCCCATCCCATCCCATCCCATCCCATCCCATCCTCATCTCATCCTCATCTCTATCCCCATCCCATCTTCATCCTCACCCTCATCTTCCTCCCATCCCACCCCACCCCACCCCACCCCCACCCCTCTCCCCATTCCCATTGTCACCTCCATCTCTCTCCCCGCCCCCACCCCCCGCTCTCACCCATCAGGATCCGCATCTGTTTCTTGCCGAAGATGCGGGAGAAGATGGCAGACACGGTGAGGCCCATAGCGGCGGCGGGACGGACCGGAGGGCCGGGATGGCCGGGATGGCCGCGCCGGGGCGGCCGCGCTGCGACCCCAACGCCTCCGTGCTCCGCGGCGCCGAAGGCCCCGCCCCCTCCTCAGGCCCCGCCTACACGGATAGCCACGCCCACAAACGAGCCACGCCTCCAATCACCGGGCTCCTCCCATTGCCGCGGCACCGTGTCCTTCCGGCCACGCCCCGAAATGCTTTTAGCCCCGCCTCTCGGCTCGCCCTGCTCCGTTCTGACACCTGATTGGCGGCCGCGCCTGCGCATCTCCCCGAGCTGTTCTTTTGCGCGCATGCGCAGCGCCCGTGTTACTCGCTAGGGGAGCGGAACTTGAAGTCATTGGGCGCCGGCGGCGGGCGGAAGTAGTTACGCGGAGGACGGAAGTGGTTAAGCGAGGCGGAAGTCGATGGTTGTGGTCTGCGCCTGCGCGCTGGGTGCCAGCACTCGACCCGGTGGTTCGGCCCGAAGGCTGCGGCCTGCCGTGCCCCTGGTCCGAAGGGAAGGCCCGAAACCGCCGCCTGCCAGCTCCCCCGGCCCGGCCCTCCCTGACAGCGCAGCCCCTGAGCTCCCCCCACCCTGCTCTGCGGGCACCCCAGGGCCTGGCTCCCTTCATAGAGCCATGGAGAAGTTTGGCATGAACTTCGGAGGTGGCCCAAGTAAGAAAGAACTTCTGGAAACCATTGAATCGCAGAAGAAGCAGCTTCTGAATTACCAGGCTCGGCTGAAGGACGTGGTGATAGCCTACAAGAGCCTCATCAATGAGAAGGAAGCCTTGGAAGCCAGCTTGAAGGTGTTGTCGGCATCTCACGAGGCTGATGTTGGCCTGAGTGGTGCTCAGCCTGCATGCGTGGCTGCCTCCTGCTCTTCTCCTGCTGATCCCACTGATGATAAGAGCTCGGTTCACAGCGAGGACAGCATGGGGACGGCGACCAGCGCAGACACGACGGCCAGCTTGGCCAGTGCAAAGGGCGAGCAGGGCGCTGAGGAGGATAAACCTGCAGCAGCTGCAGCCTCTCTTAAAGCAGAAGAGACAAACGGTTCGGAGAGCGGTGTCAGCACGAGCAGCGGGGACGTGTCCTGTGCTGCCAGCGAGGCTGATAAGAGGGTGCTTCAGCTGAAGACTCAGCTGGCCACCTTGACCAGCGCTCTGTCAACGGTCACGCAGGAGAAGTCCCGCATGGAAGCCTCGTACCAAGCCGATAAGAAGAAGATGAAGCAGGACCTGGATGACGCTGTTAAAAAAGCAGAGGATGAGATCGAAAGGTTGGAGACGGAGCTGAGGTCTGTCCAGGAGCAGCTCGCTGAGACCAAAGCCCGTCTGATCACGCAGCAGCACGACCGAGCCCAGGAGCAGAGCGACCACGCTGTTATGCTGAGAGAGCTGCAGAAGCTGCTGCAGAGTGAAAGGGCGTTGAGACAGGACGCAGAGCTGAAGCTGGAGGAGACCAGGGAGGTGCTGGCCGGACGGGTGTGCATGGCTGACCGTGCGGAGGGCTACGAGCTGCAGATCAAGCAGCTGAGCCAAGAGGTGGAGGACCTGAAGAGAGAGCTGCAGGTTGTTCAGGAGGAGAGAAAGAAGCCAGACCCCCGGGTACAGGACCTGCAGGAGGAGATGGCCAATCTTAAGAACCACTTCCAAGCGCAGCTGCTGCAGGAGATGAGGAAGGTAATTCCCTGGTTGAGCCGTAGAGCAGCCCGCAGTAGAGGGTACCGTGGCAGCAGCTGGAGCAGAGTTTGAGGCTGGAGGAGCCCAAATTCTCCCTCTTTGCCACATGTCACAAAGTCCAAGAGATTTCAGATGGGAGAAAATACCACAGCTTCATTTGATGGGATGATATTTCCTGAGGAAAATAAAAGCTGTTTGTGATGCAGTGTATAAATCAGTTAACCACGGGTGGTGACCACTGGGTGTGGGAGTTACGTAGTGAGTGTCTTCTGCAGCATCACTTGGTTCTGAGCAGCAGCTGGATTTGGGAGGAGAGACCAATGCTCCAACCCGCTGTGGCAACGAGTGTGCTCTCATCTCTGTAAATGCAATGCAAGGAAAAGTTCAGTCTCTCTTAAAGGGAGATAACTTCCACTTCCCCCTGGGTGGAACTGTAATCGGCGAGCAGTGGGGCAGGTGGGCGATAAGGGCAGCCTGCCGTGCGAGGTGCTGGGTTGCACATCTTGCTGGGAGGAGGGATGCAGTGGGAAGAAGGAAGCTGTGTGTCACTGCAGACTGTGAGGCAGAGGATTGGAGGGCTTTACTGCCGATCAACCAGTTGGCAGCTGGAAGTCCTCCAGGGCGGGATCTTCATTTCCCCACAGTCTGGAACAAGTTTCCAGCTTTCTAATCTGAAGCCTCTAATTAGCAGCTTTGGGGTGATGGCATGCCATCGACCTTGTTTTGGAAGTGAGATCCAGCAGCTTCTGTAGGACAGGGCTGAGGATGAGCTGATCCCAGCCTTGTTTTGGCTCACAGTGGGGACTAACGAGTGGTGCCACCATTCCACTTGCTCTTGTGATCTCCATGGTGATAGAAGCTGTGAGCTCCAGGTGTTTGCTGCAGCTGCTCAGAAACCACTGAATTACATTAATACTGGTGCACCAGAGCATAGCATTTAGGCAAATTGCACTTAGGTGTGGGAAAGCTTTAGGGTGCAAGCACACTTTAAATAAACTCCCGTTGCAGATTGTGAGGTGAGTTTTCTGCTTCATGCCCTGTGCACGCCCTCCAGCAATGCAGATAATGCTGCTAACAGCAGCTCTGTGGAGCAGGAAATAAATACCGAAATGCACTCAGTTTCTTTTATCCTTAAGTCTCTGTTTTAAAGATGATCATGAGAGTGTTTGGAAAATTAGGAGAAAGCGTGTCCCTGCGCTTGCTTGGAGTTGTTTAGAGCAGAATGAAGGCCTGTGTAATTGCAGAGCTCTGTGCTAGGGTGGTCTAACCCTGCCACATCTCTTTGCTCACAGACAGCACAGGCAGAGGAGCAGCTCCGGCAGCACGCCCAGATGGAGGAGCAGCGCGTGGCCGACCTGGAGGGACAGGTCTCTGAGGTGTCAGGGCTGCTGGGCACCTACGAGAAGGCCAAGCAGAAGGACCAAATGGTCATCCAGAAGCTGAAGGACCGCATCGTGCAGCTGGACCAGGAGAACAAAACCTTGGCCATCGCGGCCTCCAGCCGATCCCCTGCTGATGTAAACGTGGAAGAAGCCAATCTGGATGTGAACGTTCTCAAGGATAAAATGGAGAAGCTGAAGAAGCTGCTGCAGGCGGCAGCAAAGAAGAGTCAGCCCACGCTGGACATTGAGAAGCTGTGTGAGCTGGAGCTGCCGAAGGGCACCGAGGCCGGGGATGGCGAGAAGGCCACAGCTTTGTACTATCAGCAGGAGCTGAAGCAGCTGAAGGAAGAGTTTGAAAGGTACAAGATGAGGGCGCAAGTGGTTCTCAAGAACAAGTCAGCCAAAGATGGCAATCTGGCCAAAGAACTGGAGGAAGCTCAGGAGCAGCTAGCTGACCTGAAGGAGAAATACGTGGTGCTTCAGCTGTCCTCCGAAGAGGTGGAGAAGCAGCACCAGCTGGACATGGAAGCCAAGAAGCAAGAGTTCTCCCAGCTGCAGCAGCAGCACAGGCAGGAGCTGGAGCGCTGCCAGCTGGAATACAGGGAACGGGCACTGAAGCTGGAGGAGGAGATGCACAAGCAGAGGGACCGGGCGCTGGCGGTGCTGGCCGAGAAGGACCAAGAACTGGAGCAGCTGAGATCCGTCATGTTGCCTTACGCCGGGCTCCAGGGCTCCAAGAACTACATGGCACCAGGGACTGACACTGCGAGCGGTGACCCCCCGGCCAACGGCTCCACAGAGATCCTCCCCCAGGCTCTCCACCTCTCCACCAATGCAGAGCCCACCTTCATCCTGTATGCGGAGCAGCTGGCCCGCAAGGAGGTGGAGATCGTTGCGTTGAGGAAGCAGAAGCACAAGCTGGAAATGCAGGTTCACCAGCTCCAGGAGAAAGTCTTGGTGGAGGAAGAGAAGCACCGGGAAGAGGTGTCAGCACTTCAGAACGAAATCCAGAAGAACTTCAGAGATAAGAGCAGAGAAGGAGCCAACCTGGAGTACCTGAAAAACATCGTCTACAGGTTTTTGACGCTGCCGGATTCCCTCGGCCGCCAGCAGACTCTCACTGCCATATTGACTATTCTGCACTTCAGCCCGGAGGAGAAGCAGGCTGTCAGAAAGCAGTCAGCACACAGCAGCTGGTGGCTGTCGGGGAAGAGATGAGGTGGTTGCGGTTATCCCTCACTGCCTGTGTCTGGGAACACCTTTCTGCTGAGCTCTCCTGCCGTGTGGGGCAGCTCCTCTCCAGCAGCAGCAGAGCTCTCAGCACAGAGCCGTGCTTGAGTTGGTGCTGTCAGCACAGATTTAAAGCAGA
Organism: Meleagris gallopavo; assembly: GCF_905368555.1. Classification (NCBI taxonomy): domain Eukaryota; kingdom Metazoa; phylum Chordata; class Aves; order Galliformes; family Phasianidae; genus Meleagris; species Meleagris gallopavo. The sequence continues at coordinate 782,942 of NC_139404.1, forward strand.
ATTGTGCCAACCCCTCTGGTAGGATCGCATCATTCTCCTGCTCTGAGCTGGAACTTGATTATTTTTAAAGAATAATCAAGTTGGGACTCTCTTGGACAGACCAGGAACTCCCTCCCTGCTTCCCTGTGTTTCCCAGGGAGGATGCTCTGAGCCCTGTAGCTGCAGCAGAGCAAGCAGTGCTTCCCCTCTGGTTCTGTTAAGGCAGAGACCTCGGCTGCTGGACCCTGCAAAGATGGGGGAAGGCTGAAATCGGCACCGACTGCTCAGCTGACGTTTGTGAGCCAAGTTTGGGAGGTTTGCTGACCCGTAGGATGTCCTGCAGCGCCCTGGGAGCAAGGCATGGACCAGTGGGGCTGGAAGAAGCAGAGGTGAGGGGCAGAAGGTGGCAGCTCAGGGAACAGCGTGCAGCCTGGTCTCACCGCTGAATCTGTGGGATGCAATAAGCACTGCTGATAGACCTTGAGGTTATTGCATCGATTCATTGCGAGCCTGGAGCAGGTGGCTCCGTGCTGCTCAGCCCTGACTTGGGGAAGACATCTGCACATGTATTTTACGCCAGGTTGTGAGGGCAAAGCCAAGTCTGTGTGTTGGGTGTGGACAGGCACTGTGGGAAGAGTGTGGGAACAGCAGAAGGAGCAGCTCAGGCAGTGCTTCCTCACCCAACAGGGAAAGGGGCAGCCCTGCAGCACAGGAGCTGCCAGAGGAGGGTCCTCATGCTGCTGTCAGCTCTCTGGAGCTCTCACAGCACAGTTCCTCCCTCTGCTCTCTCACATCCCCCCTACTGACTCCCCTCCATCTCTCAGCCCTTCCTGCACATTTCTCCCTCTTTTCTCTCTTTATTCAGCCATCACCCTCCAAAATAAACTTGAATATGTATTTCTTTGATGCTTAACTCGGCTGCTGTTTGGGAACCTATGGTTTGAGTGGTGAGCAGGGTGCTGGGACAAGGAGGGGGGAAATGGCTGTAAGTTAAAAGAGAGGAGACTGAAGTTACATGGGGGGGTAACCCGTCATCCAGAGGCAGCGCAGCCCTGGCACTGCTGTCCCACCCCTGGAGGTGCCTGAGGCCACAGATGGGGCCCTGGGCAGCCTGAGCTGGAAGGACACCCAACCCACAGCAGTGCCACCCGTTTGCTGGCCACTGGGACTCCCCCATCACCAGGAATGAGCAAGGATTGAGTCATTTAACACACGGTATCAGCACCGCCATGGAGAAACAGTGGCACGCAGAAGCTGTTAGGAAAGTGAAGATGGTAACTGCGGGCAGCTGGTTGCAAGAAGTGTGATAACTGACCTCCTTGGGAGGAGCACAAAGCTGAGAACGCAGTGTTGAGGGGAATAACGCTTGTGAACATGAGGATATTTGTGCTTCTGCAGAGCAGGATGAGGAGCTGGGGCTGCTGAGCGCCACAGGGTGCATGTTCACACCCTGCCCAGATTAACAAGCAGAGTAAATTCCACTTGGAGCTGCAATAGCTATTGCCATTCGCACACCTGGAGCTTTGTAGGTGAAGGTCTGTGTGCAAGACACGGTGACACACACGGGAGATGAGAGCTGTGCTGCCTCCACTTGGGGCAATTCCACAGAAACAGCCCCTGAAGGGACAGAAGCATGTTGAGCTCCATGCATGAACTCAACATCTCTGCCTGGATTCCTAAACAAATTCATCTCAGACCCAAAACCAAGAAACAGCTTGGCTCAAATTTTTTTTTTTTAAACTATTATTTTCTACTATACATTAGTGCTTCAGTCCACCACAGTCACTGCAGAGCTATCACAGCAGCAACACACGCACAAACTATATACACAATATACACTGTACAGGGAGGGCTGCTGTTACGGGGCAGTATGGCCGAGGCTTCTTCCAGGCTGAAGGCAGCAGGAAGAGCAGCTTCATTCCCCTCTATGCTGTCCCAGCTGTGCTCTGGAGTGGGAGAACTCAGGAAGGATTCAGTCACCTCCACCACTTACTGACACTGCCCCCAACTCTGTGGGCTGAGGCTGAAGAAGGAGGCAGCTCGCTCCACGCGAGTGCTCAGCACTGCCAACAGAGAGCTGCAGCAGCTCTGCACGATCTGAGCTCCTGGATGGGAAGGAGTGCATCAGGCTGCCCAGCCCATCCTGGAAAACATTCTTCAGGCACACCAGGGCTCTGGCCAAAGTGGCAGATGGTGGAATGCAGTGGCAGCGATCGTGAGACTGCCTGAATCAGATCCTGCACCGTGTTTTATCAGCAAGTGGGCTGACCGTGTTAGACATACCTTGCTGCCCATGGCAGAGCTCCAACTCTACGTGTTACCAGAGTGCACATACTCGATGTTTGCAAGCAGAATAAATTCCAGTTGGAGACCAACTCCTCTCCGCAGAGCTGCGCTAGCTGATGCCATTCACACAGTGCACATCTGCCCTCTCCGGAGAGCTCTGCTCCTTGCAGATTCACCAGCCCCTTTTTGTCTCTCTCTCTCTCTCTTTGCCTTGAAGAAAAAACAGCGTTCCATGTCCAGCAATTCAGCCTCCCACTCCCATCATAGCTGAAGCTCTGGCTGCTATGAGTCAGGCTGCTGAATGGGAAGCAAAATTCTTCTCCACGTTGTTTCTATGTGGGGAACTAGCATCCCTCTCATTACCAGCAGGAGCTGTCCTGAAAACAACTCCCCCATACGGTGCTGATCCCACTTCTTCCAGGCAGGATGATGGCATTGAAACTTTGAGAGCCCAAGCACTAGACAAAGATGGATATGTGTATATATGGGCAAAACATGTTTTGCACAGCCTATCACATGCTGCTGAAAGCCTGGCTGCCGCTTTCTGACCTACTAACAGCCACACAGGAAACTGTTTCTCATTTACGGGCCCCTAAATCCAGCTCCTTGCAGCAGGACGAGACAGAACAGCGCACGTGGTTTCCCATTTCTGCTCCAGTTCTGATCCGTGAGCTCAGAAATCAAACAGGCTCCCGAGGAAGGTCCTGACGGGGCCATGGAAGCTGAATCAGGGAAGAAGTTTCCTTTCCAAGCGTGACCGCAGCTGCTGCTCTCAGCGTGGGAGGGCCCTTCCTTCTGCAACAGCCCCTCAGTGCACTCAGTGGTGGTGCAGCACTGCCTGCAGGTCCTCAGGCAAGGAGTCAATGATGGTCTCAATGTAAAGGCCCACACGCCGCAGGGTCTCCTCCTTTACAGGGAGGTGCTGGCACCTGGCTCTTACCTGCAGGGAGGGAGAAAAGAGGAAATGAGGAGACCTGAAACAGCTTCGTGTCCTCTTTCTGCTTTGGCGTTGGCTGAGCAAACCTCACACTGTCTCTGCATTGTCTCTGAGGGAAAACTCTGCATTGGGGCTAAGGGAAAAACAGATGGGAAACTGCCACCAGGGGCTCAGGCTGAGAGAACGAGACGGAACTTTGAATTCTCTCATAGGCAACCTCTATGGACTCACCACTTGCCAGTCCTCCAAATGAGGGAGGAAGAACAAAGCTTTCTAAGCATCAGCTGCAATCTACACCCCCTGGTCACTCCCTGCCGCAGCGATACAGGAAGGAATGAGTACAGAAAGAGGGGAGGAAAACCTACCAGCTTCTCACGGAGTTTTAGCACCAGGTCTACGATCTCTACCTCTGACTTGTCCTTCATCCATGCCACGATGTTCTACAGAAAGAGAAGAAGAGTTTCCTTCAGAGCCATTTCTTCTTTACAGAAACTTTTCTCAGAGACACCCCTAAGCAAAGCCTGAAATAAAAGCGAGGAGGAGGTTTCTCATCCTCTTTCATAACTCTGCTCACAGCACTTAAGCCTAAATGAGCAAGACAGAGCTCTCCCCACTTTTCTGCCCACGACAGCATCAAGCTCTTGCCTGCAAGAGAAGAATCAAGGAAAGATGCAGCAATACGCAGATGGTGCAGGGTTCCCCTCCTCCAGTCAGCACTCTGCATCTCGTGCTGCGCTCAGAACTTACATCTATTTGCCAGAGTCAGGCCTGTTAAGAAAGGAGACAGCTTTGGCATTCCCACACCACGCTCGAGGACCTGCACAGCTAACCAGTGAAGCAAGTATTGCAGCTGAAGGTGCACCGGGAGGGATTTCAGAGCTCCTGGGGTGATCCCTGCAGCAGCTCAGTTTTAGAAATGGCACCAGCGATCACTGCTAAAATTCCTACCTATTTTCAATAGGCATTTAAGGGAGCCAGCAACAGATGATGTTTCCAGTCTGGGATTCTGTTGGCCTGATGAATGAGAAACAGTTGACAGGAGCAGCCAGAACGGGTTTGCACTGGCTAAGCAAGTGGGGCTGCTCGAATAACAGCACTTGTGGGGAACAAGGACACCTCTGCACCCAGGCACGAGGCAGCCCTGTGCTTCCCTTGGGCACGAAGCACCATCCCCACTCTGCCAGAGAACCAAGAGGCGTCAGTGAACATCCAAGGAGCGTTCTCATCTTCCAGGTGTCAGGCCTGAGAATTCCAGCCCTGGTTTGAATTCCTGCAGCTGGAACGTACCGCTTCACAGATGGCCTCCAAGTGAAGGGCTTCCAGCTTCTGGGTCATTTCCTTGTGCCTCTGACGGTACCAGCCATCAAAGTTGGGAGACCTGAAGAAACGCCTGCAGAAAGCAAGGTGACAGTGAGAAGTGGACAGGAGAGATCCCAAGAAGCGCACGCTGGCTCCACACGTTTCCCTTCCCGTGCAGCAGATGCAGGCATTTTGATTTGGTGTCTCAACTGCTTATGAGCTAATAAGCTCTTTTCACATCTCCTCTTCCATCAGGCATTAGCACGATGCGAGCTGGCAGCCTCAGCAGATTGTCACCAACGGAGGGACGGTCCTGCCAGTCTCACACCTTCCTCTGCATCAGCTCAAGCCTGAGCCGATTCAGTAAGCACTCCTCTTTGCCCTTCTTATTTATCTACAACCAATTTGTGGTGGACAAGTAGGATGGTCCAATCACAGGAAGAAATTCACATTCCTCTGCAGTATCTGGCTTGATTCCCCTTCTTTCCTGACGTTGATAGCTGTCAGACACTTGCTGGCACTGACCTGAACCCCAAATAATTGGTCTTTGCATCTCTCCCACATAAGCAAGGTATCACCCAGGGGATGACAAAAGATGTGCAATTCCTGCCTCTCCAGCACGGTGCAGCAATAAACAAGTTCTCACTGGGCTACACGGGGAAGCAGAGAGGGCAGCATCACTCCTCCCTTCATCTCAGGGCATTAAAGAACTTCAGAACAAAACCAGTTCTCCTTTATGAAAGCTATGGGCACACTTTCCCACACGCTATCCCAAATCCTACCCTAAAAAAATCGTCTTTTATGTCCAAACTGCCTTGCTGGTTTGCACTATAAACAAAGCAGTACTGAATGCTGTACCAAAGTGTACAACCACACATCTTCCTGCTCTACCTGCCAAGGACCAGGCACTTAAAAAAGAAACGTGCCCTGGAAGAGAGTGAACAACACAACAACACAGCTGACAGCAAAGCCAAGACCCCTTGTTCCCCATCGGTGAGGACCCAGGTGTTCTTCAGTTCTCCACCTTCAGGTTTGCAGGTCCTAAACCCAACTGGAGCTCCATATTTCAGAGATTACAAGAAAGACATGATTGATTTCCAGGCTGGATGTGGTTCTGGGCAGCCTGGTCTGGTGGCTGGCAACCCTGCGCATGGCAGGGGGGTTGAAACTACATGATCTTTGAGGTCCTATCAACCCAGGCCATTTTATGGTTCTACGATTTGACTCTGTGTTCTGCTCTTCCTCACCAACACCAACCAACTCTTCGTAGGAATGAGTTTTTCTTGTGGGCCGGTCTCTGTCCTGAAATCCCCTTTTTGTTCTCAATTCTAATTCAGGATTTGATGTTCATTATAAACTGCACCAGCTGTTAAGGAGATCGTGTATGCAATGAATGAACTCCTACCTGTAGAGACCCAACCAGTCACCCTTAAGGACACAGGTAAGCTGGGGACCAGCGTGCTCCAGGGTCTTCATGAAATCATCTTGTCGGAAAGGACGAATCTGTGGGGGATTCTGTGCAACGGAAGGACCACGTTACACAAACCCACGAGAAATCAGGGGAAATCAAGGTCTGTACCTGCAATACAGGGGGCTGTACAATACAGATTCAAGACTATAACTAAAGAGACATTAGCATCTTAACCAGCCTTGCTAGCAAAATTCAAATTAGGTTCACAATAGCCGAGCTTACTGCAAAACAGGAAGCATCTGTCCTCATGTTTGTTTCAACTTTTCTTTTTTTTTTTGAAAGCGTAATAACCCTCTTCCTTTAACGAGGGAAGTTCATGCAGTGTATCAGAACACAAAATCAGCACGTGGCAGAACCATAGCCAGTCAAAAGAAAGCAGAAGAGTCTGAAGGTTGAACTTACTTTCCATGGAGTAATGGCCCTCTGCAGAGGCATCAGACTTGCAATATAGTGCTCCTAAAAACAAACAAACAAACGACCAGGAAGATGTTACAACAATCAAGGAGCCTCTTGCATGGTGACTGAGCACTGTGGGCTTCTTCAGTGCATCGCAATCCCTGGCCTCCTACTCTCCCCTTTTCCTTTATAGCTGCATTTTACGTGAGCCTAAGCACCCCAGCCTGCTTCCCACCAGGGGTTAGGTCACAAAACCACACGCTGCAAGAATCCTACACGAGGACACAAGAAAAGGGCAGGTGGGAAGAACCATGGCTTGGGTTGGACCTCAAGCATCAGCTAGTTCCACCTTTCCTGCCATGGGCAGAAGGTGGCAGGAAGCCCTAAAATCCCAGGAGGTGATCTGTTGTCTCATTTGTTACACCTTATGATGATGTAGAAGAGAAAGTGAAGGAGCCAGACACATGCAACTGGATGGTCACCAATCAAGGACTACAGGCTGTCTAAGGAAACCAGATCAGGAAGGCCCTGAAAGCAAGCACTGGTTACAGCAGTCTGCCTCAGGGGAACAGTCACCACGTGGACAACCTCCTGAGCTGCTCAGCAGGGACATCTTCACACAGGCATAGGTCTGACTCTAGCACTAAGAGGAAGAGGAAGGTTTTGGGCTCACATCAATGCTATTTATCTGCTTTGACTACCTGGGGAAAAGAGCAAAGATTTGGCATTAGAATCAAATAATGGGGGGTAACTATTTCTGCACTGCAGCAACAAACATTCTGCCTTCACACACAATACTCAACCTGCAGACTTCCATGCTAATTACCGAAATTCTCAATCAAGAGACGTTTTGCTCCATAGAAAGGAGCAAAACATCTCCCCAGTGCCACATCCTGAACCTAACACAGATGCTCAAATCCAGGCGAATCAAAGAGAGCAAGTGTCAACTTGTCACTTTAGCAAGCATCCCACTCCCTCCCTTTGCCTTCACACCGCCCTGACAAGTCCCTGCCCAACTCACCAGGGGAATAATGAAGCTCTGGGTGAGCTCCAGGAGGTGCCTCCTCAGAAGGGCACTCTGGACTTCAGACGGGCGTTTCCGCTGGATGCCCTGCGAGCACAAGCAGGGCGTTCACAAAGATGCTCTGGTATGCAGATAGACACAGGATCTGCAAACTCTGCAGCTAGAAGCAACCAGTCCTGAGCGTTTTGGAAAGTGCACTGCCCAGAAAACATATTCTGCTCCCTGGTTCGAGACAACACTCGCGTTTCATTACATAGAATCTGTTTCTCCAGACTCTTTGTTCAGTAAGGATTGTCCTCACTCAGCTTATCACCTCTGCCAGCGTTTAATCTATGCTATCAGGTGAAGAACTTTAAAGCTGGCCTGAGAAACGCATTCAAGTGCACTTGACTAAAATCATTATGCACTTAAGTCAAGCTAAGGATAAATCTGTGGCTTGTGGAGTTCTGTCTGCTAAGCCAGCAGAGTTTTCCCACAACCTCACGCGTGATGTGGAGCAGGGCTGGAGCTGCTCACCTTTAACAATCTTTTTATCAGAGTTTTGTCTTTGTGAAGAAACGTTTTGTAAGAAGTGTAGATTCCTAGGTTGGAAAAGAAAGTGATGTTAGAAACAAACTTTTGCCCACAAATCTAGAGGAGGCACCGTTACGTGGTGGAGGGAGCTGAAGTCTCCAGCACTGTCTGTGTGTCTCAGAGGGTTGATTATAAACATCGTATAAAATTCATTACAAAAATTACAACATTGCTAATGCTAATGCAGCATCACTGCATTACCTCAAGGACCTTCTTATCCTGCTTTTATGGTGAGATAACTCAGTGAGGTCGGCTCATGGCCAGGCCTGACATGAGCAGCAAGTGAACTGACAAGAGCTGCATCCAGCTAAGCAAGTTCCTTTGAGTTCCACCGCATCTTAAAAGCGGACACGATACATAAAAGCAAGAAAATTAGAGTCTGTTCCCCAGCGCCAAAATAATTAGCCTCAATTAATGTAAATTGTCTTTTCCAATCTCAGAACAAAGATGTACAGCTTTTCTTTATTAGCTGGGGGACACCCTTACAGAGGGCCATGCAGCAGATGGAGCACGAGGACACCAAGATGTCCACTTATCAGGATACCAAAGGTGTGTGATGCTCATGTCTGCAAAGCCACTAAAATCCCCCGCCTGGAAAGGTGGATAGAATTAAACCACAAGAGGACATACCTGGTTTTGTGTCTAGAGTTTTTAGTTTAGTTAGCTTCTTCACCTTGACTTGCTTGGGCAGATCACCTGGGGAGGGGCAGGAATGAACTCGTTCAGGTTCTGATCTCCTTTCACAGCCAGCAGTTTGTTGCATTTCATAGAGTCTCTCTTTCTACCTCACTTTTCTTGTCTACGGAATTTTCTCTTCCCTACCCAGCTACTCTCATTTTCTTCATGCTTCAGAAGAAAAACCCAGCAAGTTTTCATCTCAACCATTCATCCTCACCAAGTTCACCTTGCAGATCAGCTGCCTCAGTCCAGCCTTCCCTTCGGTTTCCCAACTCTCAACAAGAATGCAGATGTGTAAAATGATGGCTACAACTCCCTGCCAGCCCCAACAAAGCACAGCAGCACAACAGGACGTGGTTCCACCCTTACCTGACATTTTGAGCTCCCCAACCCGAAGGATGTGTGGCCAGTGCTGGAGTGTTTTGATAAAGAAAGGATTCGTGACTCCCACAACAATGTTTGGCCTGGTAAGAAGGGAAAGAGCACAGAACAACGTTACCCTCAGGGTTTCCTCCACGCACACAGCTGCAAGTGGGCAGCAAGGGTCTGTCAGCTACTTACGGAGCTTGTGTCCTGGTGGTGTACTCTTTAAATTCACTGTCATGGATAGTGAAATAGGGACGGTAGTCGCAGCAGTACCTCAGGGGAGCAAGGCAGCTGTAACGACAGACAGAACAGCTGCCATCGAAGCTTCACCAATGAGGAATGTGTGCTTACAACGAGTTCATATCCAAGAGCAGTGTTTGGTCCTGCCAGAGGTAATGCTTTGGAGGAGTGCTCGGATGTTTTGGTTTTATTGGTAGAGTTCAAAGCTGGGGAGAGAAAACTCCTCAGGGCCGTGACCCATCAGCAATCCCGACACCAGGGACTCACTTTCACTCTTCTCTGCTGTTGGTGGAACATGAACAAGACTGTCTTGCTGTGCCCAACTCTTCTCTTACGTACTTTTCACAGGCAAACTTAACCTAATGCAACTGACCTCCCAGAAAAGCATATCAGAAAAAATTGCCAGGTATTGTTATGATCATTATCTGTATCTCCAAAGGAGGGTGTTACCTGGTGAGAGCCAGAACCATTTCAGAAGAAACTGTCGGGGATGGTGCCATCACAACAATTGGCTCTCCCAGCAGCATCAGCTCCCATAACATCTGGACGTGAATTAACACTGGCTGGAAACACCTGTTAATGGAAGGAAGAATGAGAAGTGGAATTTAGAGAGGCAGTTTAGAAAAGACCAGACACTATTATCACATAACCAGACGTGCCTCTGGGCATTTGAAACCTAGGACTGATTTCTTGTATCCCACAACAGAACGCCATACATCTTTACACAAGCCACAGCTCAACCATCTTATATGGGTGTGCAGGAAATGCTTTGAGCCATGTCAAGCAATTGATTTCAGTATGTCTTTTCATCTAAGCAAAATAAAATGCTTACATATATGTAAGTATGTATTAGGATAGTACCTACAGCGTTGAAAGTTTTGGCTCAGATGCACGGTCAGTGCTTCAGTGCTTAAGTTGATCAACAGCTGTGAGTGAGAAAAGAAATTCTTCTCTAACAAGAGCACCAGTGGATGTGACAGAGACCCTTCCTCCATCCCTATGATCTACAGGATGCTCTAAGCAGGAAGGACACAAAGCAGATGGAGAGGAGAGGGCAGCAGGGACAGTGGCTCTTACCTGAAGAGATCCAGTTCGTGAATACTTGGGAGAACCAGTGGGGCTGGTAAGAGATTCTAAATGAAAAAGGAAAAAAACCAAACAAATCCAACTTTGTCGTTGAATGGAAGTATCCTGACTAAAATGTCATCTAAACTGATGCATCAAAACAGCTCCTTCCACAATAAGCCCAAAAATAAAAGAATGATATCAATGTTTGAAGGTATGAGCCAGGAATAGACCTAGATTGGGCGTTCAAGGTTCAAATGAATTTCCTTTCTTAGACGAGAACTGAGAATCCCTTCTTTTCAAGGGCCTCCTCCATAACTACTCCTTTACTTTCTGGAGCTTCCCCCGGCTGAAGGCAGAGCATAGATACAGACACAGGCAGTAAGTGCTGGAAATATGGCTACCAGAAGTTGAGAACTGTGTAATAGGCAGACAATAACGTTATTTAAAGGAGAGAGGAAAAAAACAAAAGTAAAGATGAGATGAACAGGAATCAAAATCAAAGCTGAACCAAAGCAGTAAAGATGTCCAAGCTGCAAGCACTACAAAAACAGCACAGAAGACTATGGCAGAGTTCTACACAGACCCACCCATACACTCATTCCCAGGAAAGAAAGTGAACAAAAGCTGTGGAAACAATGCTTCTGCATAACTTGAAGCACTGTGCAGAGTCCTGTTTTGAAAGACACGGACATGAGAGCACGCAGCCTGCTCCAAATGAGTTACTCAAGCTGAGCTGATCCCATACCAAAATGGTTTCAAATGGGACGAAGCTCAAAGAGTTGCAGTTCTACACCTCCTTTCCCAACATTCTGCCCATCAGTGACTCGTGCCATGCCACACTTCATCTTACCTCTTGATTGAACTGCTTCACTGGGCTTGATCCTGGCTTATCCACCCTGGATGGGATTCTCACCTAATTAAGAACAGACAAATTAATCAGGGAGATGGAACGAGCACGCACACACAATGTACTTTCTTCCCTAATAACCACCCTCGTGAAAAGCTTTCTCAATTTCCAGTTCTAATTGCACTGTGGTTATGAGTAAAGAAAAGAATCCAGAGCCAACAGCAGCATTAACATCCAGGAGGAAAGGAAGCACACGTTCCCCTTCCCAGTTTGGAGTATCATTCATCAGCAGCACGTACCTGAATGACAACCCCATCACTGGGAGGTTCAGTGTCTGTCCTGGCAGTGGAGGTGGCCACTGGTCGATCTCATTGCACACTGCAGGGATGCAAAGAGAATGGTTTAAACAGAAGGTCAGTGCAGCTCGTTCAGCTGGCCCTGCGAGTTCTGCCCATTTCTTCTTGCTCTCTCCTGCTTCACGTGTCCCCATGGCTAGCTGCAAACCAACCCTACATCAAATAACTGCTCAGGTTTAGGTCAGATGCTAGATTTATGCCTGCAGCATTGCTCCCACTGCAGAGCCAGCAGCACTGCACTGACGACAAATCATGATTAAGTTGAACAGTGCAATGAAGGCCTAAACAGAAACGTCACATTAGCAAATGTTTCCCCTCTTTGGGAATACGCTGTATGCACAACTGACAGCATCATCTATTAGGACTGTCAGACACTTCCCATTAATGCATCCTTTACAGCTGTTTATCATTTTGACAAGCCAGGCATTTGGATCAAAGTCTTTTTCCCTGTTGGAATTTGTTTCAGAACGAATTAATTTGGAGCATTTCAGCTGTCTTTCAGGAACCTCCTGATAATACGGCTGAAAAGATTTCAATATGCAAACTGTTCCCCCTCAATCTGATGGCTCACCTGCCTCCAGGCATGGCTCCAGTTTATCAAAGTATTCCGGAGCAATCAGCTGCAGCAACGACTGGAACAAGTTCACGTATGGAAGGCGTGACACCAGCACCAGAGACTGGGGGGAAAAAAGGACATTAGGAGCCAGAACCACCGTGCCGTGGCCACTTCTGGCACAGTATCTGCCTGTGCTGCTTCCTAGAGGGCTCTGCTTGAAAACCAACATCAACAACGTGAAGGAGTTCAAAAGCAGCACTATCCCTGGTAGAATTCCTCCCAGCTGAGTCTTCAAGGAGTTTTTTTTCAGAAATAAGCACAGCTGACAGCTTCTGGAAGGGAACCGCTGCAAGTGAGATGGCACAAGTTTGTCACCTAGGAAAAAAATCAACTGTAGGAGAAAATAAATTGCCAATAGGTTCAAAGCTACCAAAATAACCAGAGCAGAGAGAACAGTGCAAGCAGCAGACGGTCAAAACTGAAATTAGGCAGACAAACAAAATAAAGGAATGCTGAGGAGGAAGAATCACAGAACCATTTGTGTTGGAAAAGACCTGCAAGATCAAACCCAACCATCCACCTGACACTGCAGGTCCAGATATCCAACCTAAATCTTCCCTCCTTCAACTTCAGACCTTTTCCCCTCGTCCTGCTATTACCTACTCTTTCAAAGAGTCGACTCCCCTGAAATTCTGCCTGGTTTCCAATCTAAACCACCTTGGTGCAACATGAGGCTGTTGCAGAATAAGGACGATGATTTTTTGGTTGTTGTTGCAGTGGCTTTTGTTGCTTTTTTTGAAATACGTGCGTATTTCACGTGGGGTTTTTTTCAACAAGCATCTTTTCCAATTCAGTCCCACTGGGTTCATTCATCACTACTCTGATTATTCTGCACCTCTAATCGTTACAGGATGCACTGCTCAGGATGCAATGAGTATTTCAGCAATACTCATCCAAGCTCTTTATTTCTGAGCCAGACTTTTGCCACTCAAAATCAAGCCAGCCATCCAAACATGACAGTGAGTTTCACTGAGGAATTCTACGTGCCCTCTACTTCTGAAAGCCTGTATGAGACCAAGTGCATTAGCCCACGTTATGAAGCTTCCCCAGTTCAACAACTTTTAAAGCAATCCATCCACTGCTTTACTTATTTCTATCTTGAAGTGTTTCTTTGAAAGAAACTTCATGTCAGTGCCTACAGAAAGCACAGAGACAGGGACAGATGGAGTCTCCATTGCAGGTGCTCAAAGTCCATCTCTTGTGAGGTGAAAGATCACTCCTGAAGGAGTATTTCTATGGATCCACAGAGGAAACAGTGCATCTCCAGATCAAAGTACCTTCCCTCTATGGGGAGAATCTGAAATCCCACTCTCTCGTGCAGTTATTATACCCATCTGCCTGAATAATTCTAAGCACGCTGCATACCTGTACTGAAATAAAGGTTTAAATTCTTTTTTTGTTTTTCCATTGTCTGTGTTAAAGGAGTTTACGCTGAGAGATGAGGTTTGTGAGGTAACAGCAGCATCACTGCCACCAGCAAGAAGCAGTCAGCACAGCAGCAACCCATTCCCAGATGGCTGCTAGGGAGGAGAAAGATTAATAAGAGCAGGGTTGGGGTTTAATCTCACAGACAGCACTGGCTGAGCATGTCCCCTCTCTGCCTGTAACACTAGAGCACACACTGAAGGAACTATTCCAGTACTTCAGGATCTCGTGATTCAGACAGCAGGTCAGCACTCATGTGATTAACACACCATGGCAACCACATCCAGGTTTGTTTGGAATTACACTTTCCACATATTCCTCTCCTCCACGACCTCTGCCGCTTCCTGCAGAAGCGCTGTGGGTGTCACGTAGGAAGTGGTGCTATTTTACAGCTATGGATAGGTGCCTTTTGACAGCTACGTACCAGCGGGGAGCAGCGAGCTATCTGGTTTCAGCGCTCACCTTCTGAAAATAACCTCTCTTCATCGAGCTGTCCTTGACTTGCCTGAAGTACACGTAACCAAAGTAATGCGCCGACTCCCTCTGCAAGAGAAACAGGGCTGTTATGGAGAGCCCAAACCCTGCCATCCACAAGCTCCCTCATTTCAAGCACTCTTTGCCTGTGGGGTTCCCACGGACAGCAAGAAGGAAGGAGAGCTAACGGTGCCAAACACAAAGGTTATCCTTCGGGTTGCATTTGGAGGCGCCGCTGGCACCAGGATTTAAGCCTTCGTTGTCTTTCAAGTGTTACTTTTTAACAACAGGATCCACTACGTTGGTAATCTTTCTTTACTGTTTTAGTATCTGTCATCCTGGTACTACAAAGCAGTAAAGATGTACACAAGTTGAAAAAAAAAAAATCTCTAAGGTAGAATTTAGGCAAAGAGATCCTCTTACTCCTCCTGAGACCCACAACCCGTTTCTCACTGCACAAATGGATGCAGAAACGTTGAGGTGTGGGCACAGAAAGCATCAGCTCCTGTGACAGAAAGGAGAAAGAAGAGGGTGAGCTGATCTGAAGGCCATCTGCTTCAGCAAAGGAAGCAACAGTGCTGAATGCATCCCTCTTTCTGCATGAAATGGGCAGAGAGCTTGCAGCTGGACAACACACAGCTCAGGGATTGCTATCAGTGCTTGGGTATGGCTTAAAGCAGCCAGCGCAGAGCAAGACAAAGCACAGATGTGGGACGTGCCAGTTTCTGTATGTATAGGTCCTATGCAAACAACTGCCCTCCCCCAAGCGAGCAGGTAAACATCTCACTCTCCACAGACAAGGATGTTCTTGTTTTGCCTCACTGTCATGCACACAGGCAGCCGTGCACCCTGCAGGATGTCACCTGGTCCCACCATTTCTCCTTCCCCTCTGCCCAGACAGAGCCATTGCTTTACTATGAGAGTGGTGAACAGCTGCCCAGAGAGGCTGTGGATGCCCCGTCCATCCCTGGAGGTGTTCAAGGCCAGGTTGGATGGGGCCCTGGGCAGCCTGGGCTGCTCTGAAACGTGGAGGTTGGTGGCCCTGCCTGTGGTGGGGGGTTGGAGCTTCGTGATCCTTGAGGTCCCTTCCAACCCCGGCCATTCTGTGATTTAACCTGGACTCCTCCTGCTTCAGCTCCACCTCTTGATGCAGCTGCAGCTCTCAGCATGGCCCTGCACTCACATTACTGCAGAGAAACCCCTGCGCTGTACGCTTTCTTCTTTTCTGACTCTTCAAGGGAAACCAACCAAAGAAAATGAGTAATTCTAAACCAACCGAGGGCGTATTTGGATTTTAAACCCAACAGCACTGCTGCTTGCTTTGTAAGGGTACACAGAGCACCAAAACACAACCGACCTGCAGTGTGAGGGGTGCTTCTCTGTTGTACTCGCCATCGTCCTCGTAGTGAGTTGTCCTCTGTCCCCCAGACTGGCGCAGGCGGAAGCTGAACTGAGTGTCCCCCAGGCCACCTGGACAGAGAAAATCACAGGTGAGAGGTTTCAGCAAGGAGAAAGCAGGGAATGACCCCAATCAAAAGCACAAGACAGGAAGAACTCGTAGCCGAACACGAGAAGCAGCATCACTATGTCACACCTCACCAAGTCACTGCTGGGAACTTACAGCCATCCCGTGTAGCTGCAGCCACGTTTCTCATCTTACACTGAAAAACCTTCAAGCAGCCTTAATTCAGGAGCAAACAAACGCTGATTGAGCAGCAACTCCTTGCACAATGGCTCTAGCAAATGAGCAACACGAACACTGCAGCTGGGAACCTCCCAGGTCATACAGCATTGCTCACCAAGAACTCAACAACAAAAAAAAAGAAAGGGCGTGAAAGCTTGGGAGTGGATAGGATGGGTGGGAGAGCTGAGGTCAAGCACTTACAAAGAGATTAGTTATGAGGAAGGAATCACCAGAGCTCTCTGAACAAAACCCAAGGCAAAGCAGACTGAGCTGCTACAGAGGGCTAAGGGGCGTAATTCCTTCCCACCACGGAACTGCAAAGATTGCTGGGTTTTTATCAAGACATTCCTGCTAGAAAATAATTGGCTTTCATCAAAGGAGCACTGAGTTTTCCCTAAGCTGTCAGAAACTTGTGAAAGGACATCCAAAACCATCAGAACTAAGCTGCATGCAGGAGCCAGTCTGAAAGACATGAGTATTCATATGAATGAACACAATTACTGCATCCCCTCTGGTTTATAAATACCAGCTTTGGGAATGCCTGCTGCAAGAGCATCCCCTCCCCATCTACTCCTTTTCACTGAGCACTCAAACACAGAAATGCTGACAGTCAACAGCTGCAAAATTTGCCCTTTCTGACTCTTTTTTAATGTATTATTCACGTGGGTGAAGCGTGCAAGATATCAGGAAGGCATCCTGCCACCCCCTGGATCACAGATCCATGCCCAGAGAGCAATCAGAAGGACAATAAGGTGTTCAGATCTCGGGGCTGGGTGCTGCTCGGTGCCCATGCTGCATCAGACAGTGACTCACTGCTTCCATCATGAACCCATTTCTCTCATAACGGCGACGGAGGGCCCACAGGCAAGGCCAGCAGATGCTACCTACCTGAGTAGGAGTCAGGGAAGGACAAGTAGCAGATACTGGTCTTCTGCAAGGAACCAAAACCGCAGAGTGAGCAAAGCTCCGTCGCTGCCGCGCGGTGTTTTTAGCAGGAGGAGGAACAAAACTGAGTGCTTACCTCTTTCTCTGTCAATCTGAAGTCATAAGGATACACCAACTGCAAAAGAGGTAAGAGTCAGTAAGTCAATCACTGTGCTGCTCGCAGGAGGGTCACTTTTTGCTTTGATTTTTCTGATTCTTGCTACAAACTCACGGAACAATTCACCAGAAACACCAAACGCTCCCAAAGGAGAGAGGAAAGCTGGCGTTCTGAGCAAGAAGGAGGTGAGAAGAGAAGCTGGGGGGGGACAGAGTCAGAACAGCTTTGAAAGTGAAGCTCTGCATACACACAGATGGAAAAACAACGTGGAAAACAACATACCCTGCTCACACTGAGTGCCCACCAAGCCTGGCGTGAGGCTCAGCATCTATCAGAGCTGAGGATGAAACACTTATTTAATGGCTGGCTGGCCAGAGATGCTGCTCACAGCAACTACAAAGAATAACTGATGGGCAGGAGAAGCTGGAGGGGATGCAGAGCTCAGTTTGAGCCTCGCTGATCTGAGAGCTGCTGTCAGAAAGACAAGGTTTACTGTGCATGGAAAGAGGCAGGCCTGGCACCGCGTGCTTTGTCAGCATTCCGGTGACAGCTGAACCGTGCAGCACCCTGCTTATCATCCAGCATCTCAGAGAAAGGGATCTTCAAGACTTTTGAAGCATCCAGTTGAAGATCCACATAAATGCTGACAGTGCCATTCCTGCATTCGCTGTGACCCAATAAAAAGGAGAACTCGGTGGAAGATTTCTCAGCTCCGGGGTGAGCACAGAGCCGCAAGCAATCAACACCCAGAGCAGAAAGCCACACCGAGGAGCAAGAAATATCACAGCAACAGCAGTCCTGGGCTGCACGTGGCACCTGGTGAGGAGAGAAACCATAATACTTACAAATCCACGGAAGTAAACCACGCTGCCTTTGTAGCACTTAATGCTGGGGGAGTGCAGGTGGCTTTAAAGCAGGTGAGAAGCAAAGGAGCCCTGAAGAAGTGCAAGCACGGAGCTGTGAAGCTCGCAGGCAGCAGCTCTGCTCGAGGTCAGCGTGAGAGCATCTGGAGCTCTGAGAGCTCTGCTCAGCACAGCTCTATAAATAGGGTGGGCACCCCGCCAGCACGCTGCACTCCTCTGCTGATTCCTTGGCAAGGTCGCCTGGGCGGCTTCAGAGAGAGCGTCAAATCAACAATTAAAAATTACACCAATTAGCTTCGCTGAGAGAAGAGGGGAGGAGATGATGCAGGAGTAAATTTAGCCCACACGATGCTGAGGTTGGAGAAGGAGGGCTGGAGCACAAAGGGACGCCTCACAGCTGCACTGCAGGAGCAGACACACTCTTCTGCACGCTTG
The DNA here is from genome assembly GCF_905368555.1 of Meleagris gallopavo. Classification (NCBI taxonomy): domain Eukaryota; kingdom Metazoa; phylum Chordata; class Aves; order Galliformes; family Phasianidae; genus Meleagris; species Meleagris gallopavo. The sequence goes on from NC_139404.1 coordinate 801,001, forward strand.
CTTTTTGCATTAGGTGACCAAACGCTTCCTTGTGGCTGTGACAATTCTGAAGAGTGCAGATAATCAGCTTTGTTAATTGCTGTATTGTAACACAGACCTGCGTGGTTGACGCTGACCCATCAGAAGTGCAGCAGCCTCCGTGCTGCTCGTGATCCTAACGTGAGTTTGAGAGTGCAGGCAGATTGGAACAGGTTGTCCAAGGAGGTTGTGGGTGCCCCAGCCCTGCAGGCAATCAAGGCAAGGCTGGATGTGGCTCTGGGCAGCCTGGGCTGCTGGCTGGTGACCCTGCACACAGCAGGGGGGTTGAAACTGGATGATCTCAACAACTCTTGGAGAGGGGAGATGACAGCAGGACAAAGGGGAAATGGTTTGAAGTTGAAGGAGGGCAGATTGAGGTGGATGTCAGGGGGAAGTTGTTTGCTCAGAGAGTGGTGAGGTGCTGGAACAGCTGCCCAGAGAGGCTGTGGATGCCCCGTCCATCCCTGGAGGTGTTCAAGGCCAGGTTGGATGGGGCCCTGGGCAGCCTGGGCTGCTGTGAAATGTGGAGGTTGGTGGCCCTGCTTGTGTTGGGACGGTTGGATCTTCCTGATCCTTGAGGTCCCTTCCAACCCAAGCCATTCTGTGAAAGTTTGTCTTTTTGTTTTTTTTAATTACAAGTTGTATATTCTGTTAAAACAATTTGCATTATCTGATCTCAATGTTGGCTGAGCATCTGGCTCAAATTATGTCACATCCTTTGTGCTACAGCTCTCCCCCTCAGGGCCAACAAGTGGGGAGGTGACACACGTTGCAGGCACTGAAGTGTGGCTGTTAGCACCCACGGTGGTCACAGCAACAAAGAGCCCAATCCAGAAAATGACTCAGGGTGACTCTGAAGTGACGCAGCTCACGCAGCGCCTGTGTTTGGGAAAGGGATTCTCCCAAAGCTGTGCTCCCCCCTCCTCGTTCTGTTATCTCAAATGGACTCTTTGAAGAAAGTGCAGGAGTCAGAACTGGGAAGGACATTCAATTTCATAGAATCATAGAATCCTTAGAGCTGGAAGGGAATTCTGAGAGCCATCCGTCCCAACTCCCTGCAATGCACAGGGACAACACAGCTCCATCAGGCTGCCCAGGGCCTGATCCAGCCTGGCCTTCAAAGCCTCCAGGGATGGAGCATCAACCACATCTCTGGCAAGCCGTGCCAGTGCCTCACCACCCTCACTATGAAGAACTTTTTCCTTACATCCAACCTAAATCTCTCCACACTTGAAGCCGTTTCCCCTTGTTCTACCAACACAGACCTTGCTCAAGAGTCTGTCCCCTCCTCTGAAGACATTAAAGAGTATCAATCCCAGCACTGACCCCTGTGGGACACCACTCATCACTGATCCCCATCCAGACATTGAGCCACTGACCATCACTCTCTGGACTCGACTCTGCAGCCAGTTCTTTATTTCTGCATTACGTTTTCCTTCGTACACCCTCGCTGCTCTGTAAATACAGGAGTCAGGACTTGCTGATTTTCAGGCTGATGCAGAGCACAAGTCACGCGGGCATAAGTCATCTCCTAGGAGCTGATAAGTGGGAGGAGAACAGCTTTATGCACAGGCAAAGAATGATAGGACGTGGGGGAATGGCTACAAACTATAAAAGGGAAGATTGGGGTCAGACGTGAAGGGAAATCTTTTCCCCAGAGGTGGTGCAGCCTTGGCTCTGCTGCCCAGAGCTGTGGGTGCCCCATCCCTGGAGGTGCCTGAGGCTGTGGATGGGGCCCTGGGCAACCTGAGCTGGAGGTGAGCATCACGGTGGGGCTGGGAGGCCCCTTGCAGCCCAATCACTCTATGATTCTAAGACATCTCCAGTCCTGAGATGCCCCCTAATTATTGCCATTGTGATGCCTGCTTCATCACTCCCAGCCTGTTGCTATAGACAGCACCTGTGAACCCACAAAACACCACACCAGGCTCTGACAAGCTCTGACCTCAACCAACATCATCCACAGCCAACTTCCCCTGCAGGCTCAGTCAGGCCCAAGTCCCACAGAACCACTTCTCAAACCCAGAAACGTGCAGCCCAGAGCCCCGATCACAGAATGGCCTCTTCGCTGCTGCAGCCACAGTGTCCAGACCTGACCTAAACAACAGGAAAACGGGATAAGCAGAAAGATAACAACAACACCGGATGACTGGCAATGAATCCTCCACTATAGTGGTAGGCAGACAAGAAAATGGGTAAGAAAGCCCCTTTGTGGGCCTGCAGGCATCCAAGGCCAGGCTGGATGTGGCACTGGGCAGCCTGGTCTGCTGGTTGGCGACCCTGCACATAGCAAGGGGGTTGGAACCAGGTGATCATCCAGCTTTGGCAGGAGGGTTGAACTCGATGATTTCTGGAGGTCCCTTCCAATCCCTACGATTCTGTGATTCTGTGATCATTGCGGTCCTTTTCAACCCAGGCCATCCTATGATTCCATGCAGTATTAAAGCAAACCTGTGAGATAAAGGCTAATGATCACCCTGTTATTATTATTCTGGTATCCATACTCTTTCCAGGCAGATGCCTGCTCTGACTTGACAGGACAGAACGCAGGTGCACGTTGGACTTCAGTCTGTAGCAGATGCCACCTTCAGGCCTCGCAGAGCCGAGTACATCCCCAAGATGGGCCGCACTCCCCGTTCATTCCTTCAGAAGCTTCAGAGCACAGAACGGCCCCATCCTTTGGGGATCAGCAGCAGCAGCAGCAGCAGCAGCTCTCGGACACCTCCCTCCCCGCAGGGATAAAGGGAAACGGGAACCCCGCCGCAGCGCTGCCGGTTCAGCCCTCAGCATCGCTCCCCCCTCACGTTCCCCGGCCCTCAGCCGTCAAACACGGCGCGGCCCACCCGCTTCCCGTTCAGCTCCCCGCATCCCCCTTAGGCCCGCCGTTCCCTCCTCGCACCTCCATGGCCTGGCCCAGCTCCAGATCGAAAGTGACCACGCAGACACAATCCAACCAAGCGGAGAAGCGGGCCCAAGGCAGCGGAGAGGCGGCTGCGGGTCGGCGGGGCCGGGGTTCGGCCCGGCACAGCGCGTCCATGGCAGCGCCCGCTCCGCCCGGCCCGGCCCGGCCCGGCCCCCGAGGCTCCGCCCCGCCCCGCCGCGCTGCGCCCCCTTGCGGTTTGGAGGACTCACGCACAGCCCGGCCCATCCGCGCCTACCATAGAGACGGCTCCGGAGGAGCAGAGAGGCCCGCAGCGGGGTGTCATGGCGGTTGTTACCATGGAGACGGGCTGCTGCCCTGCGGCCTGCCCCGCTCCCTGGGCTGGGAATGGGGATGGGGCTGGGCAAGATGGGAACTGCTGGTGAGAGACGATAGAATCATAGAATGGCCTGGGTTGAAAAGCATGGCAATGATCATCCAGTTTCAACCCTCTGCTATGTGCAGGGTCACCAACCAGCAGCCCAGGCTGCCCAGAGCCACATCCAGCCTGGTCTTGAATGCCTCCAGGGATGGGGCATCCACAACCTCCTTGGGCAAGCCGTTCCAACCCTCTAAGTGAAAAAGTTCCTCCTAATATCCAACAACCTCCTCCCATCTCAGTTTAAACCATTTCCCCTTGTCCTATCACTATCCACTCTCAAAAACAGCCCTTCTCCCTCCTGTTTATAAGCTCCCTTCAAGTATTGGAAAGCCACCAGTTCTCCTCAGAGCCTCTTCTTTTCCAAGCTAAAATATCCCAGTCCTGGTCTACCGTGCGTTTATGGCTGTTGGACCTCACCTTTATGAGGACATAACACAGAGAGGTCACACAGAGGGTGGTGAGGCACAGAGGGTGGTGAGGCACAACAGGTTGCCTAAGGAGGTTATGGATGCCCCATCCCTGGAGGCATTCAAGGCCAGGTTGGTGACACTGCACACAGCAGGGGGGTTGAAACTGGATGATCACTGTGGTCCTTTGCAACCCAGGCCATTCTATGAGTCTGTGATTCTATAACAAGAGAGCTTGGACGCATGCAGGCTCTGTGCCTACTGTCCATTCCTCTTTGGATGAAGGGTGCATTTTCATTATTAATTCAAGCCTTCCAGCTGTTGTTTTTACACTTCTCAGGTATTGTCAGTACTTTGATTACCCTTTTATCTGCAGTACCTTTTCTTCTGCTTGGCAAACCAGGAGCAACACGTGTGAAATCAACTCTGTGCTGCTTGGAAAGCAGTTCCTGGCTGCGTGCAGAGCTCTGCGTCATGGGGTATCTTGGAAAGGGTAGATAACAGCAGGACGAGGGGAAGTGGTTTGAAGTTGAAGAAAGAAAGATTGAGGTTGGATGTCAGGGGGAAGTTGTTTGCTGTGAGAGTGGTGAGGTGCTGGAACAGCTGCCCAGAGAGGCTGTGGATGCCCCGTCCATCCCTGGAGGTGTTCAAGGCCAGGTTGGATGGGGCCCTGGGCAGCCTGGGCTGCTCTGAAATGTGGATTTTGGTGGCCCTGCACGTGGTGGGGGGTTGGATCTTCGTGATCCTTGAGGTCCCTTCCAACCTGGCCATTCTGTGACTCTGTGGTATCTGAGGGAAGGGCTGGCGTTTGATCCCTGCTTTGATACCCGCTGCCCACGTGCACAAACTGAGGACGTGCCCCTGAGTATTTTGGCTTTGATGCTGTCTAAACACGAAGCTTTTGCAAGAAATTTCCTCAGCTCGTCTTGAAACAAAAAACACCGAGGACTTGAAATGCACTTCTGGCTCCGCCGCCCTTTGCGAAGCCACAAAGCAGCGTTTGCCCAGCAAAACTGAGCAGCCTCGCAGCGCTGCGCTGCTCTCAGCAAAGCTGCTGTGAATTACAGGCCCGTCATTTCTGGCCTTTTAAGCTCCCTGATGCTGCTGGACCATATTTGGGCAATGAAGGTTGCGCAGAACTTGAGAACTCTGCAGATCTGATCCTCCCTGCAGCTCCAGCCTCGTGTTGTGCTGTGCAGGGCTGGTGTGTGGTTTGTGCACGGCTCCTAAGCAACCTGAGTAAATAGAACGTTTCGCAACCTTCACACTTTCATCTATAATTATCTTTTGCATCAGAGCTCTCAGGAGTGCCGGCCTACCAGATTTTGCAGGATATTTTGCATTCTGCTTCTATTTGTCTGCCTTTTCTCTTGCACTGCCAGTCAGGGTAATATTCCCCAGACAAAAGCAGAAGCGTAAATACCCCGCAGACCGGAGGAACATGCAAGGTGCTGTCAGCCAAGAAATGTTGGTGCACCGCTCTTAGTGCTGATTGCTGTTTATGTTCTGTGTGCTTCTGAGCTCTGCTATTTGCACAGGGCCTTACAACGTGCCCCAGAAGGCAGCCAGATCTCATTGGCGGTGTTTGGAAAGCCTAACACCCAAATTACGCCTAGGGGATTCAGAGGGGCTTCAACAGACTTGAAAGGTGGGCATGGGTGAATCTAATGAGGTTCAGCACAGCAAAGTGTGAGGTTTTACACTTGGGCAGGAGGAATACCAGGCATATGTACAGACTGGGAGGAGCAGTCCTTGAGAGCAGCCCTGCAGAGAAGGACCTGGGGGTCCTGGTGGGTGGAAAACTGAACAGGAGCCAGCAGTGTGATCTTACAGCTCAAAAAGCAAATGGTGTCCTGGGCTCCATCAGCAGGGGGGTGGCCAGCAGGGACAGGGAGGGGATTGTCCCTCTCTGCTCTGCCCTCGTGAGGCCCCGTCTGCAGCACTGCGTCCAGGTGTGGGGCCTCCAGTACAAGAAAGACAGGGAGCTGTTGGAGAGGGTCCAGAGGAGCCACAAAGATGAGCAGAGGGCTGCAGCACCTCCCTACAAAGCCATGCTGAGGGAGCTGGGCTTGTTCAGCATGGAGAAGAGGAGGCTGTGGGGTGACCTCATATCAACCTTCCAGGACCTAAAGGGAGCCTACAGACAGGAGGGGAGTCAACTCTTGGGAAGGGTAGAGAAGAGCAGGACAAGGGGAAATGGTTTGAACAAGAGAGTGGTGAGGTGCTGGAACAGCTGCCCAGACAGGCTGTGGATGCCTCATCCCTGCAGGCATTCAAGGCAAGGCTGGATGTGGCTCTGGGCACCCTGAGCTGGTGGTTGGTGACCCTGCACACAGCACAGGGGGGTTGAAACTGGATGATCTCAACAACTCTTTGAAAGGGTAGATAACAGCAGGACAAAGGGGAAATGGTTTGAAATTGAAGGAAGGAAGATTGAGGTTGGATGTCAGGGAGAAGTTGTTTGCTGTGAGAGTGGGGAGGTGCTGGACCAGCTGCCCAGAGAGGCTGTGGATGCCCCGTCCATCCCTGGAGGTGTTCAAGGCCAGGCTGGATGGGGCCCTGGGCAGCCTGGGCTGCTGTGAAATGTGGAGGTTGGTGGCCCTGCCTGTGGTGGGGGGTTGGATCTTCATAATCCTTGAGGTCCCTTCCAACCCAAACCATTCTGTGACTCTGTGGTATCTGAGGGAAGGGCTGGCGTTTGATCCCTGCTTTGATACCTGCTGCCCATGTGCACAAACTGAGGATGTGCCCCCGAATATTTTGGCTTTGATGTTGTCTAAACACAGAGCTTTTGCAAGAAATTTCCTCAGCTCGTCTTGAAACAAAAGCATGGAGGGCTTGAAACGTGCTTCTGGCTCCACCGGGCCATTCTGTGATTCTGTGACTTTTGAAATGCTCAGTACTGAGCCCAGGTGGACATAAAACTACGTAAACAGCAAACTGTTTCTTATTCACAGGTGTTCATATTTAAAAGTAAATTCAAACATTTGTAACTGGGTGAAATTACTGTGCTCGTTTAGCACAAAACGGTGAAAATCCTTAGGAATTTTGCCATAAAAGAGGCACTGAATTTCTGAATACAGTTTTGTTGTACTGGACACTAATCATCAACATCCTCATGAAGTCTCACAGGCCCTCCTCCCCTCACATCCCCCCCTCAGACTGAGATCCCCTCCAGACCCTCCTCTGCCCCCCCATCCTCTCACCATCCCTTCAGCCCCTCACCCCCCACCCTCAGGCTGGGATCCCCTCCAGACCCTCCTCTGCCCCCCCATCCCCTCACCATCCCTTCAGCCCCTCATCCCCTCTCCCTCAGGCTGGGAACCCCCCCCAGGCCCCTCATGACACCCTCCAAAATCCCCTCACACCGCCTCATCCCTCCTCAAATTGCTCCCCCCATCCCCTCAAGCACCCCTAGAGACATTCCCCCCCCTTCAACCCTTCAACATCCCCACAGCCCCTCATCCTCCTCCTCAAACTGTGACCCCCACCCCCACCAGGCCCCTCTCAACCCCTCAAAATCTCCTCGTGACCCCTTCAAGCTGTGCCCCCCCAATTCCCTCACAACCCCCCCAAAATCTCCTCATGCTGTGCCCCCCCAAATCCCCTCACCACCGCATAACATCATATCCCCTTCAGAATAAGCCCGCCAAAATCCCCTCACAACCCCCAAAAATCTCCTCATGATCCCCTCATGCTGTGCCCCCCAAATCCCCACACCCCCCATACCATCACATCCCCCAGGCTGTACCCCCCCAATCCCACACCCCCTCATGCTGTGCCCCTCTCAAATCCCCTCAGCCCCCATACCATCACATCCCCCAGGCTGTACCCCCTCAATCCCACACCCCCTCATGCTGTGCCCCCCAAATCCCCACACCCCCCATACCATCACATCCCCCAGGCTGTACCCCCCCAATCCCTCACACCCCCTCATGCTGTGCCCCTCTCAAATCCCCTCAGCCCCCCAATAACATCACCCACCCACTCAGTCTGTACTCCCCTAAATCCCCTCGCAACCCCCAAAATCTCATCATGACCCCTCATGCTGTGCCCTCTCAATTCCCCTCAACCCCCATAACATCACCCCCTCATCCTCTCCCCCCCCCAAATCCCCTCACACCCTCCAATCCCTCACACCCCCTCATGCTGTGCCCTCTCAATTCCCCTCAACCCCCCATAACATCACCCCCTCATCCTCTCCCCCCCCCAAATCCCCTCACACCCTCCAATCCCTCACACCCCTTCATGCTGTGCCCCCTCAAATCCCCTCCGTAACATCACCCACCCACTCAGTCTGTACTGCCCCAAATCCCCTCACACCCCCCAATCCCTCACACCCCTTCATGCTGTGCCCCCCAAATCCCCTCACACCCCAAATCCCCTTACAACCCCCTCAGTCTGTGCCCCCCCAAATCCCCTCACAACCCCCAAAACCTCCTCATGACCCTCTCATGCTGTGCCCCCCAAATCCCTTCAGCCCCCCCATAACATCACCCATCACCCCGCCGTCAGTCTGTACACCCCCAAATCCCTTCACAACCTCCCAAAATCTCCTCATGCTGTACCCCCCAAAAAATCCCCTCACAACCCCCAAAATCTCCTCATGACCCCCTTATGCTGTGTCCCCCCTCAAATCCCGTCACACCACAAATCCCCTCAGCCCCCCCCACCTCCTCACTCCCCCTTCAGGCTGTACTCCCCCAAATCCCTTCACAACCCCCAAAATCTCCTCATGACCCCCTCATGCTGTGCCCCCCTCAAACCCCCCCTCTCCACAGTCTCCCCTCCCCTTTTCCCGCCCTTTTCCCGCCCTCTCCCTCCCCTCCCCCGACCCCGCCTCCCCCCCCCCCAACTCTGCTCAGTCCAGCCCCGGGGCCGCCGCCATTTTGGAGTCAGCCTTGCTCCCGCTGCCCGCTGTCAGCGCAGCCCCGGCCGCGCCGCCCCTCCTCGATCCGCGGCCCTATGCCCCGCGGGCAACCCCGCAGCCAGGCAGCGCCTCACCGCGGGCCGGAGGGCAGCGTCCGGACCCTTAATCAACAACAGGTAAAGAACCTTAGAGCCGAGCTGTCAACGGGCCGCGGCCTGCGCGCTCCTCCGCCCTCACGGTTCCGTCAGCGCCCGCTTCGGCCCCGCTCTGATTTCTGCCATCGCGGAGGTTTTGCGGGCGCTGATCGCGGAGCTCCGGGGCCTGGCGGGGCTGTGCCGGCACGCAGCCGTAGGAGGAAGTGGGACCGTCTGTGAGCGAAAGGAGAAGGTTTTTGCTCTGCTGGTTTTGCTCTTTAATACGGGAGAATGAAAAAAAAAAAAAAAAGGGAGGTTCTGTCGTTGTTTTGGTGTTTGTCTGCCTAAATGCTGCTGTGCTCAACGGAATAATAACGATGTAAAGCCTTGGGAGGGTGGTAGAGCGACTTCTGTAGCAACCCATAGGTATGGTGGTAAGCAGCGTGAGATTTTGGAGCGCGTTGGCTGCGGGCGATCCGTGGCAGTGCTGGAGGTGACAGAGGGTTGGGTGAGGAGGAAGCAGTTTGGGGTTGGGAATGCTTTGCTCGTCATGCGTTTGCTTTGAGCTGTTTTTGTGGCTTAGGCAGCCTGTATGGGGTTCGAAGGTGAGATCCTGTGTTGGAACTGTGGGACAGTGGGGTGGGATGGGTGGAACCGGAGCGATGTTTGGCCCTGCAAACACAAGGAGAAGGCAGCAGATGGGAGCACAGCGCTCAGCAGAGCTGTGGTTGTGCTGTGGGAGGGCTGGGCTGTATTTCTGAGTTCATAGTTCAGAGCCGTTGGAGGCCGTCGGATAGAAGTGAATCACGGAGGGTGCTATCTTTAGATGCTCACGCTTTTTGTTCCCGTTGCATTCGTCTGCAGACAGAGAGCTTTGAAATTCATGCTAGGGAGCTGCAGGTTGCTGCTGCCGGTGCCTGTTCTGCAGAGGGAATATCTGAAGCTAAACTCTGTGCTGGGATGGATGGGGACCAACTGGGTTGGATGGATGGATGGATAGCTGGAATCCCTGCCAGGTAGCACAGGAGGTGGGAGCACTTCCTTACCCTTCTCCTCATAAGGGAGACATCCCAGCTACAGCTGATGGTGTTTTCCCGTGCCCCGTGGAAGAAACTCTTCCTTCCATGTTTGCTGCTGGCGTTTATTGGCTGTCAGCTGAAGTGTCAAAGAGAAACCAAAACTGTGTGCCTCTCCTGCGAGGCAGCAGGGTGTGAGAGTGCTGCAAGATTCCAGCACAGAAAGGCATTCAGTTTAAAGGGGAGATGGGCTTGTTAATTTTCTGCTTCTGGTAACGAGGCCTGTGATGTGTAAGTGTGAAAGCTGTGGATTATGCGTTGCAGAAAATCGATTTGTGTATGTAATCAAGAAGTGTTTTCTTAACGTGCTGGCTTAGAGTCTGAGATGTTGGTGCCCAAAGGGCAATAGCTGAGAGCAGCACCGTGAAAATGGGTGAATGGGAATGCTGGGAGAGAACAGAGTGTGTTGGTGTGGGAAACGCTCCTGAGACGACAGCAGAGTGACCAGAAGAACGGGCAAATGATGGGCTGGGTGGCACAGGAGGTGGGTGGGCACAGAGTGAAGCAGAGCTGAGCAGCCCATGGCACTCGTGGGAGCTTCAGCAGGAGGAGAGCACAGGGGAGCTCCGGTCGCTTGGCTGGATGGATGGGAGGTGATTGGAAACTTAATTGAGGAGAGCAGGGTTGATAGACTGTGTTAGGAGTGATGTCAGTGCCCTGTCTGTGCAGGCAGACACCGGGCTGTGGTTTTGCTCTCAGCCCTGCTGATGGGGCAGCACTTTCTGTCCCTCGTTACGTTTGATAGATTTGGGAATCCACAGGGCTGCTTATTACCTCCTCTTCATGGGAAATCCATGGATGTGAGTGGGTTTATGGAAGGATCAGGGAAAGAATGAGGCCTCTGTGTGACCAACAAGGGATTTTGAGTGTCTTCTTCGACTCAGTGCTATTAGAAACAAACATATATCGTTCCTTGTCCGCGCTGCTTCTGAGCTGCTTGTTTCTTTAATTGTGCTTTCCTCCTTCCTCCCCGCGTTCCTCCCACTCCCCCCCCACTCCTTGTTTTGATCTGCTGAGGCAGCCAGCAGTGCAGCAGCCAATATTGACATTATTCCTACATGCCTTGGCTATTTTTACCTGTGTGTTAACTCTGGCCTGGGGGACTTTCAGACAGATACATAAAGGGGAAACCGAGCTTCATAACCAAGGTGAAAATTACCAGATTAGCAAAGCTTGGATTTGTTGCAGAATTTGGATGCCAGACATCACGTGTGGAGTTCAGGTTTGCAAGTTGGAAGCGTGACATCACTGATGGAAGCACTCTTTGCTGCACAGAAGGGGAAGCAGGAAGGCGTGAGAAAATATCATTACGGTTAAAGGGCAAAGCTCAAGGAGTTCTTTAAGCTACGAGGCACAGCTCCGGACTCTTCGCTTACCTGGGCAAAGGAAGAAACCTCCACCAGCTTCAGCTCTGCTTGGTGGGGTGGGAGGTGATCTGTGCTGCTGGCAAAACTCACCGAGCATCCCAGCTGCTTGCACTGAAGGTTTTTGTTCTGCTGGCAAATGACTGCTGCTCTTTCAGTTGTGCCCATGGAAGCCCTTTCTTTTCTCCTTTTCCCCTCTCACTTCTGCAGTTTGCTGCTTTACAGAGCATTTATGAAATCACTTTGATTGTGATTTTATTGGGCAGAATCAGCAGTGATAGCAGCGAGGCAGAGGGAGCAGCACAACGCTGCACAGCACTGCTGGAGGAAGGGGGAAAGGAGCACAGCGCTTCAGTCTCAGCCTCCGTGTTGTCTTCTTTGGTTATGTTAACAGGGAGCACGTCTGGTGGATGTATCCTGAGGTTTTCTGATAAATGCCTTCAGTTCTCATCTGTGTGATTTGTTTTTTTCCTTCCTTTTCATTCCGGATCACCTGGCAGAACCTGTGGGTTGCTTCAGTTTCATAATCCCACATGGGCTGGATGAGGAAGGTTGTGCTTCCGTAGTTGCTTACTGATTCGTTTTATTCCTTCAGCAGATCCTTGGGTGCCCCATGTGATGTCATTCTTCTCTCTTGAAGCAATTTTTACAGGGCAGACTGAGGCTGTAAGCTCTCAGGTTGGAAACTGGATGGGGGGGGAATGGCTTTAAATGAAAAGAGGGGAGATTGGGGTCAGGTGGGAGGGGAATTCCTTCCCCCGAGGTGGAGCTGAGGGTTCCCCATCCCTGGAGGTGCTCACAGGAGAATGCAAGGATTCACAGAGGAGAGGAGGAAGAGAGCAGCTCTCTCTGTCTGCATTTAAATAAGGTGTGGTTCTCATTTGATTACTCTGAGCTTGCAGTGCAGTGAGTTCTTGGTTCATCCCATCCTGTGTCAGAAGGCTGCTGCTCTGCTGCCTGCTTTGGCTCCGCTCTCCCAGTGTGGAGAGGTAGCAGTGCTAACAAGTTTGTGTTGCATTAAATCACACCCAGCACAACAAACAGTTCACGAAGCACTGACACTTCAGCTGCTGAGCTGCACAGTGCCCAGTTTGTGGTCAGCAGGTGCTCAACCAGCACTCCGCTTCACAAATTGGGGAGCTCTAAATGACGGCTTTCAGGTCAGCTCTATTGCACGTTACCCTCCTGATGTTATGTGTCTGCCAAGCGTCTCTACAGGCTGGGAGGAGCAGTCCTTGAGAGCAGCCCTGCACAGGAGGACCTGGGGGTCCTGGTGGGTGAAAAACTGAACAGGAGCCAGCAGTGTGATCTTACAGCTCAAAAAGCAAGTGGTGTCCTGGGCTCCATCAGCAGAGGGGTGGCCAGCAGGGACAGGGAGGGGATTGTCCCTCTCTGCTCTGCCCTGGTGAGGCCCCATCTGCAGCACTGCGTCCAGGTGTGGGGCCTCCAGTACAAGAAAGACAGGGAGCTGTTGGAGAGGGTCCAGAGGAGCCACAAAGATGATCAGAGGGCTGCAGCACCTCCCTACAAAGCCAGGCTGAGGGAGCTGGGCTTGTTCAGCCTGGAGAAGAGGAGGCTGTGGGGTGACCTCATATCAACCTTCCAGGACCTAAAGGGAGCCTACAGACAGGAGGGGAGTCAACTCTTGGAAAGGGGAGATAGCAGGAGAAGGGGAAATGGTTTGAAGTTGAAGGAAGGCAGATTGAGGTTGGATGTCAGGGAGAAGTTCTTTGCTCAGAGAGTGGGGAGGTGCTGGACCAGCTGCCCAGAGAGGCTGTGGATGCCCCGTCCATCCCTGGAGGTGTTCAAGGCCAGGTTGGATGGGGCCCTGGGCAGCCTGGGCTGCTGTGAAATGTGGAGGTTGGTGGCCCTGCCTCTTTAGGGAGTGTTGGATCTTCACGATCCTTGAGGTCCCTTCCAACCCAAACCATTCTGTGATTCTGTTGTGGTGTTTTTAGTTGAACATGGATGATTCTTTTCCATAGTGCTCAGTTGTTTCTTATTATTCACGTGCTCTGTCAGTCCTTTGCTGCAACTCTTCATAGCATTCCATTGTCCGTGGTATGCACTCAGTGCTCTCTTGTCTTTTTATTTCCTGCCATGAGTTTCTCAGCCTTTTTTTCCATAATGTTGTGTTTCAGACTCTGCCTTCATTTTCCATGGGCTGGGGGTCACTGCAGCTGTGATGTAAACACCAGCATCAGAGGTAACTTTGGGATTCCTTCTTAGTCAGCAAAGAGAAACAGATGCTTATTTTCTTCTAATGCCAAAGTCTAAAATAGAGTTTTGCCATAGAAGTGCTCATCTCTCTCCCACCACAAAGGGAGATGGGGTGACTAATTGAGGTTAGTCATCTGTAGAATGAATATCTGTGCTGCTGGTGGGATCGAAGCTGTTCAGATCTGTGTGCTGGAGACCTCACCCCACTGCATCTGTCCTCCTGGACTGAAGGTTAATGGGTGTTTGGTGCTGTGTTACACCCTCAGCTCTGCTTGGTGATTCTTCTTCCTCTTTCATAACTCACCGGTAGGTCTGAGGTGGAAAGCAGCAGCTTTAAATGATGGGGAGCCATCCAGATAACAGTTTAAGACCAACGTGATGGAGCAAACTTGAGATTTTGCCATGTGCCTGATCAGCACGGTTGGATTTGGAGGTGGTGGTTGAGGCACACGGAGGACAAGCAGCGTGCTGGCTTGGATCATCAACAGGCTGTGAGCTCTGTGGGTTTCTCTGTGTCCCTTCAGCTGCGGCACGAAGAGGAAGCTGAAGTTTGCCATTGCTATTGGAAATAAAAACCTTTTCCTTTTCTAAAGGTAATTCTGAGCAGTCCTGGGCACTATTCCATGCATCTCAGTTCTGCAGAGGGTAAGGATGAAGCAGCAGAGTTGCTTACAAACATGCAGACTGGTTTAATTGTGCAGCAAAGTGCCCAATGTTTTCAGGATGCAGCGCCAGGAAGAGATGCATATTTGCTTTCAATTGATGCTATGCTGTACCCGCTGTTTCCTCTTACAACACAGGCAGCTAACTGCATTACTTCTGCTTTTCCTGTTGCTTCTGTCATCTTTGTTTTTAGCTAATTGCATTCGCTATGAAATAACCCTTTCATATAATTAGCGTGGAGATCTGGAGCGTGCGAGTGCTGGTTTGTACAATACCTGTAAGGAAGCATTAGGCTGGACTGATGCAGTTCCTGAGAACAAAACTATGTATTTTTTTTATTTAGAATAGAAGGGGCAATATAGATGTTGAGTGTTGGCTTGGGGTTGAGTTTTTACAAGGAATTTGGGAGGGAAAGGGAATCAGTCACCTCCATGTGGCAGCACAAGTGGGGAAAGCATCATTGCACGGCCAGGTGGGTGGGTTCTGCCATCACCATGGGTGTGCTGCCTTCACAGAATCCTACAACGGCCTGGATTGAAAAAGACCACAATGATCAACCAGTTTCAACCCCCCTGCAATGTGCAGGGTCAGCAACCAGCACCAGGCTGCCCAGAGCCACATCCAGCCTGGCCTTGAATGCCTTCAGGGCTGGGGCATCCACAGCTTCCCAAGCTGCTGGTGAACTAAAGGCAGCACTTGGAGAAGCAGGAGGGTCTCCAAGGCCCCTGGTAAGGATCAGAAGGAATGGCTTTGCACTGAACGCTGTGCTCGACGGATGGTTTGATGCGTGGAAGGCACTTCTTGCTGGAAGGAGAGCACTGCAGAGTGAGTGTTAGCTGCTCTGGGTGCCTGCTGGGGGGGGATGGAGGAGCTCTGAAGATGTGTGAGCTGGAAGCCAAGGAACACAACGTGCAGTTATTGGAGTGGATGCCTTTTCTGGTTCACAGTGATGTGAATGCAGCTTTGCTGGGAGGTGAAGGTAGAAACTGCCTCGAGTGCTGCTGCTCAGGTGAGCTTTGAGTGTGACATGCATGTGCATTTCTGAGCTGAGCCCTTGTCACTGAGTGGTGATTGCAGTGGTGTCCTGGGCTTCATCAGCAGAAGGGTGGCCAGCAGGGACAGGGAGGGGATTGTCCCTCTCTGCTCTGCCCTGGTGAGGCCCCATCTGCAGCACTGCGTCCAGGTGTGGGGCCTCCAGTACAAGAAAGACAGGGAGCTGCTGGAGAGGGTCCAGAGGAGCCACAAAGATGAGCAGAGGGCTGCAGCACCTCCCTACAAAGCCAGGCTGAGGGAGCTGGGCTTGTTCAGCCTGGAGAAGAGGAGGCTGTGGGGTGAGCTCATATCAACCTTCCAGGACCTAAAGGGAGCCTACAGACAGGAGGGGAGTCAGCTCTTAGGAAGGGGAGAGAAGAGCTGGACAATGGGAAATGGTTTGAAGTTGAAGGAGGGCAGATTGGAGTTGGATGTCAGGGGGAAGTTGTTTGCTGTGAGAGTGGTGAGGTGCTGGACCAGCTGCCCAGAGAGGCTGTGGATGCCCCGTCCATCCCTGGAGGTGTTCAAGGCCAGGTTGGATGGGGCCCTGGGCAGCCTGGGCTGCTGTGAAATGTGGACGTTGGTGGCCCTGCCTCTGTTGGGGTGTTGGATCTCCATCATCCTTGAGGTCCCTTCCAACCCAGGCCGTTCTGTGGTGAGGTGAGGCCTTGCTCGATGCTGTGATCAGAGTTGAACCCAGAGCTGCTGCTCTGCTCCTGCAGCACGCGCTGTGTTTGTGTTTGCAGAGGCAGCCTGCTTTGTGATGGACTTTTATGCAAGATTGATGCTGAGGAGCACCACGGTCACACAGGTGTTGGTTTCTCCTGCCTGTTTGAAGACGTTGTGGCTGGGAGAGGTGCATCTGAAGCCCACAGCTCTTGAAAAGTGCAACAGGAAATCTGAGTTTGCAAATGCTGCCAGCGCAGCGCGGTGCTTCCTTTGTGGCATTGCTTAATGCAGCGTCTGCAGCAGAAAGCACAGCGTTGAGGTGCAGGGGGCTGCGTGGGAAGCAGCAGGCCAAGTGCAAAACACTGCTCCTGCAGCCTGGGAAGTGCCAGCAGGTTATTTTGGAGCTCACGTAGTGAATGCTGTCCCGATCACCTTCCCATGTTGCTCTTCTTGTTGCTTGAACACTGCGTGGCAAACATCACAGCCTGCAGGTGAGCAGTGGGCAGTCCTACAGGAGATGGCAATCAATGATGCAGCCCCGTGATTCTGTGCTGCTTGGATCTGACTGTGTGAGAGCTTTTTAATATTCAAATTCTGTTTAAAAAAGAGAGGGCTGTGCAAATCCTGTCCTTAACATGGGGCAGGGCACCAATGAGGCTGTTGGACCAGATAAAAGACGAGGGTAAAGTCAGTGATCAAAACAAAGTGCTGCTCGATAGCATCTCTTTATTAGAGAACTTCAGAAGCACGGAATCATTAGAAGTAACTCTTAATTTTGTGTGCATATTTGTGCAGCAGGGAGGCCTTCATTGCCTGCCTGCAGCAGTTTATTAAGAGAAGGAATAATCCCTTCCTGTGCTCAGTTCTCTCACAGCGTTTGTGCCTTGCTACAAACATAGGTGTCTTCCCCTTGTTAGTTAGATGCTAAGGGCAAAGGCAGGAATTAATATCCCTAATTCAGAAGGGGAAGACAGGAGCAGGCTCTTGGCTAGCAAGTGAAATACT
The DNA here is from genome assembly GCF_905368555.1 of Meleagris gallopavo. Lineage (NCBI taxonomy): Eukaryota > Metazoa > Chordata > Aves > Galliformes > Phasianidae > Meleagris > Meleagris gallopavo. Next base: position 817,761 of record NC_139404.1, read on the forward strand.
ATTTTGGTTAAGATTAATTTTTACCCAATAATTATAAGCATATCTCAGTAATTGCAGGTCAGCAGCTCAGGCCTGGCAGTCTGCAGGAGCTGAAACACCTCTCATAGAATCCTGGAATCCCAGAGCTGTGGGAATGGGAGGGAACCTCTGCAGCTCCCCCAGTGCAGCCCCCTCCAGCAGTTCACCCAGGACTCTCTTAGCATCCCCAGGACCCCCGTAAGACCCCAAGATCCCTCCAGGACCCACCCCAGATGTCTGAGGACCCCCCCAGGACTCCCCTCTTCTCCTTGTTGCCCTCTGTCTCCACACTGATGGCCAGGATTTGAGAGGTGGCGAGGGGGGGATGGGATGGGACCCCCACAATGGGCTTAGAGACCCCCTGGTCAGTGTGAGCCCCCCACAGATGTGCTCAGGACCCCTCTGATGGCCTCTAGGATTCACATGGTCAGTGTGAGCCCCCCACTAAATGGGCTCAGGACCCCTCTGATGGCCTCTAGAACTCGCATGGTCAGTGTGAGCCCTCCCCAAATGGGCTCAGGACCCATCTGATGACTTCTGGGACCCCCATGGTCAGTGTGAGCCCTCCCCAAATGGGCTCAGGACCCATCAGATGACTTCTGGGACCCCCATGGTCAGTGTGAGACCCCCTCTAAATGGGCTCAGGACCCCTCTGATGGCCTCTGGGACCCCCACGGTCAGTGTGAGCCTCCCTCTGATGGGCTCTGGGACCCCCGTGGTCAGTGTGAGTCCCCCTCTAAATGGGCTCAGGACCCCTCTGATGTGCTCTGGGACCCCCATGGTCAGTGTGAGACCCCCAAAAAAGACTCAGGTCTTCCAGATGCACTCTGGGACCTCCATGCTGGGGGGGTGAGACCCCCAGTTTGGGCTCCTGGACCCCTACAATGGGCTCAGGGACCCCCATGATTGGTGTGAGATCCTCTTGGTTGGTGTGGGACCCCCCCCTTCCCCTCTTCTTTATCTGAGGACGTATCAAGCTGTAGACCGATATGTAGTATGAATAGGTAGAGATGGGCACCTCTGCTGGGCTGTGCATTGGCTGTGAGGGCTCTGCTTTGTGTGGCATTCTCAGTCCTACCACAGGCTGAAGACAGGGAGGATAGTGATGAATGAGCAACGTGTCTACGTGAAATTCTGGTGTTCAAATCAATGTTTTATTCATGGTGTGCAACTTCGAAAGGCGTCCTGGAGCTGCAGTGATGACTTGCAGGATTTCATAGAGAATTCTTCCTGGGTTATGTCCCTTGGTGTTACTGTCACTGAAGCAGCAGTTGGTTCTGGGCAGGGATGGGCCCAACGGTATGATGTTAATTTGGGAGCAGAGGAGGCTGCTCTGAGCTCATTTGTGCTCCTGTAATAAGGTCAGCTCTCAGTTCCTTCATTTCCTGCAGCTTTTGCTTATGGAACTGTGTTCTTGCACCAAAAGCCCACTTGTGTTTGCTGCGTGAGCTCTGTTTGTTTCACAGAAAACACAATTCCTGCTTTCCTCATGGCTTTGTGCTCTGTTTTTCCCAGTAATATTGAGCTAAGATTGCAGTGTAGCACCAAGGTAAGCACAGCTTTGCCTCAATGTTTGATCTTGGGAGATCAAGACTCAGCAAACCTGCAGAAGACAGATTCATATCTTGCTGTTTCAGGGCTTAATTGCTTGCAACAGGCCATACCTAGAGGAGCGCTCTGCACTGCCTGCTCTCATTGGTGTGATGCTGGGAGGGATTGGAGCGGAGTCAACCAGGGTTTGGCTGTCAGGATGGATGGAGAGCTGTTTGCTCAGAAGGGCTCCTCCACCATAAAGCTGAATTTCCTCTTGCTGTCAAAAATAGCATGACTCCAAAGGGCAGGCGTGATGCCAAGCTGAATTTGGAGAAGTGCATGTTAAGGAAGCCTGAGTCCTTCCAAGTTACAGATTGAGCAGGCTGGAAAGAAGTCAGAGCTTGGTGAAGAAGATCCTTCTGTACTTCCTGCCTTTAATTTTCTGTTGTGTTTTTATTTTTAACGTTGCCTTCCTGTGGCTCAATGGGCAGCTCCTGTGCAGGGAACACAGCTGGCAGTGAGGTCATGGCACTGCCCAGAGAGTTGCCTGTTCCCCATGCAGCACTGCTCCAGCTCCTCCCCTTTAATACTTAAAGCAGCCAAAAGGCTAGAAGCCCGTGCTGGAAGGTCATGGAATGGTTTGGGCTGGAAGAGCCTCTGCCAGGTCTTCAGAGCAGTGAGCAGAGACCCCCACAGCTCCATCAGTGCTCAGAGCCCTGAGCGTGGCTGTGTGCAGGGATGGGGCAGCAGCAGCTCTGTGAGCAACCTGTGCAGTGCCTCGCTGCCCTCAGCCCAAAGACCTTGCTCTTTACGCCCACTCTCAGTCTTCCTCTGTAGTTGGAAGCCATCTCCTCATGTCCTGTGACACAGAGGCTGCAAAAGAGTGCATCCCCTCCTTCCCCACAGCCTCTTTAGATACTGAAGGCCGCTCTCAGCTCTCCCTGCAGCCTTCCTTTCTCCAGCTGCACAGCCCCAGCTCTCAGCCTGTCCTCGCTGGGAGCATTTCCATCCCTGGGCCCCTCTTTGTGTCTCTCTCTCCTCTGGCCACACTCCACCAGGTGGGTGTCTGTCCTGTGCTGAGCAGTGCTCCAGGTGAGGTGCCCCAGCACAGAGCAGAGGGGCAGATCCCCTCCCTCACGCTGCTGGCTGCAGTGCTGTGGATGCAGGCAGGCTCTGCTTGTCTCTCGGTGCTGGGAGGGCACAGTGGTGCCTCGTGGTGCTGCCCTCAGCTGTCCCCCCACACAGGGCCTTTTTGGCAGGGCTCTGCTCCATCCTTCCATCCCCCAGCTCATGGTGAGGGGTTGCTATGACCCAAGTCAGACCTTGCGTTTGGATTTATTGAACCTCGTCAGTCTGATGTAGGATCCTGGGCTTAAATGCAGAGTGAAACTGAGAAAAAGCTCCTGAAGCTCTTGAGCAGCATCTGATTTCTGGAGATGCTGAGGATTTAAACCCAGGGAGGCGAAGGCTGCTGATGTTGCACTGCACCAACTGTGCTTCAGCACCAAAAGGTTGGAAGGAGCTGCAGGGCAAGTAGTCTGAGTGCTGCCAGCAGCTGTGCTCTGGGAGGTCACAGCAGTGAAATCCTTGAGAAGCCAAAGCCAGGCATGGCACAGCAAAAGGGAAGAAACAGCACGAGCAAGTTCAGAGTGCTGAAATGCATTCAGAAGATGGTAACGTCTAATTCATGCTCCATACAGCTTACATTAAAACCTTTTTCTTATTTTCTTCAGGATTTCTCAGTCTGATCAGGCTAAAATCCTAAACAGGAGCTGATGGGGAGGAGATTGGTGAACAGCTTTGCTGACAACTCGTTCCTTGTTCCTGCTCTTAAGCATGTAATGCTGTTCTGGTCGCCTCCTGTGCTGCAGCTGTGGAGTACTTGGAAAACCACAGACATCTCCACGACTTTGGTTCTTCCCTTTCTGAATGATGCACTTGCCTGTCCTTTGGCAAATAGCGTAGTGTAACTTTTGAAAGAATGAAGTGAAGCACGTCTGGGATGCACAGCGACCCAAACCCAGGGTTAGCAGAGTAGGGGAGGGACAGGGAGATCAGCAGACTGGGAACTGCTGGTGAGAGCCCAGCTGAGGGTGCAGAGATGGTGGAGGCCTGGGGCAGCTCCTGCTGGGGACAGGCTGAGAGCTGCGGGGCTGTGCACGTGGAGGAGAGAAGGCTGAGGGGAGTCTGAGCAGTGCTGGTGGATATCTGAAGGGTTGGGGTCAGGAGGAGGGGGCTGGGCTGTGTTTGGTGGTGCCCAGCACCAGGACAAGGGGCAGCGGGCACAGACTGGAGCTCAGGGAGTTGTGTGTGAGTGTGAGGAAGAGCTCTGTGCTGTGAGGGTGGCAGAGCCCTGGCACAGCTGCCCAGAGAGGTGGGGGACTCTCCTGTGCAGAGATCCAAACCTGCTGGGATGCTCTGTGGGGAAACTGCTGGGGGGTTGCACTTGGGGGGAGGCAGAGGTCCCTTCCACCCCCATAGCTCTGAGGTTCTGAGGTATGGCAAGGGGAGCGGACCAGGTGAACTCTGGAGATGCAGAATGAAAGAGACATGAGAGGAACTGATCCTGGAACAGAAATCTGTTGGCTTGTGCCCTTGTTAAGGTAAAAGCTGCTAACTGTAAGCTGTGCACAAACATCCTGGTTTTGTGTGAGTTTGCCGTGCCTCTAAGCCTTCCCGTGGACGATGCTGGGGGTGGTTGTGTGCCCCAGGACCACACAGCTGGGCTGTACCTCTTTCGTGCAATCCCAGAACGTTTTGGGTCGGATGGGATCTTTAAAGGCTGCCTGCAGTGAGCAGAAACCCCCACAGCTCCATCAGTGCTCAGAGCCCTGAGCGTGGCTGCGTGCAGGGATGGGGCAGCATCAGCTCTGTGAGCAACCTGTGCAGTGCCTCGCTGCCCTCAGCATGAAGACCTTGCTCCTTACATCCAATCTAAACCTCCCTCTGTTAGCTGGAAACCATCTCCCCCAATCCTATCACACAGAGCCTGCCCAAGAGCCCGTCCCCTTCTATCCTATAGCCCTCCCCCCCTTAGCCTTGTTTGCTGGAGAACTGAATCATTCTGGTTGTGCATCCCCCGTGGGTGTGTGCCAGTTGCAGAGATGGGAGCTCATGCTGGAGTGTGGGTGATGGTGTTTTTGCTTTCTGTTTCCTGGCTTTTTCAGAGCCAGCTTTAGTGGTTCTGTAGCTTGCCAGTGAGCATCGGGTTGAGTTTTGGAAGGCATTTCCTTAGCTGGTTCTGTGATAGCCCAATTGCTTGCTGATTTTATTTCAAGGTCTGTTTGAATGAGAAATACTCTTCCTTGAATGATGGTCAGAAGTGAAGCAAAGGAAAAGGGAGCAAGCAGGAGAACATGGCTTAAAAGTCCAGCAGCAGAGCAGTGCTTTCACCATGTGCACAGCTGGGGTAATTAACAAGTAGGATTGCTGGAAAGAAGCTGCCTTTTCTTGTGCAGCTTCTGTTGCACAACCAGACTTGGGACAACTGAATGATCCAGGATCTGGGGATAATGTTGGTGCTGAAAATCCTGGGGAATAAATGGCTGTGAGGCAGCAGCGTGGTGTTATGTATTAAACTGGCAGCTTTCCTCAGCCTGTTGGTTGCTGAGCAGCTCGGCACATCTTTAAAATGGATCATAGTTGACCGAAAGTGTCAGCTTGGGAGTGTGAATGAGCAGGATGTGACGTTGGTAAGGGGGGAAGTGAGTGGAAAGGCAGGGGATGGCTGCTGTAGATCACAAGGTGATGCTTGGCATGTTCTTAACACTGGGAAAGAAGCGTCAGGACAGCGTTTGGGGCTCTGGCAGCAAACGGTAGCCAGGGCTGCATCAGCAGAGGGGTGGCCAGCAGGGACAGGGAGGGGATTGTCCCCCTCTGCTCTGCCCTGGTGAGGCCCCATCTGCAGCACTGCGTCCAGGTGTGGGGCCTCCAGTACAAGAAAGACAGGGAGCTGTTGGAGAGGGTCCAGAGGAGCCACAAAGATGAGCAGAGGGCTGCAGCACCTCCCTACAAAGCCAGGCTGAGGGAGCTGGGCTTGTTCAGCATGGAGAAGAGAAGGCTGTGGGGTGACCTCGTATCAACCTTCCAGGACCTAAAGGGAGCCTACAGACAGGAGGAGAGTCAGCTCTTAGAAAGGGGAGATAACAGCAGGACAAGGGGAAATGGTTTGAAGTTGAGGGAGGGCAGATTGAGGTTGGATGTCAGGGGGAAGTTGTTTGCTGTGAGAGTGGTGAGGTGCTGGACCAGCTGCCCAGAGAGGCTGTGGATGCCCCGTCCATCCCTGGAGGTGTTCAAGGCCAGGTTGGATGGGGCCCTGGGCAGCCTGGGCTGCTGTGAAATGTGGAGGTTGGTGGCCCTGCCTGTGGTGGGGGGTTGGATCTCCATGGTCCTTGAGGTCCCTTCCAACCCAGCCGTTCTGTGGTTCTGTGACTGGGGCCATCAAGACAACGACTGGGGCCTCGCAGCCTACTGCAAGTGGTTTTTGGTAGGCCGCAGCATTGAGGCCATAAAACACAGCCCTGGATTTCAGGCTGCACTGGGCCGCGTGCTGCTCACACCCAGCTGCTCCTGAGCTGCAGGTGGAACTGCTGAAGGAGTTCACATCCAGCTCACAAAGCATCCTGCAGCCTCTGCCATCGCAGCACGCTGTTGTGTGCATGGGGCAGCTCCTCTCAAACACCACACAGTGCTCGGCCAACAGCTTGAAATAGCTCCTGGTCTCGGTTACTGCTATAATTACCCGTGTCATTTCATCTGTCTCATGATTTGCATATCGTTTTGCAGATGTCCAGATGGAGAGGAAGATAAATTTGCAGTCGTTCTGAACCTGAATTTGCGAAGAACTCGGTTTTTAAAGTGAAATTTGCTGCTGAGGGTTTGGCACGCAGAGCAGGGGCTGAGGTCAGCACTGAGTGCAGAGGAGCAGCACGTGTCCCACCCTGCTGTTAGCAGAAAAGGGTGGTCGTATAAAGATGTTAATGGAAGATGAATTGCTGATGGAAGAGCTGTGGTCCTGCAGTCCAAGGACTGTGATAAGGCAGCTGCTGCTGGATGCCAGGCAGTGCTGTTGCTGCAGCAATGCTGTCAGCCTGCAGGTTACCTGGAGGACCTTTAAATCGTTGTCTGAAACACCATTTTGCTACTGTGGGATGCATTGAGACCAGTGCTGGGTCAGGAAGGGGAACCTTTCAGCTTTGGTGGGGCAGGAGTCTTTGTGCTGTTAAACAGGATGATGGAGTTGATAGAGGAGTTTGGGTTTTGCCCACAGATCAAATGGTGCCTGGGCAGCTGTTCAGCTTTTGGCAATTTCTGTGAAGTTTTGGGTGATCTGAAAACACGCAGGGAATGAAATTCCCTTTTGACAGTGGCACGAAGAGGCAGCAGAAGCTTGAGGAGGGAACTGAAGGGAGAGAACTGGTCGTAACTCTGAGTTATATGGCAATAGATCCCCAAATTATCTGTTAGTTTCCTTTGCTGATGTGTTGTTTACTGCCTCAGTGTGCTGCTGTGGGAATCCTGAGCTTCCTATGGCACTGCTGAGCCTCAGAGGGGTGGCTGGATGGATGATGTGTGTGCTGGAAGGCAAGGAAGTGGAAAAGAGCAACAACTGTGGGACTGGTTTTAGGGTTGCCTGTGGCCTATGAGTGGGATGAGGGGTTTTAAGGATTAAAATCAGCCTGGAAGGTCTGAAGTGATGATCCAAGTCCATGATGCTCGTGTGTGCACTGCAGCCCTGGCTGAGGGCCTTTCCTTAGGAGTTTTCTCTGTTTGTGAGGGGATTTCCCAATGAGAGACATGCACAGAGCGTGGCTCACAGCTTTAAGGTGCTGGAGCTGACAGCAGAGTATTGCAGAGCTGTGAGCAGCTGACTGCTCTGGGGAGGCTGAAGCCTTGGGGAGCTTTCCAGGACACAGTGGAATCATAGAATCCTTAGAGCTGGAAGGGAATTCTGAGAGCCATCCGTCCCAACTCCCTGCAATGCACAGGGACAACACAGCTCCATCAGGCTGCCCAGGGCCTGATCCAGCCTGGCCTTCAAAGCCTCCAGGGATGGAGCATCAACCACATCTCTGGCAAGCCGTGCCAGTGCCTCACCACCCTCACTGTGAAAGACTTTTTCCTTACATCCAACCTAAATCTCTCCACACTTGAAGCCGTTTCCCCTTGTTCTACCAACACAGACCCTGCTCAAGGGTCTGTCCCCTCCTTTCCTGCAGCTCCTTGTTAGATACAGGCTGCTCTCACATCACCTCGCAGCCTTCTCTTCTCCAGCTGCACAGCCCCAGCTCTCAGCCTGTCCCATGAGAGCTGCTCCGTCCCTGAGATTATTTTTGTGAGAGAAGAGCAAAGGTGAAGAAGAAAAGCAAGGAAGAAAAAGAGAAAGGTGTTTTTAGTAATTTTATATCTATTTGGTAACGTGGCTGATGAAACACTGTAAATCTGCAGGCTCTTGGATTCCTTTACATTTTGCTCATGCTGAAGTTCCTCAGGTGCTTTGCCAGCCTTTCCCTGCGCAGCAAAAGTGTTCCAATCCCTTCTGACAGCTGTTTGAAAGGCTTTGAAGCTGGAAGTCATTAAGCAATGATGAGCAATGGATTTATCAGCCCTTCATTCCTCGTATAACAGCTTCATTATTTGCTGGACAACTGAGAGCTCCTTTTTTCAGGGATATGAAGCCACGGAGCAGGCGGCGATGGGCAGTGGGATTGTTTGTCCTTGGTGCTGGGATTCCAGCCCAGACTGACCAGAACTGAGGTTGGAGTGACGCTGTGCTGCCTGCAGGGCCAAAAGTGGGGCTGGATGGGATCTTTAAAGGTCGCCTGGTCCCACTGCCTGCATGAGCAGAGACCCCCACAGCTCCATCAGTGCTCAGAGCCCTGAGCGTGGCTGTGTGCAGGGATGGGGCAGCAGCAGCTCTGTGAGCAACCTGTGCAGTGCCTCGCTGCCCTCAGCCCAAAGACCTTGCTCCTTACGCCCACTCTCAGTCTTCCTCTGTAGTTGGAAGCCATCTCCTCATGTCCTGTGACACAGAGGCTGCAAAAGAGTGCATCCCCTCCTTCCCCACAGCCTCTTTAGATACTGAAGGCCGCTCTCAGCTCTCCCTGCAGCCTTCCTTTCTCCAGCTGCACAGCCCCAGCTCTCAGCCTGTCCTCGCTGGGAGCATTTCCATCCCTGGGCCCCACTTTGTGCCTCTCTCTCCTCTGGCCACACTCCACCAGGTGGGTGTCTGTCCTGTGCTGAGCAGTGCTCCAGGTGAGGTGTCCCAGCACAGAGCAGAGGGGCAGATCCCCTCCCTCACGCTGCTGGCTGCAGTGCTGTGGATGCAGGCAGGCTCTGCTTGTCTCTCGGTGCTGGGAGGGCACAGTGGTGCCTCGTGGTGCTGCCCTCAGCTGTCCCCCCACACAGGGCCTTTTTGGCAGGGCTCTGCTCCATCCTTCCATCCCCCAGCTCGTACTGATGGTTGGGGTTACTGGGGGTGCAAGACTTAACGTGAGCTTTCTTCTGAAATGGGGTAACGTGATGCTGGGCTCAGCTCTGAGCTCCATGCAGGGCAGCCTGGGCTGACCCTGGGCTGTGCCAGGGTGGGGGCTGAGCAGGTTGAGTGCAGCCCAGCTCTGTGCCAGCCCTGCACTCCAGGAGCTGTTCCTCTACTGGCTGCCTTGCTGCCTCCATAGCGATCGGGGCCCCAGGCTGGATGTGAAATACGTCTATTGTTGCTGCAATTATTCTTGGAACAAGTGAAAATGACCTTTTAGGTTTCCTTGACAACCTATAACTTTCTTTTGAAGTGATGTCAAGAAAACAAACGTGTTCTTGACTGAGGTACAAGTCTCACAGCTGAGTCTGAGGGCTGCAGAGCAAAGGGGCTGTTAACCCCTAATGCAGTAGGGCAGGGGTAATTAAAAAGAGTTCATTACAAGTTTATCTGGTGGCCAGTGATGGCTTTGCAGAGTGTGTGTCACATACAGCCTAACTCCCTGTTCTGTTTGAATAAAGGGATGTGTGGCAGCTTGTTTGGAAAAGTTGTTGACCCTCAGTTCCCTCTGGTTAACAATAACTTTCTAACGTTATTTTTTTTTTCCAGGATAGACAGAGGGAATTCACACTGGATGAAGATAATTATCTGAAGCTGGGTGTATTCCAGGAACCATAACCCAAATGTTTCTCTGTCTGTGGAGAAGATCTCACGTTTGAAATCACTTCTACTGAAGGTACTGCATCTGCCTTTCCTTTTAGCTGGAGTGGCTGTGAGTGAGATTGTTCTTCGTATTCAATACCTGGAGGAATTTGAGAGGGACCTGTGGTGCTGCTGGGAGGCTCCTGGTGAGGTTCTGTGATCTAATACAGCAAAGACAAAGAGCTCTTACATGAATGAAGGTTTCCCAGAGGGACTGGGCTGTGAGTGGTGGTGTCTCCTATGGCAAAGCACTCGTTCTGTTCAGCCTGTGAGAAGGCATTCTTAAAGCTCCCACAAGGGCTTGGGAGAGTTGTATAGGTGATCTGTGAACAGAGGTGCTGCTGGAGCTGGTCATGGTTGGAACAGCTTGTCCACAGAGGTTGTGGGTGCCCAGTTTCTGGAGGCATTCAGGGCCGTGGGATCATGAGCAGCCTGACCTGATCCCCTCCAACCAAAGCTGTTTCATGATAGCTTTGGTAGCTGCCACACCTGCTGGTTTGAAACAGGAGAAAATGGTTCTAGAAGCCATTTAAAAGCTGTAGCACGTGGGTGGTAACAAGATATTTGTGGTCATCTGTGCCAGCAAAATATAGAGAAATAGAAAACAGTTGGCAGTCACAGTGCAGCCCACTGACAAGCACTGTTGTTGTGGAAATGTAGCTGGCTCAGGGCTGGGATCTGCTCCCACCGGGGACATGGGGGGAGATCAGCAGTGTGAGGGGACACTGCCAGTCATCAGCTGAGTGCTTTGTTCTGAACCAGAGTGGCTGCAAAGCGTTTGGGTGGGGAGGGGGGGGATGACAGGGGGTGTCCCTTACAGACCTCCTTCCTGAGAGCTGCTCTCACAAACCCACAAAGTGTTTGAGGAGAGCAGAGCTTTGGGACTCCGTAATCTCCTATGGCAGTAAGTTCCACAGGGTTTTTTCTTCCTGTGTGGACCCTAATCATAATTAATGCTTGGTTCTGCCTGTTTTATAATTGGATGCTCGATATCTTTGACGTGACTCCATTCTTTGGCTTGTAGGAAGCTGTAAATATCCCTTCAGTTCATCTCCTCAATCCCATTTGTGCCTTTCTTGATCTCTGCTGTTTTTCTGAGCTGAACTCATCCATCAAACTGAGCTGAATGCATCTTCCCTGGGAAGCTGTGCGTGTTCTACTTCTGCTCAGTCTCTTTCAGGAGGCGCTGCTCCGACCAGCTGTACTTGTTCCAGCTCTGTTGGCTCTTCTGACAGAAGCAAACCAGACCGGCGCTCGAGATGCAAACACACGATAGTCAGAAGTGATGTCATCCCTTCTGTTTACTTGCTTATTATTCTTCCTTGTGATAACTCCTGATGCTCCTTGTTCCCTCTTGTCCTATCACTCTCATCCTGTTTCTAAGCTCCCTTTATGAGGGGAGGTCTCCGTGCAGCTGTCCAATCTCCAGGCTGTACTCCCCTCCCTCAGCCTGCCCCACACAGAGCTGCTGCGGCGTGGGTTGAAGAGAGGGAACAATTTCTAGCCCTGCAGAGAAGGACCTGGGGGTCCTGGTGGGTGAAAAACTGAACAGGAGCCAGCAGTGTGATCTTACAGCTCGGAAAGCAAATGGTGTCCTGGGCTCCATCAGCAGAGGGGTGGCCAGCAGGGACAGGGAGGGGATTGTCCCTCTCTGCTCTGCCCTGGTGAGGCCCCATCTGCAGCACTGCGTCCAGGTGTGGGGCCTCCAGTACAAGAAAGACAGGGAGCTGTTGGAGAGGGTCCAGAGGAGCCACAGAGATGAGCAGAGGGCTGCAGCACCTCCCTACAAAGCCAGGCTGAGGGAGCTGGGCTTGTTCAGCCTGGAGAAGAGAAGGCTGTGGGGTGAGCTCATTGCAGCCTTCCAGGACCTAAAGGGAGCCTACAGACAGGATGGGAGTCAGCTCTTGGGAAGGGGAGATAACAGCAGGACAAGGGGAAATGGTTTGAAGTTGAGGGAGGGCAGATTGAGGTTGGATGTCAGGGGTAAGTTGTTTGCTGTGAGAGTGGTGAGGTGCTGGACCAGCTGCCCAGAGAGGCTGTGGATGCCCCGTCCATCCCTGGAGGTGTTCAAGGCCAGGTTGGATGGGGCCCTGGGCAGCCTGGGCTGCTGTGAAATGTGGAGGTTGGTGGCCCTGCCTCTTTAGGGAGTGTTAGATCTTCATGATCCTTGAGGTCCCTTCCAACCCAAACCATTCTGTGATTTTGTGTGATTCTTCCCAGAGCAGTCAGCACTGGCACAGGGCAGTTGGGGGGGTCCTCTGTTCCTTGGGGGTGTTCCAGAACCGTGGGGATGTGACACTTGGGGTCGCAGTGGGATGGGGTTGGAGTTTGACTTGATGATCTTAGTGCTTTGTTCCAACCTTCGTGCTTTTCTTTAATATCAATCAAATATGCAAAATCCCAGTTGGGGATTTCAGGTGAACCATCGATCTGTCCTTGTCTGTCTGTACATTTTCAGCTGTGTGTTCACAAATTGCATAACAGTTTGCTTTAAGCAAACTTTCTGTAGTCGGACTTGAAGTTCACCAGATGAAACGGTGGCTTTGATTCCCTGCAGTAGTTGTTTAGCAGCTGTGTTTTAAAGCTGTAAAGCTCTTTGAATACTGTCTAGCTCCAGTGATCTGTTGTCATCCGACTCACAGGTGTGTTCTGAACCTCTCTTTATCAATTCTACAATCAGAGGAAACCTCTCCTTTCACAAAAAAACATTATTCATGCTTACAGAGAGACAAAAGAATGAGAATTTCATATTAAAAAGTGGAGTGAAAGCCTCATAGAAGCCAGTTCATTTCAGGAATCCGTGCCTGGTAAGTCTGGAGAGGCTGAAGGATGTGAGACCCAGAGAGGATCTCCACCCGTGGTACAGTGCTGACACTTTTCCTTCGTGTTTTCACTAAAGAGAAGTCTAAAGAAGGACTCAGGAACGTTCTCTTTTTGGAAACATGCAGGATAATGTACTGCTCTCAGCACTTCCATGTGTTTCCACTTAGTTACTAAGTGGAAAACGTTCAGTCTTTTATTTTATCAGGAACGGGCTTAAATAAGCTTAACTAAGGAGTCTGTAAATCTCGGTCATTTCCTCCCAGTTTCCAGGAGGAGATGCCAGCACTCATTTCTGGTCCTCCAATGGATGTTTTTGCTGATCTTGTTGTATTGAGAGCATTCTGGAAGGTAGGAGATGGGTGTGCTGTGCATGTGCCCATGTGCAGATAGCAAAGCTCAGGGCAGCTCTGCCAGTGGTACAGCAATAATGCCAGACAAAACAATGCAGATGTGGAAGACCCAAATTCTCTCAATCCCTTTCCAGCCTCGAGGGTCTCTTTCCAGCCTTGAAGGTGATTCTGTGGTTCTGTTCATGGTTCCATGACTTCAGAACACACACAGTTAGAGGACTCTGTTTTTCTTCATGTTGTTAATCATCTACCCCAGAGTCTGTGCTGTCACAGGTTGCTTTGTGTGTTGTGCTGGTTCGTGTCTGAAGCCTCTGCATACTTTCTAAATATTAAAAAATTCCTGCAGTGTAGTGTTGGCAAATAGAGAGTCTTTGAGTGACAGCTTAATTCTACAGCAGTTAATCTTCAGAAATGACATTGCATGGTTAGAGGGAAGTCGTCTCCTGACATCCTTAGGCTTTTCCCCATGGTTGGATGCTGCAGCTCAGAAATAACGTAGGCCCTTTGTGGAGGGTCTTCAGATGTCTGCAGCTGCGTGTGGGGTGAGCACCAGCACCTGTGATGTGGATGTCAGGACAAAGGCACACTGCAGATGTTGGACCCTCACCTTAACTGTAAGCATAGCATGCCATTGCATACCATCTCTGCAGGTGTCTGATACCCACCATTAACACGGAGTCACAGAATGGTTTGGGTTGGAAGGGACCTCAAGAATCATGGTGCTCCAACCCCCTGCTGCGTGCAGGGCCACCAACCTCCACATTTCATAGCAGCCCAGGCTGCCCATCCAACCTGGCCTTGAACACCTCCAGGGATGGACGGGGCATCCACAGCCTCTCTGAGCAGCTGTTCCACTCACCACTCCCATAGTAAAGAACTTCCCCCTGACATCCAACCTCAATCTTCCCTCCTTCAACTTCAAACCATTTCCCCTTGTCCTGCTATTATCTACCCATTAGTTTATTTTAATAACCCAATAGAAAGGTGGTGGCTGGAAACATTTCACCATCTGTTCCTGTGTGGAATGACCAGGCTAATGAGATGTGGCTCCTCGGAGGTGTGCGTGTCATCCTTCTTGCCCACAGAGCAGGGGGAGGTAGAGGAGACGTATCACTGCCTGGAGTGCTCTGCAGGGTGAGAGATGAGTTTATGGACAGTCTTAATCCTGCTGCAGGATTGCCAAAGCTCCTCTTGCTCAGTGCCCATCTGTAGGATCATCCCACTTCTGTACTCTTTCTTGTTGCCTTTTGCACTGCTGAGGGCAATCTGTGGACTGGACAAGCGTCACAGAATGAATCATAGAATGGCCTGGGTTGAAAAGGACCACAATGATCACCCAGTTTCAACCCCCTGCTATGGGCAGAGCCACCAACTTCCATATTTAATACCAGACCAGGCTGCCCAGAGCCACCTCCAGCCTGGTCTTGACTGCCTCCAGGGATGGGGCATCCGCAATCTCCTTGGGCAACCTGTTTCCATCTCTTACAGTGTAAATTTCAATTGCTTTAAAACAACAAGAACGCAAACCTCGACCCCAACGTGTTCATCATCATTCTGATTTAGCTTTTTTCTTCTTTCTCCTTGTTGTCTGAGGAAGGAAAGTGAAACTTGAGCAGCGATGTAACAGAGATTGTTTTGGATACATCCACGTCTCTCAGTGGCCCCTTGGTATCTCAGGCCAATTTTGCTTCTACTACAAATAAAGACAGGCTGCTGGTTGTGGATAGCAGCTCGCTGAGGAAATACCCAGTTAAGGAAAGATTATTTTAAGCTGTTCACAGCTGTTAATCTCTACAACATCCTTGCACTGCTGAGGATGTACCCAGTTTTACAAAATTGGACATTGAACCGTGGGGACCATAAGTGAATGTTGGTAGATGGCAGGAATGAGGTTTTCTGTGATGTGAGGTTAGGTGAAGGAATGACAAGTTGTCAGAAAGGAGCACTGTTATTAAAATATAGGAAATTCAAGTTCATTTTGAGTAAGTAGTTATGGTCTAGTCCTTCGTGCTTCTTAATTGCTTTGTGTTTGGTGGCTGAAGCCCTCCACAAAGTGCTGCCATGTCAGTAAGCACAAGATGTGGATCTGACCCTGCAGCTCAAATCCAGTCTTCCTCCTACCGCTTCCCAGACTGTCACTAAACCACGGCCATTCGTGATGTCCCTTAGTGCCACGTCCACATGTCCCTTCAGTGCCCCCAGGCATGAGATCCACCCTGCTGCCCTCTGCACCCATTTTGTGAGCAAATTCTTCCTGATCTCCACTCTGAACCTCCCTTGGCACGACTTGAAGCCGTTTCCTCACATCCTTTCACCTGTATCCCGAGAGGAGAGGCAGGCACTCATCTCATTATAAATTCCTTTCAGGCAGTTGTAGAGAGCGATGAGGTCTCAGCCTACTCTTTTTCAAACTGGACAGCTCCAACTTTCTCATCTGATCCTCATATCTTATTTTCTAATACCTCCACCAGCCTCGTTGCTTTGATTGAGCAACTTGTGTTTACAATCTTTCTTGTAGAGAGAGACCCAAAGCTGTAGGGTTGCCATGAAAGCTGTTGGGTTGCCGTGATGGAGCTGTTGGGTTGCCATGATGGAGCTGTAGGGTTGCCATGATGGAGCTGTAGGGTTGCCATGAAGAGCTGTAGGGTTGCCATGATGGAGCTGTAGGGTTGCCATGAAGAGCTGTAGGGTTGCCATGATGGAGATGTGGGGTTACTTTGAAGAGCTGTAGGGTTGCCATGATGGAGCTGTAGGGTTGCCATGATGGAGATGTGGGGTTACTATGAAGAGCTGTAGGGTTGCCATGATGGAACTGTAGGGTTGCCATGATGGAACTGTAGGGTTGCCATGAGGAGCTGTAGGGTTGCCATGATGGAGCTGTAGGGTTGCCATGATGGAGATGTGGGGTTACTTTGAAGAGCTGTAGGGTTGCCATGATGGAGCTGTAGGGTTGCCATGATGGAGATGTGGGGTTACTATGAAGAGCTGTAGGGTTGCCATGATGGAGCTGTAGGGTTGCCATGAAGAGCTGTAGGGTTGCCATGATGGAGCTGTAGGGTTACTGTTAAGAGCTGTAGGGTTGCCATGATGGAGATGTGGGGTTACTATGAAGAGCTGTAGGGTTACCATGATGGAGCTGTAGGGTTGCCATGATGGAACTGTAGGGTTACTATTAAGAGCTGTAGGGTTGCCATGATGGATCTGTGGGGTTACTATGAAGGGCTGTAGGGTTGCCATGATGGAGCTGTAGAGTCGCCATGAAGAGCTGTAGGGTTACCATGATGGAGCTGTAGGGTTACTGTTAAGAGCTGTAGGGTTGCCATGATGGAGATGTGGGGTTACTATGAAGAGGTGTAGGGTTACCATGATGGAGCTGTAGGGTTGCCATGAGGAGCTGTAGGGTTTTGCCATGATGGAGCTGTGGGGTTGCCTATGCAACGCAGTGCTTGAAGGCTGGGCTCACCAGCACCAACTACAGGAGAAGCAGTTCTTTTCCAATCCTGCTGGCCACACTATTGCTGACACAAGCCAAGATGCCATTGGCCTTCTTGGCTACCCAGGCACGCTGCTGGCTCGTGTTCAGCTGCCAATCAACACCCCCAGGTGCTTTTCCTCCCTCAGCTTTCAACTGCTTTGCCCAACACCTGCAACTCTGTGTGGGGTTGGTGTGACTGAAGCGTGACACAGTTTGAGCTGGTTTCACGCTGTACAGCCCAGCAATCCAGACTATTCAGACCCTTCTGAAGCCATCATAGAACCTCGTGAGACTGCAAGGACTGTTGAGTCCAACTCCTCGCTCTGCACAGCGTCACCCAAAACACAAACCTTGTCTGTCCAAATGCTCCCTGAGCTCTGTCATTTTGGGGCCATGCTCACCGTGCTGGTGAACCTGTTCTATGCCCACTGCCCTCTGGTGCAGAACCTTTCCCTCACCCCCACCTGAACCTCCCTGAGCTCCCTCCCTGATCCTCAGTTGCGTGTTGTACACAAACTTAGTTGGTGTTTGCCTTCAAGTCCTGCATCCAGATCATTGATGAAGGCATGGAAGAGAACTGTCCCAAAAATGGAGCCCTGCAGAACCCCAGTAGAGTGGTCCACCCCATCCACCAGCTTAGTGTAACCCTATTGACTACAAAACTCTGAGCTCAACCCAGGAAGTTATGTTTTTGGCTAGCTGTATGCTGAGCAGTTTGTCCAGAAGAATGCTGTGAAGCCTTGCTGACAACCAAAAGGATGACATCAGCTGGCTTTCCGTGGTCAGCTAGGAGGGCAACCCATCATACAAGAAGGCTAAATTGGTTCAACAGGACCTTCCCCTCATGAACCCATGTTGGCTGTGACCAATGACTGCATTGTCTTTCAGGTGTTTTGCACCAAGGTGAGACTGGCAGGCCTGTAATTAATTACCAGGGTCTTCTTTCTTGCCCCACTTGAAAACTGGGACATTTGTCAGCTTCTATAGAGTCACAGATTGATTAAGGTTGGAAAAGACCTCTAAGGTCAAATCCAACCATCAGCCCATCCCCACCATGCCTTCTGAACCATGTCATTAATTGCCACATCTGTGTGTTTCTTCCAGTTGACTGGGACCTCTCTAAATCATCTCATGATGACATCAAACAGCTCTTTGAGTACCCTGGAATAAATCCCGTTGGGCCCCATAGATTTACACCCATCCAGCTGGAGCAGAAATCCTGCACAAGTTTCAGGTTCACTGGGGGTTTATCATTCCACAGTCTTGCTCCTCCACCTGAGGATCTGGGAGTGCCAGGACCCATCTTAGGTATTGAAGACAGAGCAGCAAGCTGGTTAAATGGAGAAACTTTGGGCAGTTCACTAAAAGTGAGTGGAAATATCTGTTCTTAATAGCAGAGTTTTGTACCTGGGAAGTTAGGAGGGAGGGTTAAAAACTGGATGAGTTCCTTGCTACACTAAGGCAGGAGGAACTGATTCATCCCTTTGGTGTACATCCCTTTACTGACCTGATGTCTCTCTGTCCTAAGATGGAGGTGGTCTGGGTGTTGTAGCTTGGTGAATGCTGAACACAGTGCTGTTCTTTAGGCTTCAGGATATAGAAATGAGGGCCTGCTGATCTGAGGGCTGGGACCTCCTCAACAGCAAAGCATGCACGTGAAAAACACTTCCCTCCTGCAGAGACCAAGCTGAGCTCTGTAAGAATATTCAGCAGTTCTGCAGGAGGAAACAAACAAGCAGACCACGTGATTATTCAGCCTACATGGGTTTGTTCCTTCCCCTGCTCTGAGCAGAAAATAGTGTCCTGGCCTCTGAGGAAGAGGCTTGTGCTCCAGAAAGGGCCACTTCTGCTTTTGTCCTCATTCAGTTACAGCTGTGCTCTGTTGGCTTTCACAGTGACCAAGCTGCTCGTGGTGAGCAGGGTGTGCTTCCTTTCCTCATCTCCCATGACTGACTTCCCTACCTGGCTCTGTTTGATGTTATGTTTCCAAAAGTGGCCTCTGCAGAAGAGTGAAGTGTGCTTTTCAGTTGCAGAGAGCCCTTTCCTTTGTGCTGGATGGAAGGGCCTGGGAGCCCTCTGCTTTGTAAGAGCACAAGGTTGTGTTAACCAACCCCATCCAAACCCAAGGCTGTGGCACAGATCTGCATTGTATGCTTTATACGTTTTAAAATCAGCAGAATCCCCTTCTCCGTGGTCTTCATTCCTGGAAATCTGCATATTTTTTATTCTTATTTTTTGCCTTTAGAGGTACAAGGTGCCCCAGCTTGATTTAATTTCCTGCTTTTCCTTTCTTGGGCTGTGCAGTGCCACATGGAGCAAGGGAAGGATTGGCTCCCCATCTTCCTCTGCTTCTTCTGATGTATGGTGACCTTGCTTTCCTTAACTTCAGCAGTGAGTTTAGTGCTTAGCATTTATGCTATTTAGAAGTTCCTCAGCTTTGTTTCCTACTCTATAGGTTCATTTCCTAACACCAGAAACAGACTTTATTTCTTGTCCTGCATCCTGGCTCTACGAGACCACCCCATCCCTTCCACGTGGGATGGCTGCAGTGCCTGGGAGTCCTGCTGAGCAGCAGATGCTGCTGTGGTTCCTCAATGAAGTTCAGTTCTCTCTGGGGACATCTCATTTCTTAGGAGCACTTCTGTTCCAACAGTCCATGTGACCTGAAGAGATCATTGAGTCCAAGTCCTCTGCTAAAGCAGGTACCCTACAGTGGGTACCAGATCCCCACTCAGTCTTTTCTCCAGGCTAAACAACCCCAGGTCACTCAGTCTTTCCTCATACAGGAGATGCTTCAGGCCCTGTATCATCTTTATGGCCCTCCACTGGACCCCTTCTAGGAGATTCCTGTCTTTTTTGGAACTGGGGAGCCCAGAACCAGACACAGTATTCTGAATGTCCAAGCAGCACAGCCCTGTAGCTCAAAACACCTCTGGACAGGTTCTGGGTTGAGGAAGAAGAGTGCAGCGAAGGCAGAGGACAGCTCTTTGGCTTCCCCTGTGACTTGGACAGCTTTTCTTAATAGAACCATGGAAAATTATGGGAAAAAAGATGGAGTGGACTGATTGATAAAGGGCTTATCTTCCAAAGGTAGGATTTACACGTGTCGTCCATGCACACATAAGCCATTGTCATGGTTTCATGGTTTTTTATCAGCATTCCACATCTTATACGTGGAATATATATGTATTTAGGTTAGCTGTGCACCCAAACATTCCTTAGATGAAGGCCTTTTATGTCAGTTTTTCTCTTGATGAATTTACAGCTAAGCACAGTTAGTTAAAAATATCTGAAGAACAGTTTGTAATGAACACACGATACGGCCAAGCAGCGTTGCTGGGAGGGTGTCACGTAGGTTGGAAATGCAGATGGCTGCTCTGAACTCAGAAATTCATTTAAGAGCATTTTCAGTAGCTGGATGGGGCAGATGCAGAAGCTTTTGCTTATTGCTGTAATGCTGAAATTTAACTTTTTTTTTTTTAATATCAAGAATATTGAAAGCTTAGATTAGAAACTGCTTCTTTCTGCCAGAATTTGTGCTATTTTTGGCAGGGGATTTGTTCCCAAAAGGCTGGGATCAGCCCACACTGATCAATCTGACACTTGGGCAGGTTTCTAGGCTCAGCCTTTGTTTGCACAGCTCCTGGCCTGCCAGTTCCTTGCAAAACCCATGGCCTGGTACTCATATGTGGCTGTCCGAGCGGCCTGAGGCTGCGAGTTTGGCTGAAATGGCCAATCCTGGATGTCTGAAGGGAGCTTTCTATGTCTGTTGTGGTTTTTTAGCTGTGGTCAAGATCCTGCTTCTGTTTCTAATGGGATCCAGCTCATGCATTTGTAAGATCTTGGAATGGCTTGGATTGAAAGGGTCCTTAAAGAGCAAAGAACTATGGTGTGTTTGGGTTGGAAGGGACCTTATGGATCACAGAGCTGTAGAGTGGTTGGCTTGGAAGGGACCTTATAGATCATGGAGCTGTAGAATGGTTGTGTTGGAAGGGACCTAATGGATCATAGAACCATAGAATGGTTGGGTTGGAAGGCACTTTAATGATCACAGAGCCGTAGAATGGTTGGGTTGGAAGGGACCTTATCGATCACAGAGCCATTGAGTGGTTGGGTTGGAAGGGACCTTAATGATCATAGAGCTGTAAAATGGTTGGTTGGAAGGGACCTTATGGATCATAGAGCTGTAGAGTGGTTGGATTGAAAAGGACCTTATGGATCATAGAGCTGTAGAATGGTTGGATTGAAAAGGACCTTATGGATCATAGAGCTGTAGAGTGGTTGGATTGAAAAGGACCTAATGGATCATAGATCCATAGAGTGGTTGGGTTGGAAGGACCTTAATGATCATGGAGCTGTAGAATGGTTGTGTTGGAAGGACCTTATAGATCATGGGGCTGTAGAATGGTTGGGTTGGAAGGGAGCTTATAGATCACAGAGCCATTGAGTAGTTGGGTTGGAAGGGACCTTAATGATCATAGAGCTGTAAAATGGTTGGGTTGGAAGGGACCTTAATGATAGAGCCATTGAGTAGTTGGATTGAAAGGGACCTAATGGATCATAGAGCCATACAATTATTGGGTTGGAAGGCACTTTAATGATCATAGGGCTGTAGAATGGTTGGGTTGGAAGGGACCCCTCATCCCCACCCCCACCATGGGCTCAGTGCTCCCAAGCTGAGGCTGCTCAGGGCCCCATCCATGGCCATGGGCACCTCCAGGGCTGGGGCACCCACAGCTCTGGGCAGCAGTGCCAGGGCTGCACTGCCTCTGGGTGAAGGATTTCCCCTCAGATCTCACCCCAGTCTCCCCTCTTTTAGTTTAAAGCCATTCCTCTGTGTCCCATTGCCTGTGTACAGAGCTGCTCTCCTGTTTGTCAGCTCCCTTTAAGTACTACAGGGCTGCACTGAAGTCTCTTTGGAGCCTTCTTCAAGCTCAGCTTCTTATAAGATGTGGGATCTCTGCCTCAAAATGCTGAAGTCCAAAGCCAGCTGGTGAATGGGGCAGAGTTGTAGGGGGAAGGATGAAGCTGGAGGAGGGCCTCAAGAAGAGGTTGGTAAGGATGGATCTGGGCATTGCCTTGTTCTGATATCATGAATGACCTGTGAAGGTGTGCTGGGGAAACTAGGTGAAAAGAGCAGCTAGTATTGGTACAGCTCCCACAGAGAAAGGTCAGGATAACCAGGAGGCAAGTGATTGGGAAGAAAGAAAGGGATGGGGTGAAAATGAGTAACATAAAGCTCTCAATTTAGTGACAGCTGTTTGAAGGCAGCGCAGTGTCCCAGAACTGGTGTTTGGCTCTGCTCTGCTGCAGATTGTTGTAAAATGGCCACATGAAGCCTTCTGTGGAGGAGGAGGATGGTGAGGAGGGCTCACTTGCAGCAAATACTTAATAGAATGTGTAGGAGGAAATGGTGACTTCAGTTGCTATGTTTGGCTTTGGTTTATAGTACCTTTTGCCACTTCTCTTACTGGTAAACAGCCATAAGTCCCAGTTGGAACAGCTATAAAATGTGGAGCCCACAGGCTGACACATGTGCAGGTTGTTGAGCATCGTCTGTTTCAGGATGGATGGGAACAGAACTTATTTTACAGACTGGATTTTGGCTGCCCAGCCTTGCAGCCTTTAGGCGATACAAACCACGAGTCTCTACACTCTGCTGATTGTAGAAGCATGGGATGACTTGGCCTGCAAGGTCCTAAAAGCCCATCCTGCCATGGCAGGGACACCTCCCATAGAACAGGCTGCCCAAAGCTCCATCCGCAGCCTTGGGCACCTCCAGGGGCCTCCCCACCCTCATGGCGAAGTATTTCTTCCTTATATCTAAGCTAAATCTCCCCTCTTTTCGTTTAAAGCCATTATAAAGAAGGAATAACGAACGAAGGCTGAAAATTGACCGATATCCTTCTGCATCCCAGCTAGGTGTGTCCCATCATCATGTTCTGGAAGTTTGATTTGAACACGACATCGCACGTGGATAAGCTGCTGGATAAAGAAGATGTGACACTTCACGAGCTGATGGATGAAGATGACATCTTACAGGAGTGCAAGGCTCAGAACCGCAAGCTGCTGGACTTCCTCTGCCAGCAGCACTGCATGGAGGAGCTGGTCAACCTCATCACACATGAACCCCCCATGGACATGGATGAGAAGGTCCGCTTCAAGTAGGTGCTCCTTTTCTGTCCTGCACGGGCTGAGAGGTCTGGATGTGAGCAAGGAGTGGCTTCGTGGCGATGTGGTTTTGCAGGAGAGCTTTCAAGCACTCAAGTGAGAGATAGCACAGCGTTTGTAGTGAACAAACAGAGGTTTGTTTCTCTGTTCTTAATGGCTTTTCATTGAGTTTGCCTGAAAAAAAAAAACAACAACGTGCCTTGCTGGTTGCTCAAAACATTGCACACAAGTTTATCAGTATCTCCAAAGTAGCTTTAGTGCATTTCAGTCAAAATTGCAAGCAAAGCATAAGCATTCTGCTCAGTTACAACTCTCTGATCTCCATCAGTTTGCAGTAGTCAACCCACAGAAGCACTCAAGCTGTTCTGTGAACAGAAGATGTCATGTTTTCAGTGTGCTGCATATGCAGAACCTCTTGGTTTCATTATTCATACAGCAGGGCAGAGCACCCTTCCTTTTGATGGTGAACTCTTGGATGTGCATTTCTCACACCAAATTGTGTTTATACATTTAAACCAAGTGCACACTTGAAAATATTTGCATTTCGGATTTGGGAAGTTTGGTTTTCTTTGCTGAGTTTACATGAAAATGAAAGGCTGCTCAGTGTATAAATAAATCAGTAGGATGCTGTGGGAGTGGTCAGTGCTGGTTGGTGCTGCATTTGCTGGCAATAACAGAAGGGATGGTGCTGTTCAGCTTTATTTGACGAAGCAGTTGATCAGGTCTGTGCAGGTGAGTATGTGAGGTAAGCAAATGGCAGGGAGTGCACTATGTAGGAAAGTGGAGCACTGTATGCATGACTTTGCAAGGCTTGTTCCTCCAAAAGTGATCTAGCAGAAGGCACCAGGAGGGTTTGTGTTACACTGTTGTTCTTATTGGAGAGGATGGATAATTCCTTTGCAGTGAAAGTGAACGAGCTGAGGAAATGGTGAATCATGTGAGACTTGCGTCCCTTTTCTGGAACGTGCACATCTTGTGCAGGAGGAGAGAATGAGGGATCCCAGTGCCCCTCTGGAACTTGTTCACACAGTGCCCATTGCACTGCAGGGTACTGCCATACTGCTCTTAACCAGGCCATCTTTGTATGTCCTGTTCCTTTGAGATTTTCACGGTGCTGTCATGAGACAGTTCACATCTCTGGTCCTCTGTGCTGTGGGGTAAGCTGGAAACCTTTTCTTATCCGTGCCAAACAGGTGAAGGATGAGAAGATGTGGCTTAGCATGAGCATTAATTTCCAGCTGCCTTTAATTTCACATGCAGGACGTGCCTTTTGCAGGCTCTAAGGATACGTGTGTGCTTCAGGCAGCTCCAGGTTTGCTTTTGGAGATACTTCCAGCACTACACACAAATGGGTAGAGAAGCATTTCCAAAGCACACTGAGACACCAGAGAGAGGGGAAAGGGTCTAAGCTCATTAAAAACTGAGGAGGCTTTTGGGATAGATAACACCTAAGCAGGAGGAATAAACTCTAAATCCAAAAGGAATCCAGTTTTTGGCTCTTAGAAAAAAGCTTGAGAAGTTTTTGAGCTGGAGCAGGAGAGAGAAAGTTGCTGGGTTTAGAAGGATGTGCTGCTTGGAGTGATGCATGCTGCATCATCACAGTGCTTTGGTCCTGGAATCACAGAATCCTAGAGGTTGGAAAAAAACCTCCAAGGTCACCAAGTCCAACCCGAATCCATCCCAGCATGCCCATGGACCGTGTCCCCAAGTGCCACATCTCCAGTGTTCTGAAACACCCCCAGGGATGGAACACATCCCCCCAGGCAGCCCGTGCCAGCTCCTGACCAAATGCCAGTAAGGTGAAAGTTCATGAATTGCAGAGAGCAGCTCAGCTTTAAATCCCCGTGGAAGCGCAGCAGGCAGAACATAGCAACCAGGTGAAGGGCTGTAGCAATCCAAGTGGCACATTAAACTATTGGAACTGCAATTACCCTTCGTAATTAACTTGTTGGCATACCAGGGTGTCTCTCAAACCTGATGAGTGCGTGCTGCTTGAGGAGCACTGCTGACAGGAGAGGCCCAGCAGGTGGTGGTTGTGTCAGGCTGGGCTGCATGGCAAGGAGCTGAGTGTGGAGCACAGGGACAGGTCCCCCGTAGCACAGCAATGCAGTGGGTTGGGGTGCAGTGCCTCGATGGAGGGGGTGTATTTCACACCCAGCATTCAGCCTGAGTGTGAAACTTGAAGATGGAAAGGACTGCAAGAGTGGAACACCCCATAATAATGAGTGATTTCACTTGTTGCCTGGTGGCAGGGTGTGTGTCTCAGGGAGGCACAGCGTGTGAGCTCATAGGAATCATAAATGCCTTTTACACAGAGCAGTGAGCCAGAAAAAAAGGAGGAATAGCTCCTTATAACCTTAAGAGCTGTAAGAAATGTGACTGCTGTGAAATCACTTTGTAACAGTAACCATAATGTACTCAAATTTACCATCCTTCTAGCAGCAAAAAAGACGTAAAAACCAAATCCCAAGCTGATGCTAACGCTGTTTATAGCAGGAAGAATCAGAACTGCACGCATGTGGAGCAGCTGGTCAGGAGCTGCAGAAGGCTGAGAAGCTCACAGCTGGCCTTGGAAACGTTTCAGTCACTCCTGATCCATGCAGAGCTGGTATTAAGAATGTTTTAAGTAGTAGGAAGCTGGTTTAGTTAAAGAGAGATGAATAACCCGTTGCAGGGAAAGGTATACCCTCACAAAAGGAAGGACATGGGGAAAGGTCTTTGGAAGAAAATCATTGGAAGTGATGCCAGGCTGGTGCTCACCTGTGTGATTTAAAGGAATCTGAGTACAAAAGAGCTCCCCTGGTCAGCCTAAAAACCAGCAGAACAGAGTGGAAAATACAACAGAGTTCTTAAGAGGCTCCAGGGTGATGTCTGAACCAGTAGATCTGGCTTCTGCGTTGTGTAAATTGAGCTCCCTGCCCCCCAAAAAAGGGATCTATTTGTGCTTTGTAGGCAAGGCTGGCTCCTGCCATCGTACAGTGCAGATTTGCAGAGGGAAGTCGGGTTCCATGGGTGGTCAGGAAGGGCTTTGATGGATTCAGCAAAGCCCGTGGTATGGGAAATGTGCACTGCGTGGGCATAGCAAAGGTGAGGTCCCTCATCAGAGGCTGCTGAAAGCAAGTTGCTGTGGGAGGATAAAGAAAGGCTCTGTCATCAGTACCTGCTTAAAGAGAGGAAGAGAGGTGGGCTGTTCAGCTTCCCTTTGCCCTAACCTGAGTCCTGTGCTGTTGGTGATGGAGGATGGAGAAGAGGATTGCCTTTCCATGTTTCCCATCCCTAGCAGCAGCAGACATTACAGCTTTCCCTTTGGGCTGTAGAGATAGCCATGCTGGTACAACAGTGTCTTACATTTCATAGTTATGAGCCATAGCACACGTTACATAGCAACTACAAGTGGGAATTGTGCTGGTTTTGTGTCCCATGGCATGACACCGTTCACTGAAGAACACACATGCATTTGCTGCAACACTGTTCTGTAGGGTTTCTCATGTTATTCATTGGATAGGTGTTTTTAATTATGTAGCAAATGTGGGTTTTGCTGTTGAAAAGTACACAGAAGATGAGCAGCTCTGCTTGCAGACAGCAGCTTGAGAAGCAGTGGGTGGGCTTTGTCTTTCCTCTGTGTCACCTGCCTGATTATAAACAAACTATTAATTATAAGCACATCATTATCTTTTCTGGACATGGATGTAACCTGTTTCTGACGAGCCCACCTGGAAGAGCAAGAAACAAAGCCAGGAGAAGGAAGGGATCCATCTGTGCTGAACTGAAATACATAATCCAGTGGTAAAACATCCATACATGACATGCTAGGGACGGTGTTTCCTTACATGCCCCAACGACTCTCATTTTGTCCTCATTCTCATGGTGTTTTCTACCCCACGAAGGGCAGTGCTGCTCCATAACCTCCACAAGTGCCCATTTCCACGAGAGTTTCCATTTCACCTTCAGTTGTGTGCCCACAGATACCCCAACACCGCCTGCGAGCTGCTGACCTCCGACGTGCCCCAGATCAACGACAAGCTTGGTGGGGATGAGACACTGCTCAACATCCTCTATGATTTCTTGGATCACGAGCCACCCCTGAACCCACTGCTCGCCAGCTTCTTCAGCAAGACCATCGGGAATCTCATCGCAAGGAAAACAGAGCAGGTAGCCATTCCATTTGCACACATTAAGTGCTCTGTAACATCTTTATCAATGACGTGGATGATGGAATTGAGTGCAAGTTTGCTGGTGACACCAAGCTGAGTGGTGTGGTTGACTCAATGGGAGGAAGGGATGCCATTCAGAGGCACCTCAACAGACTTGAAAGGTGGGCCCGAGTGAACCTAATGAGGTTTAAGACAGCAAAGTGTGAGGTTTTACACCTGGGCAGGAGGAATCCAGGTATTTCTACAGGCTGGGAGGAGCAGTCCTTGAGAGCAGCCTTGCAGAGAAGGACCTGGGGGTCCTGGTAGGTGGAAAACTGAACAGGAGCCAGCAGTGTGATCTTACAGCTCAAAAAGCAAGTGGTGTCCTGGGCTCCAACAGCAGAGGGGTGGCCAGCAGGGACAGGGAGGGGATTGTCCCTCTCTGCTCTGCCCTGGTGAGGCCCCATCTGCAGCACTGCGTCCAGGTGTGGGGCCTCCAGTACAAGAAAGACAGGGAGCTGTTGGAGAGGGTCCAGAGGAGCCACAAAGATGAGCAGAGGGCTGCAGCACCTCCCTACAAAGCCAGGCTGAGGGAGCTGGGCTTGTTCAGCCTGGAGAAGAGAAGGCTGTATGGTGAGCTCATTGCAGCCTTCCAGGACCTAAAGGGAGCCTACAGACAGGAGGGGAGTCAGCTCTTGGAAAGGGGAGATAACAGCAGGACAAGGGGAAATGGTTTGAAATTGAAGGAAGGAAGATTGAGGTTGGATGTCAGGGAGAAGTTCTTTGCTCAGAGAGAGTGGTGAGGTGCTGGACCAGCTGCCCAGAGCGGCTGTGGATGCCCCGTCCATCCCTGGAGGTGTTCAAGGCCAGGTTGGATGGGGCCCTGGGCAGCCTGGGCTGCTGTGAAATGTGGAGGTTGGTGGCCCTGCCTCTTTAGGGAGTGTTGGATCTTCACGATCCTTGAGGTCCCTTCCGACCCAAGCCATTCTTTGATTCTGTGCAGACTCACTCACTTGTGCTGTTTGTGTCACAGGAAAAAAAGGAGAGCTAAAAAGATTTTATTTCATACTACCTTGAAGCAGGAATGCTGTCCCAGGTGCCCTCTGAGGGGACTCTCAACCTGCTGGTTGAGCCCAGAACATGGAGCATAGGAAACGTGGCGCTGTCACATCTCTTTGTTGCTGTAGCAGCTGATGATGACGTTTCTGTTTTCAGGTGATCGCATTTCTAAGGAAAAAAGACAAATTTATTAGCCTGGTGCTAAAGCATATAGACACATCAGCCATGATGGACCTCCTGCTTCGTCTGATCAGCTGCGTGGAGCCCGCGACGCTACGGCAGGAAGTGCTGAACGTGAGAACGTGCTGCTTTTTTCTTTTCCACATTGGGATCGGGGTTGTTTGTTTGTTGAAGGGATGTCATTCCGTTTGTCAGTTGGATCTGCTCTTCTGAGAGCTGCTTTACTGGATGCTAGGGTCGGTGTGCTGGGTGTGTTGGCCCTGCAGCCTGCCCAAGGCTTGCCCAGCAGGATGAGCCCCCAGCAGGAAAGGATTTCAGCTCCTTTTTCCATATAGCAACCACTGTTTACTTCAGCTGCTTTTGCTGTAGAGCTTTCACAAAGGAAATTTGTAATCTTTCCCAGTGTTCTGAATTTCAGACCAATCATTTGGGGCAGTGATTGGTTTAATTCTCCGCTCTTCTCAAGAGCGTGTGTGACTTTTGGAGGTGATATCTCCTCCCCCCTCCTCTCCAACATGCTCCCTTATGAAGTACCTCACCGAGGCGCTGTGTGTTGTACAGGTAGGGCAGGTTTGTCTCCCTGGGTGAGGCTGCCTCGTCCCCTGTGTTGTGAGCAGCTTTGTAGGGCTGGAGGAGGAGTGCAGCCAGCTTTGGCTCCTTGGCACTGCACCAGGGGAGCATTGCACTGTGTGGAAATCTGTACCGTGTCTCTGAAGCCCACAGCAGGCTTTGTATGTTTGGCAAGCTTTGCTGCCCAAGCCTTCTGTGTCCAGAGCACTGAGCACATCAGAGCTTAGCAGTGTGCTTTGCAGAGCTGCACAACAGCCTTGCAGTAGCAAAGCGTAACAATTACCGGGATAATGCGATTATTTCTCCTTCTGATCTTAAAGTAACGTTTTAACTCAGCAGCATTTTTGTGGATGGATGGATGGCTTTCATCTGGGAAACCTCCAAACATCCAGGCTTCCAAATAACAACCATCCATGAGCAGCCACGTATGTTTTAACCCTTCCTGTTACCTGAATTCCACCTGTGAAAGGTTTCACACAGTCAAAAAAGAGCAAGAAAACAAATTAAAGATACCGTATGGTGCTGGAGATGCTGCTGGATTTTTTCCCAAATGGTCATAATGTGAGTATTGTCCTGGAGAAGTTAAAATTTGATGGCTCAGAGACTTGAGAAGGGCAGAAAGTCACACAGCAATACTGAAATTCAGAATTGCACATCTGGAGCTTTCAGGTTTGTGGAGCTCTGATGTTACACCAGGATCTCCAGGTTATGTTCCAGCTGCTTCCCAAGTGGACTGTGAGAACCATCTGTTCAACAAAATGCCTTTACCGCCTATTTGTGTGACTTAGAAGCTGGAAATTTCGTCCAAGAAAAGTTTGAGAGGTGTTTTCTGTTACCCATTAGGAAGTGTTGCTCTTGAGGGTACATCAGGTGGGTGTGAAAACACCACTTTTCCAGCCAGTGCTCCAGTGCTGATGAAAGCTTTCCCTGTGCTTCACTTGGGTTGTCAAACTGCTCGTTGTGTTTTAGAACATCAGGTTTACAAAGATAGACCCTTAACAGCCCAAACTCAACCGAATGCTGCTCTGTGTAGCAAGTCTCACAGCATCTCACTGTGGATTTAATGTTCACGTTGTCATCTTAGCAAATCAGAGACTCCCTGGTGATTGCATACGGGTCTGTCATTCCCTGCCCTCAATTTCAGAGATTCTGGGATGGTTGGGCAGTGCTGGTGGCTCTGTGCTTTGTATTCTGCTGGGTGAACCCTCCAAGATGCGTACTGGAAGTTTTCTGAGCTGCTCCTTTCTGCACAATGTTGGCCAGGGTGGAGATTTTCTCTGTCTTTAGTAGAAACGTTTGGCTTCCAGAGCCGAGTGGAGCTGGGCCAGCAATCCCACGAGCACTTCTGGTTGGCAGTGCCACAAAAAGAGGCAGTTTTTCCTTCCTCTGTCCCTTCATGCGTGTTCTGCCCATCCAGCTCTTCTTGAACCTTTGCCAGCTGAAGTCTTCTTGTGGCTTCAGGGTGACACGGAGCTGGGAATAGATCCAGCAGAGAACACCTCTCTCTTTCTTGTGTTTTTTTGCCAGGATTGTTTGCAGCCAGATCTCTTCCTTGGTTGGTTGCTTTGTTTTCTTGGTTTTCATTTTTGCACAGCCTCATACCGTAGTAAGGGAGTTGCAAGGGAGCAGAAGACAAGTGGATGAGCAGCAGCAGGGAAAAGGTTGGCAGTGCCATCTCATACCTTCTTAGAGCATCTGGGGTGATGATTCACTTTCTCTTCCCTCATCTGTATCTGAGGGCAAAATGACAATTCTGTATCAGCTTCCTTCTGTTCCACACCTGATAGAAAAGTGCTTGGTTGGCATAGATCTGGTTTTGTTGTTAGGGAGAGCTGTGCCAACAGGAGGAAGCCTTGCCAGGATGTGCTGTTCCTGCAGACTTCTCAGTTTGAGAAGCACCACTGTGTGAGGGAGCCTCCAGGTTCAGGGTAAGTGCACTGTAAGTGATCTGTTGTCTGCATTGCATCTTCACAGACCTGTCTGCTCCCCAGGTCTGGACCTTCACAACTGGAAATATTTGGAAGAGTCTTTGTCAGAAACCTCTGAAGAGCTCCTTCCAATGGCTGGTCTTTCAGGCACTTACCTGCCAGTATCCTCAGATGAAGCCTTGTGCTCGCAGATGCGTATTTTCTCTGATCACCATCATTTGATCCTGGAACGTCTCCAGATTTGTGAAAGAAAGAAATAATTTGTTTCTTAGGTAGGAGGAAGACTTAAATATAGATTGATTCCTGAAGCATTTTAAATACTGGGACAGATAAGTGGCATCAGAGGAGTCTGTCCTCCATCTGTGTGTTATTAGTGTAGTCTTACCTGGAAAAATGCAAGCAGACCTGGTCCCAAGAAGAGGCTTCCACATCTGATACTGGTGGCATATATTTGGAATTGATGGGAAGCAGATCCAGTAATTCCAGGTCTGACACCCTTCATGTCCTCCTCTTTGCTAAAGTATGAAGCACAGCTTTATGACCTTCGCAGAGGAGAATTTGTCTGTCTTCCCCAGTTGGGGTCCGAAGGACAGACTTCACCTGGTGCACACAGCTGTCAGGTTTCCATGGCAGTGGATAGGATGTGATGAGAAATCTGCTGGTCCCCCGTGTGTTCCTTCTCTCTGGGCAGTGCTGAGGAGCAGCCAGGCACTGCAGCTCTCCCAGCTGAGGGACTTCCATGGTTTTGTACCCATCTTCTCACCTCTTGCATCTGGAGCATCGTGCAGCCTTTCCATCAGGGATTGATGTGGGCGGTGATGGTAGCACACAAAAAATGCTGCTGTGTGCTGCCCTGCTTTTCTCTGTTGTTACTGCTGTGACTCGTGAGGGATACCCAAGCCAAAGTCATGCTGTTATTAGGTATATTTCCAGCAGGTTTTAGAAGAAGGAGTGCTGTTGAAGTCCTGATACAGTGGACTTCTTTCAGCATTGGCCTGCAGAGTTCACTCACAGCACAGTGCAGGTTGGATGGTCCCTGTGTGTCCACTCCCACCTCTGAGCAGGTCCCACCAGAGCAGATTGCTCATGGCCTTGTCCAAAGTAGTCTGCAATATCTCTGAGAGGAGAGACATATCCAGGCACTCATCCGCTGTTTCACCACGTTTTGTGGAGATTTCTTTCCCTAGCATCAAGTTGGAATTTCCCTTGGACATCTTGGGGCTCTTGTCCCATCCTGGCACCTCCCAGAGCAGCCCAAGCAATTCCTGACCCTCACTCCTGCTGTCGGGGTTATTCCATCCTCGGTGCATTTTACCTCTGTTGATCTTCCTGAGGTTTCTTCCAGCTTCTCTGGTTACTCTGGGTGATGGCTCTCCCCTCCTGCATGTCTGCTTCTGCCCCCAAGTTGGTACTGTGGGGCTTTGGGCAACCTGGTTTGCTGGAAGGTGTCCCTTCCCATAGCAGGGAGTTGGAATTCCACAATCTCAAAGGTCTCTTCAAACCCAAACCGTTCTGTGATTCTACAATTGTATGTTCCTGAACTTGCTAAGGTCTTTTTCTATGATCTTCAATGAAGAGCTTTAGCAGTACTGCTCCCCAGGGTTGATTCTTTTTAGTGTGGTAATATCACTGTGGAGGTGGAGAAGTTCATTCCTCCGATGCCAGCTTCCAGGATGGAAATCTCCATCCTCTAATTCCTGTGCAGTGCCTGACTCTCCCTTCTTCCATGCAAAATGATGGTCTGGGGAGCACTGAGCTTTTCCACACTGCAAAAAAAAAAACCTGCTTAAATTCATAACATTGTCTTCTCAGCACTCCTGCACATCCATCACCACTCTGGCTGCCCTGATCTGGGAGTCCCTGCAGTTTCTAACACTGCCTCCAAGCCCCCCATCCCTGCCTGCCCCCCATTACAGCCAACCCCGGGACTTCAGAACTTGTAAGGGGGTAAAAATTCCTCTGATAGCAGAGATTGGTGTGGCAGGGATTCTGCATGCAGTAAAAAGAGGCTGAAATACCACTGTGCCATATCTACAGAGGCCAATGCATGAAGAAAGGAAACCTGCAGGAAAAAGAAATGTAAGTTTTCATTATCAAAGTCATGCAGTGTGTTTCTGTTGTGGGAATACAGAGGGATTGCAGTCAAAATCTGGGTTGTGTAAGTGGTGATGAAAGCAAAGCATGCAGACTTAGCACAGGGGTGAGCAGGTCTCATTGTTAGAGGGACTGTTGGAGGCATTGCTGGTCAGGTTTTATTGTGCTTTTTTGTTGTTGTTGTTGTTGTTTTAAGTTAGAAGTGAGATTCTCATTAACCTCGCTGACACTGCTTTGGTGAGTTGCCAGTTGAGAGCTATTTTAGCTGTCGTGGGGAGATTGAGGCTTAGGATATGGAAGAAGGGTTTCAGTGAGCGTATCCAAGCACGTGGAGATGAGAAGGGATGCTTGTAGGCCAAGCGAGTAAATGGGGAATGGACAGGTGCCTTGTCAGTGCAATGGAGATGGTAAGGCAACACACGGAGGCACGGCGGGGATCAGCTCCACTGGATGGGCTTTTGTTAGCTGGATTTCATCTCGAGGGCCTTTTCCAGCTGAAGTTGTTCTGTAGTTCTGTGATGGTTGAAGTTTTGTGACCAGGTAATAAAAAATAGTGTCGAAGAGGAGATGCACAGAGCTTTCTTATGAAAGTGGGGAGGCTGTTGCCTTCCTCCGTGACTCATCTGAAGACTGATGGAAGATAATATCATTGCAGAAACCTCCAAAGTTATTTTCTTTCTAATTACGGTTTGGTCAGTCATTTCCAAAGCAACTAAGAGTGCATTAGCTTGGAGGATGTGAGTGATTGGTGTGATTGATGTTGCCTGGGGTGAAGGCCATTAGGAACTGGGCTGAAGATGGACCGAGGAGCTGAGCTTGGAGGTGGAGCTGGGAAGAGGGAAACTGGAAGGTGTTCCTTGCAGGCGGTGTGCTTTGTTTGCAAGTGGTCAGGGAATTGGGGTGAAGTGATGGCTTGAGTTAATAGGAGGAAGTCTGTGGTGTGGGATGGGGCAAGGAGATGAGCTGCAATAACAGCGTGGGCAGAGTTGGAGCTGTTTGGTGTAAGCAACAGTGGCTGTAAAGGTAGGAAGTGGCAGCAGAAGAGCATGCTGATAGTTACACTCGTGCTGCTTCAGATGAGATAGCATTTATGGCTGATCTGTTTCATGACTGATCATATTTTCCAAAGGTATTTAGGCTTTTAGTTCCATTGGCAGGGTGTGGGTTCTGATGGTAACTAAAAGACATCTCTATCTGACAGGGGCTTTGGAACAAAAAGGTTTTTAAAGTCCCTTCCAAGCCAGACCAGCCTATGATTGCGTGATTCTGTGACCTGTGCCTATAGGTGTTGTCCACGCCTTTGATTCTGAAATAGAAGGAAAGGACTCTGTGTTATGCCAACCTTCTCAAGGATCCTCTTGTTTTGAATGCTGCAATACCAAACAACGATTTTCTTTTCCCTTCCTTTCCCTCCAGTGGCTTAACGAAGCAAGAATTATTCAGAGACTTGTGGAGCTGATCCATTCGAGCCAGGATGAGGATGTGAGTATGGCAAGACTTGTGTTTTGTGTTTGTGGGCAGTGGGTCCTGCAAGGTAAAGGGCTTTATCAAATCATTTAGTTCTCTTTGTGCAGGAAGCAGTGAGAAGGAGAGGTGAAATACTGTGTTTGAAAGTCCCAAGTTAATGCACTCGGTCAGAAAGTTGAAATACAGTCCTCACTTTATGAAATACAGTCCTCACTTTATGGAATCTTTGACTGAACTTAACTGTTGTGTTCAGGAAGATCCTCTCTTAGGTTTTGAAATCTATTAATGCTTCTAATAATTAAGTGCTACATTTAGCAGATGAATAATTCAGAGCCGTGGTAGCACTCGTACAGTGACATTAGTTTCTCTGATGGCCAGAATGAGGCAAATTGAGAAGCTAACGCTGCCATGTGCTCCCTCTCATTTACAGAGGCAATCAAATGCTTCCCAGACCCTGTGTGACATCATAAGATTGAGCAGAGACCAGAGCAATCAGCTGCAGGATATACCTGAGCCTGATCCACTTCTCACCGCACTGGAATCGTAAGTACTGCTCAGGGGATCGTTGCTAAACCAGCTGCTGTCATTTCCTGCCAGCTGTGTGGGAGCACAGCCCTGTGGGAAGTAGCCACGAGCCCTTGCTTAACTGCTGACACTTATCCCAAGCATTAAATGTTGCTTCTAAGCTGGGGTGTCATTTGGCCACCTCTGCTGAGATGGCTGGGGTTGTAGCTCTGCCTGAGCACAGCTTGGGCTTGATGATCTGTGAAGCACACAGCTGAAGACAAAAGCAATCAGTGTCAGTGGGTGTGCTGAGATCTCACAGTGAATTTGGTGGGAGCTGAGGGAAAACCCACAAAGGCAGCAGCTCTTAGCATTCCTGTGTTTCTTCGTTAGTGCCGTGTGTGATTTGACACGAAGGTGCATAATTGGCTTTATCATTTCCTGGCTTCTGATTGGTAAACTGATTGATGAGTTTGTGAGTAGAGATGTCATCTCTTTTGAGGCCTTCCTGACAGGAAAAAGCAGAAAAGTTGTTTTGGTTTGTAAGCTGTTGTGGCAAGTTTGCACGTCGTTTCGTGTAAATTACATGAAGGTAATGGGTCAGTGCAGTGATCACAGGAGTGGAATCCAGTGTGTTCCATCATTTGGAAACTGCTGGTGATGGTGGGCTGATGAAAAGATGAACATAAACATGACCTCAAACGAGGTTCCTTTAGACCTAAAGGTATGTTGATAGGAACGAGGTGAAACAGAAGACTTGAAGGGAATGAGACAGCACCTGTAAGTAGGGCTGAAAAATTCTGCTTTGTAAGTCTTGTTGGCCCAGAGCTTTCCTCATTTCTGCGACGTTGCTGTCTGCTTCTCCTGATCTGGAGCTCAGTTCTGTGCACAAAGGGCTGAGTTGGTGTGTGAGGTGCAGAAATACAAGCCTGCCTCTGCAAGGAGCTGCTCTTAAATGCTTCATTTCCTTGATTGAGCCTGCAGAAATGAAGCAGGCCTAATCTGTTGTCCCAGAGTGGTGATTTGGATTGTTGGTGTAGATAGAATCATAGAATCATGGAGCCATTAAGGTTGGAAAAGAGCTCTGAGATCATCAAGATCAACCCCAGCCCACCCCCACTGTGCTTGTGGCACGAGCTGGCTCATCTCAACCCCCTCATCCAGATCATCAGTGAAGATATTAAACAGGGCCAGTACTAATGCCTGGGGAGCACCACTTGTGACCACTGGATTGAGCTCCATCCATCACCACAATTGCATATTTCAAGTCCTGGAAACCCTCGTCAGGGTCTGAACCCCATCAGGGACTGAACCTCATGAGGACTGAATGACCCCAGAGCCCTTCAGCTGTGGGCTGAGCCTTTCTCTGCTGGGTTGCTCACAGACAGCCTAGGTCTGTACTCTGTGCACTCACTCTGGATCTTCTCCTTTCTCATCTGAACCTCCTCCTCTCTCAGTGGCTCAGCAGAGAGACGCAGAGCTGTGCTTGGGGCAGGACACTGCTGCCCATGGTGAGAGCTTCTGGGGTAGAACTCCATCTGGGCTGCACAGGGGTTGCTACAGATGGAGGTTTGGGTCGTAGTGCACCCAGAGCATCTTCAGCAGCTGCTTCACCTCCCTCCCTCTCTCTCCCAGTCGCCCTCTTCTGTGGTTTTCTTTGTTGCTGTCACGTTTTCATTCACCACCTGCATTTCCACGAGATGAAGAAAAATGGTTTTGCACTTTCAAAGAACCTTTCTGAAAGTCGTTACGCCGCTCCGTTATTTCAAAGGAAAAACATTCTGAGCAGAAGTGACTTTTTGCACCACGCGTCTCTGCTGATGATCCCCAGCTGTCACGTGGCTCATGCCTTTTCCCAGGGAGTTTTTCCAAGCATTACCAGTGACCTTTTCCATCTACGAATGGTAAATTAACCATCACTTAAGGCCACCAGGAGCCGTGGCCAAAGTCAAACACTCCTCCTGTCTTTAACTTATAGAATGTAGCAGATAGCAGAGAGAAAAGTGGGCTCTTACTCCATGTTTGTAATTTAGGCTGGTCTTTGAGTGTCAGAATCATGTTTAAAAGCCAGAAAAGTCCACTGTTGTCATTTCCTTGTGACTCCAGCATTTGTCAGTACCATGCTTGGGGTTCCCCCACCTTCCCTTGGCACTCTCAAGGTTTGGAAGGCATCTTACCCTGCTTTAAAGGCTCAAAGAGACGGTGAATGGCTTTGAATATTTCAAGTTAGTGGAAGCTAAGACTAATAAAGATAAGCAAATTATTTACAGTTTGCTTCTGTTGGCCTCTGCTGCTGGGTCCTGGATCCCACTGTGCCAGTGGCAGATGACACAGGTCAGTTTCCAGTGCATTTTGCCTTTCTGCTGGGATTCTGGTGGATAATTTTAGACTATGAGCTCATAGCTTCATACTATCTTTCATAAATTAAACAAACTAAGTTAATATTTGGATTGTCTTCCAATGTATAACAAGAGTTTTGCCTTGTTGATACCGTGTTTCAGGTTGGAGTCTCAGTGTCTATAAGGAGCTCTTGCCTTAGTGGTGAGGAAGCAAGTTCCTAAGCCTCGTGTAAAGCCATTTCTGTCTTTACTAAGTGCAAACTTCAGTTCAAGAAAGCTCAGAAGTGGGTATTTTTGTGATTAAAGCAGCTGCTGAATGTTACTAATAGTGTAAATCTGTGCTGACCAACAGGCAGGAATGTGTGGAGCAACTCCTGAAGAATATGTTTGATGGAGAGCAGACTGAAAATTGCATAGTGAATGGAACACAGGTTCTGCTAACATTGCTGGAAACCAGGCGCTCTGGGTAAGTCAGCGTGCTTCAATCCTGACCAGAACAATTTTAGCAATTCAAATCTAGTTTTAATTAAGGATAGAGCAAAGGAGAGGTGTGGGGAGGAAGGGAGATGCTGAGAATCTCACTTTTTTAAAAAGGAGGAAATAAGGAAGAGTGAAGGAGGTGATGGAAGATTAGGAAGAGTTAACAGAGGGAGAAACAGACAGGAGATGGCACTGAGCTGACAAGTTGTTAGGCAGTCATGCACGGTTCATAGAATCATAGAATGGCCTGGGTTGAAAAGGACCACAATGATCATCAGTTCCAACCCTCTGCTGTGTGCAGGGTCACCAACCAGCAGCCCAGGCTGCCGAGAGCCACATCCAGCCTGGTCTTGAATGCCTGCAGGGCTGGGGCATCCACAGCCTCCTTGGGAAACCTGTTCCAATGCCTCACCACCC
Source organism: Meleagris gallopavo (assembly GCF_905368555.1). Lineage (NCBI taxonomy): Eukaryota > Metazoa > Chordata > Aves > Galliformes > Phasianidae > Meleagris > Meleagris gallopavo. Next base: position 855,481 of record NC_139404.1, read on the forward strand.
TTGGTTAAGGCTGAAAAGCTGAGATGCTGCATCCTCTGTGCCTTGTGCCTTGCATCTCTGAGGGTTTAAGAGTTCCAGACGCAGGGGTGCCATGTAGGCTGTTGGTGACTCACTGGAATGAAAGCATTTCTCTTATTCCAACATGAGGCTGTGCTGTTGGAAGGGACTGCTGATAGTCAGTGTCCTGCTGAGCAGCAGAGATGTGAGCCTAACTGCTTGGTTAGTATCCTTTAGGACACTTCTGGAGCACTTGTTACCATTTTTAACACGTGTTTATAAACACTCCCTGGCACAATTTATTCTTTGAATATCTATGAAGTTTGAGAACCCGGAAAGCACTGCAGCAATTTGTCTTTGTCAGCCCTGCAGACAGCTTCCCTTCTGCCTTCCCACTCATCTCATTCACAATTTTGATTATGTGAATATCATCTTGCAAATAACTTAATGATATGATTATGCACTTACCTTCAGTGGCTGTCAGTTATTTTTCACATTCAGAGTTAATTTTCAAGAGAAAATAACCAACACGGGCAGTGTGAGTGGAGACCTTTTTAAGGTTTGGTCAAACCCTGACTGTGTTTTCTTTGTTACAGGGTGGAAGGACTGATGGACTCATACACTCAGGGATTTGAAAGGTCTTACACTGTCAATAGCAGCATCTTACATGGCATTGAACCGAGGCTAAAAGATTTCCACCAGCTGCTGCTCAGCCCTCCCAAGGTAACGTGGCTCAGCCTTCCTCAGGAGCAAAAAGCTGCTGGCTGGACGTGGGGCTTTCCTCATCCTCACTCATGGGCTTAGTGGGTGTTTTCTGAAAGCACCACGTGCTGGCCAGGCAAACTCTACCTTAAATCTTTTCAAGAAGGATTCATGCTTCAGGTTTGTAATTCGAGTTCTTAGGAAGTTCAAGCAAAGTGCGGGGTTTTGCACTTGGACTGGAGGAATCCAAGCATTTCTACAGGCTGGGAGGAGCAGTCCTTGAGAGCAGCCTTGCAGAGAAGGACCTGGGGGTCCTGGTAGGTGGAAAACTGAACTGGAGCCAGCAGTGTGATCTTACAGCTTGGAGAGCAAATGGTGTCCTGAGCTCCATCAGCAGAGGGGTGGCCAGCAGGGACAGGGAGGGGATTGTCCCTCTCTGCTCTGCCCTGGTGAGGCCCCATCTGCAGCACTGCGTCCAGGTGTGGGGCCTCCAGTACAAGAAAGACAGGGAGCTGTTGGAGAGGGTCCAGAGGAGCCACAGAGATGAGCAGAGGGCTGCAGCACCTCCCTACAAAGCCAGGCTGAGGGAGCTGGGCTTGTTCAGCCTGGAGAAGAGGAGGCTGTGGGGTGAGCTCATTACAGCCTTCCAGGACCTAAAGGGAGCCTACAGACAGGAGGGGAGTCAGCTCTTGGGAAGGGGAGATAACAGCAGGACAAGGGGAAATGGTTTGAAGTTGAGGGAGGGCAGATTGAGGTTGGATGTCAGGGAGAAGTTCTTTGCTCAGAGAGAGTGGTGAGGTGCTGGACCAGCTGCCCAGAGAGGCTGTGGATGCCCCGTCCATCCCTGGAGGTGTTCAAGGCCAGGTTGGATGGGGCCCTGGGCAGCATGTGCTGCTCTGAAATGTGGAGGTTGGTGGCCCTGTATGAGGCAGGGAGGCTGGAGCTTGATGATCCTTGAGGTCCCTTCCAACTCAAGCCATTCTTTGATTCTATGAAGTAGGCAGTGGGATTTGGACGCAACAGTGCATCCAAGTGAAGCCAAAAGCAGAGAGATGTGGCTGATGGCTTTGGTGGAAGTGGTGAGGGGGCACAGAGGAGGGAACCTGGAGTCAGTGGGCGTTTTCATCTCTTCAGTTTGAGAAGTTCAGACCTCACAGTGCTCCCAGGGCACTGCCGAGTGGGAAGATGCCATAGGTTGGCCTGCAGAGAGTATTTATGTAAGGCCGTTCTATTTAGTCAAACAGTTGTGCATCTGCACTGGGGAAGCGTTGACCTTCACTGATGTTCTCCATCTCCTTTTCTCTGATAGAAAACAGCAATCCTGACTACAATTGGTGTCCTGGAGGAGCCGCTGGGCAACGCTCGTCTTCACGGATCTCGCCTGATTGCTGCTCTGCTCCACACAAACACTCCCAGTATTAATCAGGAACTATGCAGACTCAGTACCATGGATTTATTACTTGTGAGTAACACAGCGCGGCACTGCGAGGGGTGAGGGGGGGAATGGCTTCAGGCTGAGAGTGTTTTTGCTTTCCTTTTCATCTGTTGGGCACAGAGTGGTTTGTGTCAAGTGTGCTGGTCACGTTACGTCCCTATTATGATAAAGAAAAATGACCAAGCAGTTAATGGGGCAGTGTTCTGACATCATTTGATTGCCAAAAGTTGGGAAGATGCATCCAGAGTAACTTTTTTTTCTTTCTCATTTTGTTCCAGGACTTATTTTTTAAATACACGTGGAATAACTTTTTGCATTTCCAAGTGGAATTGTCCATAGCAGCTATTCTCTCACACTCTGTGCAAGAGGGAAGAACTACTGCCAATGACCCAGAAAGCAGAGAAGAGGTGCTGAATGGAAACATGACCACGGAGAACCAAGAGACTCCAGAAAACAACACAGAGAATATCATGGTTACACATGTGAGTCATGTCACATCACCAGGGAATTTCAGAACCACAGAATGGCCCGGGTTGGAAGGGACCTCAAGAATCATGAAGCTCCAACCACCCAACCACATGCAGGGCCACCAACCTCCACATTTCAGAGCAGCCCAGGCTGCCCAGGGCCCCATCCAACCTGGCCTTGAACACCTCCAGGGATGGACGGGGCATCCACAGCCTCTCTGGGCAGCTGGTCCAGCACCTCACCACTCTCTCTGAGCAAAGAACTTCTCCCTGACATCCAACCTCAATCTGCCCTCCCTCAACTTCAAACCATTTTCCCCTTCTCCTGCTGTTATCTCCCCTTTCCAAGAGTTGACTCCCAAGTCCTGTCCTGTCTGTAGGCTCCCTTTAGGTCCTGGAAGGCTGATATGAGCTCACCCCACAGCCTTCTCTTCTCCAGGCTGAACAAGCCCAGCTCCCTCAGCCTGGCTTTGTAGGGAGGTGCTGCAGCCCTCTGCTCATCTTTGTGGCTCCTCTGGACCCTCTCCAACAGCTCCCTGTCTTTCTTGTACTGGAGGCCCCACACCTGGACGCAGTGCTGCAGATGGGGCCTCACCAGGGCAGAGCAGAGAGGGACAATCCTCTCCCTGTCCCTGCTGGCCACCCCTCTGCTGATGGAGCCCAGGACACCACTTGCTTTTTGAGCTGTAAGATCACACTGCTGGCTCCTGTTCAGTTTTCCACCTACCAGGACCCCCAGGTCCTTCTCTGCAAGGCTGCTCTCAAGGACTGCTCCTCCCAGCCTGTAGAAATACCTGGATTCCTCCAGCCCAAGTGCAGCCTGGTTGATGCAGTCTGAACTTGCATTAAGAAGGAGATGATGTGACAAACTGTCCAAGAGCACAGAATTCATTTACAAGTGTTTAGATATCATTAGTTCTGTCAGTTCTGGTGGGAACTGCATTTACTTTTCTGAATGCATTCTAGCATCCAATTACAAAATAAACACACGATCTATGTCATGTAATGGGCTCTGAATCCCTTTTTTGCTCCATCATTTTAATAAAGCTACATGTAAAATTGGCCCACACAAGAAAATGATGATAACTGCAACTAGCTGACCACATTTTAGCTTCTCTCATGTGGTCCTAATGATGAAAACTTGTTATATTTGTGAAATGACAGCAGTGTTCTTCATTGCTGCTGTTGTGAAGCCCATAACAGACTGAAGCTGTTGGTAGGTTTTGCTGTTTTCTTTGGATCCTCTGCATAAGAAACAGGGAGAAAGAAGAAACTTGAGCTCTTGAGGAAGATAAGTGCTGAACTTTAAGTTCTTACTCCGTCACAGTGAAGGAGTGGACAGAAGTCACTACAGTTCAGTACAGATTTCTGAAGGCATTGAGTCTTTCTGTGGCAAACTTCTGAACTCCTGTCTCTTTTTTTTTTTTTTTCCCAGTTGTTCCAGAAGTGCTGCTTAGTGCAAAGGATACTGGATGCCTGGGAAGCAAACGACAAAATACAGTAAGTAAAGAGTTTGGGGCTCAGAGTGCCATGTTCTAAGGCTGCAGGAATTGAATATTCCCACAAGATATTACTTCAGTTATTTAAAGTCAGTGCAGTTTCCTCATCAGCACGAATAGGAAGCAGCAGTTTATAGGGAGGAAAAGGAGATTGCTGCTGTCTGCTGGCTTGGCGTGTGAAACCACAGGTCTGCATCCAAAAGGCCGTGGCTTGACTCTAGAAACTCATTTCCAGGTGTTAATTTCATTTGAATAGTTCTACACTCTGAATTTGGGGTGCAGGTTGGAGGGCTGAGCCTTGCTGCAGTTACGTACCCTTATTGCTGTTACAGCTTTGCTCTTCCTTCAGCTCTGGCTGTTGCACACAGATCTCAGAGCAGGGACAGGACTTGGGAGTCAGCTCTTGGAAAGGGGAGATAACAGCAGGACAAAGGGGAAGTGGTTTGAAGTTGAAGGAAGGAAGATTGAGGTTGGATGTCAGGGAGAAGTTGTTTGCTGTGAGAGTGGTGAGGTGCTGGACCAGCTGCCCAGAGAGGCTGTGGATGCCCCGTCCATCCCTGGAGGTGTTCAAGGCCAGGTTGGATGGGGCCCTGGGCAGCCTGGACTGCTCTGAAATGTGGAGATTGGTGGCCCTGCCTCTTTAGGGAGTGTTGGATCTCCATGATCCTTGCGTTCCCTTCCAACCCAAACCATTCTGTGTGATTCTATGTGAAATCAAAGTCCAGACCCATCAGTGCTCCTCTGCCTGCACTGCAGGTTCAGTCCTGCTGCCTTGCTTCCCTGCCTTGTCCCAGGACAGGGATGTACAGGGCCAACACTGGATGGTTCTGCAGGGCCACACACCCTCACCAAACTGTGGATTCAAATGTTACAGTTCTCTGCCTGTGGCAGGGAGGTTGGAGCTTCGTGATCCTTGAGGTCCCTTCCAAGCCATTCTGTGAGTCTGTTACTTCAGTGAGCGCATTGCAGCAGCTCAAAATGAATTCCCATCTCGTTAGCATCCATGGGGAAATGGAAGTGTTCCCTGCTGTGTGAGCAGCTAGGAAGGAAGGCTTTGCTTTAAGCTGGAGACATAGCAGTGTTAGCTGGAAGCTCCTCGTGAGGGTTTTGTGTTCCTGTGCCTTCAATTCCCACCCAGCAGTGTTATTTGTGGTCGCAACATGAATTCTTACTGCTGCTTGGGGTCTCTTGTTACCTTTGTGCTTTTCTCTGCAGGGCAGAAGGGGGAATGAGGCGAGGCAACATGGGCCACCTCACCCGCATCGCCAACGCCGTGGTGCAGAACATGGAGAAGGGCCCCATGCACACCCAGATCAGTGAGTTCATCAAAGGTACATTCCTCTGTTCTCTTGGTTTGTCCTCGATGAAATAACTGGGAAAAGGCCTTACTGCCCCTTATTTTGCGAGGGTTTTGAAAGAGAAGGCTATCTTACTGAGCACCATACATTCACATAACAAACCAGCATTTCAACCAAACTCAGCTGCTCTTTGTTTTCTTGCAATCGTTTCCAAACGGTCAGAACTTTGCTTTTACACCTGGAGGCTGAAGGTAGCCACACTGTAACAAAGATTGCTTCTTCCCAGAGCTACCTGAGGACTGCAGAGGGAGGTGGGAGAGCTTTGTAGAAGAGACGCTGACGGAAACAAACAGGAGGAATACGGTGGATTTGGTGAGAGCAGTGATGCACGTTTCAGTGAGCTCTGCTGTCTTCTGGGTTGTCTTTAATAAAGAAAAAAAGGAACAATACTGCCAGTTTTCTTCTTCTGTTTGACTCTACGAAGGCAGTGTGCCTAAACATATGTGTTCTGCAGTAATGCAGCAGCCTTCACACGTGTTGGCAAGCTCTATTCTGTGTTTCTGTGTTACTCCTCTGGGGAGTTTTGTCTTTGTCTTTTTCTCATGGTGGTATTTGAGCTTTCCTAGCTTTCCCTTATGCTTGTTTTCTCTGCTTCTTTCAGGTGAGCACTCACCATCTGCATTCTTCCAGTGAGGATGAAGACATTGAGAGTGCTTTTCCCAATGAACTTTCTCTCCAACAGGTGAGCTGACGACGCATTCCTTGCTGCTTCTAGGGAGTTTGCTTCTCCAGTTCTCCCTTCATCCTTCCTATTACGGGGCAGCTTCATTCACTCTGTCACTGTGAGCGTGTTCAGCCTTTCAGCATCTTTCCATTATAGTTACTTAAACGGCAGACTTCAATCTAGACTCCAGCCAGGAATAAATTTGGCTCAGGCTGCATCCAAGTCCCAGATACAGGATGTCTCTCCAATCTCTGTCAGGCACTGCATATTTCTTTCTCTTTTCCTGGTTCTCTGCACAGTAGTGGGTTGAGTGATCCTGATTCTATAGATGAGCTGCAGCTCACTGCTGTAGGTCCCAGCCAGCAAGGTGGTTTGTGTCAGTGCCTGCAGTGGAATTGGAGCTGGGAGAGGGTTTCTGCTTCCCCTTGAGCTGTAAAGACTTCTGTTAAAAAACTGGAAGAGCCATACTAAGATGTAAGTGAGAAAAGAGCAATAAGAGCAGTAAAAAGCCTTGAATTAAAAAGAAATGGGGGAAATTGAGGGTTCACTTGAATTTAACAAAGACCTCAGGTTCCTCAGAGTCTGATGAAGGGCCATCAAACATTTGGAAGCAGCTTTCCAGGCTGAAGAACTCAGGCAAGCTCCTCCCCACCACTTTTGACATTAAGAGCATTGGCAGAAAATAGAAGTTTCAACCTATTTAGAGGGAGGCTGCTGCTGGGGGTTAGAAAGACAATCACAGTCTGAAATGTGGTGAAGGGTAAAAAAGATCCGAAAGCAGTTTGTTGTTACTGTTGTTATCTCTGTCCAGATTCTGCTGCTGGCTGCACTGCCTTTGCAAATACCTTCCCCACAAATGTGGGGTCATGACAGAGTGCTGCAGGGTTGGGGTCCTCAGCTGGAGCTGCAGTGTGCTGACTGCCAGTATGCAGAATGATCCTCCAATAGGAGAAACAAGCTGAAAAATAAAGAAGTGGGAGATTCTACGTAGAGGAAAAAGGAATTGTTTTCGTAAATGGAGAATGAGGTGTGGATGAGTAGGCAAGAATGTGACCAAATCAATGTCTGGGCAGCCTGGCTGAGAGATGGAGGGCCCAAAAGTGCCTTCTGGGTGTGTGTTGTGCCTGAGGTGCTCCAGTTGCCCAGTAGCTCTTTGTGGGTTCTGTTCTCAGGCCTTCTCTGAGTACCAAATCCAGCAGATGACAGCAAACTTCGTGGATCAGTTTGGCTTTAATGATGAGGAGTTTGCTGACCAGGATGATAATATCAAGTAAGTGTACGCAGCTTCAAGAGAATTCTGTCTGGCCTTTACACCTCTCTGCATCTCATCTTTCTTTTCTCTTCTGGTTTTAAAGTGAAGCTGGCTCTGCACCTTGTTTGGTGTGACACAAACCAAAGTGTGATCAACAGATTGGGAAACACCCGACGTCTTTTTCACAGCATTTCTTTTGATAGGAGTCACCCAGCAGTGGCTGCAGCACCATGGAGAAGCACTTCTTCATTCTGAAGAGAAACCTTTTTAATAAAACATGCAGTTATTACCCAGCCACGTTCTAGAATAAATGGAATCGTACAAAAAGCGAAGCATTAGAGCTAACTCCAGGCAATTACACAGATATCCTCCAGTGGCATTAAGTCCTCATTGAAATTAGGAGTGGAGGGATGGTGTTCTAGTGATAGCCACAGAAAAAAATTAGCCATTTATTCCCTTATGAATAAGGAAATGCAGATAAGCTGGGAGCAAATCGCAGCTCGAAGGAGGCAGATTGGGTTGAATGTAATGTTCCATGGCTGCTGAACTGAGTGCTCAGAGCTGGTGCTGCTTCTATGGAAGAACTGCTGCAATCTGGTTAAAGCTGCAGCGTTGTTTTCTCACCTTACGGAGGGTGCAGAGGAATTTACTGGGACTGCAGCTGTTTGCCCACAGTGATTTGGAAGCTCTGAGCTTCTGCTGTTACGTTTATTGACACAAGAGCTCTCCAGAAGGATCCTAAGTTGGTACAGGCCTGCAGTCTCCAGGGTCTGCTGTCCAAAAAGCCCATCCAAAAAGAATGCTGGTGCTCCATAGGCAGCTTTCAGCCCAGCTGCTCCGTGCCCTCTGCATTCCAGCAGTAAAACAACTTTGTCAGATACAAACTTGCTTATTTTCAGAGCTAAGAATCGAGCTTCAACGTCCTGGCGATGTGCGTGACGAGGATTTTTGCTGATCAGCCTCCTGGAAAGGAAAATAGCCCTGTCTGAATGTAGAAATACAGCAGAGAAGATCTGCATGGGCACACACTGTGACAGCAGAGTGCAATTCCTTAACCTGCAGCACCCTCTGCTGTTCTTACAGCAGACACTCTTGGGTCTCAATGGGAAACTGGGTTATGGGATGATATTTGTTGGCCATGTTTGTGTCCCAGTAATGAGTCAGGGATGTGGAACCACTCAGATTCTCTGAGGTTCATGGAATTATGCTAAGAACAGGCAGGTGCAGCCCTTCTGGGTATTGCTGGGTCTGTGCCCACTACGGAGGATCCAGTCCATCCCCTGGGTCTTGTCTCAGACTGAGGAGTCCTTGGTGAATGTAGGACTGGAATTGCACAGCAGTTGGCTGCAGCTCCTTCTGCTGTTAATGAATTGAGGCTCTGTTGTGTTTTCATACCAGCTTTGATTCAGCTGGAAAGACTCAGTGAAAACTGTTGAGGCTGCCTTTGTGCTGCATAAGTAACATAGAGAGCAGAGTAACAGCCAGACATTGGCAGAGTTGCCATGCAGGTACTAGACAGACCTAGGAGTGAATATCCCACATCATTATTGTTGTTTTACTCCCAAATATTCAAAACTATGAGATAATCTTTCATCTCAAGGAGCAGAAACCATCACATTGAAGAAAGCAGTGAGCAGGGGCAAGCTGCCCTCTGGTTCCTGCCGGGGCCGCAGCAGTGCTGCCATCACTGAAGGCTCTCTCCTTTCTTTTTGCAGTGCTCCTTTTGACAGGATTGCAGAGATAAACTTCAACATAGATGCAGACGATGACAGCGTAAGTGGATATTTTGGGATGTTTTGTGTAATGGGATGCATTCGGGCAAGTTGGTTCACCTTTGAGTCAGCCAGTGGTGTTCAAAACATCTGCAGGAAATGCAAAAGTGCTCCAGTGGCTGCATGCAGTTAAGGATCTCAGGGCATGAAATGAACCCTCCTGATTTATTGCCTTGGTGCAGATCTTCAAAACCACTCCTCTTCATGTCAGAAGAATTGTATTCTCTCCCTCTCTGCAGTGTAAATCTGCTGCTCTTGTTCTTACTTTGATAATCTTTCCATGCATGATTAAGAAACATTACACGTGGAGGGTTGGGGTTGTCGTGGGTCTCAATATTTCTGTGCTCTGTTTTGCTTCTTCTGTTTTATTGGCCTGCATATCCACTGAAGAAGCTGGGGAGTGGCTTACAGAGGCGGTTCCAGACTCACCTGGCCAAGCTTTGCTTTGATCAGTGCTAAGACTTAGGTGTCCTCATCTTTCTTTTTCACTTACACTGTACCATTAGTACAGTATCCTCCCTCTGGCTGCCATAGGCATTGCTCTGGAGGTACAGAAAATCTGATTTCTTGGTGGAACTTCCAGCCACGCCTGCAGCCACCAGGAGCTGCTGATAGCTTCTGGGGAGGCAGTTGTGCGCAGGATGGAATTCCAGCACAGCCATTCCTGGTGCACCATCTGGAAATGAAAGTCCTCTTGGCTTTGGGGCAGTGTTGGTGAGACACTGCTGTGCGTCCTTCTCTAAGTCCCTGGTGTTGCTGCTTCTGCCTGAGCTGGGCTTCAATGCTGTTGCACTTCTGAGGGCTTCTTGGGATGCAAAGGCAGCGTGAGATGTATGGTTAAATGCAGACAGGGAACACTTGCCTGCTATTACTTGTGTGCAGATGCTGCTGAACGAGCTTGTTATCATCAAAGCTGTTGTTTCTGTCTCCATTGACTGAATGGAATGTGATCTCTTTATGATACTGTTTCAGCCCAATGCTTCCCTCTTTGAAGCCTGCTGCAATGAGCGAATCCAGCAATTTGATGATAACGAGGAAGAAGAAGATATCTGGGAAGAGAAGGAGATAACCTATGCAACACAAGTTAAATCGAGGACGAGGTAAGGAGAAATGGAAGGATCTTTCCTCACCTTGGGGCAGGAGGAGGTTGGAAGCATTGGAAGGCTGAGGGTAACAGGCAGAACGTTCTTGTTCGAAGTGTCTAAAGCAGACAAATCATGTTTTGCATGAGAATGAGTGACATCCCGTGGCACTGCAAATCACTGTCAGCTTTTCATCCCTTTGTTACAGTCAGTTAGTATGTAAAGTCCCTTCTGTAACTGTAAATCCAAAAATATGATTAAATGAGACAGGACAAATGGTCAAGACCGATGGTTATTATTTGCCTAGCATTAAAAATCAGATTGCCTTGATAGGGTACACAAATGATCCCAAACCTCTACTCCTCTCATTTGCTGCCCTTTGTCTGCTCGTATCACTCTCCAGCCCTGAGACATCACTGCAGCTTAATTCCTCTTAGGGCTCTGCAAACAGGTTTTGACAAGCAAAGCACTCAGGGCCATTAGAGGAAATATCTTAAGAAGTGCCCAGCTGAGCCTTGCATCTTTTTGGGAGCTGAGCTCTATAGAAGGGATTTAGCATCACTTGGTCGGCAGCCAGGTTCTGCTTTCTCCCTGGGGCGAGGAGGGATGACTTGGCTGCTGCCAAGGGATTTACTGACTCTGAGTTCTCTGATTTAGGTTTGGAGCATCTCAGGCCTCAGAGAGTTCATCAAAAAGTGATCTCGAGAATGGAGATCATGATGGCAGCGTGGATTCAGAAGAAGAGGAGGAGACAGAACAGCAGGTGCCTTCTTCCTCAGCCAACAGCAACAAGAGCAATGCTGCAGAGCAGAAAGAGTCCGACTCTTCTGAAGGTAAAGAGTTTAAAACGGCATCATCCTGTTTGAAGTGACACCCGTAACCATCTCTGCCAGACAGCAGCTTGCTGGTTGCCTCTTTTCCATGGCTGTTCCATAATTTTGCCTTTGCAGATGAGAAGAGTGTAATTCAGTCTTTGTTTTTTGCCTCTAACACCCACCTTTGGGGTGCCCAGCAGAAGGCTGAAAATAAACCACTTTTTCCCCTACCAAGATGCAAGTGGGGCTGTGTAAGTTCACGAGGCACAGTGTTATCAGCAGAAGAAATTCAGCCAGCAGAAGTAAAGGGACAGGAATGTTTTCCCAGCAGTTCTTTACCTGCTGTCAGTGCAAACCTGAAAAAAAAAAACAAGTTTCTTTTTCTAGGTGGTATCTCTATATCTGTGATAGTGAGCACAGTCTGCTCCTGTAATCAGCTCCACGCACACGGGTTTGTATCCAGACCTCTGCAGTCCTTTATTTCTTGAGAAAAGAGGACGGAAAATGCCTTGAGAAAATTATTATAGAATCACAGAATGGTTTGGATTGGAAGAGACCTTTGAGATCATGTAGTTCCAAGCCCCTGCCATAGGCAGGGACACCTCCTTCTTAGATCAGGTTGCTCACAACCCCATCCAGCCTGGCCTTGAATGCTTCCAGGGTGGGAGCATCCACGACCTCTGTGGGCAACAAAGCATCTCACTGCCCTCACAGTGAGAATTTCATCCTGATACCTACTCTAAATCTCCCCTCTTGCACTTTAAAACCATTTCCCCTCGTCGTGACACTACAGGAATGATAGATAGGGATAAAAGAACTGAGAGCAGACTGAGATCTTAAACACCACGTTATGTGCTTAGTTTTACTTGACATCTCTTCTGTGATACCAAACGTTGCATCAGTTCCCTACCTGAGGTTGCCAAATATGAACAGTGAGTGATTGAAATGGTTGCAATCCTCACTGCTGAGGTTTTGACAAGAAACTGAGGTTCTTGCACAGATCTCAGCTGAGAAGAATGAAGAAATCCATTAAGTCGTTTTGCTTAATTGTTGCCTCTCTCTTGCGGATAACGTTAATATTAATCAGATTTCCAAGCTGTAAGCTGCAGCTTCCCGAGGACTGAGGAGTGCCGTTGGATGGTCCCTTGAATTCCTTTGTTCCTGGGATGGCTCTGGGGTGTATTTGGGGGCAGCTGATGCTCTGGAAGCCCCAGTGTGCTGTTGTGTGCCCTCAGGCTCCGGGTGGACTGCAGTGTTTGAACCTGTCAGCTCGAAGCCCCCCACCCCCTGCGTGGCCATGGACGTTGGATCCAGTGTGTGGGACTCAGCAGCCCCAGAGAACGCTGCACCAGAGAAGGGGTGGGCCAAGTTCACAGACTTCCAGCCTTTCTGTTGGTAAATTCCAGTCCTTTTTGTTTCTTTTTAACTTCAGAATGAAAAAACACGTAAAGTTATGATGATCGGAATCTTTTCTCCTTCCCTTCCCCCTCCCTTTGCTGCCTGTTTTGTATTTTAATGTTGTCTGAGTGCTCTGCATCGTGGCACCATGCTTCCCTTTACCTTCCAGTCCTTCTAACTACTGGTAGCACACGTGCCTTGTGGCACAGGAGTAGCACATGTCCCATAACTACTGCTACACCGAGACTACAAAGAATTAAAAAATAAAAGGAAATTAATACATTTTTTCACACTTACGAAGATGTCAGAAAGGAACAGTGCCCTGAAGCCTTTTTTCAGGGTCTCTTGGAAGCATAGCCAGGATTTCTGGACTTCATTCTCAAGGTGTTTTTCCCCTTTCCATTCTCCACTCAGCTCTGAATCAGGCCCACGGTGCAGTTCTCCTGCAGACACAGAAAGCAGCGATTCGGACGGCAACCCGAAGCAGAGTCAGGACAAGAACTGTAAGTGAGAACATTACAAAGGAGATGCATTATTTGTGCACTCTGAGCCTGCTGGGGAGAGCTTCCCACCTGCACCATCTGCCTTCCCTTACTCAAAGGCTGTTTTTGTTCAATCAGGGAAAACAGTGACTCAGAAATCCCAAAATGTTGATTGGGGTTCAGCAAGCAGAGGATGAACTTTGAGTTAGTGAGAATTGATGTCACGGAGGCAATTTATTTGTCAGCTATTCAGAAAAAAAAAAAACAAACCCTATTTTTAACTGTGTGTTTAATTGTAAAACTACCAAAAATTAAAAGGCTGTGATAACTTATCAGTAGTTGCGCCACGTCCATTGGTTAACTTCAGCCTGCTTGCCTTCCCTCCTCCTTCCTGAGTTAAAATAAAATGTAATGAAGGACTTTGATGGAACCAAACTCAGCTCTATGGTTGGTGGATGGGACTGCAGTGCAGAGCACAGTGCATTCTTCTGCCACGTGCAGAAGCATCTCAGGATCCCATGGGCCTTTTTGGCCACCAGGGCACATTGCTGACTCATGGTCAGCCTGCTGGCCACCAGGACACCAGGTCTTTCTCTGCAGAGCTCTTTTGCAGCAGCTCAGCCCCCAACGTGTCCTGATGCTGCAGCTGCTCCTCCCCGGGTGCAGAACCCTGCAGTGCGTTGCTGAACCCCATCAGGTTCCTTTCTGCCCCACTCTCAGGCTGCCCAGCTCTCTCTGAATGGCAACACGGCCCTGTGGGATGTCAGCTTTGGGCCATAAGCAAACTCCAAGTGAAGAGCACTCTCTGCTGATTGTGCTGAATGCAGACATGAGGTGGCATGACTTTCTCAATGGAGAATGCTGATTTCTTCTTCTTCTTTTTAATTTTTTTAATTTAAAATTAATCTCAGAATCACACAGAACCACAGAATGACTTGGGTTGGAAGGGACCTCAAGGATCATGAAGATCCAACCACCCAACCACAGGCAGGGCCACCAACCTCCACATTTCAGAGCAGCTCAGGCTGCCCAGGGCCCCATCCAACCTGGCCTTGAACACCTCCAGGGATGGACGGGGCATCCACAGCCTCTCTGGGCAGCTGGTCCAGCACCTCACCGTTCTGAGCAAAGAACTTCTCCCTGACATCCAACCTCAATCTGCCCTCCTTCAATTTCAAACCACTTCCCCTTGTCCTGCTGTTATCTCCCCTTCCCAAAAGCTGACTCCCCTCCTGTCTGTAGGCTCCCTTTAGGTACTGAAGGCTGCAATGAGCTCACCCCACAGCCTTCTCTTCTCCATGCTGAACAAGCCCAGCTCCCTCAGCCTGGCTTTGTAGGGAGGTGCTGCAGCCCTCTGCTCATCTTTGTGGCTCCTCTGGACCCTCTCCAACAGCTCCCTGTCTTTCTTGTACTGGAGGCCCCACACCTGGACGCAGTGCTGCAGATGGGGCCTCACCAGGGCAGAGCAGAGAGGGACAATCCCCTCCCTGTCCCTGCTGGCCACCCCTCTGCTGATGGAAAAATTAACCTCACGCACTGCATTTTGCATCCCTGTGCATCCTCAAGGTCACACCTGGGGGTTGCTGTTGGATCTGTTGGTTCTGCACAGTGCCCCATTTGCTCCCCACAGTCAGCACGGCCTCTCCCTGCGTCTGGAACGTCTGCGTCACGCGGAAGGCACCGCTGGTGGCTTCAGACAGCAGCTCCTCGGGCGGCTCAGACAGCGAGGATGAGGATGAGAAAGGAGATGCCATCACAGAGACCATCAGCACGGGTGCAGGCCAGGAAACAGTCAAGCTGACGATGGATGCGAAGAACGAGAAGGCCGTTTTCACCAGGTGGGAATGGAGTCACACAGGGGGAGCTCAGAGCGGTCTTAACCCGCTGTGTTGGTGGGGATTGGTGTCATCTTCCTCATGGATCCCGAATGTCTTGAGTGAGGATGTTGTACAGCTTCCTTGTCGAAGGGGTTCTGCTTTAATAAAATGTTTATTGCAGGTTTGTTGTAAGAAATGTGCGTGGCTCGTTGTAGCTCATGTCACCCAGCTGTCCTCCTTGCTGCGTAGGAGGTTCAGGTTTGTGTTGGTGGTGAGGATCATAGGATCCCAGAATGGTGGGATTGGAAGGGATTTGTACATCACAGAGCCATAGAATGGTTGAGTTGGATGGAACCTTGTAGACCATGACATCACAGAACGGTTGGGTTGGAGAGGACCTTATAGACCATAGGATGATTGGTTTGGAAGGGACCTTATGGATCATAGAGCCATAGAATGGTTGGGTTGGAAGGGTCCTTAAAGGTAACAGAGCCAGAAGATGGCTTGGGTTGGATCTGAAGGGTCCTCAAAGATCATAGAGCCATAGAGTGGTTGAGTTGGAAGGGACCTTACAGACCACAGAATCAGCATGGTTGGGTCTGAAGGGAACATATAGATCATACAGCCATGGAATGGTTGGATTGGAAGGGTCTTTATAGATCATACAGACATGAAATGGTTGGGTTGGAAGGGTCTTTATAGATCATAGAGCCAGGGAATGGTTGGGTTGGAAGGGTCTTTATAGATCATAGAGCCAGGGAATGGTCGGGTTGGAAGGGTCTTTATAGATCATAGAGCCAGGGAATGGTCGGGTTGGAAGGGTCTTTATAGATCATAGAGCCACAGAATGATTGGGTTGGAAGGGGCCTCCATTGAGCCATGGAATGGTTGGGCTGGATGGGTCCTCGTTGACCACAGAGCTACAGAATAGTTGGGTTGGAAGGGAACTTACAGACCACAGAGCCAAGGAATGGCTGGGTTGGTGCAGGGTCTGACATAGAATGTGTGCTGCTGTGCAGGAGAGCGTTGACATGCCTCCAGCTGTCATTGTTCCCTCTCAAGGTGATATGTTATAAACAATAAAAGATAAATGGTGCACAGTGCCCCCAAAAGATGTCAGTTCCTGCTTGGCTGGGGGAGAAGATGATGTTTGCATGGGGAAGAAGTGAGATTGCAGAACTAGGTAACATTCTGGGAGAAGGAAGTAAACCAAAGGTTTAAGCAACTGTGAATTTATTTCTTAATAAGGACACCAGCTTTAATTTTTGCTGTCTGCTTCAAGTAGCCTTTACTCCTCTGTAGTTGGAGTGAGTGAGATTCTGGAGCTGTGCTCACTGTAATTGCAGCTGTTACGGTAAATGGAGTTGGATTGTTGAGAGATGGCATCTCCAAGCAGACTGACTGCACCAGGAATGGAAGATGAAGAAGAAGCAGAATGCTGCTTGCTGTGCTAAAAGCAGCCTCTGCTTTTCCAATGTTCAGTTTGCATTGTTTCTAATTAAATCCACTGGCTCTGCTATCTGAAACAAACTGCTCCAGATGTTGCTCCTCTCACCACACGGTGGTTTGGGCTTGTGTTACACGTGGAGCTCCCTGTCTTGACTCACAGCAGCAGTGTAAATTTTACTTGGCATGTTCTGAGCTCTCTCGTTTATTTCCTAGCAGGAGCAGGGATGGTGGTTTCTGATTTGGCTGATTGGCTGCTGCAGGCTGCACCTGCTGCTTCACGCAGCGTTACGTGGAATGGCTTTCTCTCTAAAGAAGTGCATATATCAGTAAGCACGAGGCACCCAGAACCTGCCTGCTTTTTCAGGATTGCAGTTCTTCAAAAATTAATTCCATTTTGGCAAAGAAATGACATACTGGAGTCACCACGGTCTCCACTTGAAAGGTGTCTGCAGCCTTTCCCCTCTGTAACCGCAGCCAAAAGCAGAAATAGAAGCTGTGGGAGGACAGGACCTGTTGCACAGACTGTGATTTCAGCTGCTCCAGCTCTGCTGAGTTTCTCGTAGTGTCTGAACTATTGACCACTGGTGGTGGTGGAAGCTTCCCATGGCCTCTGCTCTCCCAGACCAGTCCATCTTCCTAGCAGCAGATGTGCACCCCAATGGCCAGTGGAGGATATGCTTGTTTCTCCCCACGTTCCTGACTGATTCCAAGTAAATGAGCTGCACTGAAAGCTGAACATGTAGTTCTTGAAGGCTTTCCAGTGGCAAAGCTCCAACTCTGGCTCTGTGTCTTGGTAGCCTTGTGCTATCACAGCTCCACAATTGGATGCAGCAGTTCTCAGACCCAATTTCTGCTTTGACTGTGGTGTCAACTTTTCAGTGGCAAGTTTCAAGTTTGGATGCCTAAATCTGCTTTTAAGAACGCAGTTAAAACAAACTTGGCTTCTTCCTCTCTCCCCCAAAAGCACTCTGCTTCCAACAAACCCTCTCCTTCTGTACAAACAGGTCTTCCTCTTCTATTTTTCCACCATCCCCAGGGCCACCAAGCTGCAGTGCTGCAGCACACACCTCTGAGAGCACTCCATGACCACGATGCTGCCTGCTGGTGCTCTCTCCCTGCCCAAACCTCACACCCTGAGCACTCCATTGCATCTCCCTGCACAGCTCAGTGGCACTTCTGCTTAAGCCAGCCGACGTGGCAGTAGCTTAAAAATCACGTGCAAAGAAAGCGTTTCAGACATAGTTAGCTTGCTTCCCATCCCTAATTGTGGAAACTCGTAGAGTGGCTTAGGTTGGGAGGGACCTTTCAGCTGCTTCTTGTGAAGAAGTCATTTTGCAGAAGTTCTCTGACCAGAGAGCTGCCAGATCTGTGATAACTGAGGAGTTTGCGTGCCAGGCATGAGAAGGATGCTCATGATGGGGTATTGAATCTTCTGGTTTTTTGGATGTTGGGTCTGAGCATTGCATGGGAAGTGCAGTCTTCAGTGGCTGCACGCTCTGAAACCCTTTGGAGTATTCCTGCCTGTTCTCCTGGAAGGAACCACCTGGGGCTAAGGTTGCAAAGTGAACTCTTCTGTCTGTTTTTTTCAGCCATCTTTACTGTTCTCTTTCTCTCCCTTCCTTCACTCTCTCCCTGTCCTGCCTCTCGCTGCCTCTCTCTCGTGGTGGGCATTGCTCAGAGTCTTTAGACCTGCAGGCAGAGGGTACGTATGGCTCAGGGCTCCAAACATCCACCGTACACACAGCTGCTCTCAATCCATGCTGGGCCAGAAGCAGAGGAACACTGGGAAACCTCAGCATTTCCCAATCAGTTCAAACAGATCCTAGAAAAAGCACTTCCAAGCACTGAACACGAGGGTGTGTGTTGTCCTTTGTCAAGCATGCTCACAGCCAGCCTGCCTGTTAACAAACGTGGTGCTCGCTCGTGTTGTGTGTCCTCCAGCTGCTGCCATTCCTCCCCTGTCAGCTCTTCCTGCAAAGAGGAAATGTGTTTTGCAGTTGCAAAGGGAAGCTCTGCTGCTGGCTGTGGTTTGCAGTGTGGTTTCCTCTGCCCGTGGTGCAGCCACATGCTCTGCTCAGACTTTCTCAGAACAAGAGCAGATGTTTTATCTGTGTGCTGTAAATGGTGTTGTTTTTTTTATTTATTTAACAAAAGAATATATTTTTTTGTATGAAGTTTGCTTTCTGTTTTAAACTGGGGGTTTTTACCAGTTATTTTCTAAAGCTCATCCGTGCAAACCAGGTTTCCCAGCTGCTGTGCAAGCAAGCAAGACTGCTGTGATTTCTATAAGATCAGAGAGCAAAAGGAGAACATCAGTGCAATAAGCACATCTCAAGGCTGTTCTAAGAGCACATTAAGGGAAACACTGTGCTCTCATGTCCAGAAAGGAGAGGTGTGTGCTGAACAGGAGCTGACCTCTCTGGCAGCACTCAGGGAATGCAGCTCAGCATCACCTCCATCCCCAGAGGCTGTGGAGAAATGCAACGCTTTAAAAACCTGATTCCTTATGGCACATGCTTATTAAACTTATTAATGCAATAATTAACAATTTTGGACGTTTTTCAGGCTTTTTTGTAAGCAGTTGAGCATGCAGTGCTTGTTTCCAAGGGCTGTCTCCCAGTGCTTCTTGCTGGAGGAATGCAGGTGTGTGCATGCCCTGCTGCCAGCTCTTCTTAGCATTGGAGATGAAGGGCAGCTGTTAACACTTGGTGCTTCCCAGGTGCTTCACTGCTGAGCTGCACAGATGTCCCTTAAAAGATGAGGTGCTCAGAATGGGACCAAGCTTTGCCTTTCTGTATAACTGTGCTAGAAATCACCTCTTGCTTCTGATCACACACAGCTCTGGGGTGAAACATCCTCCTTTCCACAGCAGTGCAGTTGGCCCCAGCCCTGAGCTGAGCTACGTGCTCACAGTGGATGTTTTGAGCTCTCCCATTTGGGATGTTTTCCTTTGTGCCTGCTCTGCTGCCCATCCATCTGCATGGCGTGGGGTGCAGCTGTGTGCCTGCAGCTCCTTTTGCTGCTGGGATGGGCTGGGATGGGCTGGAATGGAATGGAATGGAACAGGCATGCACAGAGCATGGAATGTGGCATGGAGCATGGAGCATGACTGCAGCGTTCTTGTAGAACATCATTGCTCTTCCATTCAGAGAGAAGAGTAAAAGTGCAGTGACTTAATCAGAGGTCCCATTTCCCCAGGAAACGTTTCCAAGCAGAGGTGAACATTTTGTGCAGTAGTTGGCACAGATGGGATCTTTCCTGTGGACACCTTGACCTTTCCAGCAGTAGATTGCATGTGAATTTGGTGTCCAGACCTCCCCATATCCAACTGCTGCCCTCCCAACACCAACAGTGCATGCGGTGCTCTGCTCCAGGAGGGCTCAGCGTGAGCTGTGCTCAGCCATGCTTCTCATCCACATCCTGCTCCAATGTCTGTCCTACCTCTGTGTTTCCTGGAGCATTTTGTTGTCTGTGACACTGATTGTTTCCCCATCAGAGCAGAGGATATCTGAAGGGAATCCCAGAGGTGGGTAGGGCTGAGGCAGTTCCATGCAGCACCAAACCCACTCCTTCCTGAGGTTCTTAGAGCCCGTTCATGGCTGCAGCCTGAATTCCTTACAGGTCCTTTGGTAACGAGATGTTGATGAGCACTGACCTCAGGAGCAGCACTACGTGCTGTCAGGTGGATTCCTTCACGGCGTAGCTGGTTTGGCATAGCTGGATATCCAGCAAAGCTGCAGCCTGAGTGCTTCTGCTGGATGCAAGAGGCTCCCAGCAGTCAGAGCTGAGGAGGGGCAGAAGGAGAAGCTGTGGGTTTTGCATGGTGTCACAGGAGCGAGTGCTGACACTGAGCAGGAGAGAGGTGCCCAAAGAAGTGCAGTGCTAAAACGTTCTCCATAAAGCCAGGGGAAACCTGCTGAGGTGCTGTCAGGAGGGAAGTGAGCTCCTGATGTTGTTGTCTTCATACAAAGAGCAGCATGCTGCTTCATTTGGTCTGGGTATCAGTTTTGCTATAGAATGGTTCTGTGGCAACTTCTGCACTTCTGGACTGTGGATGTGTTTTAGCCCTGTTTTTCCAGGCACTTGCAAGAGAAATCTCTCATTAGTCTGAGGAAGCTTTGTGTTTTGGCAGTAGAGCAGAACAGGTTGGACAACCATTCTGTAGCACCTGAATCTCTGCAGAGAATCCCTTCTTGTTTAAAGCAACATGAAGGCATTCCAGGCATCAAAAGCCTTCTTGAAGCCAGATAAAACCACAGCTCCATCAGGCTGCCCAGGGCCTGATCCAGCCTGGCCTTCAAAGCCTCCAGGGATGGAGCATCAACCACATCTCTGGCAAGCCGTGCCAGTGCCTCACCACCCTCACTGTGAAAGACTTTTTCCTTACATCCAACCTAAATCTCTCCACACTTGAAGCCATTTCCCCTTGTTCTACCAACACAGACCCTGCTCAAGGGTCTGTCCCCTCCTTTCCTGCAGCTCCTTGTTAGATACAGGCTGCTCTCACATCACCTCACACCTTCTCTTCTCCAGCTGCACAGCCCCAGCTCTCAGCCTGTCCTATGAGAGCTGTTCCATCCCTAGGATCATATATGCATAACATAACGCTTTTTAATCCCACTTTATTTTTGATTCTTCTTTCTTTATGGCAATTCTGTGGCCTGTGCCAGGAGAGGAGGAGGAGGAGGAACGTATTTTCTCTCGGGTAGAGTTTTAAATCCCATTCACTGACACTTTAACGTGACCATAACTTCTCCCCACACAGCGATTCGGGCTGCATGGTGATTGATAAGCTGACCATCACAGACATGGCAACGACCAAAGCATCCAAACCACTGAACAATGCTGCCCAGCACCCAGAGGAGCACCAGAACACGGCGCCGGTCACGGAAATGGCCACGAAAGACAGGTGAGCTGGTCCAACCCACCAGCACTGCCCATACCAGAGCCACATGTCAGTCCCAGGTGACAAAGCCAGGCAGATGGGCTGTCCTATGGGACCTGCTGCTGATACCTGTGGTGTGAGAAGGAAGT
Source organism: Meleagris gallopavo (assembly GCF_905368555.1). Classification (NCBI taxonomy): domain Eukaryota; kingdom Metazoa; phylum Chordata; class Aves; order Galliformes; family Phasianidae; genus Meleagris; species Meleagris gallopavo. The sequence goes on from NC_139404.1 coordinate 876,704, forward strand.
TCAGGCCAGTGCTTTGAGCTTTGTGCCACCAGTCCTCTTAATTCCACATCTATACTGGATATCAGCAGCACTGCTGCTCGCACAGGAACTGCAGGGGAACTGTAACATTTGAATCCACAGTTTGGTGAGGGTGTGCAGAACCATCCAGTGTTGGCCCTGTACATCCCTGTCCTGGGACAAGGCAGGGAAGCAAGGCAGCAGGAATGAACCTGCAGTGCAGGCAGAGGAGCACTGATGGGTCTGGACTTTGATTTCACATAGAATCACACAGAATGGCCAGGTTGGAAGGGAACTCAAGGATCGTGAAGATCCAACCCCCCACCACGTGCAGGGCCACCAAAATCCACATTTCACAGCAGCCCAGGCTGCCCAGGGCCCCATCCAACCTGGCCTTGAACACCTCCAGGGATGGACGGGGCATCCACAGCCTCTCTGGGCAGCTGGTCCAGCACCTCACCACTCTCACAGCAAACAACTTCCCCCTGACATCCAACCTCAATCTGCCCTCCTTCAGTTTCAAACCACTTCCCCTTATCCTGCTGTTATCTCCCCTTTCCAAGAGTTGACTCCCAAGTCCTCTTTATAGGTTCCCTTTAGGTCCTGGAAGGCTGTAATGAGCTCACCCCACAGCCTCCTCTTCTCCAGGCTGAACAAGCCCAGCTCCCTCAGCCTGGCTTTGTAGGGAGGTGCTGCAGCCCTCTGCTCATCTCTGTGGCTCCTCTGGACCCTCTCCAACAGCTCCCTGTCTTTCTTGTACTGGAGGCCCCACACCTGGACGCAGTGCTGCAGATGGGGCCTCACCAGGGCAGAGCAGAGAGGGACAATCCCCTCCCAGTCCCTGCTGGCCACCCCTCTGCTGATGGGGAAGTGCAGGATTTTGTGAAGGGTCTGGGAGAGGTTCTGACTGCTGATTGCTTTATAGCAGGTAGAAGCAGCAGAAGTAGAGAAGGGATGGCTCAGGTGCTGCTGTAGAGGAGAGTATCCAGAATTAAGCTTTAGGAGCAGGAGGAACCCTGTGCTGTGTGTCTCTAATGTCACTCTTTGGCTTTGTCCTTAGGAAAGAAGAAGCCTTGCCTTGTGCTGAAGCCACATTAAATGGCCCTGCTTGATGACACAGATGCAATGGGACGTGTGTGATCCAGGCCAGGCTGCTACCTGGTGATGCAATTTGTCAATTTTTTTTTTTTTTTTTTTTTCATTTTAATTTTATTTTTTAATAAATGCTGCATTGATGAGAGAGCTGGCATTCAGGACCAGACACGGAGTTTCAACACCAACAATCTGTTCTGAAAGACACTCGCATTGTCTAAATGTAGCATCAATCAGTTAAGTCATCACAGGAATGATGGGGTTCTTCCCAAGCAAGCCTTCTGCCTAACTTCAATTCCTGTCCCCTTCCCTCTCTCCCTCGGTTTTGTTTTGTATTTGGGGTTCAGTCCTATTTTCTTAGTGTTATTGCACACAGTATTCAGCTTCTCTTCAGAAAGGTAGCAGGTCTAACGCTGGGACACGGACAGCACACAGCAGTCCCACAGTCGTGTGACCAAAGTTCCTGATGGAGCTGCCTTTGGGCAGCATTTGCACCGCTTTTGTATAGCAATAAAGCCTTATCAGAAACATTTCATAGGAGGAAAAAGATGCAAACACTTTAAACGGGACGAGGCAGGGAGGGGTTTTTTTGTGGGATGGGAGGGATATCACTGACATCGTCCCAAGCCAGAGGCCAGGTAGCCAACCTGCTGTCATGCTGGACTGTCTCCAGAAGCTGCCAGGCTCTGAATTAATTGCTCCGTGCTCTGCCAGTGAGAGGCAGGCTGGTTCACTGCAGGACCTCAGCAGTCGGCCTCTGCCGTCTGAGCCATCGCAGCTCCACCTCCCAGATGCCCTCCGTTGGCTGCAGAGTATGCAAAGAAGGTAACGCGGCCGAGAGGAGAGCGATGCTTCGGACTGCTGCCGTGCAGGAGCAAGAGCAGATATGGCACAAACAGGTTATCAGGTGTTCGCTGGCTTTTTTGGAGACTATTGTATTTTCAAATGATTATTATGAAAAATCCTTTTTGTTTTCGTTTTTGTTTTGTTGGTTTTTTTTGTTGTTGTTGTTTTTTTTTTTGTTTTTTTTTTTCTTCTGTTTGTTTTGTTCTGTTTTTAAAGTTTTTAATGGATGCAGGAACAGCAACACTTTTGCACTTTGTACCTAGCGACAACATTGGAGAATGAAATGATCCCAGCACAGGACTCCTGCTGTTACTTTACCCAACCCGGGCAGGCGGTCGTGGTGAGCTGGGGGACGTGGGATGGTTGAGCACAGCAGCACAGAGCACCGGACTGCACCTCACGCTGCCTGGGAGCAAGGTCAGTTACAGATGGGTGCTTCCCCACACAGCACAGGACCTGCCGTGCAGGCAGGAGGACCCGATCCTGTAAGGACCGTGCCAGCTCTGCTCTGGTTTTTGTCCCCGTCTCTGCGTTGAGCTCCTTGCCAGATGGACTCGTGCACACAGATCATACAGGTGTAGCTGTTGGGCTGCTGCAGCCCCGGGGTCACCGTCTCCTGCCAACCTGCCTGGTGTGTAAGCCGTGTGCTGGCACACACCCATCAGCATCCAGCGCTGCTTCTTTCAGTAGATCTGAGCTGGAAAACCGTTCACTTTGGAATAAAAGCATGAAGCTCGACACGTAGGTAGCCAAATAGCTTCTTTTCCAATGTATTCTCACCTGTGCACCACGAGAGACTTTTACCCTGTGAGTATGAAAAGTACCTCACTCCGACCTGTTGTTATGAGCAAAGGGGCATCCTAGCCAGACTTCGGGCTCCGAGGAAAACACAGCCTTTATTTTGAACTGTGATCTGTATGTAGTGCATATGAGATTTTCCTGACCTGGGTGGGTGTTGGGGGTGAGGTGAACGCAATGCTTTCACTGCTGGAGTCGTTCTGCTCTGCAGGGTCGGTGTCTGATGGTGACATAGCTGCGGCACGAGGCTGTTGTATACCCAAGCATTACACCTTTCCATTTTTGCTCTTAGGGAAGATGTGTGGTTCAGAGCACCAGAGCCGGAGACGGGAGCACAGGAGGCGGTGTGAAAGCGGTGCATTGGGGTTGTGTGCTGCTGATGGCTGTGATTTCTCCCAGCTGCAATCCCTGGGTGCTCGCGTGGCACAGCACTGTTGATCTGGAACTCTTCCCCCTCCCTCCTCGTAATAATAATTTAAAGATGCTTTGTGACGGAAGGAGAACTCTCACTTTCTGCTTCGTTACCCTGCTTGCTCATTAGAGACCCGTCCCACTCTTGGCCAGGATGAGTAGTTTGGAGTTCCTTGTTGGCAACGTGTTTGATGAAGTCTTAATTTTCAGAGGATTGGTGCTAGAGATTTTCTGGAAACCAGGTTAGGGCGTTCTTTAAACACCCAAAAATGATACTATAGGAAAGCACTCGTTAAATATTGACCCCTGCAGCTGATGGAAGGCTGCTATGGGGCTCAGTCCCAGTAACTTCCAGGTGGTGACAGTGTACTTGTCCAGTCCCTTCTCACACGCAGTCCCATCGGTGGCTCTGAGCTCTGCCGTGCTGCAGCTGTGACCAGGCCTGCAGCAGCACGATGGGATCTTCCTCCCAGCGTGACATGTGTTCATCTCCCTTGTTCCCCTGACACACCATCTTTTTTGCATGAGATGCTGCCATCCCCTTGCAGCACAGTGCTGGCTGGTATCACAGGAGCCCCTGCTCCGCTGTCCCTGCGTGCTCTGTTGTGTTGGGGTTGGCTTTGGGAGCAGAGCTGCAGAGGTGTGCAAGGATTTCTCTCTCTGTGCCTTCCGTTGCCCTCTCCCACCTTTTGGCTTTGAGCCTGTAGGTCTAAAGGGAAGCTCGTTGTGATGTATTTCAAACCTAGCAGCGAGCAGACTGCAAGTGTAGTGGACTTACTGAGGGACTCAGCACCAACCAGAGGGTTTCTCCTTGCTGGGTTTAGGGCTCTGCAGTGCAAAACAGACCCAGAGCCCAACTGTATCTGTGAGAAAAGCCCCCCTACCTGTGCTGTTTGATCAGGAAACGATGAAGTCAGACTCAGCCCTGTCCTTCCTCTTCTACGTGCAGCGTTTGGAATCTGTCCTCATCTGTATGGCTTATAGAATTTTAGTTTTGAACACGTATGAGTGTGCCTGTGGGTACATACCTGCAGTGTGTGTGGTTCCGTGTATGTTTATGCACACACACAGTTGGGTATTGCAAGCTGGAGCAGTGTGATGTGGTGTGAGAGCGAGATGGAAACTCGGGCTGGAGGGAGTGGGGGGTTGAATCAACATTTCTCTTTGCTTTGGTTTTTAATTGGACCTCGTGCTTGAATTCTTCCTTGCTGCACACTGAGAGCAGCGAAGGCGGAGAGCTGGTGCTGCATTCCCTCTTCGTACCAAGATGTGGCATTGAGTTCTGGGCTGGAATTCCTTTGCTGTCCTCCAGAGGTGAGGTCCTCAAACCCACACACAGGTGATCAGTCCCTCGGATCACAGCATGCCACGGCCCAGCTGGGTGCTGTGAGCTCCGAGCACAGGGTTGGCAGGTTAAAAACCATTGACAGTGAGGTTTGGGCTGTGATTTACCTCTGCATGGCAACTTGCAAAAAAAAAAAAAAAAAAGAAAAAAAAGCAACTTTTGGTCGGGGCAGCCGTGCGTCGTTAGCTAATTATGGACAGTGCCTTAGTTTATTTCCAGGGTTATGCACCGTTTTTATAGGTCTGAGCTGAAGTGGGAGCCTCCAGAAGCACACCCAATGTATTCAACCATCTCTGCAATCTGTCTCGGTGACCATTTTAAGACTCTTTGGGTTTGATGCAGTTCTTTTTGACTCGATGCGGCTGAAGTTTCCAGGTTTCAGGGAGTGAGAAGGTGATCTCTGGGTGATGGTTTCCCTCCGTGGCAGCTGCCGACGGTGCCATCTGATGGGATGTTCCCAGGAACCTGAGCAGCATTTGCTATGTACGTATGCATAGAAACCTCCTGCCAGATGGAAGCAGGGAAAACAAACAGTTAAGCTCCGATGTGTTCGCTTATCTCACCCAGAACTCACTCACCTCACTGCTGGAAGGGCATTACGGCACTGCTCTGACCTCTCCATTAAGTGTTGTACAAAAATTGACCATTTCCCAATGACTGTTACCTGTCACCTTTCCCAGCCTGCATATAAAGATGTTGGTGAGATGCACTGTGTGCAAAATGTGTTTTTGTATCTCTCCGTGGAGCCGCGGGGCATTTGTAAAGGGCACATCCTTCCCCGTCTCTTTATTATTTCCTCATCTGTTTGGACAGATGTCAACTATTAAAAACCTTTTCTCGGCGGCTCTGTTCTCGTTGCTGGTTGTTCAGAGCTCTCTGAAAGCTGCAGGGCTGCCTTGGTCGTGCTGTAGGGATTTCCTATTGTTGGTGGGTTCTCATAGCAGTGACTTCTCATGCACAACGCCACTGATCCTCATGAAACCAAACTCAGGATGGGATATCCCAGATGGAGCCACACATCTCCCAGGGGCTCTGAATTGCAGTTGGCAGCTCTCCATGACTCCCAGTGGCCCTCGGTGGCTCTTGGTGGCTCCTAGTGGCCCTTGGTGGCTCTTGGTGGCACCCAGTAGCCCTCGGTAGCTCTTGGTGGCTCCTAATGGCCCTCGGTGGCTTTTGATGGCTCTTAGTGGCCCTCGGTGGCTCTCAATCACTTTCAGTGGCACCCAGTAGCTCTTGGTGGCTCTCAATTGCTCCCAGTGGCTCCCAATGCCCTCCCGAAGCTCTTGGTGGCCCTCACTGGCTCCCGGTGGCTCCCAATGGCCCCCTGTAGTTCTCAGTGGCTCCCAATTGCTTTCAGTGGCTTTCAGTGGCTCTTGGTGGCTCTCAGTTACTCTCAGTGGCTCCCAATGGCCTCCCATAGCTCTTGGTGGCTCTCAGTGGCTCTCAATCACTCCCAGTGGCTCCCAGTGACTCTCAGTCATTCTCAGTGGCCCCCAGTAGCTCTTGGTGGCTCTCAATTGCTCTTAAAATGGCTTCCAGTGGCTCTCAGTGATTCTCAGTTGTTCTCAGTGGCTTCCAGTGGCTCTGAATGGCCCCCCCGTAGCTCTCGGTGGCTCTCAGCGGCTCTTGATCACTCTCAGTGACTCTCAGTGACTCTGAGTTGCTCTCAGTAGCAATCAGTTGCTCCCAGTGGCTTCCAGTGGCTCTCAATTGCTCTCAGTGGTTCCCAATGCCACCCCCACCCCATAGCTCTCAGTAGCTCTCAGTCGCTCCCAGTGACTCTCAGTGGCTCCTGGTGGTTCTTGGTGGCTCTCAATTGCTCTCAGACTCCCAAAGGCCCTCATGGCTCTCGGTGGCTCCCAGTGGCTCTCAGTGACTCTCAGTGGTTCTCAGTTGCTCCCAGTGGCTCTCAGTTGCACTCTGTGGCTCGCAATGGCCTCCTGTAGCTCTCAGTAGCTCTTGGTGGCTCCCAGTGGCTCTCGCTCACAATCACTCAGTGGCTTCCAATGCCTCCCAGCTCCCAGTGGCCCCTCTTAGCTCTTGGTGGCTCTCACTGGCTCCCAATAGCTCCCAGTAGCTCCCAGTGGCTCTCATTAACTCTCAATCGCTCTCAGTGGCTACCAATCGCTCCTAGTAGCTCCCAGTGGCCCCTCTTAGATCTTAGTGGCTCTTGGTGGCTCCCAATGGCTCCAAATGTCTCCCAGAAGCTCCCAGAGATGCCTCTTAGTTCGTGGTGGCTCCCAGTAGCTCCCAATGGCTCTCAATGGCTCCCAGTGTCCCCTCTTAGCTCTTAGTGGCTCTTGGTGGCTCTCGTTGGCTTCCAGTGGATCCCAGTGGCTCCCAGTAGCTCCCAGTTGCCCCTTTTCTCTCTTAGTGGCTCTTGGTGGCTCCCAGTAGCTCCCAATGGCTCCCACTGGCTCCCAGTAGCTCCCAGTAGCTCTCATTAACTCTCAATCACTCTCAGTGGCTACCAATTGCTCCTAGTAGCTCCCAGTGTCCCCTCTTAGATTGTAGTGGCTCTTGGTGGCTCTTGGTGGCTCTCGATGGCTTCCAGTGGCTCCCAGTAGCTCCTAGTGGCTCCCAGTGGCTCACGTCACTCGTTCGTTCCAAAACAACAGAAAACCATTTTAACCAAATTAACGACCCCCACACGATCCATTTACTGAAGCCTCCGTAACAACAGATGGCTTGAATATGTGCACAGCACACACAAGAGGAGCGTGCAGCCATCAGCTCATAGCTCGGTGTTGGGTTCCGTTGTGTGATTGGGAGCAAAGGCACTGGGGGTGGGAGGGCATCCTCACACTCCATGCTTCTTGCAGCCATCATCCCAGCATCCCACGTTGGGTTTAGGGACACCTCTTGGGTCGCATCCTTCCCTCCCACCACGGCCCCGTCCTGCTGCAAGGAGAGCAATAACAGTTCCAGGCAGAACATCAGTGCCTTTCTTTGAGTTTGGAAGTGATTGCTTCTCGTTCCAGCTCGGGAATCACTTTCGGAGTCAATTTTTATCTCCAGATACCCAGAAGCAAAGTGAAAGAGAGCCAGAAGGATCCCGTGCCATCAGAGTAATTTTCAAGTACCCCGCTGTGGTTCCCAGTGCCTTATTACCACCCTGGATCCAACAAGAGGTATCGTGGTTCATCTCACTCTTCTCCTCCTCTGCCTCCCTCCCCAGGACTCACTCCCACTGTCCCCATATCCTTGGGATGCCCACATCGTCCCCACGTCCCCAGAATGCTCACACCATCACCCATCTTGGGCTGCTCACATCACCCCCACATCCCCAGAGTATTCACACCATCACTCATCTTGGGGTGCTCACACCATCCCCTTGTTCTTGGGGTGCTTACATCACCCCCATGTTCTTGGGGTGCTCACATCACCCCCACATCCCCAGAATATCCACATCATCACCTGTCTTGGGGTGCTCACACCATCCCCATCTTCTAGGGATGCTCACATCACCCCCACGTCCCCAGAATGCTCACACCATCACTCATCTTGGGGTGCTCCCACCATCCCCATGTTCTTGGGGTGCTCACATCACCCCCACGTCCCCAGAATATCCACATCATCACCTGTCTTGGGTTGCTCACACCATCCCCATCTTCTAGGGATGCTCACATCAACCCCACGTCCCCAGAATGCTCACACCATCCCCCATCTTGGGATGCTCACCCCATCCCCATGTTCTTGGGGTGCTCACATCACCCCCACGTCCCCAGAATGCTCACACCATCACTCATCTTGGGGTGCTCCCACCATCCCCATGTTCTTGGGGTGCTCACATCACCCCCACGTCCCCAGAATATTCACACCACCACCCATCTTGGGGTGCTCACACAGTCCCCATGTTCCCGTTCACCATCCCCATGATCTCGGGGTGCTCACACCATCACTCATCTTGGGTTGCTCACACCATCCCCATGTTCTTGGGGTGCTCACATCAACCCCACGTCCCCAGAATGCTCACACCATCACCCACCTTGGGGTGCTCACCCCATCCCCATGTTCTTGGGGTGCTCACATCACCCCCACGTCCCCAGAATGCTCACACCATCACTCATCTTGGGGTGCTCCCACCATCCCCATGTTCTTGGGGTGCTCACATCACCCCCACGTCCCCAGAATATTCACACCACCACCCATCTTGGGGTGCTCACACAGTCCCCATGTTCCCGTTCACCATCCCCATGATCTCGGGGTGCTCACACCATCACTCATCTTGGGTTGCTCACACCATCCCCATGTTCTTGGGGTGCTTACATCACCCCCACGTCCCCAGAATGTTCACTTCATCACCCACCTTGGGGTGCTCACGGTGTTCTCATGATCTTAGGGGTGCTCACATCACCCCCATGTCCCCGGAATGTTCACGCCATCCCCATAATCTTGGGTTGCTCACACCATCCCCATGTTCTCGGGGTGCTTACATCACCCCCACGTCCCCAGAATATCCACATCATCACCTGTCTTGGGGTGCTCACACCATCCCCATCTTCTAGGGATGCTCACATCACCCCCACGTCCCCAGAATGCTCACACCATCCCCCATCTTGGGATGCTCACCCCATCCCCATGTTCTTGGGATGCTCACCCCATCCCCATGTTCTTGGGGTGCTCACATCACCCCCACGTCCCCAGAATGCTCACACCATCACTCATCTTGGGGTGCTCCCACCATCCCCATGTTCTTGGGGTGCTCACATCACCCCCACGTCCCCAGAATATTCACACCACCACCCATCTTGGGGTGCTCACACAGTCCCCATGTTCCTGTTCACCATCCCCATGATCTTGGGGTGCTCACACCATCACTCATCTTGGGTTCCTCACACCATCCCCATGTTCTTGGGGTGCTCACATCACCCCCATATCCCCAGAATGTTCACTTCATCACCTCTCTTGGGGTGCTCACGGTGTCCCCATGATCTTGGGGGTACTCACACCATCCCCATGTCCCCAGAATCTTCACACCATCACCATTCTTGGGGTGCTCACAACATCCCCATCTTCTTGGGCTGCTCACATCACCACCACGTCCCCAGAATGCTCACATCATCACCCACCTTGGGGTGCTCACGGTGTCCCCATGATCTTAGGGGTGCTCACATCACCCCCACGTTCCCAGAATGTTCACATCATCACCCACCTTGGGCTGCTCACAGTGTCCCCTTGATCTTGGTGGTGCTCACATCACCCCCATGTCCCCGGAATGTTCACGCCATCCCCATAATCTTGGGTTGCTCACACCATCCCCATGTTCTTGGGGTGCTCACATCACCCCCATATCCCCAGAATGTTCACTTCATCACCTCTCTTGGGCTGCTCACACCATCCCCATGTTCTCGGGGTGCTCACATCACCCCCACATCCCCAGAATATCCACATCATCACCTGTCTTGGGGTGCCCACACCATCCCCATGTTCTTGGGATGCTCACATCACCCCCACGTCCCCAGAATGCTCACACCATCCCCCATCTTGGGATGCTCACCCCATCCCCATGTTCTTGGGGTGCTTACATCACCCCCACATCCCCAGAATATTCACACCACCACTCATCTTGGGGTGCTCACACAGTCCCCATGTTCCCGTTCACCATCCCCATGATCTTAGGGGTGCTCACACCATCACTCATCTTGGGTTGCTCACACAGTCCCCATGTTCTTGGGCTGCTCACATCACCCCCATATCCCCAGAATGTTCACTTCATCACCCATCTTGGGCTGCTCACAGTGTCCCCATGATCTTGGGGGTGCTCACATCACCCCCATGTCCCCGGAATGTTCACGCCATCCCCATAATCTTGGGTTGCTCACACCATCCCCATGTTCTCGGGGTGCTCACATCACCCCCACGTCCCCAGAATGCTCACACCATCCCCCACCTTGGGATGCTCACCATCCCCATGTTCTTGGGATGCTCACATCACCCCCACGTCCCCAGAATGCTCACACCATCCCCCACCTTGGGATGCTCACCCCATCCCCATGTTCTTGGGCTGCTCACATCACCCCCACGTCCCCAGAATCTTCACACCATCGCCATTCTTGGGGTGCTCACCCCATCCCCATGCCTACGTAACTCCATTCTTGAGAACCCGATGATGATGCGTCGTCCTGTGCTGGAATAGAATAATGTTTAATAGGAAATATTTAATTGCTATTTAATTTGTAATTTAAAAAAAAAAAAAAAAAAGCCTCATTTGTCCGTACGGCATGTAAATATTTTCCCCTATCAAATATAAATATTCCTCATCCAAATCCTGATTTTTGTCAAGAAAAGATTATTATTATTGTTTCTGTAGAACACGGAGAAAATAATGCTGAGAAGCTGCAGTTCAGCTTCACCCTCAGCAGCAAAATAGTAGAGCTGAACTGAATGGAAACGTTCCAGTGTTCCATGTTACACATCAGAGGCTGCTCTGATGGGGCTGTGCTGGAATGGAGCTCCACGATGGGGTGGAACTGGGATGGGGAGGAGCTCTGTACTGGGATGGGGCTGTGCTGGAATGGGACAGAACTGGGATGGAGCTCTGTACTGGGATGGAGCTGTGCTGGGATGGAGCTCTGTTTTGAAATGGAGCTGTGCTGGAGTGGAGCTCTATCATGGGATGGAACTGGGATGGAAAGGAGCACTGTACTGGGATGGAGTTCTGTACTGGGACGGGATGGAACTCTGTGCTCAGATGGTTCTGTGCTGGGATGGAGCTCCATGATGGGATGGAACTGGGATGGAGAGGAGCTCTGTGGGAGTGGGATGGGACTGTGCTAGGATGGGATGGGACAGAGTCGTGCTGGGAGGGGATGGAGCCATACTGGGAAGGAACGGAGCCATACTGGGATGGAACGGAGCCATACTGGCATGGGACGGAGCCATGCTGGGAAGGAACGGAGCCATACTGGGAAGGAACGGAGCCATACTGGGATGGAACGGAGCCATACTGGCATGGGACGGAGCCATGCTGGGATGGGATGGAACCATACTGGGATGGGATGGAGCCACGCTGGGATGGGACAGAGCCATACTGGGATGGGACGGAGCCATGCTGGGATGGGACGGAGCCATGCTGGGATGGGACGGAGCCATGCTGGGATGGGACGGAGCCATGCTGGGATGGGACAGAGCCATACTGGGATGGGATGGAACCATACTGGGATGGGACGGAGCCATGCTGGGATGGGATGGAGCCATACTGGGATGGGATGGAACCATACTGGGATGGGACGGAGCCATGCTGGGATGGGACGGAGCCATGCTGGGATGGGACGGAGCCATACTGGGATGGGACAGAGCCATACTGGGATGGGATGGAACCATACTGGGATGGGATGGAGCCATACTGGGATGGGATGGAGCCATACTGGGGTGGGCCATAGCTCTGTGCTGGGTGGGAGCTGTGCTGGGAGCTCCGTGCTGTGTGTGGAGATGCAGGGATGGGGATGGCAGTGCTGGGTCACTGTCTGGCTGTGGGGCCACGTGGCCTTGTTCACGTGAGGGGTGGGGAGCACCCGAATGCTTCCATGTCTTTTCCCCCACCCCGAGCTGTGCACACAGGGACCACTGATATGGATATAAATGGAGAACTCTGAATTCCTTCGCTCCGGAGCTGTTTTTCCATCCATTTCACAATCTGGGTGTTCTGCACCCTGCCAGGACCCCAAACCACTGCCAGCACCCAAATTGCTGCTTTCAATCAGAGTGACCCAAAACGTTTCCAAAAGGATCGATTGCCCTGTTGGGCACAGAAAGCCACTGCCATCCTGGGGTGGTGATGCTGGTGTCACCGTGGCAGTTCCAGCATTGGCACAGTGGCAGTCCTGGTGTTGGCACCAAGGCTGTCCCAGTGTTGGCACCACGGTGGTGGAGGTTTGGGCACTTTGGCAGTCTTGGTGTTGGCACCATGGTGGTTCCAGTGTTGACCCCATGGTGGTTCCAGTGTTGACCCCATGGTGGTTCCAGTGTTGGCACTGCAATGGTGATGGTGTTGGCACCATGGCAGTCCCACTATTGGCACCACAGTGGTCCCAGTGTTGACCCCATGGCAGTCTTAATGTTGTCACCATGGTGGTTCCAGTGTTGGCACCATGGTGGTCCCAACTTGGGACCCCATAGCAGTCCCAGCATCGACTCCTTGGCAGCCACACTGTTGACCCCATGGCAGCCCCACTGTTGGCATTGCAATGGTGATGGTGTTGGCACCATGGCGGTCCCAGTATTGGCACCATGGTGGTCCCAGTTGGGACCCCATAGCAGTCCCAGCACTGACCCCGTGGCAGTCCCACTGTTGACCCCATAGCAGCCCCACTCTTGGCACCGCAGCGGTCCCCATCTGGGTGCCAGCACACCAGTCCTGTTGTTACCATGTTCCCATCCCACTCTTGACCCCACAGCAGCCCCAGGCTCAGCCCCCACCCCTTTCAGCCCCCCTCCCCATCCCAGCATTGGGTCTCAGTGTCCCCACAGCCTCTCCCCAGTGAGCCTTTTGCTTACAGGGCTTCATCTTCCTCAACCCCACACTGGCTGCACTCCGTATAGCAATAAGAATCGCAGAGGGAATCCTGAGGTTTGGGGGGAGGAGGGGGGGGGTCGTGGCAGAGCCCCACACGGTGGGGGAGGGGAGGGGATGCACGCAGTGCATTGCCATGGGAGAGGGGAGAGCCTCTTCCTCCCCACACTGCCCTTAAACGTCGAAGCCGGGTCTTTGTAAGCAATGTCTGTGTCTCTATCTGTGCGTATACGAGGGACAGGTTTTTCAACGACTGCCTTTTCTCCCTGGTGTTTTTTTTTGTTTTTTTTTTTTTTTCTGAGTAATTCCAGATGTACTTTTAGTCTCTCTACTGTCAGAAACTTTTATATTGTAAAAAAACAAAACGAAAAACAAAACAAACAAAAAAAAAACCAAACTGATGCTGGTGGCTTTGGGTTATTTTGGTTGTTTTTTTTCTTTTTTTTTTTTTTTTTTTGTAAAAAAGAGAACAAAAACTTTAAAAAAAAAAAAAAAGAAATCTGCATCTCTCTCTGTTGTCAGTTTTAGGCTGTAAATTCCAACTATCCATCAATAAAAGCTCAAAATGGACTCACGGTGGTGGATTCCTGTGGGGCTCAGTGGGGCGGTTCTGTGTGGGTCCTCAGCCCCACAGCACAGCACCGAGGCACCTCAAAACGCCTCCTATTCATTTTTTTATTTTTTTTTTATTAAACTCAGTTAGTTTTCTCTTTTTATAGAATAACCTTTTTTTCCTCTAGGCACAATACAATACAAGGACTCTGTAATGTTTGACACAATGTACAGAAACTTCAATAATCTACAACTGCTCCGGGACGTTACAAAACCTCCTTGTGACATCAGCTACCTGCCACGGCCATCATGGGACGATAAAACAAAGGGGGGAGGGGGGTCAGAAAGGGGATGAGGGGGGGGGTTAAGACTGTACAAAGACCTCCGCACTGAAATAAAACATTGTACTCTTAAAAACAAGACGGGTCAGGAGCCGGCAGAGCTGCGGGATGGGGGGGTGCAGGCTGAGCTGAGCCCCTCCCTCCCCCCCCAATGCTGTGCAGGGGCTGCAGGATCTGTTTGTGTACCGAGAGTCCCCCCCTTTCTGCGCTGATGCTGGGACAGCAATAAGGGGGGGTGGGGGGCAGTGGGGGCACAAAGCTGGGGGGCTCCTCCAATCCTGTAGGCTCAGCCCGGCAGCTCTGCAGTGCCGTGAGCTGAGCGCAGCCCCGGGGGAGTGGTGGGGGGGAGGGAGGGGGGAGGGAAGGCTGGGCGAGGGGATGAAGCCCACGGTGCTGCTCCCCAGCTCCTGCAATGGGGTGGGGGGAAAAGGAGCAGGGATTGCACAGCGCTCACCGGCACCGCTCAGCCTTTGCGTCATCGCCCGGCACCGCTGCAGCTCAGCTGGACCCCCAGCCTGGGCTCAGCGTTGGGCCCCCCTGCACAAAGAGATGGGCAGAGGAGGGAGGGCTGGCGGGTGTGCATGCAGGCATGGGGACAGCAGCCCTGCAGCAGCGCTTTGTCCATCCCTGCTGCTGCTGCTGCTGCTGCTGCTGCTGCACAGAGCAGGGAGAGGCTTGCAGATGATGGTAACCACAGGGCAGAGCCAGGCCGTGGTGCCCCAACCCGCTTCAGCTCGGCGCAGTCCTCCACAACACAAGTCCTACCACGTGCAGGGTGCGGTGCTGTTCCCACCGGGTCCATCTCCTGCTCTGCTCTGCGCTCACAGCCCCGGCACTGGGCTCTGCTCCGCCTTGCCGGGGTGCTGCAGGCGGCCGTGCGTGGGATCGGGGCTCCCTGAGCCGCTCTCAGGCGTCCGATAAGCAGCTCTGGATGCGGTCGATCCACTGCTGGGCCAGCTGCACGTCCTGGGCGCAGAAATTGTAAACGCGTTTCGTCGTCTTCAGCTGAGGAGGAGGAGAGAGGAGAGGTGGTGAGCATTTCAGTACCTAAAGGGAGCCTACAGACAGGACTTGGGAGTCAGCTCTCGGAAAGGGGAGATAACAGCAGGATAAGGGGAAATGGTTTGAAGTTGAGGGAGGGAAGATTGAGGTTGGATGTCAGGGGGAAGTTGTTTGCTGTGAGAGTGGTGAGGTGCTGGACCAGCTGCCCAGAGAGGCTGTGGATGCCCCGTCCATCCCTGGAGGTGTTCAAGGCCAGGTTGGATGGGGCCCTGGGCAGCCTGGGCTGCTGTGAAATGTGGATTTTGGTGGCCCTGCACGTGGTGGGGGGTTGGATCTTCACGATCCCTGAGGTCCCTTCCAACCCGGGCCATTCCGTCATTCTGTGATTCTCTAGAGAAGCACAGTGGGTGCTGCACAGCCCCCTCCCCACAGCACAGCACTCACATCGAAGAACGCTTTCTCATCCACCGTTTTCGGGGCTCCCATGGTGGGGGTTCCGGGTGTGATGGATTCCACCTCGGCCAGATCAATGACACCTTTGCACTCCGTGTCCATCCGGCTGTCGTAGTACCGCAGCTGGGGAAGAGACCCACGTTGTGCTCAGCACCCAGGGATGGAGCACTGCGGGCCTCCCCTCGCCCGCCCTGCTCGACCCCTGGGTACCTGGTGCTTGGTTTTATCCAGCACGAACCAGCGAGGCTTCCAGGGCTTCATGAAGGCTCCCTTCTTGTACAGAGACCCCTCGTAGGACCTGCGGGGCCAGGCAGTGCCTCAGCGCCATCTGCATCACCCCAGCACCACCGCAGAACCCACTGAGCTGCCCCTCCCAGGGCAGGGTCCCACCCCAGTGCCCCACGCCTGCCTGTTCTCGCTCTCTGACATATGGAACTGGTTGTACAACGTGCTGGTGCTCCTGCGGCCGCCCTGCTTCCCGCTGGATGGGGTGGATGTGCTGCTGGTGTCACTGTCGAGGCTGAGGTTGAGGGTGGAGCCCACGCCGCTCTCCTGCAGGTACACCCCCAGCGAGCGGCGGTGGTGCGAGAGCCCCGAGGGCATCAGCAGGGAGCTGGGGGTCTGCGGGCACAGAGAGCACAGCGTGAGGATGAGGGGGCTGAGGGCAGTGCCAAACCCTCAGCCAGCCCCTCTAAAGCCCTACCCGGCTGCCCTCCTGCCGAGCCTCGGTGCGCTGAGAGGCTTTGATTTTGTCCCACGTGTCCTTCCAGCGTTCCGGGATCTGCCCCAGCTCCATCTCCAGGTTGTGCAGGTCCTGCAAGGGGAGAAGTCAGGCAGCAGCACAGACAGTCTCCATCCCAGGGGGCACAACTGACTGCAGATGTGTCCGTGGGGTCATTATAGAAACACAGGATGGTTGGGTTGGAAAAGATCATAGAACCACAGCATGGCTTGGGTTGGGTTGGAAGGGACCTTATAGATCACAGAGCCATAGAATGTGGGTTGGAAGGAACCCTATAGAGCAGAGCTACAGAAGGTTGGGTTGGAAGGAACCCTATAGAGCAGAGCCACAGAAGGTTGGGTTGGAAGGAACCCTATAGAGCAGAGCCACAGAAGGTTGGGTTGGAAGGAACCCCATAGAGCAGAGCCACAGAAGGTTGGGTTGGAAGGAACCTATAGAGCAGAGCCACAGAAGGTTGGGTTGGAAGGAACCCTATAGAGCAGAGCCATAGAAGTTGGGTTGGAAGTGTCCTTACAGAGCACAGAGCCACAGAACCCCAAACCAATTTGGCTTGGAAGGGACCCCAAAGCCCGCCAAGTCCCCATCATTGCCACAGGCTGGCTGCCCCCCACCAGTTCTCTCCCCTCAGCCCATCAGGTCCCAGCTCACCTCCAGCAGCTTGGAGATGGCGTCGGGCTCCATGCGACTGCGGTTGTCGTAGCAGGGCCAGATGATTTTGCGCTTGGTTTGTGGTGCGCTGGTGTCCTGCCTGTCTGCCTCCTCCATGTGCTCGGGCTGCCCCTGCACCAACTCCCAGTCGTAGGAGGGGCCCTCAGAGAGCGTCTCCTCTGTGTAGTAGTCCCACACCTTCAGGTTGGAAATGTTGCTGTACGGCCGCAGCACCTGGGGTGGGGGGTGACAGCCAGATCAGCGATGGTTTTCTCTCCCATTGCTGGTGTTCTCAGCTCAGTGTTGGGATTCGATCCCTTCACACAGAACTTTTCTGGTACAGAGGGGACGTGAGGATGTGGGTTGTCAGCAGAGCTGCCAGAGCTGCTGCCAGCACGGGTTCTGGAAGTAAGGAAGGCTCTGAGCCGCTCAGCCCCAGCTCACCACACAGCACAGCTCCCTGCTGGGACACATGCTGAGCTCTCTATCCACGGAAAGATGGTTCCAAATTATGTTGATATGGGGACCCTATCCAGACCCCAGCTCCAGCACAGGATTCCCCCCTGCCTGAGGCTCCAGGCAGTGCCCTGATGTGCCCTGAGCCCCCAGCCGGGCCGGGCAGAGCTCTCACCTCCCCATCCTCGGGGGCATACATGTAGTTGAAGAAGACAGGAGCTTTCTTGTTCAGCCTGTCGATGTAATCCCAGATGGACTTGTAGACCTGCTGGCATTTGCGTTCACCCTTCTCCTCATACAGGAGGCCTGGTGGAGGGGAGGGGAAGGGAGGGAGGGCATTATGTAGGGCAGGATGCCAGGACGGCACCCCACACACCCCACACGCTGCCCTCACCCAGCTCGATCCGCTCATAGTCAGAGTCCAGCAGGAAGGTCCGGAACCGATTGGAGATGTAGTGGTAGCTGAGGAACTTCAGGTAATACAGACTGAACTCAAACTCCATGGGAAACTGCAGGTGGATCTGCAAGGAGCAGCACGGCTGAGATCCTGGCACTGCTGAAGTGCTGGAGCTCAGGAAGAGATGGGAGAAGAGCTCAGAGCTCACCTGGTGCACGCAGTCTAGGAACTGCAGGAAGATGGGAGCAAAGCCACTGCTCTGGCCAGCCAAGGTCTGGGCCCCACGGTGGCTGAAGCGGTGCCCAAAGGACAACCACTCCTTCTCCACCAGCAGGCGGAAGCCCTCCAGCGTCCGGTAGTAAGGGTCTGACAAGAGCTGCACCAAGGAGACCACCTGCAAGGACATGGGGGCTTGAGATCATAGAACCAAAGAATGGTTTGGGTTGGAAAGGTCCTTGCAGACCAAACGGCAATAGAATGGTTGGGTTGGAAGGGACCTTACGGATCACAGAGCCATAGAATCCCAGAATGGTTGGGTTGAAAGGGACTTTATGGATCACAGAGCCATAGAATCCCAGAATGGTTGGGTTGGAAGGGACTTTATGGATCACAGAGCCATAGAATCCCACAATGGTTGGGTTGGAAGGGACTTTATGGATCACACAGCCATAGAATCCCACAATGGTTGGGTTGGAAGGGACTTTATGGATCACACAGCCATAGAATCCCAGAATGGTTGGGTTGGAAGGGACTTTATGGATCACACAGCCATAGAATCCCAGAATGGTTGGGTTGGAAGGGACTTTATGGATCACACAGCCATAGAATCCCAGAATGGTTGGGTTGGAAGGGACTTTATGGATCACAGAGCCATAGAATCCCAGAATGGTTGGGTTGGAAGGGACCTTATGGATCACAGAGCCATAGAATCCCAGAATGGTTGGGCTGGAAGGGACCTTATGGATCACAGAGCCACAGAATCCCAGAATGGTTGGGTTGGAAGGGACCTTATGGATCACAGAGCCATAGAATCCCAGAATGGTTGGGCTGGAAGGGACCTTATGGATCACAGAGCCACAGAATCCCAGAATGGTTGGGTTGGAAGGGACTTTATGGATCACAGAGCCACAGAATCCCAGAATGGTTGGGTTGGAAGGGACCTTATGGATCACGGAGCCATAGAATCCCAGAATGGTTGGGTTGGAAGGGACTTTATGGATCACACAGCCATAGAATCCCAGAATGGTTGGGCTGGAAGGGACTTTATGGATCACAGAGCCATAGAATCCCAGAATGGTTGGGTTGGAAGGGACCTTATGGATCACAGAGCCACAGAATCCCAGAATGGTTGGGTTGGAAAGGACCTTATGGATCACACAGCCATAGAATCCCAGAATGGTTGGGTTGGAAGGGACTTTATGGATCACAGAGCCATAGAATCCCAGAATGGTTGGGCTGGAAGTGACCCCCCCAGCCCCACCCCTGTCATGGACTGGGCACCCTCCACCAGCTCTGGCTGCCCAGGGCCTCATCCACGGCCTCAGGCACCTCCAGGGATGGGGCACCCACAGCTCTGGGCAGCAGTGCCAGGGCCACACTGCTCTCGTGGTGAAGAATTCCCCCCTAAAATCTTACCTAAATTTCCCCTCTTTTAGCTTAAAATGGACAGGCATAGCATCCAGTGGCTGTAGGGCTCCTACCTGTGTGGTGATGTCCCAGCCATCCTCCAGGCTGACAAGCACAGAGGAACCCGTGTCCAGGAGCTCCACCACCAGCACTGAAATCTGCAGGATCTTATGGATCTGCCAACAAGAGAATCAGGAGCTCCTCAGGAGCAGGAAACTGCTGGATGCGAGGCAAAATGTGTGCTGGTGCACACATTTTCTGGGCCACTTCATCCTTGTTCCTCTTAGTGGCCTTGCCTGCTTTGTATCCTCCCACCCTGTGCCGAGCGATGCCACAGGGAGCACCCAGACCCTGCTTGCAGCCTTTGGTTCACAGAATCATGGAATGGTTGTGTTGGAAAGGTCCTTAAAGATCACAGAGCCACAGAACCATAAGCTGGCTTGCTTATACTTCAGAGCCACTGAACGGTTGGAAGGGACCTCAACACTCAAAAGTCCCTTAGAATGGTTGGGTTGGAAGGGTCCTTAAAGGACAAAGACCCAGAGAATAGCTGGGTTGGAAGGGGACCTTAAAGATCACAGACTCACAGAATGGTTGGGTTGGAAAGGTCCTTAAAGGTCAAATTCCCATAAAATGGTTGGGTTGGAAGAGTCCTTAAAGGACAAAGACCCAGAGAATGGTTGGGTTAGAAGGGACCTTAAAGATCACAAATCCACTGAACGGTTGGGTTGGAAGGGTCCTTAAAGGCCAAAGACCCATAGTTGGGTTTGGAGAGTCCTCAAAGGTCAAAATCCCATAGAATAGTTGGGTTGGAAGGGAGTTCAAAAGCCCACAGCCCTGCAGCAGCCAACTGCAGCCCCTGTCCCAGGCATGGATTGGGATCCGCACAGCCCCCAGGAGCCACTGACCTGTGAGAGCCACTCGGACTCCTCCAGGGAGCGCAGGTAGGCGACGCTGGGGTCTGTGGAGGGGCAGCCAGGCACGCAGGCCTTCATCAGCTTCTTGAAGCTGGCCTTCACCTGCCGCACGTCAAACACCTCGATGGGCACCACCTCCCAGTGCTGCAGCGGGTCTGGCTTCACCCCCTGAGGGCACAGAGCATCGTAGAATCGTTAAGGTTAGAGAAGACCTCTAAGATCACCAGTCCAACCCCAGCCCACCCCCACCGTGTCCAATGACCACGTCCCCAAGTGCCACATCCTTGAACACCCCCAGCGATGGGGACTCCCCACTGCCCTGGGCAGCCTGTGCCAGTGCTGAGATCGTTCCCAATCTCCAACCTGATCCTCCCCAGTGCACCGTGATCCCATCCCCTCTCATCCCTGGGAGCAGAGGCCGACCCCCCTTGCCACAACGTCCTTTCAGGAGGTACCTTCAGCTGTGACTTGTCCCCGATGATGTAGAGCGAGGCGCGGTGCTGACGCAGGAAGCTGGCCTCGGCGGGCGCACCGTTGTGCTGGGCACCCAGCAGGTCCTTCCCAGCCAGCCGTGAGCCAATCTCCACATTCAGGGCATAGCTGCTCATACGCCCACTGGCCCGGATGCTGCCCCATTTGCCTGCAGGACAGCTGCTGTCACTGGGGGGGTCCCACAAACGGGAGGTTTGGGGCCACCCGGATGGGTGAGCAGCTCTCCGTGGAGTGATGGCCAAGCACTCCAACCACAGGCCAGCACCCATGGGACGCATGCGAGGTTTGGTGCAGGTTTGCTTTCGCTCCTCTCTCTGCTGGGTGCTGTGCAGGGAGTGCCCCGTGCTGATGCCATGCCCTGCAGCCAGCCCCTCTCCTTCACCGCCGCCACCCAGAAGTGTGCAGAGCCCAAAGCAAACCTGCAGGGCGGTGTGGGGCAGTACTTACCGCCGGCACCGCGCTCGGGTGGTGCAGTTATGGTGTTACTGGGTGTTGTTAGTGGTGTGTGGGGGGTGTGGGTCAGTCGGTGGGTTAGCAGCCGGCGGGGTTAACGCCCGGCGGGTCCCTACCTCGGGGCGACTCGCGGCCCTTCGGCGACACGCACTTGGGGGTGGACAGGGTGATGACCCTGGCTCTGTGACCCAGCCCTGGGAGCACAGGATGAAAGCGGCCTCAGAGAGGGCGGAGAGGAGCGGAACCAACGCTCCCTTGCTGGGTAGGTATGGGTGGAAGGGAGGGGGGGTGATGAGATGGAGACGGGTATGGGATGGAGATGGCACATAGGAATGGGATGGAGATGGCACGTGGGGGCTGCAGACGGTCCCTCCCGCCCGCCCTGCAGCTGCCCCACACCCTGAAGCTCTGGGGGAGCACAGGGGGGAGCATCTACTCTACAGCTGCTGCCCGGGAGGCAGCGCTCACCCGCACGTCCTCACCTCCACGGCTAATAGTACCGGGCCCTTCGTCCTTCCCTCCCATCACCTGCTTCATGAGCGATCCCAGCTTAGGCTGCCTCTTGTCGGAGAAATCTGCAGCACCAACAGAACGTCAGCTCCCAGCCTGCACGCTGCGGGACCCTCCTTGCTGTGCTTCCCCTCAATTCAGAGGGGAAGGGGCATGGAAAGAATCCAGCGGCAAGCGGGACAGCGTGGGGCTGCACCAGGGGCCACCAAGCAGGAGCCACAGCACAACAGCACCCAGAGACCTCAGCACCAGCAGCTCTGCCTCAGCAGCTTTGCCCCAGCAGCCCTGCCCCAGCAACTCTGCAGGCACTTTGGACCGGGTGAACCACCCGGTGCTTCTCCAAACCCCAGCACCATCCCTCTGTGACCACAATTCCCTTTTCGCTTTCCTCCTGCAGCAGGGAGCCCCTTGGCGGGTGCTCCCACGATCCCTTTGGCCTCAGTGCAGCAACGATGGGGTGGGATGGCAGGGACTGGCAATGGATGATAATGGAGCGTGGCCAGAGCCGCTCAGACAGCATGGGACACAACACTTACCACAGCATCCTGCGCCAGACCCCGCGCTGCTGCTTGGGTGCAAGAGCTTGGCTTCGGGGTCTGCCCCACCCCAGCCCACCCTCCCCGGATCAGGATTCAACCTGGAGCTCCCAGATGTAGGGCCAATGGGTTCCCTAAACTCCATCCCCACCTCCGGCCTTAGGGAGCTGCTCCACAGAGCTGATTCCATGGATGTGGGACCCAGCAGCTCCGGCTCTGGGACGCACCAGACCCCGGGGGTCCCTGGGCAGGAGCCTCCCGCAGCCCCCGAGCCGATCCCACTCACCTGCACTGCTCATGTGAGCAGAGGTGAAGCCACTGAGCGTGTTACGCCCGCCGGCGTCAGCGTAGTGGGGCATGGAGTTGATGACAGCCTGCAGGTATTTCTCCTGCTCCAAACTGGTGGAGTCCGTCTGCGAGGGGCCTGGGGGAAAGCAGGCAGCGTCACCGCACCGCCGGGGCAGCAGGAAGGGATGGGGCACTGCTCCAGGATGGGGTGAGGGGATGGGTACCTGCAGTGGGAGCATTCTGTGACTTGAAGAGGCCCACGACACCCTTCCCATGCAGCCCCCCCGAGCGTAGCAGCACGGCTTTGGTGCGGGAGTTGCGCCAGCACACCACGGGGAAGCGGTTCTGGCGGTAACAGCGAGAGATGCGCTGGATGGTGTTGTCCTGGATGCTCTGCGGCACGATGAGCAGCCCGGGGTAACTGCAGGAGAGAGCTGAGCTGCAGGGAGCAGTGCTGAACATACCTGTGCCCTTGCCAGGGCAGAGCAGAGGGCAGGAGAACCTCCCTGTCCTGCTGGCCACGCTCTGGGGTCCCACTGGCCTTATGGGCCACCAGGGCACACTGCTGGCTCATGGTCAACGTGTGGTCAACCATTGGCCAACTGTTGGCCACCAGGACACCCAAGTCCTCCACAGAGCTTCCAACCAACTCTTTACAATGCACTCCATGGTCCAATTGGCCTTATGGGCCACCAGGACACACTGCTGACTCATGGTCAACGTGTGGTCAACCATTGGCCAACTGTCGGCCACCAGGACACCCAAATCCTCCACAGAGCTTCCAACCAACTCTTTACAATGCACTCCATGGTCCAATTGGCCTTCTTGGCCACCAGGGCACACTGCTGGCTCATGGTCAACATGTGGTCAACCATTGGCCAACTGTTGGCCACCAGGACACCCAAGTCCTCCACAGAGCTTCCAACCAACTCTTTACAATGCACTCCATGGTCCAATTGGCCTTCTTGGCCACCAGGGCACACTGCTGGCTCATGGTCAACATGTGGTCAACCATTGGCCAACTGTTGGCCACCAGGACACCCAAGTCCTCCACAGAGCTTCCAACCAACTCTTTACAATGCACTCCATGGTCCAATTGGCCTTATGGGCCACCAGGGCACACTGCTGGCTCATGGTCAACATGTGGTCAACCATTGGCCAACTGTTGGCCACCAGGACACCCAAGTCCTCCACAGAGCTTCCAACCAACTCTTTACAATGCACTCCATGGTCCAATTGGCCTTATGGGCCACCAGGGCACACTGCTGGCTCATGGTCAACGTGTGGTCAACCATTGGCCAAATGTTGGCCACCAGGACACCCAAGTCCTCCACAGAGCTCCTTCCAAGCAGCTTTTTGCAATGCACTCCACTGTCCAATTGGCCTTCTTGGCCGAAAGGGTACAGAGACAGCTCCTGGTCAATTTTTGGTCAACCACTGGTCAACTGTTGGTCAACTGTTGGTCAACCAGGACACCACTGGCTACCTTGGCTACCAGCACACTCTCCTGGCTCGTGGTTGGGCTCACCTCCGACAAATGGCGTACATGCGGTTCACCGTGGAGATGCGGAAGGGTTCATTCTTGGAACGTGTGAGGCTGCTGCTGAGTGTGCCCAGCCCCAGGCGTTGGTAGTCACGGCAGCAGGCACGCTCCACCAAGTGGTTGATGGTCATCTTCTCCGAGGGTCTGATGGTTGTGGTGGGGGTCAAAGTGCTCCTGTCCATCTCCTCGGACACTGCAGAGACAATGGGGGTCTAGGTCAGGCCTGGCACAGATGATCAAAGAATGGTTTGAGTTGGAGGGAACCTTTAAAGGCCATCTGCTCCAACGTCAAAAGCCTCGCACAACTCCAGGTAGGTGACATCAGTCACCCCTCCTTTGTCCACCGTGGCAATGCTCTGCATAGGGCATTCTCCCATTCCTGCTCCCTGTTCCCTCCAAGAGCTTTCCCCTCCCCAGCATCCACCCATCTGCTCCCTCCCTTTGGAATGCTCCAAACCTGAGATCTCATCCTCGTTGTCCTCCGGGAAGTGCTGGCTGCTGCGCTGCTCCCAGGCAGGCGGTGTGTATTTCTTGCGTGTCACATATTGGCGGCCGATGGTTTTCTTGGCATTTTTCACCAGGTTTTTGGAGAGCGTCCTGGAAGAGGAGAAGAGGCTGAGGATGGCCGAGACCCGTGCATGGCTGCAGCCCAGTACTGCAGCAGATCCTGGTGGTTAGAAAAACACCCGCGGTGACACCCAGAGCAAAGCAGAGATGAGAGCACCCCGACCACCATCTGCAGCCTCAGTCAACGCCACCGGAGGGGAGATGTCACCTGCAGGTCCTGGCACCAGGGGAGTGTGCTCCATGGGGCTCCAAACCCCAGATAAAGCCAACAGGCTGGGCTGGGCCCACAGCAGCATCCCATGGAGCGAGCAGCATCCTGGGATACGACACCTGCACTACTACATCTGAGCTCTCAAACACCTCTATCTGTTACTGCCCTGGGTAATCAGAGAACCACAGCATGGTTTGTGTTGGAAGGGACCTTAAGGATCTTCCAGTCCAGCCCACGTGCCACTAGACCAGGTTGTCCAAGGTCCCATCCAACCCAACTCCAACACTTCCAGTGATGAAGTATCCCCTTCCAACCCAACTTCAGTACTTCCAGCAATGGGGTATCCCCTTCCAATCCAACTCCTAACACTTCCAACCCAACTCCAACACTTCCAACTATGGGGTAACCCCATCCAACCCAACTCCAATACTTTCAGTAATGAACTATACCCTTCCAACCCTAGTCCAACACTTCCAACTATGGGTCATTCTCTTCCAACCCTACTCCTAACACTTCCAACTATGGGTTATTCCCTTCCAACCCTACTCTTAACACTTCCAACCCAACTCCAACACTTACAAATATGGGATATCCCCTTCAAACCCAAGTCCATCACTTCCAACAGTGGGGTATCCCCCTCCAATCCAACCCAAACACTTCCAACAACGAGTATCCCCTTCCAGCCCAATTCCAACATTTCCCCAGTTGGGGTATCCTCAACTTCTCTGGGCTGCCCAGTCCAGTGCCTCAGCGCCCCCAACATGGAGAATTCCTTTATCTGAGAACCCCTTCATCTGCCAGAGGCAGAACAGAGAAGGCATGGAAGAGAAATCTTCAAAATCATGCAGGTGCTTAGGATGCGTGGTCGAAGCAGAGCTCTTGAACACATCCCCCTGAAGGTAAAATGGTCTGAGTGTGTGCAGGGCCACAGGCACGTCATAACCATCTCAGGGAGCTCCAAGAGAAACAAGTGAAGGAGAAGTAAGGGAATGGCTGACTCCAGCCCAGGGTTAACATCTTATCTGATGCTCAGATTTCCAGTAATTCACCTCTAGACTACCAGGTGACTTCCTTTGCTTTGCAAAGCAGACCATGAGGAATCCAACTGCTCCCTAAACTTATCAAGGGAAGAAAAACATTGGGACTGAGAAGTAACACTGTCCTAAGAACAATTTGCCATGTTCTGAGGCAGGTTTCAAGTAGGAGTGCTTAGTAACCAGAGGAAGAAGACCTGCAGACATTGTGGGGCACAGCTGGAAGTAGACCTGTGGGGTGGTGATGGAGCTGGTATCAAGACCTAGGGCTGTGCCCAGGCCAGGAGCTGGGCCCCGCAGCTCTCGTGGCCTCTAGAGGTTAGTGGAAAGAAGCACAGTTCCCTGAGCACGTCCTGGGGCACCCGGACGGCTGCTCCTGAGGCCCCAAGCCTGAACATAACACGCAGCCTGTAGAAAGGCAATCCCGGCGTGACCGACCCGCAGCCCAGGCATCATGCAGAGCAGGTGAGAAGAAACCCCAGGAGCAGTGAAGGCTGCAGCCTGAGCCAATGCCACCTCGCAAGCTCGCGCCCAGAGGTGAAGGCATCTTACGTGGTCGAATGGCCAAGGTGCCCGAGGGACATGACCCCCACTGTCAGGCCCTGGAACATATCGGTCACCTGCTGGGAGCTGAGTCACAAACACACGGACAGAAGCTCAGACTGCGGGCACAGCAAGCGCCAACACCGCAGCACCCAGAGCCCAGCGCCACAGCAGAGGTTTCCCTGGCCACCGAGCGCGGGAGCTGACCCCATGGCAGCACAACAGAGCTTCCACGGCCCCACAGCACTCCCCATCCTTTGGCAGAGCAGGGACCGCGCTCCTGTGCTCACTGAGATGTCTCTCCCTCCTTCTGCTTTAGCCCAGGCAGCTGTGCAGGGAGAGCTGCTGAATGCACAGCATGCTTCCCAGGGACTGCTGCTCCCCTCCGTGGAAAAACCCAAAGGTAAGCAGAGATCCTGTGCAAGCTCTGCGACCCCTCGCTCCTGCCCAGGAGCCTGTGTCTGGTGCTTCCCTGCTGGAGGAGGGAGAAGAGAACCCCAGCAGCACCCGCGAGGGCCGAGCATGTCCTGTGAGCTGCTCTCCCTGATTTGCTGCACACATACCTGAGCGAGGGGTTCTTCTCCTTGGCCTTGGGCTGCATGGCTTGCTTGGGAGACTGGCCCACAGTGAAGGCGAAGGTGCCGTGCACATGCTGGGGGTAACGCAGCTTGTGCAGGTGCTTCCTGAAGACCTCGGCGCTGTCTGAAGCCACCTCCTCATCAAAGGCAATCTTCAGCAGCTGTGGGGGCAAGCAGAGAGCAGGCTTGAGAGAAAGTAGAGAGCATCCTCCTCCTGTTCTTCCCACTGGGCACAGCTCAGATCCTGGCCAGAAGTGATGGCCACAGGCAGGGAGGCTGCCCCACTGTCCCCCAGGAGCGCAGCCCCCACATGCTGTTGCTGTGGTGTTCCCAGAGTACAGTTCCAACAGCCCCATAGGAGCTGGAAAGCAGCCCCCAGCTAACCAACAAGATGCTGTTCCTACAAGAGGACTACAGCTGGTCCTGCACCAGGTCCACAGCCCTCATCTGCAAGGGGCCCTCAGGTTCCACCACCTGTCTCTGAGGCTGCCTTTGGTCCCTGCCATCCCAAACAGTCTCACCTGGAATGTGCATGAGCGCAGCTGCAGACCCTCCTGAATGAACTGATCCACCTGGGCCTGGATGTTGATCTTCTTCTCTTTGGTCAGTGAGGAGATGGGGAAGGATCGGATCACCACCTGCTCCCCCACTGGGTAGAAGAACGGGAACAAGTTAGCCACATCCCACTGCCACTCTGAGACACCCCCACCAGACAGTCCCATAGGATGAGAGGGCCAGAATCAGGTTAGAGAAATTACAGCCAGGCCATGGAGATGCAACCTATGATGGGCATGATGAAAATATCATCTACAAAGAACCACAGAATGGCTTAGGTAGAAGGGAATCTTAAGGATCATAGAATCACATAATGGCTTGGGTTGAAAGGTACCTTATAAATCATTACAGCCATTGAATAATAGAATGGCTTGTGTTGGAAGGGACCTTATAGATCAGAGAACCATAGAATGGTTGGGTTAAGTTGGGTTGGAAGAGCCCTTGAAGATCATAGAAAATAGAAGGACAAAATAGTTGGGCTGGATGGGTCCTTATACACAACAGAGCCATAGAATGGTTGAGTTGGAAGGGATATTACAGATCATAGAACCATAGAACAGTTGGGTTGAGTTGGGTTGGGTTGGAAGAGTCCTTGAAGATCATGGAAGGTAGAAGGACAAAATGGTTGGGTTGGATGGGTCCTTATAGATAACAGAGCCATAGAGTGGTTGGTTTGGAAGGGACCTTACAGACTACAGAACCATAGGAAGGTTGGGTTGGAAGGAACCCCAAAGCCCCCAGCCAGTGCTGTGGTCTTGCACCCAAGGCCCTCAGAGGTGACTCCTCCAGCAAGGCAAGTTGCAGCCACTGCTCCAGGACAGCTTCTGGCTACCTCCTCCCCAGACACCACCAGCCCACACGGACAGAGGATGTGGTGCATGCATGATCCTTACCCAGGGGGTCTGTGGGAGTGCCTTTGAAGATGATGCGGTACGTGGTGAGGAAGATGGCTCCTTCCGCAGGGAGAAGAGGTGGACCACCAATATTCCCCCCGGCGGCTTCCTCCCGCCCGTCGGGCATGAGGTACACACGCAGCCCCTCCATCACACACTCCTCACCCACCAACAGGTTGGGGCGCAGCAGCTTTGGCTACAGGGGTGTAAAATGAGGAGTTCAGGTTTCTGAAGACTGGAAGAACAGCACCAGAACATTCCCCCGCAGCGTCACACGTCAGGTCAGTACCTTCTGGATGGGAGGAAGCCTCTTGCTCTCCCTATGCACAGCATCCAGTGTCTCTATGTGCATCTGCACGATATCTGTGGACAAACACGCAATCAGAGACCATGAGCTGTCCCACAAATCACCTGGGCTCCACCTCGTGGCATCCCCACCGCCTCTTCCAGAGCCCCTCCTGTACAGCCCCCAGAGCTAATGGGGACCCCCGGTGGAACCACCCAGCCCCAGCACTGCTGCAAGGCCCATTACCAGGGATCATGACGTGCAGCCCCTTCAGGTGCTCGTTGGTGACTCCACTCTCAGTGCAGACTTTGTCCACGAAGCGGTTGATGAACCGCACCACGTAGTTGGCCACATCTGAGCTTTCAGCATCCTCAAATCCACTTTCCGTGTCGTAGCTCTCGGCCACGCTGCCAGCGATGCTGCCATGCAGGAGAGAGCAGTTAGCTCAGAGTGCTCCTCTCCATTGTCATAACCCAGAGCAGGAGGGCCCCGTCCACGCAGGAGAGCCCAGGGGAGACCCCTCTCTTGAGATGAACCCAAACCCAAAGGAGCTTCCACTCCTGCCCTGGGCAGTGCAACTTTCACTGTTCCCAACTCGCAGACAAATAATCTGGATGCTCCAAGGAGCCCCAAGTCCCAGATTGGGCTGCTCACTCCCCCTGCAGTCCTCCAGCCCTCCTGACCTGTTGGTGACAAAGCTGTTGCTGACGCTCTCCACATCGCCCAGCCCGGAGCTGCGCAGCAGGCGGTTCTTGCTGGTGTCCAGAGGCAGCAGCAGGTAGCTCATGCGGTTGGCGTAGTGGATGGCCTGGCTGAAAACTGTGCTCTCCTCCTTTTGGATCAGCTCCTGCTGCTTCTCTCGGCTCATGGTGGGCCACAGTCTCAGCTGCTCTGATGCTATCTCAAGGGCAGACCTGGCTTCCTGGGGTTCCTCCGTGCTCTCCTGAAGGAGATGGAATGAATGTCAGAGATCTGCGTGGACAGGAGAGCCAGCCTTCACAGGGCTCTCCCAATGCCAGGATGCAGTCCCTCGGGCTGCTTCCAGTACCCCATCCATCCCACAGACATAAAGGGAGAGCTGCCCCCACGCAGCTGCTCTGCAGGAACCCGGCTGCCCCCACTCACCTCATCTGTGTGGTTCTCCTCACTGCTGTCCAGGTACAAGGCTCGGATGTGGTTCTGCACATCACTGTAGAACATAGCTTCCCAGAACTGGATGTTGGTCCACACCACGTGCTCCTGCACACAGCTGTAGGCAAACTGCGTGATGCCTGGGCTCAGTTTCTGAGGAAGCAGAAGATGGATAGAAGAGTTTTATCTGAACGCAGCTCTTGTGCCAGCCTCTCCTCTCCAGATCATTCTTGCTCTCTCCTGCTGCTGAGAAAGGCAGCACACCCTTGGACACGCAGGAGGGACACCAGCACCACAGCTCCTCCAAGCAATCCTTGCAAACACTTCTCAGGTTTGCTCAGCACCAACCCTGAGGGCCTCATGCTACAGATGCTTTTTGGAAGGCAGAATCTTATCAAGCATTGCAATGTGCTGCTTGGGGCTGTGGTGGAGTCCCCATCCCTGCAGACATTTAAGGGACGTGCAGGCACAGCACTAAGGGACGCAGTTTTGTGATGGGACTTGGTAGGTCAGCTTGGTGGTTGGATTTGATAATACAGAAGGGTTTTTCAAACCTAGATAACTGTAATCTCAGCCCAGCCTGATTGATACGTGAGAGCATCCCCAGTTCTAAGCAGCTTTTCCCCAGGTGTTTCAGCTCAGCCAAGCTTGTGCATGGCTGGAAGATACTGGTCAGGATTCCACACCTCAAGAAGCACAGAGGGGACAATCTGCCCCTAACTCAGTCTCTGCAGCCTCCAAGGAGTTCTGAGGCTGTGAGGGCCACACCAGACACTGGGACACTGCAGATACTCACTCGACAGAAAGCGGTGACCAGTGGCAGGAGCGCGGCTGCAATCCCATGCTCATCCATGGCCGTGCAGTCCTGGGGAAAAGAGCAGAGCTTACAGGAGGATCCACTTCAGGATGCCCAGGTCTGTTCCCACTCCCACCCCACACTTTCTCCCACACTGGGTGATGCTCTCCTTCCCTACCTGCAAGCAGCAGTTCATCATACGGACGATGAAGTCGAACTGCTGGTGGTCCAGCACGGCACGGTTCTGCTGCACGTGCAGATTCAGCTCCTGGGTCAGGCAGTGCCGGGCCGCTCGGCCTTTCATGGCACGCAGCACAGCAGGGAATAACTGCAGGGAAAGATGGGGACCGGATGAGCTCCTGAAGTCAGAGTCAACCCTCAAGGAGAGGTGGAGGAGGGGCACCCAGCCCTGGCTGTGTTGGCTGACACTGTGCTGTCACACATGGATCAAAACAGCGTGGTCCACAGCATCTGGGCAGCTGTAGCACAGCCCCTGAGCTCCAGGCTCAGCCACCCCCACAGGACAGACCCTGCAGTGGGGTGAGCAGCCAGGAACCCAGGGACACAAGAAGGAGGAACAGTGCCCAGAGGACATGTGGGCATGGAAACAGAGCTGCCTGGCAGAGATCTAGATACAAGCAAGCAATGCCATGGAGGAGAAGCAGAAAACCCTCACCACCAGCTGGTGGCTGCCTGCTTCTCGGGAGCCCTCCTCACCTTTTTGGCTTCTAACATCTTGTTCTCAAAGACATAGGAGATGCAGTTCCGAACCACCTCCAGGCGGCGGGCGCTGTTGGCCAAGGCGTTGCCATTACGCTCCATGATGGCTGCTGGAGAGAGAAGTGATGTGGTTCAGGCAGGGCAGGATCTCAGCCCAGGGAGTGGAAGAATGGGTTCCCCAATGCTCCACACAGGCAGTGCTGTGGGAGGACACTAAAGGGACTTCAGCAGTCCTCTCATGCTGGCTGATGGAGTTGAGGGACCTCTGAGCAGCCAGAAGGGGAGAGGTTAACGGGGACAGTGATGCTGAGATGATGGCACTACCCAAAAATACAAGGGCAAGAATAGAGTCCTGCACCTGGGGAGGAACAACTACAGCATCAGGACAGATTGGGGATGAGTTGCTGCAAAAGGGCTCTGCAGAGGAGAACCTGAGGGTCCAACAGGCTGACCAATGACTGACCACATGTTGATCATGAGCCAGCAGTGTGCCCTGGTGGCTCAGAAGGCCAACACGTGGCACAGGAGATGGCCAGCAGGGCAGGGAGGTGCTCCTGCCTTCTGCTCTGCACTGGGGGGGTACATCTGCAGCACTGCACCCAGTGCGGGACTCCCCTGTTCCAGGCAGACTGGGAAGAGAGAGCCCAGCTGAGGGTGCAGAGATGGTGAGGGCCTGGAGCAGCTCCTGCTGGGGACAGGCTGAGAGCCCCAGGGCTGTGCACATGGAGGAGAGAAGGATGAGGTGGGTCTGAGCACACGTACCAATGGGGGGGCCTGAGGGCACCATGCACTTCTTCTCTGCTTTCACAGCTGGAGGAGCTGTCTGTAGCTTGGCTGTGGCCTGATCGATGATCCACTGCACTGTGCCCTCATCCAAACGTGGGAAGGGCTTCTGGTGCAGGCGCAGATGACAGCCTTCTGTGGGCTTCTGCACCTTGTGCATGGTCACGGCAGGGTATGGGTTCTCCTGGCACAGCAAAGAGAGTTTCTTTTCAGCCACAAGGAAGTCGTGTATCATCCCGCAGGCTCATAGGGGCATCTCTCAGCAGCCTGTGCTCCTTTCCTCTCCCAGCAGCACTTTGCAGCCCTCAGAACCTAGCAGTGCTGAGGGCAGGCTGTCGGCTCACAGTACCATCGTACTCTGCTCTCAGGAGCCGCAGGGACAGCACACTGAGCACACAGTGAAGAGCAAAAAGCCCTCAGGAGCTCAGGGCTGGGATAGCCAAGGGCACCCCAGGCCAGTCAGCATGGGCAGCAGCTGCTCCAGAACAAGGGGAAGGAAGTGCCTAATGCCCAGACCACTAAAAACAGGAATACCTCCACTCAGGAAGCGAGGGAGAGGCTGAGGCCAGGCAGACACCCTGGGGTCCAGCAGCAGTTTCCATAACAGTGTTTCCAGCACCAGTTACAGTAACATGAGTGGAGGAAGGACAGATGGACATGGGCTCTCAGCCAGGTTCTCCCAGCCCTCCCGTCAGAGCAGGTTCCCCTTCTGCACTCACATTTTTGTAAAGTTTCTCTGCCAGCTCCTTAATGTGCCGCAATATTTTCTGCTTGTTCCCCTCTTCTGCACGCATGCGCTTCACTTCATAAGCAACAAGCTGGAAGAAGAGATGGGTGAGAGGAGCAGCTGCCTGCTGGGCAGGATCCAGCATCCTACGATTCCCTGGCTCCATCGCCAGCAGCCTCCATCCCTCATCCTCAGCACCTCCATCCCCCGCAGCCTCCATCCCCAATCCCCAGCAGCCTCCATCCCTCATCCTCAGTAGCCTCCATCCTCAGCAGCTTCCATCCCCAGCAGCCTCCATCACCCATCCCCAGCAGCCTCCATCCTCCATCCCCAGCAGCCTCCATCCCTCATCCTCAGTAGCCTCCATCCTCAGCAGCCTCCATCCCCAGCAGCCTCCATCCCTCATCCTCAGCAGCCTCCAACCTAAGCAGCTTCCATCCCCAGCAGCTTCCAACCTTCATCCTCAGCAACCCCCATCCCCAGCAGTTTTCATCCCCAGCAGCCTCCATCCCCCATTCCCTGCAGCCTCCAATCTTCATCCTCAGCAGCCCCCATACCCAGCAGCCTCCATCCCCAGCAGCCTCCATCCCCCATTCCCTGCAGCCTCCAATCTTCATCCTCAGCAGCCTTCATCCCCAGCAGCCTCCATCCCCAGCAGCCTCCATCCTTCATCCTCAGCAGCCCCCAACCCCAGCAGCCTCCATTCCCCATCCTCAGCAGCCCCCAGCCCCAGCAGCCTCCATCCCCCATCCCCAGCAGCCTCTATCCCCCATTCTCAGCAGCCACCATCCCCAGCAGCCCCCATCCCCCATTCTTAGCAGCCACCATCCCCAGCAGCCTCCATCCCCCATCCCCAGCAGCCCCCAGCCCCAGAGGAGCGCTCACCTCATCGAAGAGGTCGATGGAGCGGTATGGGGCTCCCCTCTCTGTCACAAAGCCAGCAAAGGCCATGCCCTCCAGCACCTTGGTGAGGAAGTCATCTTCCGTCAGCCCCCTCTGCCCCAGGAAGGCTGCCTGCAAGGGGGAAGCGTGGTACCATCAGGACAGGAGCTGATGCCATGGCCACGCTGAGCTCGCATCCCTCTGCTCCCGTTGCCTTCTGCTGAGTTAGATTTCCTCCACAGAACCCCAACACCTCCCATATTTTCCTCCTCTTCTGCCTTGGCTTTGCCAACAGCCCCAAGGCGCTGCTGTTTCCTCTCCCCGGGTCTTGCTTCCTGTCTCCAGGCATGGGGAAAAGCCGTGTCTCAGCCCAGGAGGCACACAGCCCCAGCTGCACTGTGCTCGGGCATAAACAGGGAAATGGCATCTGATCCACACAACCTTGGGACACTCAAGGACAAACAAGGGATGCAGGTGGAGCTGGCAGTGGTGCAGAAACCACCTGCTGGAAGCACAGGATTTTACTTCCAGACACAGCTATATTTATGCGACCCTTTCCACGCATTCTCTCTCCCTGACCTCAGTGCAACCCACTTCAAAAAGAGTCATCCCACGGCCACGCGGGGCAGTGTGAAGAACTGTTCTGTGACGTGGCCACGAGGCCTTGGAGCAGAGAAGCTGCAGGAGTGTGATCCTGCTCTATGCTGGCTCCCTCCCAGCACCAATGCTGGCAGCAGGGCCAGGCCTGTGCCCACATCCAGGCCATACCTTGTGGAAGCGGATGACGGGCTCAGGATGGATGCGGATGATGTGCAGACACCAACGATAGCCCTGCAGCAGCTGTGCAAACAAGCGGAGGAAGACAGCCCGGATCTCCTTGTCCTGTGCAAAGGGATGGACAATGCAGTCAGGAGGACAAAGGGCTCACGGGGCAAAGGGATCACAATCACGTGCCAGGATCAGCCTCTGCTGAGCAGGGCAGGAAATTCAGGGACCTTCTAAAGAATAGAGGAGGTGGGAGATAGATCTCCAGTGCTCTCCCCTTCCCAGCATCTCTGAGATCACATGCATGCAGGAAGGAGCTCTTGTAGTCCTGCAAGGAGCTCTTGTAGCCCTGGTGGCCACTTGTGGAGCTCCCGTCCCAGAGAAGGGTGCTGGGTGCTCGGCAGAGATTGCAGCCTCGTGCCTGGGCTCTCTGCTTCTCGAGGCCCTGTGTGCCCCCATTTCACCCACCTGCATTTTGAGAGATGAAGCAGAAATCGTAGAAGGGGGGAATGCCAGATCTGCCACCTCCAGCTCCGGGTCCAAGACCTGCAGACAGGCATAAGGCACATTCAGGCTATGGGGATCTGTGCTCACAGTTGGAAAACACGAAGCTGCATTCCCCAGAAGCTCAGCAGGACCCACAGATGTGTTCTTAGGGGCCCATGGACAGACTTGCAGTGAATGGTAGCTATGGGAAAGGCTTCTGCCATGCCAGGAGCTGCCCATGGCCAGGCACAGTGTGCTGAGGCCCTAACACAGCCTGCCTTGAGAGCAGCATGGATGCCCCATCCCTGCAGGTGCCATGGATGGGGCCCTGAGCAGCCTGAGCTGGTGGGGGGCACCCAGACCATGGCAGAACTGGAGCTGGAGGGCTTTGCAGTCTCTTCCCACGCTACCATTCTACAATTCTATGATTCTCATTCTCTCCAGCTGCTATTTGGCTGCACTGTCCCAGCACCCGCTCTGTAGGGCCAGCAGGCTGGGAATGCTCTCACAGCCAGCAAATCAACTTCAGGGCTGCAGCTGTTTCCTGCCCGAGGGCTGGAACCCGGCCACCCGATTCCCAGAAACCTTTGGCAGATGAACCCTACAGCACAGCCATGCACCAGAGGCCACCATGGCCAACAGGATGACCATGAGGCAGCACTGTGCCCTGGTGGCCAGGGAGGCCAATGGCGTTGTGGTCGACCAACAGTTGACCAATGGTTGACCAACAACGGACCAAAAGCTGACCAGGAACCAGCAGTGTGCCTTGATGGCCAAGAAGGATAATGGGACCCTGGAATGCATTACAAAGAGGTGCTTTAAAGGAGCTCTGTGGAGGACTTGGGTGTCCTTGTGGCCAACAGTTGACCAATGGTTGACCAACAACTGACCAAAAGCTGACCATGAGCCAGCAGTGTGCCCAGGTGGCCAAGAAGGACAATGGGAGCCCAGGGTGCACTGCATAGAGCATGGCCAACAGGACAGGGAGCTCCTCCCTTCTGCTCTGCCCTGGGGAGGGCACAGCTGCAGCACTATGCCCAGTGCTGAGCTTCCCAGTTCAACACAGGAATTGCTGGGAGAGCCCAGCTGTGGCACTTACCATGGAGAGGGCTTCACGGGTCTGCTGAAGGAGAGGCTCAGGGAGCAGGGAGATGTGCACACACTCGGGGACATTCACTGTGCCCCCATCCAGGTCTGCGATAACAACATCCAGCTGAAAGGGGTGAGACAGGAGTGAGACAACGCCAAGCCACGGCCCACCACCTCCTGCTGGTAACGGTGAACTAACAGAAAAACAACCCAGCCAAAGAGAGGGGATGTGGGGAACAACAATCTGTCTACTCTCTGCCCACTGCAAGCTCAAGCATTCCAGCCCTCAGCAGCTATTTTATCTATTAAATGCACAAACACTCATGATACATGAACTGTAAGGGGTTCCCATCACTGCCTGCTGTGGAGACGACAAGCTGGGTGAGCTCTCACAGGGAACACACTGACATCAGCCCCAGCACAGACTCCTTCCTGCTTCACCAGAACGGCGCTGTTCAGTTTGCTCAGAAGGTTGCACAAAAGCTTGTTTCAGTTGAGATCAGGCTCATTACGCTTTCATTTCATTCAGTTTTTACACTAAAGTCTGTCAGGCTGAAGTGCCAGCACAGCTTCTTGGACCAACGCTGCCAGCTGAACTTCAAAATCAAATCCTCAGTTAACCCAGCTGCTGTGACATGGAACGGAGACCTGACCCAGGCAGAGCAGCCCCAGCCAGCCTGGAGCACAGCCCGAGCTGGCAGCCAGCACAGCACCATGAGCGTGAGCTGAGTGCTCAGCTGCTGCCTGAAGCAGGGCTTGGGATGTGGCTGCTCACATCAGGACATGTTGGGGGCTGAGCTGCCGCAAAGGAGCTGTGCGGGGAAAGACCTGGGGATCCTGGTGGACAGCAGGCTGACCGTGAGCCAGCAGTGTGCCCTGGTGGCCCAGAAGGCCAATGGGACCCTTGGCTGCACTGCACAGAGTGTGGCCAGCAGGGCAGGGAGGTGCTCCTGTCCTCTGCTCTGCACTGGGGGGGGCACAGCTGCAGCACTGTGCCCAGTGTGGGGCTCCCCAGTTCCAGGCAAACTGGGAACTGCTGGAGAGAGCCCAGCTGAAGGTGCAGAGATGGTGGAGGCCTGGAGCAGCTCCTGATGGGGACAGGCTGAGAGCTGCGGGGCTGTGCACGTGGAGGAGAGAAGGCTGAGGGGAGTCTGAGCAGTGCTGGTGGATATCTGAAGAGTGGGGGTAAGAAGGAGGGGACTGGGCTGTGTTTGGTGGTGCCCAGCACCAGGACAAGGGGCAGCGGGCACCGACTGGAGCCCAGGGAGTTGTTTGTGAGTGTGAGGAAGAGCTCTGTGCTGTGATGATGGCAGAGCCCTGGCACAGCTGCCCGGAGAGGTGGGAGAGTCTCCTGTGCAGAGATCCAAACCTGCCTGACACTGCGTACAGCTGCTGGGAGGAGCTGCATGGGGGCACTGCACTGGGGGAGCTACACAGGTCCCTTCCCACCCCCATGGCTCTGAGTTCTGTGATCCCACTGCTTCCCTTGCTGCCAGCTCATGGGGTCTCACCAGCTCTTGTGTCTCCGACTGGAAGATGGAGTGGACCCCGATAATGAAGGGTGTCGGCGTGCTCAGTACCTCCAGGAGCTGTGCAGGCAGGATGGGTACGTACGTGAAACTGCAACAAGAGATGAGCATTGCTGCAGCCAGCTGAGCCCTGCCAGGACCTAGCATCTGCTCCCTGCCCTCCTGGGGGAGCACAGCCCAGCACCACGCCCACAACACTCTCCTGGTCACCAACACCCTTCCAACCCAACCACTCTATCATTCCATGGTTCTGTGATCTTTAAGGATCCTTCCAGCCCAACCATTCAGTAGCTCTATGATCTATAAGGTCCTTTTCAACTCAACCACTCTATGGCTCAATGATGCAGTGGCACACAGAAAAGGCTCCAGGGAAGGAGCTCTGAGAGCAGCCACGCACAACTCTTCACAGTGCCCTCCCTGCACCAGCAATGTGTACAGCACAAATAATTACTGCCCAGGTAATTATGAAGAAAGGGGTATCAGATAGCCCAGGTAGTGCCCCAGCTCAGTCTGAGGCTTGAGGCTCTTCTCTCACCTGTACTTAAGGGGGAACATAAGTGCAAGGAGAGCCCGGCAGGCATCGGTGAGCCGCTGGTAGCTGCTGGAAAGAAACAGGATCTTGTGCTCAGTGAGCGCTGCACAGAAGAGATACAGCACATTGGTGATGCCTGGGGAGAAGGGAGAGAGCAGTGCTCAGAAAGAGGGTTCCCCTCCTGTGCACCAGGACAGATCCTCACAACCTGTTCCTCATCTCCACATTTTGCACAGCAGAGGAGCTGACACCCTCCAGGGGGGCACCCGAGGAGCCCCATCCCTTGGAAAGGCACTTGGAAACCTCACTGCAGCCTTCAGAGCTGACACGCAGGAGGAAGGCAGCTCTGTACGCAGACAGCGATGGGACACAGGGCTTTAATGGCTTTAAACTGGAAGAGGGGAAAATGGGGTCAGATATGGGGGAAATGTTTCACCCAGAGGCGATGCAGCCCTGGCACTGTTGTCCAGAGCTGTGGGTGCCCCGTCACTGGAGGTGCCCAAGGCTGTGGATGGGGCCCTGAGCAGCCTGAGCTTGGAGGGAGGGATCCAGCCCAGGGCAGGGGTAGAGCTGAGGGGTCCCTTCCAACCCAACCATTTTATGGCTCAGTGGTCTATAAGGTCCTTTCCAATCCAATTATTCTATGATCCTACGATCTGTAAGGACTCTTTCAAGTCAACTACTCTATGGCTCTATGGTCTATAAGGTCTCTGTCAACCCAATCATTCCATGGCTCAGTGATCTATGAGATCCCTTCCAATCCAATCATTCTATGACCCTATGATCTGTAAGGACCCTTTCAACCCAACTACTCTACGGATCTGTAATCTTTAAGGTCCCTTCCATCCCAGGCCATGCTGTGATTCAGTGATTCTACAATCTCTGCCCCTGCCCACTGCTAGCACACTGCTGCCCCATGCAGGAGGGAAGAGCCAGGGTAGCTCTCTCTAATGCTGTCCAATTGGAGCTGAGCCCTGAGCTGCTTTTGGCACTGGACCCACTGGGAAGGAGGTGTGGGGAAAAGTCTCACCGAGCTGCCGGAAGAGCAGAGCCACACTGCAGCTGCTGACGGGAAGCGAGTCATTGATGGGTGTCTGGATCACTTGCCTGTCCCCTGCACCCAGCGAGATCGTCCGCTGCAAGAGAATGCAGGAGGTGATGGGGTGGCACTCAGCAAGGAACCAGCACGAGGACCCAGGACCACAGTGCCCAAGAAGCAGCCCCGTGCCCCCCAGGACAGGGCTGGAGCACAGCGGGCACAGCCTCATCTCTTCTTCTCCTGGGCAGTTTTTTCTCCAAACCACAGCACTGGGATGCCTGCAGGTCCTCGGCCTCTCTCCAGAGACACGAAGGCAGCGCCGGCTCAACAAGCGCTTCTCCAGGGCTGTGCTGCTCTGCAGTAGGTTTGGCCATGTGTCCCATCTCTCTGCTCAGCCCTGTGGGCTTAGGGGGCTGCTCCCAATAAAGGCTTCTGGCCGGGCAAAGCCAGCACCCTGAGCTGCACCTGAGCAGCAAGCTGAGCCTCCTAACCATGGGGAAGCAATGCCATGGGGCAGGAACCAGCCCCGTGGATGTGGCAGCACCAGAGCTGCTTGCATGACCCTTTGACAAGAAGAAGAAAGGGGGCTAACGAGGACACAGACCCCAGAAAGAAAAGGTGTGCGTACCACTGCTTCGTCGTCCGCGTCAGGCTGAGATAGAGACAGACAAAGATAGCACAGTCGGTTAGAAAGGCACAAACACAGCTGGATGAGGGGGGATAGAGGCACAAAGCGGGGAGCAGAGCTCTCAGAGGAGGAGAGGTGCACACAGACAAAGCAAAGCAGCCACCACCACACTGAGAAAGAGCGTTTGGACACAGCGGGAGCAGAGGGAAAGCACAGGGAGGGGAGCGCCACCAACACACCGTCCTCCCCGCAGCGTGCTGTGTGTCCCCAGCACGGGGAGGTGACAAATGGCAGCGCCCAAAGCACGGCTCACTGCCTTCCTCCTGCTGTGTGCGAGCTCCAGCTGGGAGGAACCAGATGGGGTGGGATGTTGTTGGGTGCCCGCACCCAGCCAGGCACGGCCATGGGCTCAGTTGGTGGCTCGCCTGCTTCTCCAGAGCACCAGGTGTGACTGGCAGCCAGCCCCAGGGCCAGCACTGCACACAGGAGCACTGGGGCACGAGGTCAGCCTGAAAGCATAGCCTGTGCCCGGCACAAAGCACCCAAACCAACAGCCTGCATGGGGACAGGGAGCAAAAACCCCCTTGGGATCATAGGGCTCGGCGATGGGGAGAGCCTCTGCCTGCAGGCACAGAGCTGCAGTGCTGCCATGCTCCTTCCCCCCGGGTGCTGCCTTTGGCTGAGTGCACGGACACATCCCACCTCTGCAGCTGCTTTCCAAGTGTTAGTGTGGTAGAACAACTCCAGAGGGGCTGTGCTGCTGTCTTCAAACATCTTCTGTGAGAGGATCTGCCTGGGAGCTGCCCACCTCTCCCATCTCCATCACTCACCCACCTGCTGCCCTCCTGGAGCGGGAGCACCTTCCACATCAGAACCAGAAGCTACCAACCTCATTTTGTGCCTTCTTTTCCAAGAGTCAGGTATGATATCTAAGTGGGAACTCATCTGCTGTGCTGCTTTAATGTTTAATGCTCAGAAAGCTTGGGAAGTTTGGACAGAGGGGTGTGAAAAAGCATCAATGTCTTCAGGATGGGAGCTCACTCCGTTCTGCTCCTCTTTTTAGGACTACTTGAACATTGACACACATGCCACTGGTTCCAAGTGCTCTGAAGACACAGCCAATGTTTCATCCATTTACCTATGCCCCAAATGTCCTTCCTATCTAAGTCTGTGCTCAAACCTTGGGACCACAGACAAGCACAGCCTGTGCCTCTTGACCCAGAGCAAAGTTCTGTGCGCTCAGATGGGCCCAAGAAGAGCAGTGGGACCTCTCCAAAGCAGGGAGACCACAGACCACAGCAGGGATTTGCACAGCATGAACTGATCTACGCAGCTCCTGCGGGGGGGGTGGAGGGGGAAGGAACAAAGCTGCTGACCCACAGCGAGGTGCTCTCAGCTGCCCCTGGGGCTGAGCTGCTCCAGCTGATGGAGCTGCATTGTTCTGCTCTACAGCACTTGGAAAGGTGCTGCCTGCACGAGCCAGGCCCTGCCAGCAGCAGGGCATGCAGCAGTCCCCCAGCAGCTGGTGCAGCGAGCTGCTGCCTGCAGGAGGGTCAGGCAGGCAGGAGCAGAACGCAGCCACGCAGCACAGCTCTGCCCCATGCCATGGGGCTGGGAACGAGGCAGTGCAGGGAGGTTGGGGGGCACCCACCTGGGCTCCACCGGTGATGGGGATGGTGCATGTCAGCAGGTTCCCAATGACATTCTCCAGGGATACGTTCAGCCCGTCCACGTAGATGGTGTAGATCAAGCCCAGGCTGTTCTGCAGAGGGAAGCACAGCGTGGCTGAGCGTTGCTGCAGGAAGCAGCCACCTCCTGGTCCCCAGCAGCACCACCCTGCCCAGTGCCTGTCCCCAAGAAGGAGTACAGCCCATGGCTCCTGGCTGCAGTGCTTCAGGTCTTCCCTCCAACCTCTCTGCCTGATGGGGTATACAGCATGCACTCTGCCTCCAGCCAGCAACACTGACCCCCCTCCCCGCCATCCCCACCGCGTCAGCATGAGCAGAGGGAGGTGCCTGGTCCCTGCAGGTCTGCATCAGGTCCCACTCAAAGCCTCAAACATAGGGCATGAAGGAAGGAGCCATTTCTCCCTGAGGGTTGGGCACTGATTCCTCTGCACTGGGAGCCAGCATCGGCTCCAGCACAGGATGCATCATGGGGCAGTGTCCAGCAGCACGTCCTCCGGGACATGGATTGGCTGCTGGAACACTCAGATCAATCAAGAATTTGAGGAATCTGTCTTCAAGGCACCCTTTGCTTTTTCTCTTCAAACCATCTCCTCACATCAGCAAGAAATCACAGAATCACAGAACCATTTGAAGATTTCAAAAGACCCCTGAGAACACCCAGCCTGATCTCAGCCCACCTCCCATGTGCCCACTGACCCCAAGTGCCCCACGCTGGTGAAGTAACATGGGCTGGGAAGCACTGCCATGCAGAGAACAAACCTCTGCAGGAAATGTCTTTCTCTTGCAATAAACCAGATGACCCAATTTCAGCCAAAATCATCCCCAAGCATGAGCTGTTTTTTCTGCACAGCAGCCTGGCTCACCTGGCTCTGCCCTCCAACACCAAACAAGTTGTGCATGTCAGAGCATCTCAGCTCTGTGGAGGTGATGATGCCATACAATGAACTGCTCACAACAAGGGAAATGGACTCACGATCCAAGATCTCTGCTGCTCACATGTTCCTGTCAGTCTCACTGCTCTCACTTGCTGCTTTGTGACCACCTATCAGCCAACGTGGGCCCAACTCATGGTCAGAACCTCCCAGTAACCCCCACCATCAGTACAAGCTGGGGGACGGAAGGAGCACTGCGTCCAGATGGGGAGTGCTCAGCACAGCACAGAAACCAACCTGGTGGCTTTCAGAGGGCCCTTCCAGCCCCAACCATTCTGTGACTCTGTGAAGGTCCTCTCCAACTAAACCCATTCCATGATTCCATGAGTCTACAAAGGTCCCTTCCTAACCAAAACATTCCATGATTCTGCGATTCTACCTACACACACAGCACTGTGTTATGGTTCAGTGCCAGAGCACTGGCACAGGCTGCCCAGAGGCCAAGCAGCCTCCATTCCTGGAGGTCAGGTTGGGTACTGGGAACATTTCTTCCCTAAAGAGCAGTCAAGGACTGGTACAGACTGCACAGGGCAGTGGGGATCTCCCCATCCCTAGGGGTATTCAGGGAATGTGGGGATGTGGCACATGGGGACATGGTCAGTGGGCACAGTGGGAGTGGGTTGGGGTTGGACTTGGTGATCTCAGAACTCTTTTCCAACCTGAATGGTTCTATAATTCTCTGATCTCTAACCCCCACCTACAAGGTGATCCTTGGCATCCCTCTCCAGCTGCTCTGTGCCTGAGCTGGAGTGGGAGCAGTCGTCCGCATAGGATGTCCCTTTGGTGTTCTAGAAAGCCTGAAGTTTGCAGGTTTAGGCTGAAGATTGGGGCATCCTGAGAAGCCTGACATTTGTAACAGCTCTAGGCTGAAGAATGGGTGACCTTATTCTCTGACAGTCCTTCTCAATCCCAGTAGTGGCTGAACACTCTGATGGAGCACCCCACGCTGGGGCAGGCTGAGAGCAAGAGCTCCAAGCAGCTGCCCAGAAGCAATACCCCACAGTGGGAGGGAAACAAGGAGAATAGGGAGAAGTGTGATGGAGCCGTCCTCCTCCATATGGGATGCTCAGCCAGCACCCAGGCTAGCAGCAAGTCTTCTGTACGCCCCAGATGGACTCCTCCTTTGGATCCCTTGGACCACAAGCAGCAGTGCAAGGCAGCTGGTGCCACCTGCAAGCAGCTCGTGCCCTCCCACACCTGTCACAGCCACATAACACAGTGAGCTGAGAGAAAACAAAGGTGGCAGAGATAAAGGTCCCCAAAGGAACGGGCTGTTCTTCACGGGTGTTGCATTCACAGAATTGGGTGGCTGTGCTGTTCTGCGACGCTGGGTGCAGAGCTGGCCCCGTGCTGAGCTTCCAGCTGCTCCCAGCACTGCCAGCTCCATGCTGGGGCTGCTCACTGCCTCTCCTTGCCCCACGCACTTACCCTGAACACCTCGGCGTGGTCCAGCCTCGACACCAGCACCAGGCTCTTGGGAGCAAAGAGCTGCGCCGGTTGGACGGGAGAAGCCGATTCCTCTTCCTCCTCCTCTCCATTCCTGGGGTGGCTTTGAGGCTGTGGAGACACAGATATCAGCCCCAGCTCAGGCACAGACACCCTTCCCAATCCTTAATCCCAGGTTCTTCCACCAAGGGGACACCCAGAGAAGCCCCCACCCCTTCCCCAGCCCCGCTGTACCTGCGTGCTCTCCACAGCCTCCCAGAAGGTGAAGCAGGCGCAGTAGTGCCTCTCTGAGTTGATGTCGGTCAGCACGGCCACGAAGAAGGTGGGGGGGTTCCTCTCTGTGAACAGCTGCCAACCGCTGGGCTGGCAGAACTGCGAGACAGGGCAGGGGATGGGGTCAGCAGTGTGGATGGGGCTGCACGTTGCCCCATGCCCCTCCTTTGCTGCAGGAAGAGTGGGGCTGAGGGCTGCAGGGCTAAAGCATCGGTATGTTAGCAACTTTATTTCTCATAAATCCAAGCCAGCCCCACATTAACCTCAGGGAGTAGAGTTAAACCAGCCCAAAGCAGGGCACGATGCTCCGGAAGGTGGCACTCCTTGCATTGCCAATGCAGCCCTGCAGGGCTTCACTGCTTCCTGGGGACTTCCCGAGTGCCTGTGGGTAAGTCCAGCCCCAGAACTCCTTATGTGGTTTCCAAATCTCAAGGGATTTTCCTGCCCTTCCCCTTCTCAGCATCCGCATTGGGTTGGTGAGCACTGGAAAATTCCCTGAT
The DNA here is from genome assembly GCF_905368555.1 of Meleagris gallopavo. Lineage (NCBI taxonomy): Eukaryota > Metazoa > Chordata > Aves > Galliformes > Phasianidae > Meleagris > Meleagris gallopavo. Next base: position 921,277 of record NC_139404.1, read on the forward strand.
GTTCTCGGGACTCCATGGAAAGAGCAGAAAAAGGCAGTGGTTTCTGAGCGCAGGGTGACAGAAGGGAGGTTGAAAACAGGGCAGCAGGGACAGGATGACCCCAAAGTCAGCTCCAGCCCTTGATGAGTGAAGCAGTTTCTAACCTACTGCAGTTCTGCAACCCTTGGCTGCTCTCCGTACCCCATAATCACACTCCATGTGCTCCAGGACATACATCCAGCTCCGCTCCAACATAGCACAGGGCAGCCCCGCTGCCCCAAGCCTGCAGTGCTGCGTGGGGTTGTTGTGGCCCAAGTGTCACACCTCTCATTTGGCCTGACTGCTACACAACATCGATCCCACCTATCCAGATCCTTCTGCCAAACCACACAGAACCTCTGAAGTTGGAAGGGACCCACTGAGTCCAACTCCTCGCTCCACACAACACAACCAAAACCCAACCCCTATGTCTGAGAGCACTGTCCAAATGCTCCCTGAGCTCTGTCATCTTGGGGCCATGCCCACTGCCTACTGGGGAACCTGTTGCATGCCCACCACCTTCTGGTGCAGAACCTTTCCCTAACCCCACCTGGCCTTCCCCTGACACAGCTCCAAGCCTTCAGGAAGGACAAGTGATGATCAGTGCTCTCCCTGAAAGATGGGCACAACTCTGTGGAAGATAAGAGCAGCATTCCCAGAACCAACCCTACAGAACCCAAACCATTCAGTGACTCCATTAAGGTCTCTTCCAACTCAACCCATTCTGTGATCCTATAAAGATCCCTTTCAACTCAACACGTTCTGTGATCTTATGAAGATCCTTTCCAACCCAAATCATTCTGTGATTCCATCAAGGTCCTTCCAACTCAAACCATTCTGTGATTCCATGAAGGTCCCTTCCAACTCAAATCATTCCATGATTTCATGAACATCCCTTCCAATCCAAAACATTCTATGATTCCATGAAGGTCCCCTTCCAACCCATTCTGTAATCCAATGGTCCCTTCTAACTCAAATCATTTTATGATTCCATGAAGGTCCCTTCCAACCCAAACTATTCTGTTATCCTATAGACCCTTCCAACCCAAACCGTTCTGTGGTTCCATGAAGGTCCTTCTTACTCAAACCATTCTGTGATTCCATGTATGCAAGGCAGACCTGCACTATCCTCCTGCAGACCGACGTACGAACAAAGGCTACAGGCAGCAGAGGAGGAATTGCACCAACACACACACCAGAGCAGGAAGAACCAGCAGGCACAGCACTCTACAACAGCCCTACAACCTTCAGCATCAGCAGCAACCCTCGTTGCTGCAACACACGCCTCGCTGGTGCAGCTCAAAGCTCCCAGCTCAAAGCCACACTGACACCCAAAAAACCGTGCACCCAGCTTGGAGACAGCCATCCTCAGCCACTGGGCAGGAGCAATGCTCCCAAAGCAAGAAGTGCTCAATGTCCTCTGGCTGTGGAGGAGCTTCCATTGAAAAACCACAAAGATTTCTGTCTGGAAATGCTGTCAGCAAGCAGGCGCAGAAGCTACGACACCAGAAATTGCTCTCCTTGCATGAACCATTCAGTGCTGATGTGACCACACCATAATGCACCACAGAAGCCCCTCACAGTGAGGTCGGCTCCATCTTCCCAAATTGCCTTGTTTTCAGCCCAAAAGCTGAAGGGCTTCCGACAACTAAGGAACGCCTCAGAGCCACCCAGCAGCTCCCAGAGGGACGAGACTGCCGTTGTTTAGATTCCACGGATTTTTTGGCTGGATGATTCGACCCTTGGGAAAAAAAGCACAACTTTCCTCTTCCTTGGAACGATTCCCGAGTGTCCTACAGACAACAAGGAAGCACGAAGCAGAAAAATAATGTCTATTTTTTGCCTCAGACAAAGTAAATAGCAAAGTCCAGAACTGTGATGGAATTGTGGTGAGTGTGAGACAGAAGAAAGGTTCACCACATCTGCTCCGACGGCACGGCACGCTCGCTGCTGGGTGTGATGCAGTGCAGCAGCCACACGATACCTGGATGAGGCAGGGGATGAGGACAGGGACTGAGAGACACGTCCAGCTCCGATGTTCTCTGCTCAATGAGCTGCTTGCTCCTAGCAGGAACTCGCCTGGAAGCTGTCTCTCGCAAACGCCAGCAGTGCCCAGTAGTTTCCAGGTGAGCGTGAGGAGAGGCGATGGCCTCAAGATGTGCCAGGGGAGGGTCAGGTTGGATATTTAGGAAGCATTTCTTCTCCAAAGGAGCAGTCAGCACTGGCACAGGTTGCCCAGAGCAATGGGGAGTCCACGTATCTTGGGGTTTTCAAGGAACATGGGGATGTGGCACTTGGGGACAGATGGGCATGGTGGGATGGATCAGTGGTTGGACTGGATGATCTTGGAGGGCTTTTCCAATCTGGATGATTCCACAGTTCTATGATTCCAAAAGGAATGGCGTGCATGGGGTGTCCTATCAGCCTCACACGGTCACAGCCAGCATGCAGGTTCTCCAGCACCAGCACGCATGGGATGATGGAGATGGTGGCCAGCTCTGAAGGATGCCATGAAAGGTTGGAAGTGGCCAAGGACAAAAGTCAGGCCCCCACAGCACAGGGGGTCAGGAGGAGGGGGCCGGGCTGTGTTTGGTGGTGCCCAGCACCAGGACAAGGGGCAGTGGGCACAGACTGGAGCCCAGGGAGTTGTGTGTGAGGGTGAGGAAGAGCTCTGTGCTGTGAGGGTGGCAGAGCTCTGGCACAGCTGCCCAGGGAAGTGGGGGAGTCTCCTTCTGTGCAGAGGTCCAAACCTGCCGGGACGTTCTGTGTGCAGCTGCTGCAAGGAACTGCTGGGGGGGTTGCAGTGGAGGAGCTGCACAGGTCCTTTCCAGCCCCCATGGTTCTGGGGTTCTGTGCTCTAAAGAAACACACTCCCAAGGCTAAGCCCTCTGTGCAGCAAAGTAGTTGGGACAGACCTGGATGGGGACTGGGTGCACCAGCCACTTCTGCACCAGGAACCCATAAGTGAGTGGTGCACCCCTGGCACTGCTGCCCAGAGCTGTGGGTGCCCCATTCCTGGAGGTACTCAAGGCCATAGATGGGGTCCTGGGCAGACTTAATTTGAGGAGGGCACCCATCCCATGGCAGGGAGCCTGGGGGGCCGCTTCCAACCCAACCTTTGTATCATTCTATAGTTCTGTGACTGTCCTGGCCAGCACTAAACCTGCTTGGAGATCACCCTCAGCACATCCTGCATGTTCCCAATGGAGCAGCAAGGTGCTGCTCTGTGGCACTAAGGGCAGCAGAGAGGGCTGTGGGTAGCATTTCCACACCCCCACACCCCTCCAAGCATGGGGGGCTCTCAGTGGCACCACCTCTCAGTGCTGCAGCATAGGGAATGGGTGCTCCTGGAAGCAGCAGTAGCAGAGTGAGGGGAACAACAAATCAGATGGGCCCTGGAATTGTCAGGGTCATAAGGCAGCACAGAGCCCTCTGAAACTCCACTTGTATTCATGTTCTGTGCTGTGCTTCAGCCAGAAACGAAGAAGAACTGCAAAGGGGAAGAGGAGTGCAGAGCCTCGCCAGGTTGGAGTCCACACTGCTGTCCTCCAGAGCAGGGAGAAATGCAGCAGGGAAAGGTTTTCCAAGAACTTCTGCTCAAACTTAGAAACAGAGAACAATCCTCTTAGCCTTGATTAGTTAAAAACTGGTTTGCAAAGAACCCACGCAGTGCCAAATTGAGCTGGGTGTGCCACTTTCTGGGTACAGCCCAGCAGTGGGTACAGCCTCAAAGGGCCGTGCAGCAGCATGAGAACATGGCTGGAGGGTGGGGAAAGGATGTCAAAGGATGCCACCCCCCTTGGCACATAGATGTTAGCAAAGCACATCCAGGCCTGCAGCAGGGCGAGCTCCCATAGGGGAGCTGCAGCAACGGAAGGGTTTGCAGGGGGGCTGTGGTGGGCACGAGAGGGTCCCAGAGGGGCAGACTCACCAACTCGATGCCTTGAGGAAAGGGGTTGTCCTCCCAGTCCTTCTCGGGGAAGCGCTGCAGGATTTGTCCCTGGCCGTCCCCGCTCCCTGTGGGAACAAGAAGGGCATTAGGGGCTGAAGCTGCGTGCCTGGCCACAGCAGGACTGACCCCGGCCCCCTGCACTCGCCCTGGCACAGCTCACTCTTAGCAGGTGTTCCAGCCAGCAAAGCAGAAGTGCAGCAGTGCTCTGGCCAAGTGTAATGTGAAAGTTTCCTTCCTTCTGCTCCTTATCTCCAAATTAGCTCTTGACATTTCCCTGAACAATGGAACCAAGCTGCTCTGTGTTTTTTTGAGCTCCCCTAGGGCTCGTGGCTGCCCCATGGCTTCACATCCTGAAACCCACACCGCTGCCAAAGGGCATTGCCCAGGACTTCCCCTGGCTGGGCTAAACCCCAGCAAAGTGAGCGGCCTTCAAGTCATTCCCTGTCCATGATGCCTCTGAGCAGAGAGATGGGGATGTGGGGGATGAAGCCAGCACTGCTTAAGGTCGCGCTGCTGCAGCACGGAGTCAGATGATGGCAAAGAGAACCGCGGGGGTTCTGCTCCTGCACAGCTTCTGCACTAACCCTGTAGAGGGGATAGCCGTGCTAAAGGATTTGCATTGCTGCAAGGCCTGACTTCAGCCCTGTCCTGGGGGTACGGACATCCCCTCTGCAGGAGGAGCCTGGTGGGAGAAGGGGGGGGTGCTGCAGGAGGGATATTTTCGGCACCCATCCCCAGCACCACCGCCCCACTCACCACTGCGTGGCCACAGCTGAATTTAGCAGGACACAGCATTGGGAGGGATGCCACTTTTAGTCCAAAAGGACCAAAACGGAAAGGTCAGTGCCAAATTAGGAGGAAAACGGTGCTGAGAATCACGTCAGCCGAACCCTGCGCCCAGAGCCAGCTTCAGTGGCCATGCAGGGAGCCCAGAGAAGGTGTGCCAACACTGGGACACAGTGCAACGCTGCTGCTGCCACGCACACTGCACTGCAGCTAGCTCCGTGCAGTGGGGACAGGTGCTTGCTGTTGGTCACAGAATCATAGAATCATTCAGGTTGGAAAAGACCTCCGAGAGCACCAAGTCCAACCCTGGTCCATCCCCCACCGTGCCCATTAAGTGCCACATCTCTGCAGTTCTTGACCACCCCCAAGGATGGGGAACCCCCAAGCCCCCCACACCCCTGGGCAGCCTGCGCCAGTGCTGACTGCACTTTGGAAAAGAAATTGTTCTCAGTCTCCAACCTGACCCTCCCCAGCACAACGTGAGGCCATCCCCTCTTATCCTAGGAAGAGCACAGAGCTCTTCCTCACCCTCACACACAATTCCCTGGGCTCCAGTCTGTGCCCACTGCCCCTTGTCCTGGTGCTGGGCACCACCAAACACAGCCCAGCCCCCTACTTCTTACCCGCACTCTTCAGATATCCACCAGCACTGCTCAGACCCCCTCAGCCTTCACTCCTCCATGTGCACAGCCCCACAGCTCTCAGCCTGTCCCCATCAGGAGCTGCTCCAGGCCCATCTCTGCACCCTCAGCTGGGCTCTCTCCAGCAGTTCCCAGTTTGCCTGGAACTGGGGAGCCCCACACTGGGCACAGTGCTGCAGCTGTGCCCCCCCCGCCCCCCAGTGCAGAGCAAAGGGCAGGAGCACCTCTCTGTCCTGCTGACCACGCTCTGTGCAGTGCAGCCAAGGGTCCCATTGGCCTCCAGGGCCACCAGTAGACCCAGGGCTTTCACTGCAGAGCTCCTTACCAGCAGCTCAGCCTCATTACTTAGAAACCTCTGTGCTTTCCTTGGCATGTATGTGTGCCCGGTGCTGGCGCATCTGCCATGCTTTGCTCCTTCCTTCCTGCCCCTTGGTGAGGCCAGCAGCATTAGATGGTGACACCTGGACACTGCTGCCAAGGCAGTATGGACAGCCAGGGTTAAAGTCAGGCTACATCAGGAAAGTTTACGAGATCTTATCACAATACAGGAAACTCTAAATAAGCAAAAAGTTAAACATTTGGCTGACGCACCACGAGCAGTGACCTTAACCCCAGGCAGGCAGCGCTGGCACGTTGGGGACAGTGGGGACAATGGGGACAGTGGGGACAGTGCTGCCTGGGGAAGTGACCTCAGTGCAGCCCTCAGTGCCTGAAGGGGCTGACACACATCAGGAGAGAGGTTTTGTACATGGGCAGAGAGCGATGGGACACGGAATGGCTTTAAACCAAGAGAGGAGATAGAGGTGCTGGGCAGGGTAAGTGCAGGAGGCAAGGAGCTGCAGCTCTGTTGCCATTCTGTTTTTCTGTGATCTTTAAGGACCCTTCCAACACAACCATCATGTGGCTGTATGACCTTTGAAGATCCTTCCAACCCAACCATCCCACGGCTCTATGATCTTTCAGGACTTTTCCAACCCAAGACACCCTAGGATTCTTATAACCTCCAAAGTCCCTTTCAACACAACCATTCCTGTGATATTCAAGGACCGTTCCAACCCAACCATTCTATACTTCTGCCATCTTCAAGGACCCTTCCAACCCAACCATTCTATGCTTCTGCCATCTTCAAGGACCCTTCCAACCCAACCATTCTATGCTTCTGCCATCTTCAAGGACCGTTCCAACCCAACCATTCTACGCTTTGCCATCTTCAAGGACCCTTCCAACCCAACCATTCTATGCTTCTGCCATCTTCAAGGACCGTTCCAACCCAACCATTCTATGCTTCTGCCATCTTCAAGGACCCTTCCAACCCAACCATTCTACGCTTTGCCATCTTCAAGGACCGTTCCAACCCAACCATTTTACACTTCTGCCATCTTCAAGGACCTTTCCAACCCAACCATTCTATGCTTCTGCCATCTTCAAGGACCCTTCCAACCCAACCATTCTATGCTTCTGCCATCTTCAAGGACCTTTCCAACCCAACCATTCTATGCTTCTGCAATCCTTAAGGACCTTTCCATCCCAACCACTCTATAGTTCTAAGGACTCCTCCAATCCAACCATCACATGTTTCTACGACAGGCTTCCAAGGAGCTCCCCACACCTCGGAGCTGACATGTCAGTAAGTTCAGCTGTCTGACAGCACCGTGGAGTACTTCAGGCCACAACAACACAGAGCATAGTTATATAGGTGGTTTCCTGCATGCCAGCATTAACCCCCATGACACAAAGCCCTGGGATGATCTGGAAGGGGACCTGGGGCTTCTGCACAGGGCTCACTGCTCACACCCAACACCACCTCCAAGCCCTCTGTGCTGCTCCTGGTGACCCCGGATCCTCGTGGAACCATGTAAGCAGCACTTGGGCAACCGCCCTGCAAGCAGTGCGAGTGATTGCATCAACTGAGGCTGCTGCCAAATGCCAGGACATCTCAGCCTGGCACTGCCCACTGGCACTGGGTGTTCCTCAGAGCAGAGTGTGTTTAATGCCAGCTGGTATCAGAGTACACAAGGTGTCTGAGATTAAAAGCCCACAATGCTGAGCTGCTGTGATGAAGTTAGGAATGATGCAAAGAGCAGAGGATGAGGCAGGGCTGCAGAGAACGGCACAACTCTGAACTGACCCTACCTACATGCATGAGCCCATCACAAGACAGGTGTAGCATGGGGCTCCCAGCTCCTGCTGGTGGGGCACACATAGGAGAGAGCAGAACAAGGCTGCAGAAGCTCGAGGCTCAACACATCCCTGTGCACAGTGCAGGTGGCACGTCACGCTAGCAGCACAGTTCCTATCACAGAGCCATAGAACCACAGAATGGTTGGGTTGAAAAGGTCCTTGAATATCACAGAACTATGGAATCCCATGGCTCACGGCTAGCTTCTCACCTACCAGGACCCAATCCATGGATAGACACACATCCACAACCTGAGTGCTCCCACAAAGCCTTCATCACTGCACGGCCTCCACCTGCAGCCGCTGCTTTGCTTTCACCTTCAGCCATCACACACCAAGCCAGCACTGGCTCTCATTTCCCCTGCTTTGCTGTCGTGTCTCAACCCAAAGGAGCAGATCTGTGGACAGACAACCTCCCCCCTGCCTCATTCTTCTCATTTCTGTCTTTCAGCAGGAAGCACCTTTGAGGTCTGTCCCAGTCACACAATCTTCGTGTGGAGGCTTTTGCATTCACTCTCCAAGTTTCCAGCAAGAAGAGAAGAACTGTCACACACCAAGATGGAATGAGGATGGGGATGGGGATGGGATGGGGGTGAGGATGGCATAGGATGGGATGGGATGGGATGGGATGGGATGGGATGTGGATAGGGATGGGGATAGGGATGGGGATGGGGATGGGGATGGGATGGGGATGAGGATGGCATGGGATGGGATGGGATGGGTTGGGATGGGGATGGGGAAGGGAATGGGATGGGAATGGGGATGGGGATGGGATGGGGATGGGGAAGGGAATAAGATGGGGATGGGGATGGGGATGGGGATGGGGATGGGGATGGGATGGGATGGGATGGGATGGGATGGGATGGGATGGGATAGGGATGGGATGGGATGGGGATGGGGATGGGGATGGGGATGGGATAGGGATGGGATGGGATGACCGCTGGGCACTGTGGCTCAGCCAGGTCAGCACACCAGGCAGTCAGGATGCTGCAGCCCATGGGCATCTGCTACTTCCAGGAGAGCAGGGAATAGCTCAGGAGGATTTGTAAAGCTGTGCAGAAAGAGAATGGGGCAGAGAGTGTCAGTTCAGCTCAGGCACATGCCTGAGGTGGGCTCAGGTGGGACAGCGAACTCAAAGATCCAGTTTCTGACTTCCAAATCCTGCCCCAGCCCTGCTCCTTCCTCAGCACTCAGTCACCCCACTGCCACAGCCACTTAAGGAGCAGCAACAAGATGGAATCTTAGAATCATTCAGGTTGGAAAAGACCTCTCAGATCACCAGCCCAACCTCAACCCATCTCTACCATGCCCACTAACCATGTCCTCAAATGCCACATCCCCACCATTCTTGAACATCACCAAGGCTGGGGACACCCGACCCTGGGCAGCCCGTGCCAGAGCCCGCCTGCACATTCAGAAATATCCAACCCTGCACACCCTCAGCTTTGCAACGAACACCACAAAGCAGCCGGAGTGCTGTCCCTCCCACTTGGCAGGAGATGTCCCAGCACAACGGATGTCCCTGGGGTGAGCTCCGTGCCCCCCATCACAACCACAGCCCCGTGGGCAGCGCGCAGCCGGCCCTGTCAAAGCCACCTCGCCGCAGGGCACGGCAGCGCCGGGACAACACGGCGAGTGTCTGCTCCGAGACAATGGCACCACTGTTCCCTCCTTACATATTTATGACACAAACACGAAGAATGGCTTTTCTATGGGGGAGCACAAAAGGGCTGTGTGCCGTGCTGGAGCTGCCCGCTGTGTCCTGCCCCACGGAGGGAAGCCCGCCCGCGCCCCACATCCCCGGCACGTCCCCAACACGGTGCTCCATGAGCCAACTGCTCGCTGCTGTTGTGGGCATCAACTGGATTTGTGCTGCCCTGAGCTGCTGCTGTGTCTGTAGGCACAGGGCTCAGCCAAGCCCTGGGTCATAGCAACCCCTCACCATGGGCTGGGGGATGGAAGGATGGAGCAGAGCCCTGCCAAAAAGGCCCTGTGTGGGGGGGACAGCTGAGGGCAGCACCACGAGGCACCACTGTGCCCTCCCAGCACCGAGAGACAAGCAGAGCCTGCCTGCATCCACAGCACTGCAGCCAGCAGCGTGAGGGAGGGGATCTGCCCCTCTGCTCTGTGCTGGGGCACCTCACCTGGAGCACTGCTCAGCACAGGACAGACACCCACCTGGTGGAGTGTGGCCAGAGGAGAGAGAGACACAAAGAGGGGCCCAGGGATGGAAATGCTCCCAGTGAGGACAGGCTGAGAGCTGGGACTGTGCAGCTGGAGTGCCTTTGTTTAAGGCAAAATGTTTTAGAAATGTTTCAGAATGAAGAAAGTTGTGCCTCAGAGAAACAATTCCTATCCTGGGTATATTCCCCCTCCAAAACAAAATAGATGGAAAAAATGAATGAGTTCAATGTTTAAAGATTGCCGTAGTAATGTCTGAGGACTTGGGACTCTTTATAAACACAGGATGATAACAATCAGAAGGACAAACAGTTGAGAATGGGACCGGTGGCCCAAGTGAGCTCCTCACTGCTGGGAAAGTCCTGTGCCATCGAGGAACACATCCAAGTGCAGAGCAGATGCTTGCGCTTTGGTTCATAGCACACAAAGCACAAGCCCTGGGCTGGCACACAGTGAGGGTCCACCAGCGCTCAGCCTGAGCTCAGCACATCCTTCCCACCCCACACATCCTGCGAGCTGCTCAGCAATGGCACCTTTATAGCAGAGCTAAAATTAAAGCCCACATGGAGCCAGACAGCGCCGTTCTGCTTCCCAGAGCGCTCATCCTCTTTTCACACCAGGCCTTCTCTTGGTCACACTGACCGTCTCCACGCTGTCGTTACTGCCTCAAAGCTGCTCTTAGGCAGTTCCAGTTAAGATCCAGGAGTTTCCACGAGGTTCCTTAGCTCCTGCTGCCAACACAAGCCGAGCTCTGCTCTGTCGCAAAGATTTGCCCTCGCTGTTCCTTGAGCGCGTGCCAAGAGGAGAGTCGTATTTGTCTTTAGAAACATTTAAAGCAGAAGAGGAAGTAATTAAAAAATAAATCATCCGTCTGTTTCCAAGATCTCGTCCCAGGGAAGTGCTGCTTGGGGCCCGTGGGGTTACTGGCAACCACGGAGATAAGCGCTTCCCAGCTGCCTGCTGCTGCTCCACGACCATTGCTGGAAACACTCTGCAGTCATGGGAAGGGGAAGTCCTGTGCAAAGAGCCCCAAACCACGCATGGCTCCGTCCCCACAGCCTGCCCAGTGGAACACCAGGACCCCCCCAGGGAACAGTGGGACCCCCAGCACCTGTAGAGGGTCTTTGGAGGAGTCTTGAAGGAAAACGGTGCAGCCACCACAGCCACGAGCCGGGCCAGGGCTCAGCGAGGCTGCTGGACTGGAGGCAGTGAGATTGACAGTGATGGTGTGAGGGGGAATGGCTTTACACTGACACAGGGGAGAATGAGGTCAGATGTGGGGGAAATTCTTCGCCCTGAGGAGATGCACTGCTGCCCAGAGCTGGGAGGGCCATCCCTGGAGGTACCCAAGGCTGTAGATGGGGCCCTGGACACACAGCCCCCAGCAGAGGGGAGCTGGAGGTCTCTTCCAGTCCAACCATTCTGTGATGAATCACAGCATCACAGAATCACCAAGGTTAGAAAAGACCTCCAAGACCATCCAGTCCAACCACCCACCTACCACCAATATTTCCCCACTAAACCACGTTCTGTAGCACAACAACTAAATGGTTCTTAGAAACCTCCAGGAATGGGGACTCAACCAATAGGAAAGCCTATTCCAGCACCTGAACACTCTTTTGGAGAAGAAATTCGTCCTAAAAATGTGTGTCTGTAGTAGTTCCTCCCTACCCAAGGCGCTGCAGCACATGCAGAGCAGCAGTCCCCGCTCCCCAGGGCCACGGGACACAGCCAGAGCTCACCCATAGAGCATGGAGCTCCAGTGTGCAGTGGAGACTGCACCCACCCACAGGGGAATCACTTGGGCACGTGGAGCAGACAGGACGGGTCAGTGCTCTGAGTTCTCTGCTCGGCACTGTGGGGCACAGAGGTCAGAAAAAGGAAGCAACGCTGTGCCCCAGCAGTACCAGAACCAACCTGTTTTCACCTCAGTTCCTTCTGGCTGTCACAGCTGACGTGCGATGGCCAGTGCTGATGTTGTGCTATGGTTACAGAATCAAACAATCCCAGAGCTGTGGGGGCTGGAAGAGACCTGTGCAGCTCCCCCAGTGCAACCCCCCCCAGCAGTTCTTTCTCTGCAGCAGCTGCACACAGAGCATCCCAGCAGGTTTGGATCTCTGCACAGGAGACTCTCCCACCTCTCCGGGCAGCTGTGCCAGGGCTCTGACACCATCACAGCACAGAGCTCTTCCTCACACTCACACACAACTCCCTGGGCTCCAGTCGGTGCCCGCTGCCCCTTGTCCTGGTGCTGGGCACCACCAAACACAGCCCAACTCCCTCCTCCTGACCCCAACCCTTCAGATATCCACCAGCACTGCTCAGACTCCCCTCAGCCTTATCTCCTCCATGTGCACAGCCCCGCAGCTCTCAGCCTGTCCCCAGCAGGAGCTGCTCCAAGCCCCCACCATCTCTGCACCTTCAGCTGGGCTCTCTCCAGCAGTTCCCAGTTTGCCTGGAACTGGGGAGCCCCACACTGGGCACAGTGCTGCAGCTGTGCCCCCCCCAGTGCAGAGCAGAGGACAGGAGCACCTCCCTGCCCTGCTGGCCACACTCTGTGCAGTGCACCCCAGGGTCCCATTGGCCTTCTGGGCCACCAGGGCACACTGCTGGCTCACGGTCAGCCTGCTGTCCACCAGGATCCCCAGATCTTTCCCCGCACAGCTCCTTTGTGGCAGCTCAGCCCCCAACATGTCCTGATATGAGCAGCCACATCCCAAGCCCTGCTTCAGGCAGCAGCTGAGCACTCAGCTCACGCTCATGGTGCTGTGCTGGCTGCCAGCTCGGGCTGTGCTCCAGGCTGGCTGGGGCTGCTCTGCCTGGGTCAGGTCTCCGTTCCATGCCACAGCAGCTGGGTTAACTGAGGATTTGATTTTAGCTGGCTCACAGTCAACCACTGGTAAACTGTTGGTTAACTGTTAGTCAACCAGCAGTCAACTGCTGTCCTCCTGGGGTCCTCCTCCACAGAGCTCCTTCCCAGCAGGAAGGAGAACCTACCTGCACCAATGCATGCTGCCATTCCTTCCCATGCTCAGCACTGCACTTGGCCTAGGTGAACCCCATCAGGTTCCTCTCCACCCTCCCCATTGCACAACGGTCAGCGCTATCGGGCCGCACCTCAGTGGCGGAAGCCATGGCCATTAAGCTGTAACACAGAAGCAGTGTGAGTCAAAACAGGCAATGAAGGGCTGTTAAGCAGCATGCTGATGTTGGGAGGGGACACAGCTGTGCAGCCCGGGGTTACCTGGCTGTAACATTATCTCTGTATGATCTGCTATCTGATTCAGACTCAGCAAAGAGAACCTTTTTGGGATGTCAGTGGAAACAGCTGTCAATTGTGCACGCATGCACAGTTCCTGTGCACACAGATATTTACTGGTACTGGGTCATAACAAGAGTCTGGGCAGCCTAATTCCGCACTTCCACGTTTACAGCAATGCATGCTTTATAAAACCCCCAGTCTGAAATGTTATCAGGCACTCCCGCAATTAACGGCGGTTTTTCCTGAGAAACCTAACGAGGTTTCTTTAGATTTCCTTTCCTGAGAAAGGGGTTTAGGATACTGTCTGTGGGGCCACGTTCCCACGGCTGGGGTCAGTCCCTGGACTCAAGAGTTTCAGCAAACAAAGTGACACTTTGTCATGGAATCACAGCAGAGGACCACAGAATTGGCGGGGACCCCAAAGCCCTCCTGCCTTGGGCTGGGTGCTCCCTCCAGCTTAGGCTGCCCATCCGTAGCCTCGGGCACCTCCAGGATGGGGCACCCACAGCTTTGGGCAGCAGTGCCAGGGCTGCACCACTCACTGATCTGAACAGAGGGAGCATGAAGACTGAAGTTTGCTCTGAGCAAGTGGCAATCCTGGCCCACTGCATGCAGGCACCAAGCAAAGAGCATACAGACAGCCACTGAAAGCATTTTGGGGAGGGACCTGCTCTATTTTTATCCAATGCCAAATTTCTGTTGCTTCCCAGGGGACCCACAGGCCGGCTCCAATGGGTCGTGTCCCCAGAATTACAGGGCTGCACCACCAGTGTTTACCTGGAGGCTAAAAACAGTGCCAGCCATCCCCAGTCCAGTGACAGCACACAGCAGCACAGCATGGACCTGTCAGGCACAATGCCTGCAGCACGGGGTGTGGGCCACCTGCTGCCCACAGGAAACAGAACCACAGAACCATTCCAGTTGGAAAAGACCCTCAAGACCACCAAGTACACATCTCATAACACGGAACCACAGAACGGAGAGTTGCAAGTGACCCCCAAGGATCACTGAGCTCAATGCCTGCTCCATAGGAGGTGACCCAAAGGATACCCCAGGTTGCAAGGGTCTCACAAAGATTGTTGAGGCCAACTCCTGGCTCAGCACCTGGATCGTATAGAAGAACAGCATCACAGTACATACATGCGCAGCACTCCTTGTATTGGGCACCATGGACAGCATGTGCTCATGCAGCAGGTGCTTCATCCAGGACCACAACGGGGGCACCGACACCAGCATGGCAGGAATCATTGAGCCACAGAATGGCTGGGTTGGAAGGGATTGTATAGATCATAGAGCCATAGAGTGGTTGGGTTGGAAGGGACCTCACAGATCACAGAGTGATACAATGGTTGGGTTGGAAGGGTCCTTAAAGATTGCAGAGCCACAGAATGGTTGAATTGGAAGTGCTCTTGAAGATCACAGACTCATAGAATGGCTTGGGTTGGGTTGGAAGTGCCCTTGAAGATCAGAGTCATAGGATGGCTTGGGTTGGGTTGGAGGGTCCTTAAATCGCAGTGACATAGAGTGCTTGGGTTGGAAGGGACCTTATAGATCATAGAGCAATAGAATGGCTGGGTTGGAAGAGTCCTTAAAGATGAGAGAACCATGGAATGATTGGGTTGGAAGGGTCCTTAAAGATGACAGAACTACAGAACGGTCAGGTTGGAAGTGTCCTTAAAGATCACAGAGCCATAGAATGGTTGAATTGGAAGTGCCCTTGAAGATCACAGACTCATAGAATGGCTTGGGTTGGGTTGGAGGATCCTTAAAGATCATAGAGACATAGAGTGCTTGGGTTGGAAGGGACCTTATAGATCACAGAGCAATAGAATGGTTGGGTTGGAAGGGTCCTTAAAGATAACAGAGCCAGAGAATGGTCGGGTTGGAAGGGTCCTTGAGGACCATAAAGCCAAAGGATGGCTTTGGTTGTGTTGGAAGGGTCCTTAAAGATCACAAAGATATAGAGTGGTTCTGTTGGAAGTGCCCTTGAAGATCACAGAATCATAGAATGGCTTGGGTTGGAGGGTCCTTAAAGATCATAGAGACGTAGAGTGCTTGGGTTGGAAAGGACCTTACAGATCATATAGCAATAGAACGGTTGGGTTGGAAGGGTCCTTGAAGATCACAGAGCCATAGGATGGCTTGGGTTGGTTTGGAAGGCATCTTACAGATCACTGAGCCACAAAATCCCAAAACGATATGGGGTGGGAGGGACTTAAGAGCCTACCCAGCTCCAATCCTGGCCATGGGCTGCCTGTCCCCAGTTTGTTCAGCTCAGTGCACCAAACAGCCCAGTGCTGGAAGGAATACTCAGAATACTCATTGCAGGGAGCAGGCAGCACCGACACAGCAGTGCAAACACCGGGTGCAACGTGAGCACGGGGCGTGCCATTGGTTTGTTCTTGGTGTTATTTGTATTTGAAAACAAATCTGCTTTCATTGCTTTATTCTATTCCATCAGCAATTTCTAAAGGCTACGTCACACAGAAACCCAGGGCGCTGGCAGTGAGGCACACAGATGTCACGCAGCGCTGCACACAGCACCCCATGTCTGTGCCCTGGCTGCACCGGGCCCTCACCACTGCTATCCCTGCAAACCCCGGCCCCTCAATCCCATCTCTCATCAGAGCAGAGCTTTGGGGTTGGTTGGACTTCCTCTTAATCTCATTTGCATATGCAAATGGTAGCTTATTTCTGATCCCCTGCGTTTCGAACAATGTAGAAGCGATCAGATTGCATTAAAAGTACAGACTGCACAGAAGCACAACACAGGAGGCAGCGAGCTCACGTCCTGCTCCTGGCTCCACATCTGCATCCCTGCTCTGGAAAGGAGTCCGCGTGGAAGAACAGTGATACATACATGGGAATTCCAACAGGGAAATGGAAGTGAAGGCAGCAAGGCACAGCCCTGGGTGCACAGCAAATAAACAGGACATCAGCTCCGCTCCCGGTGACTGCCCCACTGCTCCCACATCAGCAGGGAGATAAGGGGTAGCTGTGAAAACTGGTGGGGCACAGCAACAGAAAGCACAATGCTGGGGCAAGGGAAGAAGGGAACTATTTGAGGCTGCTTCCCTCCTCTGAGTAGTGAGGGCCCAGCACTGCTGCCCAGGGCTGGGGGTGCCCCAGCCCAAGATGTGGCCCCGGTGGGGGGCACCCACCCAAAGCAAGGGTGAGGCTGGGGGGGTCCCTTCCCTAGTGCTTCTGTGATTCCATGCAGACTCCCAGGCCCAATGCCATGCGTGGTCTCACCAGCACCAAGCAGAAGGAGATGCTGGGACACAGAGGGAACCGAAGCAGGGCGGTTCTGCAGAAACATCCCCAAAAGAGCTGCGCAGCCACATCACCAGGAGGAAGGGGCTGCTCATGGGAACTGAGAGCACCACAGATGGAGAACCAACTCTCCTCTCATCCCCATGGCTCTCAGCCTTTCCCCAAGTGCTGCCATACCCCAGCACTAGGCTGGCACAGGGGATGGGAAGGCTGTGACAGCTCAGCTGGGCCCCCAGACCCCTCCGCCCTTACATGCCCAACCTCCTCCCCCGCACCAAAGGGATTATCCAGAAAGCCCCTCAGAGGCAGATCTGTCTCTTGAGGTCGCCAGAGCTCAGAGGAAGGACAGATAGCACTGCACCAAGTATGGGGATCACTGTACCTGTGTGGAACTCTGCTGAGCAGCTGGCGATGTCACCCAGCTGATGGCAGCACTAGGAGAGAAACTGCAGGCAACCGAAGCACAGTGATCACCCAGTGGGGGCATTATGGCACTGATAGGGCACAGAAATGCTGCTCTACACTGCTCTTGTGAGCAGGGAACTAAATCATCCTCTTCTTCCCCCAGTACATCAGGTAGGCACAATTCCATGTCATCATCCCTGCCCACGCCTACAGAGCTGGGATCTCCTCTCTGGGTTTCTAATCCCTGAAAGGTCCCTATCAGGACAAGGGGGAATGGGTTTAAACTGAAAGAGGGGGGACTGGGGTCAGATGTGGGGGGAAATCCTTTAGCTGGAGGGTAAGCCAAGTCATTTTATAGTTCTATGCACTTCAAGGACCCTTCCAACCCAACCAAAGCCATTCTATGGTTCTGGGATCTTCAAGGCCCCTTCCAACCCAACCCAAGTCATTTTATAGTTCTGTGCACTTCAAGGCCCCTTCCAACCCAACCAAAGCCATTCTATGGTTCTGGGATCTTCAAGGCCCCTTCCAACCCAACCCAAGTCATTTTATAGTTCTGTGCACTTCAAGGACCCTTCCAACCCAACCCAAGCCATTCTATGGTTCCATGCTCTTCAAGGACCCTTCCAACCCAGCCCAAGCCATTCCATGGTTCTGGGAACTTCAAGGACCCTTCCAACCAAACCCAGGCCATTCTATGGTTCTGGGATCTTCAAGGACCCTTCCAACCCAACCATTCTACGATTCTATGAAATTGCATCCTAGATCTCAGAGAATGGCTGGAAAGCTTCCAAGTGGCCCGAGCTTTCCCCGTCACCATACCTACATCTTCTCACAGAACCAAACGGAGTCGTTAGATAGTTTGGAACTGATTTTGGGGAGTGAGGAAAGTCAGAAAAGCATAAGAGACCTCTGAGACGTCTTAAAGAGTAAAAGCTGCCTGCTGATAGCCTGAAATCACTGCTGATGGTTGAAGGAACCAGGGCCAAGATTTTACACAATGGAGAGTTCAACAGGAGCCACCAAAGTGCTGCAGGACCTGAAGCAGCTCTGCTGGAGGAGAGGCTGGGAGCTGGGGCTGCTGAGCCTGGAGCAGAGTTGCTCAAGGAGATCCCATCTGTGACCATAAACCCTGCACAGAGGTTTAGGGACCAAATTACCACAGGCTGGAATGGTCCTTAAAGATCACAGAGCCATGGGTTGGAAGCATCCATAAGAAGGGTCCTGAGGATGCTCCACTGGACCCAATGCCCCAAAACACAGAGGAAATTCAATGCAAAACACCTGGATTGTGGCAAACCCTGGCTTGCCTCACAGGGTGGTCTGCAATACACAGAAGCAATAAGCAGTTACTAACTCTCTCTTGCCAGACTGCAGATTTCACAATCTATCCCAAAAGGAGAAAAAAAGAATTGTCCCCCAGATGGTTCCAGGAAAGGCGACAGAGAGTTAGCTTGCAACAAATTCAAAACCTTCATTTTTATTTTCAGGCATTTTGGCCTTTTGTAAAGAAAGTCACACCTCCAGGAGCTGAGCTTCCAACTATAGAGGAAATATGAATTCACTTAGGAGTTACAACATGGGGAAAGAGAAAACACGACCAAAATCCAACCCAAATTTGCCTCCAATAGGAGCAGAGGAAGAGCAAAGGGAGAGCAGCTCCTGGACCACACACACCTGCCCTGTCCTGAGCTGCCTTCAGGCAGAAACACCTCTGACCAGGGAATATATAGAGCAGGCTTCAGCCTCTTCCTCTGATGTGCCTGAAGGCTGTTGTGTGCAGCAACGTCTCTTCAGCCGTATCCATAAGGGCTGGAGGCAGCAAGGAAAAGCCCACCCTGCAGGAGGGCAGAGAACAGGGAGTTTTCCCAACCCTGGAGGTGCCTGAGGCCATGGATGGGGCCTTAAGGAGGTGGGGGGCACCCAACCCACAGCAGGGGTGAGGCTGGGAGGTCCCTTCCGACTCAAGCCATGCTGTGATTCTACAGTTTGTTAGGATTCTCTAAATCTAACTCAACCACTCGATAGCTCTGTGATCTTCAAGATTCCATCCAGCCCAACCATTCTGTGGTTCTATGCTCTGTAAGGATCTTTGGATTCCAATCATTTTATGGCTCTGTGATTCATAAGGTCCCTTCCAACCCAACCCCTCTATGGCTCTTTGTTCTACAAAGTCTCTTCCAACCCAACCATTCTATGGCTCTGTGATCTATAAGGTCTCTTCCAACCCAACCACACTATGGCTCTGTGATCTACAACATCTCTTCCAACCCAACCATTCTATGGCTCTGTGATCTATAAGGTCCCTTCCAACCCAATCACTCTATGATCTATAAGGTCCCTTCCAACCCAACCATTCTGGTTCACCCCCAGCAGTCCCAGCACTGCTCACATCCCCTCCCACCCCACCCAGGTACGCAGGGGCTGCCTCTATATAAGGGAAGAGAGCTGAAAAGCAGACGTGCTGTGCAGAAAACCCCAGCTTCCTGTTCACTCCTCTTCAACCCACGTGCTTGGTTTTTTTTTTTGAAGGGTGACAATAGCAAACAATACCAGGAGCATGATGTGGGTTAGCAGCACGAGGAGCCTGGTCAGTGCAGCAGAGAGGAGCGTGCAGGTGCAGTGCACCTACGAGCTCTGGGGCTCTGTAGCACCCATTAGAAGAATGCAATGCCACCACCCCCAGCTTGTTTGAGTTCCCTGAAGTACAACAGCTCAGCTCACTAATTGCCTCCTCACAGGAGAGATGCTTGTTCAGAAGCATCCCTTTTGCTTGTGAAAGCTCTGTGCTGGAGCAGGAGAAGCTGGTACAACCCACAGGAAGCCACGACAGTGCAAAATGCTCAGACCGAAACCTGCTCTGCTCCTTACCAAACAGAGAACCACGAGCACATGCCTGGTAACGAGGATGCCACGCTGAACCCTCTGCCCTCCCAGAAGCCCAAAAGCAAAGAGCTTTGGAGCACATCCTGGGTTGGACCAGGAGAGGCTCCTGAGCTCACCTCCGTATGGTCCCAGCATGTGATGCTCCCCAGTGAGAAGTACAAGCTTATAATTTAGGGGCTGCATAACAAGACTGCTTCCTGCTGCCGAGCGCAGTCCAAGATCTGCCTGCTGCTGCTCCAAAGCCCTTCAGAGGCTGGGGATTGGTTCAGAACCCCCGACCCACCCCCTGCCCCAGTGCAATCCCACCTGCAGCCCTATGCCCCTCAGCAGGGCTGTGTTTAGGAGAGGATCCCCCACCGATACAGCGCTGCAGCCACCCGCAGCCGTGCCAAGCCAGCTCTGACAATGAGCTTTGTCAGCTCACAGCTGCTGAGCAGCAGGGACCAGGGCTGTGAAGAACCATTCTGGAGACTCTCCATGAGGTTATTTTGCAGTCTGGGGAGGATACAACCATGGCAGGGGCAGAACAGCAGCACCCCAAGCCCCACGAAGGCCAGCTCCTGCCCTGGGACTGCATGGCATGCTGGCACCGAGCGCTTGGTAAGGGGCTGCTGAGCACAGCACCAAGAAAACAACAACAAATCCCAGGATTTACATGGACTCGCAGCAGCCACTCCATCTGGAAGCTCTGCAAATCCCAAAGCTGTGCATGCAGCCCTGACCCCAGCGCTGTGCTCATCCCACTGCTCCAAGCACCATAAGCTCACTGTGCTGGCACAGATCAGAGCCCAGGCTCTGACCGTGAGCTGTTTCCTAGGGCAGCTGCTTTGTGCCACATTCCTCTGAGCACATATCCCCAAACCATCCAGGCTGCTGCTTCACAAGAGCTGGATTATCACAGAATGAGGGACACCCAGATCTGGAGGGGTTGGAACAGACCTCTGGAGATGAATCAGAGCCTGTGCTCCAGCTGTGCCCTCCTGGGGCAGAGCAGAGGGGAGGACCTTTCCCACCCCGATGGCCACAACACAGCGATGCATCCCAGGATCTCACTGGCACCAGGGCACACTGCTGGTTTGTAGTCAGGCTGTTGGCCACTAAGACCCCCAGCTCCTTCTCTGCAGAGCTCCTTTCCAGCAGCTCAGCTCTCAGTCTCTTTTTGTGACCCTCCTCTGGACGCAGAGTGAAGACAGAGAAGAATAAAGGAGGAGGATGAGGTCAGGAACCAATGTCAACTCCGTAAGTGCACTGCAGCAGCGATGGGCACACGCCTTCCTGCTGCCCCAACACAGCAAGATCCCTCCTGTTCAGGGGAAAGGACACACAGATACTTCTGAAGGGCCTTTGAGAAAACGTGGCTGCAAAAAAAAAAAAAAAAAAAAAAAAAACACAACAAAAACTGGGCAAAAACCTATTTGAAAAAGGCCATGACCACCAAGAAGCAGAGGCTGTGACCCTGGCTTGCTGAGTCCTGCAAAGGTTTTGCGTGGATTCTATGTGATCTGCATAGCCTCATCTTTGTGCTTGTGAGCAAGGTGATGGCTGCATGCTCTGAAGCAGTGTCACAGCACTCAGCTGCCAAAATTCTGTTCTCTGGGGTTTATTCCATCTGTTCTCCTGCCGGCCTGGCACAGGTTTGGGGCTGGAGGCTGCGGGGAGACAGGAGATACACAGGAGAGCAGCTCTGTATGTAGGCAGAGAGCAGTGGGACACAGGGGGAATGGCTTTAAACTGGAAGAGGGGAAAAATAGGGTCAGGTGTGGGGAAATCCTTCACCCAGAGGTGATGCAGCCCTCGTGCTGCTGCCCAGAGCTGTGGGTGCCCCATCTTGGAGGTTCCCAAGGCCATGGATGAGACCCTGGACAGCCTGAGCTGGGGGGGCTCCCAGTCTATGGGGCTGAAGGGGCCCTTCCAACCCAACCATTCTATGGTTCCATGACCTCTAAGGACCCTCCCATCCCACGGAATTTCCTGACTCTGGACTCTGCCACATGCAGCCACAGCTCGAGCCCTTCCCTGGAACACCTCGTTCTGATGAGACACCAAACTAAAGCACAAGACAAACCTCAAGTATGCACATCACTGTTTCAAAAACCATCCAACGTATTCGTGATGACATCCTCAGTGAGAGAAATTTCCCAGAGGTTTAACATTTTGGGAAGGCAGTTCTATGAAGTAAGTGGCCAACAAAACCCGAAGGCAAGAGAAACGCATCAGCTTCCTTCTTCTGTGTGCTGAGGGCTGTTCAAGTGACCTCAGTCACCAGCACTTAGAGAACAAATATGGGGATGTAAGAGATGACAGTGAAGTTAAAACTGTGAGGACGCAGATGACCACGCAGAACAAGCAAAGAAACCTTCCAACAGCTGAAAAACTGTCTAAATAAAGAGAATAAAAAGCACAAACATGGAGCAGAGGAACTGAGAGGAACTCGGTGAGCCTGAAGCCACAGGGGAAGAACAAGATGAACGATTCCCCAAAGCAGAAATCCCCACGGGGCACTGCCAAAGGTAAAAGAATCCCGAGCTGTGGGGGCTGGAAGGGACCTGTGCAGCTCCCCCAGTAGCTCTCTGCAGCAGCTGCACACAGAGCATCCCGGCAGGTTTGGATCTCTGCACATAAGGAGACACCCCCACCTCTCCGGGCAGCTCCGCCACCATGAAGTCAAGAAGTTCAAAGTCAAGATGCTCCAGACCCTGTCTTTGTATCCATGCAGCTGCACGAAGGTTGTGGGATCACTTGGAGCCTTTTAGGGGAAAAAAAATCAAGGCTGCTGCATGCACAGAGCCCGGGGCAGACTCTGTTATCACACCCGTGCCGCTCGCTAATCCGTGCTTCAAGCACATCACCAGCCGCACCGCAGCTCCCGAGGAACGTGGCCAAGTTTTGTTCATCCCATTTGAGATCTCAGACCGATGTAACTACCAGGAGCTGTCACACAGAGGCCACAGCTAACCTGCAAAGTATACAAAGTGCCCACACAGCCCCCGTGTCACTGGGCTGTCTGTGCTGGGCTCCGACGGGTGCTGCTCTATGCAGCAAAGCAGTCCCTGTCTCCTTGACCCACACACCTGGGTCACCGTGGGGCAGTGAGCTCCCTGTCTCACGGCCAACCCCTGGGTATTTTCCACATAAAACAGTATTTCCCTTCCCAAGTGGCTCACTCTGTTTGTTTGGAAGCAAAGTGGAGCAGCCCATCCTCAGTGCACTACGCTGCTGCCTGACCTCCTTCCTAAACAGCTCTGCTAAGTTCACGCTGCGCTCACCCAGCAGCTTATCTCTCCTTCCTAATCACCTGGCTCTGTGCAGGAACCCTACGAGGCAGCCTGACAAAGTCCAGCATCACCAAACACAGCATTTCCACCCCATGCATGTCTCACGATGCACAGCTCCACGTGCTTCTAAATCAATCTGATGACACAACCCCACGCTGATACCCCTTCTGCTGCAACTCCAGGAGGAGCTGAAGCGAATGATTGTGCTCCAGCTCGGCTCCAAACAGAGATGCTGTGTCTGTGGGTGAGTGTCAGCCTGCTGCCCGCAGCTGTGCCCTCTCTTCCCATCCCTCTGTGGTGATGGATGGAGCCGTGGGTGATGACAGAGCTGTGGGGAACGACGGAGCCACGGCGCTGCGTGGGCAGGATGGGGAACGGCCAAGCTTGAGGAGGAGACACTCATGCACTTGGTGAGATGCTGCCTTTCTAGGGCTCCTGCTCGCCCTGGTGAGGTTCACAGACTCATGGAAGCACAGAATAGTTGAGAAGGACCTTAAAGGGCTGAGTTGGAAGGGTCCTTAAAAATCACGGAATCCATACAATGGTTGGGTTGGAAAGGATCCCTCAGCCCCACCACCTCTACAGGTTGGGTGCCCCCAGCTCAGGCTACCTGGGGCCCCATGCATGGCCTCCAGGGATGGAGCATCCACAGCTGTGGGCAGCAGTGCCAGGGCTGCACCGCCTCTGGGTTTCCCCCACATCTGACCTCAATCTCCCCTCTTTTGGTTTAAAGCCAGTCCTCTGTGTCCCATCTCTCTCTGCCTGTGTACAGAGCCCCTCTCCTCCTGTACATCAGCCCCTTCAGGCACTGAAGGCTGCAGCGAGATCTCCCTGCAGCCAGCCCTTCTGCAGTCTGCACACCTCTCTCAGCCCTTCCCCACACAGAGCTGCAGCCTCCGACCATCCCTGCGTCCTCCTCAGGTCCTGCTCCAACAGCCCTACAGCCAACCCCAGCAGCTGAGCACCCACTGAGCCAAGCAGCACCAATGGGCACAGCTGTGCCCACAGGGGACACACCACTGTCCTGCAGTGGCACATGGTGCACGCACTTGCAGGATGTGCTCACACTTCAGGGCCTGCTAATGTGTCCTAACCCCAAGGAAAGTGCTGCCCAGCCTGGTTCTAGCATGTACCCAAAGCCCTGACCAGGTCCTGCACGCAGTTTACTTCACGTGGTTTCAACTAACAGACACTCATCTCCATTCTTCAAACATTAGATGTTTGGCTGCACGCATCTAAATGAGAATCAAAGCAAGCAGCATTAGGTCAGGACATTAAGAATGCCAGAAATCTTCTCCCACCTTTTAAAGATTGAATATCAAGAACAATTTCTTCTCTTGAAGAGCAGCCAGGCACTGGCAGAGGCTGCCCAGGGCAGTGGGGGACTCCCATCCATGGAAGAGGACCATGGAAATGTGGCACTTGGGGACACAGTCAGCAGGCACAGTGGGGGTGGGCTGGAGTTGGACTCAGTGATCCTTATGAATCCCTCCCAATTTAGAAAACCTCATGATCCCAGAGGTCTTCCTTGGATACCTCGTGCTGGGTACCGAGCTCAGAGCTGCCCATGTTGGGGCAGGGCATCCTCTGCACACCAAGAGCGCTTATCTGGGCCATCAGCAGGAAGGTGACGCAGTGATGAGGGGCGGGAAGCCCAGCTTGTTTTCTGCTCCACTTCCTACAGCTACCCACAGCACAGATGCATCTAACAAACTGAGATGCTCCATTTTCTTCCCCCAAAAAGTCCCTGCTGCATCCTGAAGAAAAAAAAAAAAAAAAAAAAGGGATAAAAGCAATGTGCTTCTCTGACCCAATCTCAGACACGAGGCACCGGCAGCTGACAAACTCAAGGGTTG
Source organism: Meleagris gallopavo (assembly GCF_905368555.1). Lineage (NCBI taxonomy): Eukaryota > Metazoa > Chordata > Aves > Galliformes > Phasianidae > Meleagris > Meleagris gallopavo. The sequence continues at coordinate 945,990 of NC_139404.1, forward strand.
TTTCCTGCAAGCTGACATGTGGCTGCTCCCAAACAAGAGGGGATTGGGATTGGTGCAAGGAGAGGGTCTTTGCTCTGTGGGGTCAGCAGTCCCTGCATGCAGACCTCAGCCAGCCCTCTGCATGCAGAGCTGGTAGGATGCCCACACTGCAGGCCTGAGGGACACGCTCCTGTAAGGGGAGAATGAGGTCAGATGTGCTCCATACCCCTCACAATTGCACCCCTTCCTATTATGACCACCAGCACCACCAGGGCACGTCCCAGATGCAGGCTGAGCCTCCTTTGTTTGTGTTTGTTTGCTTCCAGCATCGATGAAACTGCAGCTGCTTCTCCCAGCCAGCATCACAAGGCTGCAAACTGGGAAACAAAGCTCGCCGGGAACCAAATCTGCAGATTCCTCCTCAACTGTGAAAAATGCAAACTAAAAGTGAGAGAAATTTCAAAAAAAAAAAAAAAAAAAACAAAACATTTCCAAAATTCTCACTGGCAGCAAACAAAATATTACTAACAGTGAAGGAATTTGGTTGCAGCATATGTTTCAAATTGATGCTTCCTCCTCACGTTCACCCACTCTGCCGAAACCGTGACACACGTGGAAGGCAGCAGACAGCACCAGCCCGGCCCTGGTGGGCACACAACCATAAAATAGTGCTGGTTCTGCAGTCCTGGCACCGTGCACCACCCAACAGCCCCATCCTCCCCACCCTCACCCTTCAAATATCCATCAGCACTGCTCAGACCCCTCTCAGCCTTCCCTCCTGCAGGCTGCACAGCCCTCAGCCTGCTCCAGAGGTGCTGCAGTCAGACGGGCAGCACTGCACGCACACAAAGCCATCCTCTCCCCAAACGTGGATGTGCCAAATGCAGCCACGCGCTGTTAGCAACCACTGGAGGTGGTTCAATGGATGGGGCTTCCACGCGCGTGGAACGGCCGCTGTGTCTGAGTCAAATGATGACTCACTTGGCTGGGCCGCACACACTGAGATCCCACTGCCAGCAGCTGTCCTGCAATAGCAGCAGCCCCGCAGCAGCCCCACAGCCACCCCGTGGCAAATCCTTTACCAACTTCACCCAGTGTGGGGCCAGGCCTCACCCTATGCTCCGTACAGAAACCCAATGCTGGACACAACCTGCACTGCTCCTCCCCAGACCCACACAGACCATTGGGAACATAGGAGCTCCCCCCCAGCTACAGCAGGCAGACAGCAGCCATTGGTCTGCACAGAGAGAACCACAAGCACCAAGAGACCTCAACTCAACTACTGTCAGAATACCATGAGCCATCATGACTCTATGGGATGAATGCCCATAGGGAGCTGGGTATCAGCTCCACACAGAACCCCATACTCCCCATAGGGCTCCCACACACCCCATTTCCTTTCCTGCCCCTCTATGGCCTGGCAGCAGCTCCGCATGCTTTCAGTTTCTGTGATGGCACAGAGCTGCTGGGTTCCTGGCATCCCCCCAGCCCCACAGCATACGGAGGTGGGCATGGGCAGAACCCATTCCCAGCCCTGCCTGGGGGGCTCGAGGGCAGCTCCCTCCCGGGAGCTTTGTGTTGTGTGGGGCGGGGAGGTGCAGCCCTGAGACCGACCCAACCTGTACAGCAATTAGTCACAGGCAGAGGGGAGCAGCGTGCCCTTCCTCCCAGCCTTATCTAAAAGCTGCCTTCAGGGATGGGGTGCAGGAAATCCAGTGGGAAGGAAACGCTGTCAGATTGACCCCCAATGTCAGATTGCTGCTCACAGAGACACGGGAGGGCATTCTGCAGCAGATGGATGCTCAGGGAGGCTCTGCAGCAGCAGCTCCTCAGCTTTGCCACGTTCAGCTGTCAGTCAGTCAGTCTGTCTGTCTGTCAGTCAGTCTGTCGCCAGCACACAAACACCCCACAGACCCGTGCACCTCCAACCCCGCTGCGCTAGCGGCTCTGCAGCACTAATTAAAAACTGACCAGAGCCTGATTGCTCCGTGCTAATAGCACAGAACCCGCAACTCTGGTTTGCAGCCTTTTACCAGGACAGCTCCAGCCAGCTTTTACAGCACCAAAACCCACTGAAGATCTCCAGGGTCAGGGCTGTGTGCTGTGCCAAGATCCAAACTGACATAACACAAGTGAGCACTGTGCAGTTCTGTGCCCTACAGATGAAATTTCCAACTTCAAACACAAACCTTGAAGCCAGCAGAACAGAGCTCATTCATTGTGAGGTCTCCTTTGTAACGTCCCACCAACGTTAATGCCTTCACCACAAAGCACCTTCTGCAGACACGTCCTGAATGATGCCATGAAGATTCATGACATTTCTCTCTCTCTTCTGGGTGTGCAGAATGTGGGGCAAGGACAGGATAGGTGAGGAGAGGACACTTCAGGACTGTCCCACAGGGTCACCGATAGCCACTGCTGTCTGCATGAACTGTGATCCCAGGGCAGGACCAACACAGTGCAGGACGGAATCATTCAGGTTGAAAAAGACCTCTATCAAGTTCAACCACATCCCACCATGTCCCTACGTGCCACATCTCCAGGAATGGGGACCCCCCCACTTCCAGCACGTGACCTCTTTTTCCCGGAGGAAATGTTTCCTAACATCCAACATGCTCAGAGACAACACGTAAAGGAACCAGAAACTGAGCAGCTGTGCCCCAATTGATAGAGTTCAGCGTGGATCCCACCTGCAGCATGGGAACAGCCTGAGGGCACCAGGGCCACGCTTCTTGGATCCTCACCAGGGCTGCAGCACTGAGAGAACTGAGGAGATAACAAAATTCACCGCAACATCATTCAGAGAACACTGTGGCTCCTGGACTGTGCTCTGCAGCCCAAGGCCTTTCCTGATGCTCTGCTCTGGGTCCAGCAGCCCTGAGGAGCAGCACCACGCAGTGCACCCAGAGCTCCTGCTACTTACACAGTTTGTTGGGACTGCAGGACTGAAACTAGCAGCTGGATCCCACAGCATGACAGCACTGAGCACCACAAACGCCAGCATTCATGTAACAGAACCTCAGAACTGGAGGGGCTGGAAGGGACCTCTGTCCAGCTCCCCCATGCAATCCCCCATGCAGCTGCACACAGAGCATCCCGGCAGGTTTGGATCTCTGCACAGGAGACTCCCCCACCTCTCTGGGCAGCTGTGCCAGGGCTCTGCCACCATCACAGCACAGAGCTCTTCCTCACACTCACACACAACTCCCTGGGCTCCAGTCTGTGCCCGCTGCTCCTTGTCCTGGTGCTGGGCACCACCAAACACAGCCCAGCCCCCTCCTCCTGACCCCAACCCTTCAGATATCCACCAGCATTGCTCAGACTCCCCTCAGCCTTCACTCCTTCACATGTACAGCCCCCACCGCTCCTGTCTCCATCAGGAGGTGCTCCAAGCCACCACCATCTCTGCACCCTCAGCTGGGCTCTCTCCAGCAGTTCCCAGTTTGCCTGGATCTGAGGAGCCCACACTGGGCACAGTGCTGCAGCTGTGCCCTCCCCAATGTAGAGCAGAGGGCAGGAGCACCTCCCTGCCCTGCTGGCTGCGCTCTATGCAATGCACCCCAGGGTCCCATTGGCTTTTTGGGCCACCAGGTCACACTGCTGACTCACAGTCAACCACTGGAAAACTGCTGGTTAACTGCTGGTCAACCAGTGGTCAACTGCTGTCCTCCAGGACCCCCCAGGTCCTCCTCCACAGAGCTCCTTCCCAGCAGCTCAGCCCCAATCTGCACCAATGCATGCTGCCATTCCTCCCCAGGCTCAGCACTCTGCACTTGCCCTGGTGCTCTCAACCTGCCCCCATCAGAAGCTGCTCCAAGCCCCCACCATCTCTGCACCTTCAGCCGGGCTCTCTCCAGCCCGCTTGGAACTGAGGAGCCCCGCACTGGGCGCAGTGCTGCAGCTGTGCCCCCCAGCGCAGTCACGGCGATCCGCCCCCACGGGTAAGGGCAGGCCGGGGTCAGGGCCGGGGTCAGGCAGGGATCGGGGTCAGGGCAGGCCGGGCTCAGGAGCTTCCAGGCCGCAGCCCCGCTCCCCCTCGGCAGCCCATAGGCTGCGATCTCCCCCCGGGCCTCCGCAGCCCCTCCCCGCAGCCCCGTGCCCAAACCCTTCACCCGGAGCCCCTCCCGCCCCTCACTGAGGAAGGCCCCGCTTCCCTCACGCTCCCCGCCGCCCCTCAGCTCCAACCCTTCGGCCCTCCCCGCCACGTCTGTGGGGCGCGGCCTGCGCCCCTCCGCCCCGCTCACCGCGCTTCTCCGCGTCGTAGCCCACCAGCACGAAGTAGTCGGCGAGGCGGGCCATGGCGGCGGGCCGGGCCGGGCCGGGTCGCGCGGGGAGGGCCGCGCTCACCGCCCGTCCGCCGCCGCCGCCGCTCTGCCCGCCCGCCCGCGCGCCGCCCCCGCCGCCGCCATCTTGGCCCCGCGCGCTGCCCGGCCCGGCCCGCTCGCACTGCGCCTGCGCAGAACCTGCGGAGATGGGCGTGGCCACGGCACCGCCATTGGGGGAATGGAGTAGGCGGGGTTAAGGGGAGATGGGCGTGGCTTTTCGCTGAGTGGAGGGCGTGGCGTGTGGCGGAGTGGGCGCGGTTTGTTGATGGGGAAATGGGCGTGGTTTGACGAACCGGGTGTGGCTTCAGGGAAGGGGGCGTGGCTTTGGACGCGGAGGGCGCTCCTTGGGTGCGGTCCCAACAGGCGGTCCCGGATGGAGGGAGGGGATTTTGGGGTGTTGGAGCTGTGATCTGGATCCTTTCCGGCTTGGGATAATCCATCATCCCAGCATCCCATCATTCCGTGTTGCCACGATGATTCTATCATCCCACCATCCCATGATTAAGTGCTGGAGATACGGTTATGGGACACGTAGGGGTGTGGGGAGGAGCTTTGCGCTGAGAGCACCCCTGGGTTGTATTTCAGGACCCTGCAGGACTGGTGATGGTGCCACAACTCAGGGATGTCCCAGGCAGGGTACCACATACCATGTCCCCACAGGTGTCCCTATGTCCCCACGTTCCCATGTCACTGCATCCCTGTGTCCCTATGTCTATGTGATGCCCCTACATCCCTGTGTCCTCATATCCCCATGTCCCTACATCCCTGCATCCTGGTGTCCCAACATCCCCAAGTCCCCATGTTCCTGTGTCACTGCATCCTTGTGCCCCTATGTCTCTGTGATGTCCCTACACCTCTGTGTCCCCACATTCCTGTGTCCCTGTGTCCCACTGGGGTGGGGCCACATCCCTGTGACCCACTGGGGTGCTGGGAATACCAAAGGTGCTGGGGACGCTGAGGACATTGGGGTCATTAGGAGGATATTGGAGACAACTGGAGATGCTGGGGAAACAGTTAGAACACTGAGAATGCTGGGAACACTGGTGGCACTGGGAATACTGGGGATGTATGGACACGGTATACCAAGGATGCTGGGGACACATTTTCCCCTTATCCTCAATTTTTCCCCTTAACTCACCTGGTGGTGACTGACACTGCTCCAGTGCAGTGTTTTAGTGCTCTCCCACCCGACGCATGGATTCCTCCAGCAGTGTCAGGCTGAGTGCTGCCCACTCCTGTGTCCATTGCTACCTGCCTGCCATAACACCATGCTGCCCCGTCTCCAACCCCTACCCAATCCCATCCCGTCCTCACCTCTATCTTCATCCCCATCTCCATCCCATCCATCTCACCCCAATCCCCACCCCCATCCTATCCCATCCCCTCCTCCTCCCCATTCCAGCCCCACCCTCTTCCCATGTTCATCCCAGTCATCATCCACATTCTATTTCATCTCCACCCTCTCCCCATCCTATTCCCATCAGCATCCCTATCCCCATCCTAATCCCCACCCCCATCCTCATCCTATTCCATCTCACCCCCTCCTCATCCCCATCTCCATCCCCATCCTATCTCATCCTCATTCCCCCACTCACCCTGAGTGGAAAAGGAGGGAGAGGGTGGGCAGGGCTGCCCTCTCACCCCGCCCCCTTTTCGATTAAACAGAAGTTAATTAGCCGAAAATGGCCAAAGACCTGCTGTCCCGTCCAGGCTCATGCAGTCACCTCTACCTCCCGGCACTCTGGGGCTGAGATGGGGGGCACACGGGATGCCATGGGGAGCCCCCCACCAGGAGCCTGGCACAGGGACCCCCCATCCCATCCCCACCATGACGTGGCTCGGATAGGCACGCTTTGGCACTGCTTGGCACAGCACGGCTGGGCGCAGCTCTCCGAGCTTGCCACGACTTTACACGGCATGGCTCAGCTTGGCACGGCTCAATTTGGCATAGCTCGGCATGGCACGGCTCGCTGGGGCTCAGATGAACACGTCACAGCTCAGCACAGCTCCTCCAGAACGTGGCATCGCTATGCTCCATCCTGGGCAGGGGGCACAGGTCCGGGTTAGGAACGGATCCGACCCCGTTCCCGGCCGAGCCGTGCCAAATCCCGAGGAGCGGAGCCGAGCCGAGCCGAGCCGTGCCAAATCCCGAGGAGCCGAGCCGAACCGTGCCGCCCCGTTCCCCGTGGCTCCTCCCGCTGCTCCTCCCGCCCGGCGATATTTAACCTGGGCCGGGCGGGGAGCGGCAACACGCAGAGAGAGCGGCTCCGTGCGGAGCCGACACCGGGACCGGGCCGCCCCGCAGGCAGGTACGGGTGGCCCCGGGCACGGGGCAGGGTGGGCACCGGGGGAACAGCGCTGCTATCGGCGTAGCTTCGACGCTGGGACCCCCGGAGCCGCTTCGTGGTCTTTGCGCTAAGCAGAGCCGTGCCCATCTGCGCCCATCCGAGCCCTGCCCGGCCCTCAGCCGCTCTCCTCTCCCCGCAGCAGCCGCCCCGGCCACGCCATGAGAGCAGCGCTGGGTTGCATCACCCTCGCTCTGTGCGCTCTGCAGCTGCCCCACGGCCGAGCCCTGCCCCATGGCCGCTCTCCCAAGCACAGGTGAGGCGATCCAGCATCGCCCCGCATCCCGCGGAGGGGGGCAGCTCCGGGGGTCCGTGGAGGGGAGACTGGGGGGACTCTTACCGATCCTTTTGTGGTGGTCCCAAAGTGCTGTGGGAGCCCCGGAGTGGGGTGGGGAAATGGGGGAGATGGGGATGGGGGAACAGAACATAGGGCTAGGGTGGGGAATGGGAATAGGGGTGGGGATACAGGGATGGGGTGGGATGGGGAATGGGGACAGGGATGGGATGGGGATCTAGGGAGTGGGAGGCAGGGGATGGGATGGAGAACTGGAACAGGAATGGAGATATGGGGAATGGGAAATAGGGGGGAATGGGAGATGGAGAGAAGGAAGTATTTGATGGGGAATGGGGGTAGAGATGGGGGATGGGGATTGGGTGGAATGGGAGAGGGGATGGAGACAGGGAATGGGGAACGGAGATGGGGATGGGATGGGGATATAGGAAATTGGAAGATAGGGGATGGGGAATGGGACCAGGGGATGGTGTGGAATTGGGGGATGGAGAATTGGGATAGGGATGAGAATCAGATATGGGGAATAGGAGGTAAGAGATGGGACCAGAGAATAAGGCGGGATGGGGATATGGAGTATGGGAGATGGGGAATGGGGAACAGGGGTGGAATGGGAGGTGGGGTGATGTGGAATTGTGATGGGGTGAAAATCAGATATGGGAAATGGGAATAGGGATGTAGATATGGGAGATGGGGAATAGGAAATATGTTGGGGGATGGGGACAGAGATGGGATGGAATGGGGATAGGGATGGGAATATGGGGAATGGGACCAGGGAGTGGGGTTGGAGTTAAATGGGAGATAGCAGATGAAACCAGGGAATGGGGTGGAATGGGGATAGGAATGAGGATACGGGGAATGGGAGATAGGGGATGGGGAACGGGGCTGAGGAATGGGGTGGAATTAGAGATGGGGAATTGGGATAGGGATGAGAATCAGACATGGGGAATGGAGGATGGGGAATGGGACCAGGGGATGAGATGGGGGGAGGACAGAGAGATGGGGAATGGAACTAGGGGATGGGGAACAGGGCTGGGATGGAATGGAGATGTGGGGGATGGGAGACAGGGGATGGGGAATGGGGAGCTGAGCCTGAGTGGGAAGGGCTGAGGGGTACCGAGGGCTGCACACGCACAGAGACACCATGGGTGTGTATGGGGCACCTCCTGTCCGTGCGCATTGTGTACGGGTGTGGGGCGTGAGGATGGCGTGGGACACGCGTGTGTCAGGTGGTGTGCACATGCCTGGACACGCGTGTAGCTGTGTGTGGGGGGTGATGGTGTGCGTGCGTGGCTGCACGCGCTGCGGCACGTAGGTGTGTGGTGTGGGTCAGGGGTTACGGTGCCTTCATGGGTGGGTGAAGGAGGAACGTGTCTGTATGTGTGGGGTCACCCCATGCCCATGGATGTGTCCGTGTCCATACCTGCTGGGAGGTGCTGTCTCTGATGTGGGTGGGGGGGCAGGTGACATGTTCTAGGGATGGCTCTCTGCCCAGTGCCCCCCGTGCACAACTCCCCCCCCACCCACACCACCCTCTGCAGATTCCCGGGGGCAGTGAACCAGTGCAGGATCAGGGCAGAGGATGGACAAGTGCTTTGGGGGGGGGGGGGGGCAGAAGGGCGAGAGCTGAGCCAGGGACGTGGTCACGGGCAGAGAGCAGCTAGGTGTGGGGAGGAGGGGACTCTGGGGCACATGCATGGGAGTGTGGGATACAATGCTCTGCGGCCCACCCCATCTCACTGACCCCATCTCACTGACCCCATGCCATTTTCTTGCAGGGAACCATCAGATCGGAGATTCCCCCCAGCCATTCTGCGCGTACCCCACCGGCACCCACTATCGCCCCGTGGGGAACCCCCTCCAGGGCTACAATCCAACCTGCTCAGACAGCTCATCATCCCTCATCCCCAACTGGCCCTATGGCACGGCCCCAAGCTGTCCCCAAAGCACAGACACCGACACCCCCTGGGGCAGCGGGGCCGGCGTCACATCGGGGCTCGGCTGCACCACGCTCAGCCGCTGCGGGTGAGCTGCGTGCTGGGCACGTGTCAGGTGCAGAACCTCAGCCACCGCCTATGGCAGCTGATGGGCCGCCCAGGCCGCCAGGACTCATCCCCCATGAACCCCAACAGCCCCCACAGCTATGGGTGAGGGTTTTTTCCCCCCTCCCTCCCCCACTCCCCCCTTCCCAGGACTGTGTGGGTCGGGTAGGAGCTGACACTAAAGCACTTCCAGCGGCTGTGGGCTCCTGTGCGCCTTTCTGTGGGATCCCTGCAGGGGATGGGGCAGGGGGGTGGTGGTGAAACCTCACATGCATGTCCCCGTGGAGGGGATGGGATGGATAGAGCGCAGCCAGGGGGGATATCGACCGTGGGTCCAAGCGAGCAGCGCTTCCATGGAGGTAGCAGCGTGACTGCCACAAATCTGCCGCCCCATAGCAGCCCCGTGTGCCCCATTCCTGTGCCAACTCTGGGTGCACAGCTGCACGGGGCACCCCTGGGACTCACCTGAGACTCCCCTCGGAGACCCGACACCTCCTGTCCTCACTGAGTCCCAGCCCCAGCGAGGTGCCCTGGGGTCAAACACTGCGAGTTTTGGCACAGATGCGCGCGGCCGCGTCCCCCAACCCGTGCGCGCTGACCCGGGGGATCGCGATCCTGCGGTGCCGCCTGGCGGCCGCGCTGCTCTGTCTGTCCGTCCGTCCACCCATTCTTGTGTCCGCACGGCTTCCCGTCCATCTGTCCGTCCTCCTGCCTGGCTGTCCGTCAGCACATTCACTTCTCCATTCGTGTGTCTGTCCATCCATCTGCCCGTCTGTCCTTCCTTCTTCCTGTCTGTTTGTCCTCCTGGCTGCCCATCCCCCTCCCCAAGTCCATCTGTTCCCCCCAGCTCCTCTCCCCCATCGGGATGCAGTGTCTCGCCCCCCCAGTTCTTCCCCTTTTGGCTGCACCATTTCCCACTCCCAGGATGTGGAGGGCTGGGAGATGCAGAGGACCCCCACGTACCTGTACCCCTCTCTCCCCTCCAACGCCCCCCAGAACCCCCATCTCCCCTCCCACAGACTGGAGAAAGCCGCTGAGCCCTGGGGAGAAGGTGGAAAGGAGGAGGGGGCAGCAGCAGAACCAGGGACCCCTCTAACCCCAATCTGCAGCTTGCGTGTCCCCACTGCCCCGTGCCCCTTTGCCCCGAGCAAGGAGCAGTGTGGTCAGACTTCAGCTCCCTCCACCACCTCCCAGATCCCTGGGGGTCCTACTTACAGATGAAGTTCCTCAGCAATGGGTGGAGTGGGGGGGCTCCTTGCCTCCAGGCTGCATTGTGGGGCAGCCTAGGTTGTGGGGAGCAGCTCAGGACCCCCTATTGCAGTGACTGCAGCACCTCAGGGCTCCGTGGCCATGGCTCAAACATTAACTGGGGGCAGTTAACTGGTGACCGATTGCCCCTGCGCCTGGGGATAAAGGTGGGGGTCCTGGCAGCTGCATGTGTGCCCCCACCCTGCATAGAAATGAAGGTCCTGCAGGCGGTGAGTAGCTCATGGAGGGCAGGACAGCAGCCACCCTCCCCTAAGGAAGCCCACCCTGTAACTCGGAGTGGTGTAGAGCAGCTGCCCATGGGGGAGGCAGGAGAGTCCTTGGGACTCTCTGTGATGTCCTCTGTGCAGTGGAGGGGGGAGGGTCTCAGGGCTTCGGTGCCACCACCCCAAAGTGGGGCCCTGGCCTGTGGATCTGACTCTCAACATTGGATCTGACCATGCAACACTGTCGTGCAGTGGGGTGGAGGGCTTTCTTTTGGGGTCACAACATCCCTGAACCCTCATTCTGCTCCGGGGGGGGGGGGAGGGGTGGGGGCATTGCTTGGCTTAAGGGCTGGCCCTGCTCACCTGGAGCCTTTCACCAGGACCCCAACCCTAACGAGCCACAGGCCAGCAAGGACAAGGCTGAACTGCGCAACTACACGGTGAGGGGAGGCTGTGGGGCTGGGGAGAGGCCATAGGGCTGAGAGGTCTGTGGGGGGGTCTGTGAGGTTAGAGGGAATCCATAGGGCTGGAGGAAGTCCACAGGGGTGAGCAGTCCACAGGGATGGGGGGAATCCATAGGGCTGAGGGATCCATGGGGCTAGAAAGGAGTCCACAGGGCTAGAATGTCAGCGAGGCTGGAGGGATCCATGGGGCTGAGAGGTCTGTGGGGCCAGAGGTAGTCCATAAGGCTGGAAGTGGTTCACAGGGCTGAGGGGTCCATGGGACTGGGGAGGGGTCTGTGGGGCTAGAGAGAATCCATAGGGCTGAGAGGTTCATGAGGCTAGGGGGGGAGTCCATAGGGCTGGAGGAAATCTACAGGGCTGAAGGGTTTGTGGGGCTGGAGAGAATCCATAGGGCTGAAGGATCATGAGGCTGGAGGAAGGTTTATGGGGGTGGGGGGAGCCCATAGGGCTGAGGAGTCTGGGGGGCTGGAGGGAGTTCATGGGGCTAGGGGTCCATGGAGCTGGAGAGAGTCCATAGGGCTGAGATCCATGAGGCTGGGGGGAGTCCATAGGGCTGAAGGGTGGCCTATGGGGCTGGATGGGGGTCCATAGGGCTGGAGAGGGTCCTGTGGATCTATGGGGACTGAACCCCCCCAACCCTGACCCACTGCTGCAGGAGGGGAAGCTGCTAGACCGTGTCTACAACACCTATCTGCAGATGCACACCTACCAGACAGTCGACTTCGTGCGTAGGAAGGTTTGTGTCCCATGGGGGTCCTGGAGGGGAGAGGGAAGGTAGGGGGGTCCGTCTGGGCCAGTGCTCATCATCCCCACATCCACAGAGTGCTGAGTACAGGGGCTGCTCACTGCGCAGGATGAGTGCCATGCAGGCACTGGAGCTGCTGGACCAACTGGTGGATGAATCTGACCCGGACGTGGACTTCCCCAACTCCCTCCACGCCTATCAGACCGCAGAGGGCATCCGGCGTGCCCACCCTGACAAAGGTGGGGTGGTAAAGGGGGGGCCTGGCTGCCTGAGCCCCCTCCTCGGGCTGTGGATGGGGGGCTGATGGCCCCTCCTTACCCCCAGATTGGTTCCACCTCGTGGGGCTGCTACACGACCTGGGCAAGGTCCTGGTGCTGTTCGGGGAGCCCCAGGTGAGGTGGGGGGTGAGGAGGGTTGGAGACTGCAGGATCCCCTCCTTGGGGACCTTTTGGGGGACACTGGGGATGTCTGTCACCCCCTGCAGTGGGCGGTGGTGGGGGATACCTTCCCAGTGGGCTGCAAGGTGCAGAAGTCAGTGGTCTTCCATGATTCCACCTTCCACAACAACCCTGACACCAGGGACCCCCGGTACAAGTGAGTGCAGCTCCTCTGTAGATGGGGAACACGGAGGGGAAGGGTACCATGGTGCAACTCTGACCCCTCTTCCCTGCCCCCCAGCACCGAGTGTGGGATGTACCAGCCCCACTGCGGCCTGGAGAATGTGCTCATGTCCTGGGGACACGACGGTGAGCGTGGGGGACACACTGAGACCCAGAACCCTTTGCATGGAGGGGGGGGGGGGAGGGGGCTACCCTAAATAGCCCCCTCTCCCCCCACACACAGAGCATTGGGGTGGGGGGCAGCAGCCTATCCCCCCAAACATCCACTTTCTCCACAGAATACATGTACAGAGTGATGAAGTTCAACAACTTTGCCCTGCCCAAGGAGGTAGGGGAGGGCTGGAGTTGTGCAGGGGGCCAGTCACCCCAAAGGGCTGAATGCTACCCCCCACCCCCCCTTCCCCAGTACTACAACCTTGTCTCCCCTCTTACCCCCCTTCCAGGCCTTCTACATGATCCGCTTCCATTCCTTCTACCCCTGGCATGCACACGGGGACTACAAGCACCTGTGCAATGAGGAGGACCTGCGCATGCTGCCCTGGGTCAAGGAGCTCAAGTGTGTGGTGGTGGTCACGGTTTGGGGGGGGGGGAAAGAGGTGCTCCACACTCCCCTCCCACCACCTCTGACCCCCCCCCCCCCTCCCCAATGTGCTCCCCCAGCAAGTTCGATCTATACACCAAGCAGGAGGATCTGCCCGACGTGAGGGAGCTGCAGGGGTACTACCAGGCCCTGATTGATAAGTACTGCCCTGGGGAGCTCTGCTGGTGAGCTGGACCTCCCCCTCCAGCCACAGACCCCTACCCCTCCAGCCACAGACCCCTCCAGCACTCAGCACTCCCCCCACTGTGTTCACCTCTGTGCCATCAATAAACCCACTTGCCATGTAGACAACACATCGCTTGTGTTCAGGGTGTGGGAGGTGTGATGGGGAATCCCACCCCCCCCCCCCCCCCCCCACCCCACAGAGGGAGGCCTGCCCCCCCCCCCCATCTCCTCCCCCCATGCCTAAGGGAGAGGTCTGGGATTGGAATGTCAAAGGCTTTATTTAGAAAATTATAGGAAACCTCTGTGCCACCCACTGAGCTGAGGGGGGGGAAAACGCGATGCGGGCACAACAACCCCCAACTCCCCCCCCCCCACCCCAGCACAAGGCAGCTGAGACCTAGCACAGCCTCCAGCCCAACCAACTGGGGGAGGCACAGGGGCAGCCCCAGCTGGGGGATGGGGGCAAGGAAGCAGCCACACACTGCACTGATCCAGCTGTGCATGAAGGCACCGCAGGAAAGCAGCACGCCAGCCCCAGCCAGGAGCCCCCCCTGCCACAAGGATGGAGCTGGGGGGGAGCAGGAGGTGGGAATCCAGAGGGGGAAGCGTGCGTGGAATACGGCGCACCCAGCACTGCTACTTCCTCCTCTTGGTGCCACGGGGGCCTTCACCATCAGCTGCCCCCCGGGTTCGGCCCTCACCCTTCTCCTCCGTCTCCCTGCCCTCCTTCCTGCGCAGCTGCCCGTTCTTCTCCCCCTGATCCCCCCGCTGCTGTTTGGGTGCTTTGTGGCGGGTGTGGGGTGCACCCCCCCGGGGCCGGCGGGCCATGGCACGCAGCAGGCAGGCAGTGGCAGCCACCAGGTAGAGGGACCACAGCACAACGTGGGGGGAGAAGGGGCGGCTGAGCCGGCGCACGGAGCTCAAGAGCCACGGCAGGAATGCATCCACGGGGCGCCTCAGGGGCAGCTTGTCCTGAAGGAGGGGGAAAAGGGGTTAGGGGGTGAGCTGCGAGCTGTATCTCATGGGGCTTGGTGTGGTGTGAGGAGTGGATCCTACCTTCAGCCCGTGCTGGGCAAGCAGACCATCCAGCGTTGGGTCTCCCAGTGAGACAGTAGGGAAGAATTCCTGGACGTGCTGCCGCCGCCACCACCGTGCAGCTCCCGCCCTGCAGGACATGGCATCAGGGATGGGGATAGGAACCTCCCACCCCAACCTCCACCACCGTAGGGACACAGAGCTGCTGGAGCCACCCCCAAAGCTCCCCCTCCCTGCTCACCCGCTCTCGGCGCTGTGGGTGAACCAGTATTTGTAAAGCTGGGCGCGGAGGTAGACGGGTGGCTGAGTGCTGAAGGGGTACTTATCTTCATCAACCTGCACCAGGCGGATCACTGCAGGGGGAAACGGGAGTGGGCACAGTGTCAAGGGGGGGCTGCCCCATCCTACGGGGCCACCCGCAGCCCCGTTGTGCTCACCCCGTCCTGCTCACCGTCCTCCTTGCCCTGCAGCAGGCGGTGGACGAAGCTGGCAAACCAGGGGCTGCTGCTGTGGTGTGCCAGGGCTGCAAACCACATCTGCCAGTCAAGGCGAGGCTGGTGGGGGGCCACCACGGCGGGAGCTGCACTGACATTCCCAGGTTTGTACATGAACTCGATCTCCTGCAGGCGAGGCAGAGAGAGTTGGAGAGCAGATATGGAGCTCTGAGCTTAGACACCCCATTAGCCTGCCGTTCCGGAGGGCACAGCCCCCTTCCCCTCACCCCCAGGATGAGGGAACAAAGGCCCCACACCACACAGGGACAGCCAGGTGTCTCAGTAGGATGGAAACCACAAGGCAGAGATGCTCGGAGCAACCTCCAGCCGCCTCCCATCCCACCATTCCCCCATCCCAGCGAGGTGGGCACTCACCGTCCAGCTCTGCTTGTCGTAGCTGCCCTCCAGCACCACCTCAGGCCGCCCCCCGACGCCCGTCATCCTGCGGAAGAGCCCGTAGGAATTCACCACCTGGAAGCGCTCGACTGCACTGAACATTTGATGGATGCCAGGCCACAGCTTGCCATTGGACTCGTAGTCAATGTAGGTGAAGGGCACCTGGGGAGTGGCAGAGAGGGTAAACACGTCACCCCCCCCACAAAGGAGAGGAAACAGAGGCTGGGGGGCTGGGCTGAGACTCCCACCCTCAAAGAAATGCACGTGATGTGGGAAAGCTGGCATGCTCCATCCCCAGAGCACTGCTGCCCAACTGCAAACTCCCCCAGCCCCAGTCAAGGGGATAAAGATCACAGCATTGTGCCCCATGGCCTGGCCACACCCCCCACGTGCTCACCAAGCTGATGGCAAACATCCCCATGGTAGCTGTGGCGAAGATGGCCCACTGCAGTGTGGCCCACAGCTTCCAGAAGAAGCCACGGACGCAGGCACACCTGCAAGGGGATGAAGGGGCAGTGAGAAATCAGTGCTGCGTGGCCCCACAGGCTGCATCTGCCTGGGGAAGGTGGCAGCTCCTGGCTGGGGTCATGCTGTGGGGGATGGAGACTCAGGTTAGCCTCTGCCTCTCCAGTTTGTGGAGAGAACAGGGGCTGGGAGCAGCTATAGCACGCACACAAGCTGGTTGTGCCCTGCTCCAGCACTGCAAAAAAAGCCCAAAACCCTCTCTGTGCCACCCTCACCTCATCTGGCCCACAGTGTGAGCCAGATCCTGCTCACCAAAGCCAGGCACAGCCCCCACCCCACTCACCGGTACATAGCAGAGAGGATTTCCCAGGAGAGTGAGAGGAAGCCCAGTCCCACCAGGGGCAACGTCACTGCTCGTAGCCACTGCGTGAACTCGTGGTAGGTGAAGGCTGCAGTGGGGGACAGCAGTCAGGGCCAGCTGCAGTGCCCTCGGGGGCAGCAGGGCCATGGGGATGGCCAGCCCAGTGCAGCCATGACGTACCCACTTTGGATTCCAGCAACTTCTTCTCCCAGTCGATCTCCAGGCTGAAGTAGTGGATGCTCCAATAGAGCAGCGAGGCGTAGGTGGCCAGTTCCAGCATGGTGGAGAGGAAGGAGAGGAGAGTAGGGGGCCAGGCTGCTGGAGGAGGGGTGCAGCTCAGCACAGGTGCTTGGCAAGACCAACCCATGGCACACGGTTGGACCCAGGACTGAGTGCTCACATGCAGGGAAGGCAGAGCTCAGAGCCCACGGCACCAGAACAACATCTCCTGGGGTCAGACAGTGATGGTGGCCCATCCCCTCCCCATTCCAAACACTGCAGAGAGGACTGCAGCCCCTAAACAAACCCAGGGACTCACAGCTGCCATGCTTCCTCTTGCCGCGCCCCATCCAGCGCCCCATGTGCTCCTCATCCAGCAGGGAGAAGGCCAGGACAATGGTGAGAGCGTTGAAGAAGTTGTAGTTGCCCGTGAGGATGATAAGGATCTGCAGCAGGACCTGGGCACAAGCACAGATGGAATTGGGGGCATCACAGAGCCTGAGAGGCACCCCCTGAAGGTCACACAGCATCCTCACACACCTGGCAGTAGAAGGCAAAGAGACGGAGGCGACGGACGGGCATGAAAAACAGCAGAGGGACGGCGATCTCAATAACATAGGTGGCCACCACGCTGAACTTCTGGAACCACACGGGCAGCTGGTGGGCATACCAGGCAACTGGCGTGGGGATGCACTGCGTCTCGTAGTGATAGGTGAGAGCTGGGAGGACAGCAGAGGGTTGGGGAGTTGGGAGGGTTCACAAGGGAGAGCTGCAAAGAGCCCCACGGCTACTTCAGGGCACAACCTGAGGCTGGAAGCTGTACCAAGGTGCCCTAAAGGCCCTGCTGCCTGCTCACCTGTGAGCCCCCACCAGGTGGGGCAGCGGCTGGTCAGCTTCACCACACCAGAGGCAAACATGAGGCGGAAGAGCAGCCAGCGCACCAGCCAGAAGGTGATGCTGTCGTGTGGACGCCAGGCTGTGGAACGCCACTTGAGCAGGCGCAGAGGGGCCACGAGCACGGCCAGGAAGCCTGCTTCCAGCAGGAGGCTGTCCCTGGGGGAATGTCACAACCCCTGCTGTCACCCTGGGAGCGCAGGCTGTGTCCTTGAGGTGACAACAGGAGGACGGAGCCCCTAAGGGAGTAGGTGGCAGGGGCACAGAGTCCCCAGGCAGGGCAGAGGGGGTGCACGAGGGCTGACTTACCACTGGAAGTAGAGGAAGACCTGTCCTACCTGCAGAGAGAGCCAGCAGTCAGTGGGAGGGAGGCCCCGTGCTGCAGGAGGTTTCCCTTCCCGTCTCCCAGCCCACAGAGAGCCTCCCCCTGAGTGCTTTGCCAGTGCTGTGCCAAACCCAAGAATGGCTGTGAGCCAAACCCAGCTGGCAAGGCAACACTGCCCAGGGCATGGGATGGAGGAGGAAGAAAGGAGGAGGAGGATGCTCCGAGGCCAGATGTGCTGGCAAAACTGTGCTGCCAGGAACCGCAGCCCAGGAGTGGCTCCAGAGCTTCAGGCTCAGCCACGTGGCCGGCGAATAGCGGCACAACAGCCCTGGCTGCAGCCCTGCTTGCAAGCAGCAAGGAGGGGAGGAGGAAGATGGATTTCTTTCCAGCATCACCTTAAAAGGGAAGGACGAGGGCCTGGCACGCAGGGGCTGGGAGGAGGCGGCTCCAGACAGCAGGGAATCCCAGCCTTGTGCAGCCCCCTGTGCCACTTCCCCTCCCGCTCAACACAATGCAGACAGCTGCACAGCAGGAACAGTTCCCACACAGGCAGCTTCCTCTTCCATTCCCCGGTCTCAGAGGGAATCACACAACAGCTTAGGTTGGAAAGGATCTTAAAGGTCATCTGGTTCCAACTCCCCGCTGTAGGCTGGGTGCCCCCCATCTCCGGCTGCCCAGGGCCCCATCCATAGCCCCGGCACCAGGGATGGGGCACCCACAGCTCTGGGCAGCAGTGCCATGGCTGCACCGTCTCTGGATGAAGGATTTCTTCCAGCATCTGACCTCAGTCTCTTTTCTTTCAGTTTAAAGCCATTCCCTCTTGCTCTGTCGTCTCTCTCAGCCCACATACAGAGCCACTCTCCTCCTGTGCATCAGTCCCTCCAGGCACTAAGGCCGCAGCGAGGTCTCCTGACAGCCATCTTTTTCCAGGCTGCACACCCCCTCCCCTCTGCCTTTTCCTACACACAGCTGCTGCAGCACCCAACCATCCCCATGCCCTCCTCAGGCCCCACTCCCACAGCCCCACTCCTCTGTGCTGAGGGCCCTGACCTGGATGCAGTACCCCAGACGGGCCCTCCCAAGGACAGAGCAGAGCAGGATAATCCCCACCCTGTTTCACTGCCTCCCAACCCCCCTTCTGCTGATGCTGCCCGCAACACAGTTGTGACTGAGGGCGCACACAGTGAAAGAGGAACCCTCTCCTGCTGCAACTGCTCTGACTCATGCCAGCTCCTTCAACCAAAACCACACGCAGTGGGCACAGAGCTCAGTCCCCGTGCCTCCCTCACGTGCACCCATACCTGGTAGAGTGAGAGGTAGAACACCCGCAGGACAGCAAACAGCAGGCAGTCACGCAGCGGGGCGCAGAGCAAGGCACCCATCGAGGCGACGGCACCCAGCAGGCACAGCAGCTCCATGCCCTGCTCCGTGTCCAGCCCCAAGTGTGGGCCGAGCCACAGCAGCGTGGGGACATCACGCAGCTGTTCCCACAGCCCCTTCCCGCTCAGACGCAGCACCCGGCGAGCTGGCAGGATCCCATCACGTCCATACAGCCCTAAGGGATGGAAGGAAGGTGTGGTTCAGAAAGCAGCTCCCCACGGGATGAAGACGAAGGGCCCAGGACCCTCCCACAGCTCTAAGACTCCATCTCTGCTCTTTGCTGCCTCTAAGCCCTTCAGGGAACCTCAGCTCGCTGATCAGCTTCTCCCAACCCCTCATGACACCGATCCCAAGCCCTCAGCCCCCTGAGGACCTCAGCTGTCCCTCTGCCACCAGACTTTAGCAGATCCCCGAGGAGACACCGTGCCTACCAAGAACAGTCTCCCCCTGAGACCCCTCCCCAAGAAGGGACCCCCTCTGAGATTCCCCCCGCTTCCCCCCCCCCAAGAAGGGACCCCTCTGGGACCCAAGACCCTCAAGAAAGGGGAACCCCAGGTCCCTCAACCCGCTGTCCCTCAGCCCCCCAAGCAGGGATCCCTTCCATATCTCTTAAGCAGCCCCCCAATCCCTTCCCGCCTCCCCCCCTCAGCCCCCTGAGGAACCCCGGCTGCTGCCCCCTCAAGGAAACATCAGAGCCCCCTTCCCCCGGTCCCCATAACGGGGAAGGAGGATCCCTCGGCTCATGCCCCGGCGGCAGCTGCCGGGCCGCTTACCGGGGATCTGAAGGTAGAGCGAGACGAAGGCGGCGAGGTAGGCCGCAGCCAACCCTGCCAGGAACAGCTCCCGCGGCCGCCGCGGCGGCTCCCCCATGGCGGGCCCGGCGGCACCGACACGTCCCCGCGCTCGCGCCTCCCGTGACGTCAGCACGCACGCACGCACGGCCCTGCGTCGCGTCACGTGTGACGTCGCGTGACGTCGCGTTTGGGCGGGAAACGCAAAATGGCGGCGCGGAGAGAACCGGCCAGCGGGCGGGGCTGAGGGAGCGCTGCGCTTTATTCCGTTCTGCTTTATTCCGCCCCAACTGACGGGTTTCTGTGGGTGAGTGTCCGTGTGGCCTTCGCGAGAGTGTGAGGCTGCTGTCATAGCGAACCCCGATCCCAGGGCCTGAGCTGCTCTCAGTACCGCTCTGGTTCTGTGGAGGTCCCTCACAACCCAAACTCTTCTGTGGCTCTCGGTGCCAGCGTAGGGTTACTTTGTTTTTGGTGGGGTGTGTTTACTTAAAACCTTTATTCTACTGAAGCTGAAGGCTTCTGCTGCCTTTTGAGCTTTTTTTTTGCCTTTAGGAACGTGGAGGTGTTAAACTTAGGGGCAGAATCACAGAATGGTTTGGGTTGGAAGAGGCCTCAAGTATCATCAAGCTCAGGGCCATCAACCTCCACATTTCATACTAAACCAGGCTGTGCAGGGCCCTATCCAACCTGGCCTTGAACACCTCCAGGAACAGACGGGGCATTCACAGCCTCTCTGGGCAGCTGGTCCAGCAGCTCACCGCTCTCTGAGTGAAGAACTTCCCCCTGACATCCAACCTCAATCTTCCCTCCTTCAATTTCAAACCATTTTCCCCTTGTCCTGCTGTTATCTACCCTTTCCAAGAGTTGACTCCCCTCCCATTTGTAGGTTCCCTTTAGGTCCTGGAAGGCTTCAATGAGGTCACTCCACAGCTTTCCCTTCTCCAGGCTGAACAAGCCCAGGTCCCTCAGTCTGTCTTTATAGGGAGGTGCTACAGCCCTCTGATCATCTTTGTGGCCTCCTCTGGACCCTCTCCAACAGCTCCCTGTCTTTCTTAGAGCTTAGTGATGTGGGTTGGGGATCTTGGAAGTCTTTTCCAACTTCAATGATTCTATAACTCTGTAACAGGCAACTGCTGGAAGACGTCATCCTCAGAGACCTGGGGTGTGGAGGGAGCACAGCTGTCAGTGGATGATACCCAACACTGCCCAACCTGCAGCTGCTGCCATGGAGGATGTGGAGTCACGCTTTGCACACCTTCTGCAGCCCATCCGTGACCTCACCAAGAACTGGGAGGTGGATGTGGCTGCACAGCTCGGGGAGTACCTGGAGGAGGTGAGGGCTCCGTGGGCACTGTGGGCACAAAGAGAGTTTCTGTCACTGCCTGTGGTTGCTACTCACACCCCAGCACAGCTCTTGCCTGCCCCAGAGCTGCCTGGTTAGCTGATGTGTGTGGTTGTGAGATCCAGCAGTATCTCACATCTGTCCCTACTGGGTGTTCCCTGCTTTTAGGGGGTGCTGGGGATGTGCTTCTTGCAGTGTGGCTATGGAGAAGCTCCTTGGGCTGCAGGGGGTAGGGGGTGAATACTGAACAGTATCTGAAAGGAGGGGGCTGGGCTGTGTCTGGTGGTGCCCAGCACCAGGACAAGGGGCAGCGGGCACAGACTGGAGCCCTGGGTGTTCTGTGTGAGTGTGAGGAAGAGCTCTGTGCTGTGAGGTTGGCAGAGCCTTGGCACAGCTGCCCAGAGAGGTGGGGGAGTCTCCTGTGCAGAGATTCAAACCTGCTGGCTTGTGCAGCTGCTGCAGGGAGCTGCTGAGTGAGGGCTGAAATGGGGGAGCTGCACAGGTCCCTTCCAGCCCCCACAGCTCTGGGGTGCTGTGGACAAGATGCCTTCCCTCTCTGCATTCACTTATCAGTTTTGGTCCCCTGAATATCACATTAGGTGTACTGCTAATATCTGGATTTTATCCTTTTGTTGTACTCCTCTCAAATCAATTCTGGGAATCAGCATTTCATTTTCCCTTTTTCTTTTGTATTTTACAGCTGGACCAAATCTGTATTTCCTTTGACGGTGGCAAAACAACCATGAACTTCATAGAAGCAGCTCTGTTAATCCAGGGCTCTGCCTGCATCTACAGCAAGAAGGTGAGCACCAAGGGCACTGCCACATCGTAGTCCTGGGGCCAAGGTTTGTGCAGGAGCTGCTTGGGGAGCTGTCCTGGAATTTGAAAGGCTTGGTTGTAATAAAAACCAATGGATATAATTTCTGAATCCTGCCCCTTTATGTGTGCTGGCATTGGCAAACCAGGAAATCTTGGAAAGAAAACAAGAATTTGCTGCTCAACTTCTCTCTAGAGGGTGGAATATAGGGGGGAAAAAAAAACAAACCAACAACAGTAACCCTCTCCTTTCCCAAAACTTGCACTCCAAATGGCTTGAACTGAGAAAAGAATAAAGAGGTTATTGACAAACTGAGCTCTGGCTGTCTGAGGGTAAGAGGAGGGCTGTGGCCATCAGCTGGAGGGGTTTTTCTGGAGTTGCTTTCTCTGTCTCCAAGTCTGGCTCCTATTTTGCAGGTGGAGTACCTGTACTCACTGGTCTACCAAGCACTCGATTCCATCTCCAACAAGAAGTGAGTAATGCCCTCCATCCTCCAGCCAGACCACCTGTGAAGGGGTCAGGATCTGCCTGCATGATTTCATTGTTGTTGCAAAGAATGTGGCTGTGTGCTTCTTGCTTGCTTGTCCCCCTCCCTGTTACAGCACAGCCCTGCTGAGTTCTCTTCCTTTAGGGCAGTCATTTGCTTCAGCAACCAACCTTCCTATTGCACAGTTGGTCTCAGGACCTGTAAAAAGTTCTCTGAAACTTAGGGTTTCTGTGGGATGGCGTGAAAGGACGCAAAAATTATTAGGGGCCTGGAGCACCTTTCTGATGAGGAGACAATGAGAGCCACGGGGCTGTGCACATGGAGGAGAGAAGGCTGAGGGGGTCTGAGCAGTGCTGGTGGATATCTGAAGGGTTGGGGTCAGGAGGAGGGGGCTGGGCTGTGTTTGGTGGTGCCCAGCACCAGGACAAGGGGCAGCGGGCACAGACTGGAGCCCAGGGAGTTATGTGTGAGTGTGAGGAAGAGCTCTGTGCTGTGAGGGTGGCAGAGCCCTGGCACAGCTGCCCAGAGAGGTGAGGGACTCTCCTTCTGTGCAGAGATCCAAACCTGCTGGGATGCTCTGTGTGCAGCTGCTGCAGGGGTAGGGAGCTGAACTGGGTGATCTGCAGAGGTCCCTTCCAACCCCTATGGTTCTGGAATTCTGTAGAAGACCCCAGCAGGACTTAATTCAGTTTGGAGGGCTTGGCCAAGCTCTTCCCCCAGAGCTCTTCCAGTGGCTTTGTGCTGTGGTTTTGTTACAGCACTTTGCTGTTGTGTAAGGAGAGGGCAGAGCCCAGCATCCTGCAGAATCCAGTGTGCAACAGCCCGGCCTGCATGGCAAAGCAGCTTGTGATTTATTCCTCCACTGTTGCTGAGATTAGAGCACTGCTCTTGCTGTCACCATTTCCCAACTGTCTTTCATAACTTGTCTGCTGCCAGCCTGGTTCAAGTTCAGAACGTGGTTCCCACTAAGGAGGGATCAGCTTACAACAGGCAGTTCTGACTGCCTGCAAACAGGTTTTCTGTAACAAGATGGGTTTTTTTTGAGAAGAACCATACAATGGTTTGGGTTGGATGGGATCTTTAAAGGCAGTCTGGTCCCACTGCCTGCATGAGCAGGGAGCCCCACAGCTCCATCAGTGCTCAGAGCCCATCCCCTGAGCGTGGCTGTGTGCAGGGATGGGGCAGCACCACCTCTATGAGCAACATGTGCAGTGCCTTGCTGCCCTCAGCCCAAAACCTTGCTCCAGTCCCTCTGTTAGCTGGAAACTATCTCCCCTTGTCCTATCACACAGACACTGCTGAAGAATCCATCCCTTTCTTTCTCACAGCTCCCTGTTTTTTCCCTGGGCAGCAGCAGTGAGCACCAGGAGCACACATGGCAGCTCCTTGGGCACGAGCTGATGCCGTTCGTGGCTGGCTGATGGTGCTGACAGCCACGCTGTGCTCCTGCCTGTGGTGCCTGGGGTGCTTCTGCTTCAGGGTGATGCTGGAAACTGCTTGCTTGCCGTATGCAGTGCAGCTGGAGGAAAACTGCCACTGCTTTGCCTTTGGCTGGGCCTGGGCCGCTGGGCTGGGCCTCTGACTGCACCTTTGCTCCTTGATGCAGGCGGGAAAGGCAGCCCTGCTCCGTGGGACCAGATGGCAAGGATGCAGATGCAACCTTTGGGATGGAGAAGGAAGAGGTGAGGAAGCGGTGGTGGGTGTGCTCCTGCAGGTGTGCTCTGTGTGTGTGTTCTGCTGCTGCAGAGGGTGTTCAGCCCTGCATCTGCCTGCTCCTGCACCCAGGCAAGGCAGGAGCACAACAAGAACTGGGAGGTTCTTGTTGTGAAATTTCTGTGCTGGCCTCCACGGCACAGGACCTGCTGCCTTGCAGCCCTGCTGGGAGAGTTTATTCCCTCTGCTCCACTTAGAGATCTCTACCCTGAGCCTCAGCCTTTCCTTTGACCTGGGTGGGCTGAGAGTTGGGCAGAGAGGAGCCTGATGAGGTTGACCAAAGGCTATGTGTAGGGAGAAACAACCACAGCATCGGGACCCAGGTTGGGGCTGAACAGCTGGAAAGGAGTTCTGCATATAAGGACCTTGTGGTCCTGGTAGCCTGACCATCAGCCAGCAGTGTGCCCTGGTGGCCCAGAGGGGAAGGTGCTCCTCCCCTCTGCTCTGCCACTGCAGGGCCCCCCAGTTCCATGCAGGCTGGAAACTGCTGAAGAGAGCACAGTGGAGTGCCGTGGAGATGGTGGAGCACCTCCTGATAGGGACAGGCTGAGAGCCCTGGGGCTGTGCACCTGGGGAAGAGATGGCTGAGGGGATCTCCAGAGGTCCTTTCCAATCCATATGGTTCTGTGATTCCTCCTGTAAGTGCTGACAAGAACAGTCCAGAACCTCAAAAGCCACAGCTGCTCTCCCACCCATATGGTCACAGCCATGGGGTTGCCCCATGTCCTTTCTGCCCCATCAGGGTCCCCAGGGAATACTATAGCACAATGAAACTAGCCCTGTTGGCCACTGGTATGGTCTTCTCTTTGCAGTTCCTTTCCCTGGATGACATCAGCAACACCAGCCAGGCCAGCGTAGACTTGAAAATGGACCATCAGCCCAGTGTAAGGGAAGCTGCTGTTGTCCTTCTGGTCTCCCCTCCCTCTATATCAGGCTCTCCTCACTGAATCCCTGCTGCCTGCCCCGCAGAGCTCTTTGACTCCTGTTCTCTTGCAGGCTGTGAACGTTGTTCCCTTGACTCCAATGTCTTTGGTTCCCCCAGAAGAGGCTGAGAAGATAAACAACCCTCTGTTCAGGTGAAAGTCCCCCAGCCTTCAGCTGGCCCCCGCCTTGCTTCGCAGCACATTCTGACTGGCAGGAGGGTCATTCCTTTTCCCCTGGCAGGCAGGCAGGAAGAGTAATCCCAAGTACACTGAGATGTGGGGGTGGGTCCTGATGCAGGACAGGGGCACAGAGGGAGTGGCAAGGCAGGGGCTGCTCTGGGGTGGGCAGGCAGGGCTTTGCGTGGCCAGAGAAGCCAGGGAATGGCAAGTGGGGACAGTTTGCCCCTGTCGGCATGAGGATGCCTTGGATCTTCTCTCTCTGTCCTGGGGGGCCACAGAGCCCTGTCCCCCTGACGACCCCCATGTCTGCAGCCGGAAGGGGGAGATCCTGGCCAGCAGGAAGGATTTCAGGATGAACACGTGCACCCCTCACACCAGTGGAGCCTTCATGCTGGAGCTGGCAGGGCTCTCCCCAGTGTGTTTGCAGGATCGGAATCGTGAAGAGAACAACGCTGGCGGAGCAGTAGGTACAGTGCTGGGGTGAGGACCCATCTTGAGGAGTGGGCTGTGGGCTGCACAGAGCAGGGAGGCACTGCTGGGATGCTTCCCTTCTGCCTCGAGAGAGGATGTGAGCAAAAGCAATGAGAACAGCCCAGCTCCTTGAGCACAGGAGATGTGGCACTGCCTTTCCTCTGCCGCCCTTCCTTCAGCCAAAGATTGCTGACCACTTGAATGGGGTTTGTGCCCTGGGCTGTGCTGGGGAGGCCATCGGCCTGGGTAGGAAGGAGCAGCATCACAGCTGCTCTCTGCTGGCATTTGAAGCCCTGTGGGCAAAGCACAGTGACCACACCTCTGTCCCTTGGCAGGAGCACAGTCCTCTGTCGTCGGTGGGAGGGAATCCCTACGTGTGAGCAGCGGTGCGATGCCTGTCCAGGCACTGAACTTCTCAGATGATGGAGGTGAGATGTGCAGGATCAGTGGGGTCTGTCCCTCCATCCTGCTGGGCTGGGCTGTCCTGTCTTCAGGCAGGGTGGGGTGCTCCTGCTCTGTCCCCTGACCCTGCCTGACCTGTTTGCCATGGTTTGCGAAGTAAAGCCCCTTCCTCAGGGAAAATCCTCATTGGGTAGAGTGAAAAAGGGAGATCCTTGTTGATCTCATAGCTGCTGACCGTTTGCTTGCTCCTCTAGGTGCTGCAGGACCAGATGATGACCACGATGGAGGGGATGACTTGCCTGTGGACCCCAAGGACAACATGGAAGTGACTCCAGCTGCCAATGAACACATTGAGCTGCAGCGGGTAGGGCAGGCGGGGCTCAGTAGGGCCCTGGAGCCTGGCTGCCCTGCGGCTCACTGCCTGATGTTCCTTCTGTGTCTGCCAGAGTGTGCCCCAGGTGAAGGGTTACATGCTGAGGCAGCGAGCCCCTGCTGAGGACCTTCAGTCCCACATCAAGGTAGGGGGGATGCAGAAAAGCAAATCCTAGAATCATGGAGGTGGGAAAAGACCTCAAAGAAAGATAAATCCAACTGTCAACCCATCATCACGATCCACTCTAAACCATGCCCCAAAGTGCTGCATATTCATATTTCTTGAGCACCTCCAGAGGTGGGGACTCTTCCACTGCCCTGGGCAGCCTGATCACTCACTTGGAGAAGGATTTTATATTTTTTTTTTCCCTAATACCCACCCTGACCCTCCTCTGGTGCAACACAGGGCCCACAGCTCTTGTCCTTTTGAAGCCTGGACGCTGTGGGAAGCGCTCTGCACTGCACTTAGTGCTGCACCAATACCCATGGAAGGGTTTGCAGAGCCACGCAGCTGCAGCGTGCCCCACAGTGCTCTGCCAGTGCTCTGCCCAGTGCTCATACACACTCTCTTCTTCCACCAGGAGATGCTGGATCCCTGGCAAAGCCTTGACCCCTTTGGTGACTCTGAGGAGAAACCCTTCAGGAAAGGTATTTAAGGTGGGGCTGCGGAAGAGTGGCTGCTCCCCCGTCTTGGGGCTGCTCACCTCCAAAGGGTGGAATGGGGTTCTCCGTGCAGATCATCTCCTTCTGCCGTGCAGGGAGGCCCTTCCTGGTGCCACATGGCATGGATGACTTGGTTGGTAGCAAGCGGAAAAGGAAAGGATCCAGAAAGCTTCAGGACTTCTTGAAATGGTTTTCTGCCACCTGTGAGTGTTGTGGCCGGACCTTACCTGGGTGCTGTCTGTTCTCTTCACTGGGCTGCACCTGTATGGGTTTCTAACTGCAATCCTCCTCTTCTCAGACAACAACAGTGCTGACTGCAGGAAAACCAGGAGGAAAGGACCGACGTTTGCTGGTGAGTTGGGGTGCAGGCTGCAGTGATGCGCAGGGCTCCAGGTGCAGCAGTTGTGCTGTGAAGCCCTTGCGGGGTTGGGTTTGCACTGGAAAGAGGCAGTAATCCTTACTGGGTTGACTGAGAGCTGAAAGAGAGATAAACACCTTGGAGAAGAGGTACCCTGCAGGCTGCAAAGCTCAGGTTGCTGTGGTGAGGCTGTGTGAGGGCCGAAACAAAGGACATAGGAGCAATAAGCAGTTTGACAACTTAAGATGGATGAGGATTTGTTGTGTTTAATGTTCACAACACAGAAACCTGTGACTTCCAGTCCTGCAGCCATTCCTCATTTGAAAAGCAGCCTCTAAATGTTGCTACGTAGAGCCTTGCCCCTTTTTGCTGCAAAAACCTCTTCTACATTCAGGGAGGCTGGGGAGCTCCCAGCTTGTTGGCACAGCAGTGGTGTGACATGCAGAGAGAAGGATGGGTGCTAAGGCAGGGCTGCAGCCCCAAAACTACACTGGGGGGCACAGCCTCAGCCTGTCAGGGGCTGCAGGTGTGTGCTGATGTGTGCCTGTGCTGTCTGCAGATCTGGAGGTGCTGTACTGGAAGCAGCAGAAGGAGCGGCTCGCAGCACAGAGGAAGTTGCAGAGCAGGATGGTGAGCATGCAGGAAGGGTTGGGGGATGGTGGGAACCACGCTGGGTGGGGGCTCAGTGCTGCTTTTCCCCAGGGACCACCCTTGTCACTACCGCCAGGGCATGAAGAAGAGGAGCAGGAAGAGCTGGATGCGCTGGAGGAGGAGCGGGGCAATGAAGAGGATGGGGAAGCAGCAGGTACTGCTGGAGCCCCCAGGGCTGAGCTGATGTGGGGAACACTGGGGTCCTGAGCACAGTCTGCTCTTCTTGCAGATGACTTTATGGAGCACGAGTTCATCCAGGAGGAGGATGTGGAGAATCTAGTCGAGAAAGCTATGGGTGAGCACCTGGGGGAGCTGTGAGGAGGGTACCTCACCCTTCAGCCACTGCAGCACCTCCTGAGCAGCTGTGGGGTTCTGGCTTTGTATCCCACCCATGGGGAACATGCATCCCTCACCTGGTGGCACAGGGCCAGGCACACAGTTTTTCCCCCCACCACACTGGTGACACTGCCCTCTCACAGCTCCCTGCGATGTGGACGCGCTGAGCTATGAGGAGCTGGTGAGGAAGAACGTGGTAAGTGTTGTGCCTGAGCTCAGGGCAGGGGGACAGTATGGGTACAGTGGGTGCTGTAGGTGCCCCTCATCCCCACGTTGTCCTCTTCCTCATTCTCCCCGCCTCCCTTTGTACCTGCAGGAGCTGTTCATTGCCAATTCCCAGAGGTATGTACAGGAGACAGAGCTCTCCCAGCACATCCGCCTTTGGGAGGAGAAGATGGGGCCGGCACTGCAGGAGCAGGTACGTTGCTGAGGGAGTTGGGGGACCAGCAGTGGGGCTGGAGAGAGGCAGAGAGTCACCCCGCTGTCCTGCAGGAGGAGCGCACGGCCTTCGACATCCACAGCTACGGGGACAGGCTGGCAGCTCGCTTCTCCAGCCTGGGTGAGTGGCAGTCCTTTGCCAGCCTGGTGGCCGGCCTGCCACCCTTCGAGGTGTGCCGCTACATGCTGGCCTCACTGCAGCTGGTGAGTGTGGGAAGGAGCTCCTGGGGGTGGGATAGGAAGGGGGGAGGGGGGGGGTCTTTGCTGCAGCCCTCAGACCTTGCTCCTCTCCCCAGGCCAACGACTACACTGTGGAGGTGGCACAGGACCCGGGGCTGGAGGAGGCGGTGGATACAGTACGGCTGCGGCTGCTGACGCGGGAGCGGGCACACGAGCGCTTCCGCACCTATATGGCCCCCTCAGCCTGCCAATGAAGCCCTCGTCCCATATACCCCCCCCATCCACTCTGTACAGCCCCCATCCCCTATGATCCCACAGCACCAGGGCTCCCCTTGCTCTCTCAGCAATAAACCTCTCAACTTTGGTAAAGTCGGCCTTGTTTTTGGTGACGTGAACAAAGTGTCCCTGTGGGTAGGTGGGTTATGGAAGCAAGAAGAGTCCCTTTGGGGGCTGCCCCTGTCCTGGCAGGGCTGCAAACTCAGTCAAAGAGTGGCTCATAGCTCTCCATGTGTCTCCGCACGCTCTCAGCGATCTTGTCAGCCGTCTTGCTGCGGTTGTAGTAATCCAGGAAGAGCCCGTCGGGGCCCAGTAAGTAAATGATGATGGTGTGGTCCACAATGTAATCACCATCCTCATCTTTGGGCCCGGCGCTGGCGTAGACACGGTAGGCGCTGCTCACCGCCCTCACCTGCTCAGGGCTCCCAGTCAGCCCCAGCAGCCGCGGGTGGAAATCCCGCACGTATCGTCCCACCGCCGCCACATCGTCCCGCTCGGGATCCACAGTGATGAAAAGCGGCTGCACCCGGGGCAGAGCCGCGTCGCGGTCCAACAGCTCCACCACCCGGCTCAGTTTCTCCAGCTCGTCCGGGCAGACGTCGGGGCAATGCGTGAAGCCGAAGTAAAGCAGCACCCACTGGCCGCGGAAGTCGGCTTTGCAGCGGGGCTGCCCGCGGTGATCCACCAGCTGGAAGTTGCCTTGCCCCAGCGCCAAAGCTCGCAGTTCCCGCTGCCTTTTCTCCCGTCGCTCCCGTTCCTTCCGGGCCCGCAAATACAGCCACGCTCCCCCAGCCGCGCCCACCGCCGCCGCCACCACGGCCAGGCGGCGGCCCAGGGGCAGAGCCGGGGTCGGATCCCCCCGGGCCCCGCTCAGCCCGCGGGATGGGACTGAGAGCTGCGGGGGGCGGAGGGGGAGACGGCGCAGGCAGCGGGCGGGCAGCAGAGCCATGGCCGTGGCGGGGGGCTGTGGGGGAGGGGGCGGCCGTGAGAGCAGTTCTGACCCCTCCCCCCCCCGCTGCTCTCTCACCCCACAGACCCCCCCGCTCTCCTGGCTTCCTGCCCTACCTCTGTGCCCTGTGACCCCGATGCCCACTGACTGAGCCCCATCTCTATGCCCTCCGTTGCTTTCTGACTCTGTTCTACCCCCTTCCACCCCCCCCCCCCCCATCCCTTCTGGTGCCCTTTCATCGCGTCCCTTCCCCCCTCCCCGCAGCCCCCTGCCGCCCCGCCCCATCTCACCTGGCCAGCGCCGCAGCGCCCACACCCGGAAGTGACCCACCGGAAGGGGCGGGGTGATGCCGTTCGCGCTGCGCAGTGGTGAGGCGGAGCCTTGTGCAGTTAACTGCTTACCGCCAGGGGGCGCAATAGCGCCGAGGGATAGTGCGGGCAGCTCTGCCTGGCGCGCAACCATAGAGTGGAGAGGGATGGGAGGGAGCGCGAACCATAGAGTGCGGTGGGATAGAGAGGACATCACGGCCTCGTACTAGCTGCGGTTGCGCAGCGCCCCACCCAGGTGGTGCAGCCACAGCGCTGATGGAGCCGCGCTTATCCAAATGGGAACCCCAAAAAGGGGGACCCCAAATGCGAGCCCTAAAAAAGGGACCCTAAAATGAGAACCCCGAAAGGGGGACGCTGAATGGGATCCTTAAAAAGGGGGACCCCCAAAATGAGAAACTCAACAGGGGGATCCCCAAATAAAGAACCTTAAGTGGGACCCCTAAAAAAGGGACCCCAAAAATGCATATCCCAAGAGGTATGAAGAACCCAAATAGAACCCCAAAATAGGAACCCCAAAAGGGGAATCCTAAATGGAACCCTTAAAAAAGGGGATCCCCATAATGAGAACCCCAGTAGGGGGACCCTAAATTGTGACCCCAAAATGAGAACCCCAAATGGAATCCCTAAAAAGGGGGACCCCCCAAAATGAAAAACTCAATAGGGGGACCTCAAATAGAGAACCTCAAATAGAGAACCCCCTTAAAAAGAGGGACCCCAAAAATGCATACTCCAAGAGGTATGAAGACCCCAAATAGAACCCCAAAAGAGGGACCCCAAACGGAATCCCTAAAAAAATGGATCCCCAAAATGAAAAACTCAATAGGGGGACTCAAATAGAGAACCCAAAAGGGAAATATCAAGTGGGACCCCTAAAAAAGGGGACCCCAAAATTTGGAACCCCAATAAGAGGGCTCCAAATGGAGACCTCAATAGGGAGACCCCAAAATTGGAACTGCAAAATGGGAATCCCAAAAGGGAACCCCAAAATGAGAACCCCAAAAACGGGAGTCCAAGTGGTGATCCCAAAAGGGGAATCGCAAATGGAACCCCTAAAAAAGCCCCCCCCCCCCAAAATGGGAGCCCCAAATGGGGACTCCCAAATTGAACCCTTAAAAAAAGAGACTCCCAAAATGAGAACCCCAGAAAGGGGGACCAAAAATGGGACCCCTAAAAAATAGGAACCCCAATAGGAGGACTCCAAATGGAGACCGCAAAAGGGGGACCCCAAAATTGGAACTGCAAAATGAAAGTCCCAAAAGGGGATCCCAAAAATGCGAACCCCAATAGGGAGAACCCAAAGGGGGAACTCCAAAAGGGGAATCCTAAATAGATCCCCTAAAAAGGGGACCCCATAATAAGAACCCCAAGAGGGGACCTCCAAATGGGACCCCGAAAGGGGGACCCCAAATGGAACTTCTACAAAGACCCGTCCCCCCCCCCCCCAAAATGGAGACCCCAAATGGAGAACCCAAAATGGGAGCCTCAAATGGGGACTCCCAAATTGAACCCATAAAAAAAGGAGACTCCCAAAATGGGAACCCCCAAAAAGAGGACCCAAAAAGGGGAACCCCAGAAGGGGAAATCTAAATGGAACCCCTAAGAAAGGGGACCCCAAAATAAGAATCCTAATAGGAGGACGCCAAATGGAGACTCCCAAAAAGGGGGAACCCCAAAAAGGACCCTAAAAAAGGGGAAAATAATGGGGGATTTGGGGCACTTAATAACAAAAATAGTAAACGTTATCAGTCATAATTGTGTTGTCAATGACACGTAGTGGTATAAGGAATTGGGGCACTAATAATAATAATAATAATAATAATGGGGTAATCATCAACAATAGGAAATAGAGTGGCCAAAGTGGTGGTAAGGAAGGGGTTAGGGCACTTAATAAAAATAATAAGTAATGTATTAATAGTGTGAAGAAGTATTAAATGCGATAAATTTGGGCAGAAATCAGGAAAATATTGCTGCTAATAATAATGGGGTATTAATCAAAATCGGAAACATGGATATGGTGGTAATGGGGGAAGATGAGGCACTAATAATGGTTAAAATATTAATATTCATAATAATGGGATAAGAATAAAAAATAGTATTGAAATGGGTGAAGTTGGGCAATAATAACAGTAATAATAATATTAATAATAAATGTAGTGATAGCAATGGGAATCATGGGGGATTTGGGGCAATAGCCATAATATTGTTATTAATAAAATTAATCCTATTAGTAATCTTAATGATAATATTAAATAATATTATTGTACTGTTTTATATTATTATATTATCTAAAGATATTGTATTGATACAAAGCAATAAATTATTATATAATTCCATTGTTGTTATTATTATTATTAATTATTATTAATTATTATTAATTATTATTAATTATTATTAATATATTACTATTATTAATAATAATGTTACTATTAATAATAATAATAATAAACGATAACAGTTTAAAATATAACGATAATGGTAATAATAGTCACGAAGACAATAAAAATATCAAAAGCAGTAATAGTGAATAGAAAAGGATGAAAAAAATAATAATATTAATGATGATAATAATAAAAAAAGTGATATTAAGCACTAATCAATCAATACCAAGCAGCGCGACCGGAAGCGGAAGAACCCGCCCCCGCCCCTGCCCTCAACCAATAGCGAGCGGGAGTGAGGAGAGCGCAGCCAATCGCTGCAGGCAGGGGGCGGGAGGAGCGTTTCTTAAAGTGGCCACGTTGGTGTGGCCCACCTTAAAGCGGCAAGGCTCCTCCCAACCCCTCGCGTCACGGAACGGGGGCGTGGCGCGCTGTATGCAAATGAAATGCTAATGTGGGAGGAAGCGTGTTTGGAAGGAAGCAGCGAAGGGTGCTGGAGAGGGGTGAGAGTGGAGGGAGGGGCCCGTGAGGTATTCTTGTGGGGCTGCAAGGGGGTTATGGGGTCTCCGTGGTGGGTTCCTGGACGGGGGCTTCATGGTGGGCTTCGTTGTGGCTTCTGGGGGGCTTTGTGGTGGCATCTAGGGGGTCTTCATGGTGGCTTCATTGCGTCTTCATGGTGTGTTCTTGAGGGAGGCTTCACGGTGGGGTCATGGTGGCTTCACGGTGGCATCTGGGGGGGCTTCATGGTGGGCTTCGTTGTGGCTTCTGGGGGCTGTGTGGTGGCATCTAGGGGGTCTTCATGGTGGCTTCATTGCGTCTTCATGGTGTGTTCTTGAGGGAGGCTTCACGGTGGGGTCATGGTGGTTTCACGGTGGCATCTGGGGGGGCTTCATGGTGGCTTCTGGGGGTCTTCGTGGGTAATTCATGGTGGGATTGTGGTGGCATCCTGGGGATTCCGTGGTGACATCGTGGTGGCATAGTGCTGGCATCTTGGGGGGGTTCACAGTGGGATTGTGGGTGCTTCCAGATGGCATCTCGGTGGCTTTATGGGGTCTTCATGGAGGCTGCACTGTGGCCTCATGTCTCTCCTCCCGCTCCAGCCCCCCACCCCACCCTGTGGTGTCACTTCTCCTTTCCATGGGGCATAGGGACCAGTTCCTCTTTCGGTCCCCGTTTTTGTCATCATCCCCACCCTGTGTCCCCAAGGGATGGTTGATATCACTGTGTGACCCATGTGACACTTTTGGGGTGGTGGGGTGTGAGGGGTGAGCAGAGGTGGCTGAGTGGGGTGGGACAGGTCACCCTAAAAAGCATACATGGAGAGTGACCAGAGGTGACCATGGGTGACAATGGGTGACAGGTGACCATGGGTGTTTGGTGACCAGAGGTGACCATGGGTGACCAAAAGTGACCATGGGTGACCAAAAGTGACAACTGACCTTGGATGCTGAATGACCAGGTTGACCAGAGGTGACCATGGGAGACCCTAAGTAGCAGGTGACCATGGACAATAGGTGACTGAGGTGACTGAAGATGACCATGGTGACAGATGACCATGGGTGACCATTGGTGGCCATGGGTGACAGGTGACCATGGGTGCTGGGTGGCTGGAAGTGACCATGGGTGATCATAAATGGCAGGTGACAAGAGAACTAGGTGACCATGGGCAATCAGAGGTGACCATGGGTGACAGATGACCGTGGATGTTGGGTGATCATAGGTGACCAGACGTGACCATGGACATAGGGTAACCATGAGTGACCAGAGGTTGTCATAGGTGACAATGAATGACCATGGGTGACCATTGGTGGCTCTGGGTGACACATGACGTGGTTGATAGGTGACCATGAGTGATGGGTGACCAAAATTGACCATAAGTGACCAATGGTGATCATGGGTGACAGATGACTGTGGGTGACCAGAGGTGACTATGGGTGACCATGGGTGAGAGGTGACCATGGGTGATCATGGATGAGCAGAGGTCACAGATGACCACAGGTGATCAGAGGTGACCATGGATGACCATAAATGACAGGTGACCATGAATGTTGGGTGACAGAGATGACCAGATGTGATAGGTGACTAGAAGCAACCATGGGTGACCAGTGACCAGAGGTGACCAGAGGTGACCACAAGTGACAGATGACCACGAATGATGAGTGACCAGAGGTGACAACACCTATTGGATGACCACAAATACCCATCGTTAACCACAGCATCTCCACGACTGCATCACACAGTTCCCCACGTGCCTCACCACGTCCCACGTCGTGTCACCTCCTCATCACCACACGACCTCTGCTGGTGTCCCCTCCTGTCCTCGATGGCATCCCCGGTGCCTCGCCGCGTGCGCCTGCGCCCATGGTTGGTGGCCCAGGTGGACAGCGGGCGTTTCCCAGGACTGCACTGGGTGGACGCGCGGCGCCGGCTCTTTGTGGTCCCATGGCACCACGCCACGCGGCACTTCCCAGCACACGGCGGTGATGATGACACCGTCTTCAAGGTGATCCTGGATGACCCAACAGCTGGAACGACCTGAACTTGAGCTCTGGTGGTTTTAAACCCAACTCTAGTGGCCCAAATCCCAATCCTAATGACCCTGACACAACCCTGGTGGCCCACACCTCATCTCTGGTGGCCCAAACCCCAACCCTGCTGGCTGTTACACAACCCTAGTTTCCCAAACCCCAACCCTAGTGACCCTAAGCCTACCCTAGCGGCCCTTACCCCAACCCTAATGGCCCTAACCCCAAACCTAGTGTCCCAAATCCCAATCCTAATGACCCTGACACAACTCTGGTGGCCCAAATCCCAACCCTAGTGACTCTGAACCAACCCTAGTGGCCCTAGTTCCAACTCTAATGGCCCTAAACCCAAGCCTAGTGGACCAAATCCCAATCCTAATGACCCCGACGCAACTCTGGTGGCCCAAACCCCAACCCTAGTGACCCTAAGTCAATCCTAGCAGCCCTAACCCCAACCATAATGGCCCTAACCCCAACCCTAGCGGCCCAAATCCCAACCCTAATGACCCTGACAAAACCCTGGTGGCCCAAACTGCAACCCTGCTGGCCCTTACCCACCCCTAGTGGTCCAAACCCTGATCCTAGTGACCCGAAGCCAAACCTAGTGGCCCAAATCCCAGTCCTAATGACCCTGACACAACCTTGCTGGTCCTAACCCCAACCCTAATGACCATAATCTGAAAATTGATGACATAAACTCTAACCCTAATGACACTAACCCAACCCTAATGTCCCAACCCTAACTCTAGTGACCCTAATCCAACTCTAATGGCCCAAACCCCAACCTTAATGACCCCAAACATAGTGTCCCTAATCCAACACTAGTAACCAAACTCCAACCCTAGTGGCCCTAATCTCAAACCTAGTGACCCAAACTCCAACCCTATTGGCCCTAAGTCAACTCTAGTGGCCCAAACCCTAAACCTAATGCCCCAAACCCACTGATCCCAACCCAATTCTGATGACCACAACCCCAATGAACCCCAACCCTGATGACCCCAGGAGCACCAACCCATGACCCCAACACAGCCCTCATGACCCCAACCCATGACCCCAACCCAGTGACCCCAATCCAACCATGATGAGCTCACCCCCACTAACCACAACCCAGTGACCCCAACACTAATAATCCCAAGTAACCCCACCTCCATGACCCCAAACCCGATGACCCAATAAACCCACCCCAATGACTGCAGTCCCACTAACCTCAATTCAATGACCCCAAGCCAACCATCATGATCCCAGCCCAATATCCCCAACCTGATGACCCCAATTTAACCGTGATGACCCCAACCCCACTAATCCCACCCCAATGACTCAACACCAGTAATCCCAACCCACTAACCCACTGACCCCAACCCAATTACCCCAATAACCCCCACTTCAATGACACTGACACCAGTGACTCCAACCCAACTTTGATGACTTCAACCCCAATAACTCCAGTGACCCCAATAACCCCAACCATGTTGACCCCAACCCAATGATCCCAACTCTGATGCCCCAAATGCACCATTCATGATGACCCCAATCCAATGACCCTGCCCCCAATAACCCCACTCCAGTAACAACAACCCAATGACCCCAACACGACGACTCCATTCTGACGACCCCAACCCAATCACCCCAATCCAACCACGATGTCCCCACCCCCACTAACCACAACCCAATGATGCAACGCCAATAATCCCAGCCCACTGACTCCACTGACCCCAGTCTGATGACCCCAATGACCTCACCCCAGTCACCCTGACACCACTGACCCTGCAGGCATGGGCAGCAGAGACGGGGAAATTCCTTGCGGGGCGGGATGAGCCGGATCCTGCCAAGTGGAAGGCGACGCTGCGCTGTGCCCTCAACAAGAGCCGCGAGTTCCGCCTGCGCTACGACGGCACCCGCGCTGTGCCCCCCGGCCCTATAAGGTGTACGAGGTTTGTGGGGCCGACGGAGCAGGTATGAGGCTGGGGAGGGCTCAGGTGGGGACCTGGGGTCTGTGGGGTCCCAGCATCCCGTAAGTGACATGGGGTATGTGAGGCTAAGCACCCTGCAGTATCCCATCACCCTGTAAGGGCCTGGCATCCCACAAGTCGCTATGGGTGCTGTAGGGTCTCAGTACCCCATGGGACCCCGTTCTTCCCTCACAGACACGGTGACGGGGGATGACTTCAGCTGCGTTGGGGAGGAAGAGGAGGAGGAAGAGGATGTCAGCGAGGTACTGGCCCCTGCCACACTGATGGGAGTCCCCCACTCCATACTTGGGGGTCCCCTGCCCCACATTTGGGGGTCTCCCATTCCATAACTGCCTGCTCTTTCCTTGCAGCTGCAGAAACTGATGTCTCTGAGTATTGATGGTCAGCAGGGATATGGGGTGTCCTATAGGGGAATAATGGAGTGGGGGCAGCCTATGGGGGAACAGTGGGGTGGGGACACCCTATGGAGGTCAGTGGGGTGGGGGATACCTGTGGGGGGGCAGTGGGGTGGGAATGCTTCATGGGGGATAATGTGGTGGGAATATCCCATCGAAGACAATGGGATTGGGTTACCCCAGGGGGTCAGTGCAGGGGGAGGTATCCCATGGGGGACAGTTAGTGGGGTGGGGGCTCCCCATCGATGATCAATGGAGTGGGGGAAGGGTGATGTGGAGCATCTCGTGGGAGGAAAACCCCATAGGGAGTCGATGGTGTGTGGATTCCCCACGGGGGGCAGTGGAGTTGGGGCACCCATAGTGGCAATCAGTGGGGTGGGGGCTCCTCACAGAAGATCAATGGAAAGAAGGGAGGGTTTGATGCAGGGCAGGCACCCTGTGAGGTGTCTGTCTATGGGGCAGCAGTGCCCTGTAGGGAGCAGTGATGTAGGGGCTCCTCTGGCCGCCCCCTCATCCAACTGTTCTCCAGACTGTAGAATGGACCCGGTGCCCCCCTGGCACGAGGAGCACCCCCCGTTCAGCAACGCTGACTCCACAGTGCCCTTCATGCCCCCTGAGCTGCCCCCTGAGCTGACCCCACAGCTGCCCCTGAGCTGAACCCACAGCTGACCCCACAGCTGCCCCCACAGATGCCCCCCCCGGGTCCCCCAGCACTCCTGGAACATGGCGTCCCCAATCTGCTTGCCAGCCCTCACCTGCTGCCCCGTAAGCATCAGGATGGGGTATGGGGTGTGGAGTGGGTGAATGTGGGTATGGGGTGGCTATGGATATGGGGTAGCTGGACATAAGTATGGGGTGGCTGTAGGATAGGAGGACGTGAGTATGGGGTGGGTGGATGTGGCTGTGGGCTGGCCGTGGGGTGGTTGGACATAAGTATGGGGTGGCTGTAGGATAGGAGGACGTGAGTATGGGGTGGGTGGATGTGGCTGTGGGCTGGCCGTGGGGTGGTTGGACATGGATATGGGGTGGCCATAGGGTGGATTGGCAAAGATATGGGCTGGTCATGGGGTGGTTGGATGTGGCTATGGGGTGGCCGTGGGGTAGTTTGATGTGGCTATGAGATGGTTGAATTTGGGAATGGGGTGGCTGTGGGGTGGGTGAGGGTGAGGATGGGGTGGCCATGGGATGGATGGGCAGAGGTAGATGAATGTGATGGGGTGGGTGGGTATATGGGGGAATATGGGGTCACTGGCCATGGGGCTGAGGAGATGACAGTAGGGTGGGTGGGCATGGGGTTGGGTGGCTGTGGGGTCAGGGAGGATATAGGGTCACTGACCATGGGGGTGGGAGGCTGTGGGGTGGTTTACTGTGGGGTTGGTGTCATATGGGGTGGTTGGCTGTGGGGCTGGATGGCTGTGGGTTGAGTGGGCATGGGGTCAGGTGGCCGCAGGGTCTTTGGCCTTGAGGTTGGAGGGATGGCAATGGGGTGGATGGGCATGGAGGTGGGGTGATGTGGGTTAGTTGGCTGTGTGGTCCAGGGGATACGGGGTCACAGGGCATGAGGTCAAGTGGATGATGGTGGGGTGGGTGGGCATGGGGTCATGGAGTAGCTGCTATGGAGTCGGGGGGATATAGGGTCACTAGGCATGGGGAGATGACAATGGGAGTGGGTGAGCGTGGGGCTGGATGGTTGTAAGGTGGGCAGACATGAAGCTGGGGGGGGTGTGGGGTGGTTGACTGTGGTGTTGGGGATATGGGGTCAGCGGCTATGGCATTTTGGAGATATAGGGTCACTGGGCATGGGATTGGGGGTTGTGGGATGGGTGGCTGTGGGCTGAGGGGGTACAGGGTAGGTGGGCATGGAGCTGGATGGTTGTAGGGTGGGTGGGCATGGGGTTGAGGGGTTGTAGGGTGGTTGGCTGTAGGTTTGGGTGGCCGTGGAATGGGTGAACATGGGGTTGACGGATGAAAATGGGGTCGGAGGAATATGGGGTGGATGGCCATGGGGTTGGGGTAGGATTACGACACAGTTACCCATGGAGCTGCAGGGTGCCCCTGCGTAGAAGATCCCCCATCCCAACCCCACAAACCCTGCAGTGACGGACCTGGAGCTGCGCTTCCAGTACCGTGGGCGGCGGGTGAGCGCCCTGACCATCAGCCATCCTCTGGGCTGCCGACTGTCCCACGGGGGGTCCCTGCCCCCCACCCCGCAGCGCCCCGACCTGCTGGGACACCCCGAGCTCCAGCAGGTCCCCTTCCCCGACCCCGAGGGGATCCCGCACGACAAGCAGCGTCGCTACACCCGCACTTTGTTGGGGGCCATGGAGCGGGGCTCCTCCTGGAGCTGGGGGGGCAGGACCTCTACGCCACCCGCCTCTGTCGCTGCAAAGTGTTTTGGGATGGGCCCTGCGCCCCACCCCAGGACCCCCACCTCGACCCCCGGCCCAACCCCATGGAGAGGGAGAGGAGGGTCCAAGTGTTCAGCCTCCAGCGGTTCCTTGATGGTAAGTGGCACCGGGGGTGGGAGAGCGTGTGGAGACGTTGGGTGGCACTGGGGACATCAAGGAGTCCATGGGGACAAACATCAAGTGGCACTGGAGGACACAAAGGAGTCTGTGGGATCATCAGGTGGCACCTGGAGACACCATGAATAGACATCAGGTGGCCTTGGGGGACACAGGTAGAACTGGGGACACCAAGGATTCCATGGGGATGTCAGATGGCATTGGGGAACACCATGAAGGGACATCAGGTGGCACTGGAGGAGATCAAGTGGCCTTGGGGACACCTGGGTGTCTATGGGGATGTTGTCAAGTGGCACTGGGGAACATCAGGTGATCTTGGGGGACATCAGGTGGCAGTGGGGACACTGGGGACTCCATGGGGATATCGAATTGCATTGGGGACACCAGGAAGTTGGTAGGAACATCAGGTGGCATCGGGAGACACTATGAAACCTATAGGGACGCCAGGTGGCATTGGGGGACACTGGACAGCCAGTAGGGACATCAAGTGGAATTGAGGGGGACACTGGAGAGCCCGTGGGGACCTCAGGTGGCAATGGGTGACACCGAGGAGTCCATAGGGACATCAGGATGCAATGGGGGACATCAGGTGGCACTGGGGACAGTGTCAAGTTCATGAGGGCATCAGGTGGCATCGGAAACATCAAGAAGTCAATAGGGACATTAGGTGGCATTAGGGGACATCATGAAAGGATATCAGGTGGCACTGGGGACACCAAGGAATCCATGGGGATATCAGGTGGCATGGGGACATTGGGGAGTCCATGGGGACATCATCAGGGGGCAGTGAGGACACCAGGGTGTCCATGGGGACATCAAATGGCATTGGGGGACACCGTGAAGGTACATCAGGTGGTAGTAGGAGGATATCAGGGAGTCAGTAGGGACATCAGGTGGCATTAGGGGACACCAGGGAGTCCATGGGGACATCAGGAAGTCTATGGAGATGTCAGGTGTCTTTGGGGGACACCAGAGAGTCCATGGGGACATCTATTAGCAAGGAATGACATCAAATGGCATTGGGGGACACTGGACAGCCAGTAGGAATTGGGGAGGGACGCAGAGAGCCCGTGGGGACCTCAGGTGGCAATGGGGACATCACCCAGCACAGAGGGACACCCATCAGCCCATAGGGACATCGGGTAGCAGGGGAGGACTGTGGCTGATGAGGACACTGGTCAGTGCTGGGTTGGGGGGAGGTGACATTAAGTGACACCTCGGTGCCCCCCAGGGCTGATCCTGTTCCAGAAGGGGCAGAGCCCAACACCGCCGCCCTTCGAGGTCTTCCTGTGCTTTGGGGAGGAGTGGCCCGACCACAGACCCAGAGAGAAGAAGCTCATCACTGTGCAGGTTGGGGGACGCAATGGGGACACGGTGGGGACTTGTTGGGGACACAACGGAGACACGAGGGGGACATGATGAGGATGTGTTGGGGACATGGAGGTGACACGTCAGGGATGAGTTGGGAACCCAACAGGGACGTGTTGGGAACTCACACCAGGGACACATGGAATTATTTGGGTCGGGGACACAATGGGGACACAATAAGGATGAGTTGGGGACACGGTGACATATCAGGGATGGGCTGGGTCCCAGTGGGGATGTGTTAGGGACACACTGGGGAGACGGTAGTGACACGTCAGAGATGAGTTGGGGACCCAATGAGGACACGATGGGAAGACTTTGGGGATCACCCTAGGGGACATGTTGGGGGGCAGGACGGGATCATGGCAGAGATGCACTGGGGAACAGTTTGAGGACACGATGCAAATACATGGGGAAAGCATTGGGGGCACAGCAAAGATGCAATGGGAGATGTGATGGGGGACATGTTGGGGCTGCACTGGGGACACGTGTGACTCATCCCCCTCCCCCAGGTGGTGCCAGTGGCAGCACGGCTGCTGCTGGAGCTGTTCTCAGGGGAGCTGTCGTGGTCGGCCGACAGCGTCCCGCTGCAGATCTCGCAGCCCGACCTGAAGGATGCTCTGGTGGAGCAGTTCAAGGAGCTGCACCGCCTGTGGCAGCAGCAGCAGCACCCGGAACCCGGCCCGCGGCCCCCGCTGTGACATGGGGATGGGAAGAAAATGGGGTGTGTGGTCCTTCCTGGGGGGGCAAGGAGGCTTTGGGGGCATCCTTGGTGGGATGGGGATAGTGGAGCTCTGTGGACAGCTGGAGAACCACATCTGGAGCACTACCAGACCTAGAACACCGCCATAATCAGAGTGTTAACTCTCCTGGAGCACATTTAGAACACGTTTGGAGCACCTCCAGACCTAGGACATTGCACGACGGCTGCTCCTGGAGCACATCTGTAAAACCACACCTGGAGGAACACCTGACCTACACTGCTGTACTCCTCTTCTGGAGCACATCTGGAACACACCTGGAGCACTATCTGCCCCAGAACATTGCCATACCTGTCTGTTGCTGCTCCGCGAGCACATCTGTAACACACATCTGGAGCACCACCTGATTCAAAACATCTCCATACCTGGATCTTCGCTGCTCCTGGAGCACCATATATTAAAAAAAAAAAAAAAAAAAAAAAAATCACACTTGGAGCACATCTGGAGTCCCACCATCCGTAGAACACCACCATACCGGGACCACAGCTGCTCCTGGAATGCCAAATCTGGAACACAGCACCTGGAGCACATCTGGAGCCCCACCATCCATACAAAATCGCCATACTGGGACTGCAGCTGCTCCTGGATCTCATCTGGAACACACATCTGGAGCCACCCCCCTCAACTCTCCCCCCCAAGAAGCAGACAAGACCACCATGGGCTGGTTGTTTTTGTTTTTTTTTTCTTTTTTTTTAACCGATTTTTTTTTTTTTCCATTTTTACATCTTTTTTTTTTTTTTTTTTTTTTTTTTTTATTGTTTTCAAGATGGCTACAACACCAGACGGAACCGCACACCCGGCCCCGACTCCGTCCCTGCACTCACACTGCCAAACCCCCCACCCCAACCCTGTGCTCTTCCCCTCAAAAAAAAAAAAAAAAAAAAATCAAAACGATTA
Source organism: Meleagris gallopavo (assembly GCF_905368555.1). NCBI lineage: Eukaryota > Metazoa > Chordata > Aves > Galliformes > Phasianidae > Meleagris > Meleagris gallopavo. Next base: position 989,097 of record NC_139404.1, read on the forward strand.
AAAAATAAAATAAAACCGAAAAAAAATAATAAAACAAACCAAATTTGGGAAAAAAAAAAAAAAAGGAAAAAAATATAATATATATTTTAAGCAGTCCGACCCACGTGGCCGCGTCCCCGCGCCGAGTCCGCATCCCCACCCCCCACCAACCCCAGGAGTGCGGACCCCTTCCCCTTGGCTGCCCGCCCCCTCCCCAGAGCTCTTCCCTGGGTTCTTTTGATGTCGTTTCAGGGAAGTTTGGTACTTTTTGGTGCTCGTTGAGGGCACAGTCCCGGTGTGGGGGGGTTGGTTTGGTTTTTCTTGGGGGGGGTCGCAGTGTTGGGACGCACGCTCTTCTGGTGCTGAGTGAGTGCGGCCCCCGGCGACGACTGCGGGACCAATCATGGTGGCTTCATTTCTGTCTTCTGTTAATTAATGGATGTTCCAGGGAGGGGGTCATTTCCCCAACCAACCCAAAGTGATGTCCTCAGCCCCACTCAATGTCCCCAGCTGAACCCAACCCAATGTCTCCAACCACACACCATGTTCCCAGTGCAGTGCCATGCCCCCAACCCAACATCGTGTCCCCAGCCCAGCACCACATCCCCAACCCAATCCAACCCAATGTCCTCAACCCAACACTATGACCCCAAACTAATGCAATGTCCCCAACCCGATGTCCTCAACCCAACACTATGACCCCAAACTAATGCAATGTCCCCAACCCGATGTCCTCAACCCAACACTATGACCCCAAACTAATGCAATGTCCCCAACCCAATGTCCTCAACCCAACACTATGACCCCAAACTAATGCAATGTCCCCAACCCAATGTCCTCAACCCAACACTATGACCCCAAACTAATGCAATGTCCCCAACCCAATGTCCTCAACCCAACACTATGACCCCAAACTAATGCAATGTCCCCAACCCAATGTCCTCAACCCAACACTATGACCCCAAACTAATGCAATGTCCCCAACCCAATGTCCTCAACCCAACACTATGACCCCAAACTAATGCAATGTCCCCAACCCAATACCATGATCCCAACTCAGAACAATGTCCTAATAAAGCACAAATGTCCCCAACCCAACATCCCCAACCCAACGCGATGTCCCAAACCCAATCCAAGACAATGCCCCAATCTAACAGTGTCCCCAACCCAATGTCCTCAACCCAACACCACGTCCCCAACCCAACACCACGCCCTCAACTCACCCCAACCCAACGTCCCAACCCAACAGTGGCATGTCCCCAGCTGAACCCAGAACAACATCCCCAGTCAAGCACAATGTCCTCTCAACCCCACACCATGTCCCCAACCCAATGTGTTCTCCCCAGCACAACACAATGTCTCCAAACCAATAAAACAACCCCAGCTGATTCCAGAAGAATGTCCCCAGCCCAGAGCTATGCCCCCAATCCAACACGATGTCCCCAACTCAATCCAACACAGCATCCCCAACCTAACACAACGTCCCCAATCCAACATCCCCAACCCAACATGACACCCCCAACCCAACAGTGCTGTCCCAACCCAATGCGATGTCCCTGATCAAACCCAGAACAATGTTCCCAATAAAGCACAATGTCCCCAACCCAGCAGTCCCCTAGTCTCCCCAGTCCAACCCAGTGCAATGTCCCCAGCCCAACCGAACACCATGTCACCAATCCAATCAACACAAAGTTCCCAACAAAGCGCCATGACCCCAACCCGATGTGATGCCCCCAGCTGAACCTAGAACAATGACCTCAACCCAGTGCCATGTCCCCAGCCCTACTCCATGTTCCCAACCCAATTTGACAGCTCCAGCCCAACATGATGCTCCCAACAGAACCCAGATCAACGTCCCCAACACAGCATCATGTCCCCAACACAGCATAACACCCCCAGCCCAGCACAATGTCCCCAGCCCAACGTCCCCAGCTGAACCTACAACAATGTCCTCAACCCAACGTTTTGTCTCCAACACAACCCAATCCCACACGATGCCCCCCATCCCAATGCGATGCCCCCAGCCCCAGCAATGCCCCCACGGTGGCCCCCAGTCCCCTGTATCTTACCTGGGAGGCAGGCACCGTGCCGGGTGCAGGCTATCGGAATAGGCGGGTGAAGTCCCGCAGAGCCCAGCAGACCTGCTTACATTCCTCCGCGCTGCAAAGGGAGGGAGCATTAGGGGAGTGGGAGAGATGCACAGAGGGATGGAGACAGACAGAGGGGTTGGAGAGATGTACCAAGTGGTTTGGGACAGATGGACCCGCTGGGGACAGACAAACCCCATGGGGATGCACAATTCAGTTAGGGATGGATGGACCCCTCAGGGTCTGATCTGTCCTCACTGGATGGACAGAGTTGTTAGGGACACACAGTCCTTCTGAGGACAGACAAATCTATTGAGGACACACAGACACACTGGGGACAGATGGAACCACTCGGACAGACAGATGGACCCACTGGGAATGTGTGGACTCACTGGGGACACACAGAGCACCTGGGAACACAGGGATGGCTTTGGCACAGAGATGCCCAAAGAGGAAAATCCCATTTGGGGATCAGTAGGAGCCTGGGTTGGGCACATATCTCCGTACAGGGTGGGACCGAAACCCACTGGGGGACTGCAGGCAGGGACACATCAGGGGCTGGGGTCCCATGAGATATCGGGGTTTGGGCTTTGATCCCAAACTGAGGTCTGCAATTCCATCAGATATTGGGATCCAGGCTCTGATCCCAAATTGAGGTCTGGGGTCCCACCAGATACTGGAGTCCAGACTCTGGTCACTAACTGAGGGGGGGGCTGCCAGCACTAACTGGGGCCTTTGGGCTCTCACCTCGTCACCTGCTTGTGGAAATCCGTCAGCTGCTTGTGCGTCACCTGGATGGCCCCCCCTGTCGTCTCCTTTGGCAGCGCCTTCAGGGAGTTTTCCAGCCACCGACAGAAGGTCTGCGGGGAGGGGAGAGGGTGAGGGGTGGCTACTGCGCTCCCCCTGGGTCACTCTGTGTGATGGGGGAACATGGGGGCATCACAGGGACATGGATGACACAGTGATGTAGGGATATGGGGACCCAGGGACACAGGAACGTGGGAAACATGGGGACACAGAGAAGCAGGGATATAGAGACACAGGAAAGCAGGGACATAGAGATGTAAGGGACATTGCAGATGTTAAGGACACGGAGGATATAGAGACACGGGGACATAGTGACACAGGGACATGGGGCTGCAGTGACATGGAGATGGGGGGATGTGGGGACAGAGGTCCATTGAGGACTTGGGAACATGGGGCTATAGGGAACATAGGGATATAGGGACATGAAGATCTGGAGGACATGAGGGTGTGGGGACATTGATTCGGGGACATGGAGGACCTAGGAGTATAGGGACATGAGGACACAGATGTGGGGGACATGGGGACACAAAGATGCATGGAAATGGAAGACATGAGGATGCAGAGATGTGGGTTACAGGGGGATAAAGGAGCGTGGAGAAGTGGGGATGCAGGGGATACAAGGACAGGGACACGGGGATGCTGGGGACACAGGGGTTGTGAAGACAGAGGGGACATGGGGCTGTGGGGTCAAAGGGGATGGAGGGGATAGGGGGCTGTGGGGACACAGAGGACAGAGGGGACACGGTCGCTCACCGCGCGGTCGCTCTGCATGATCTCCCAGAGCACCTCAGCCACGTCGGGCAGTGTGTAGGGTGGCAGGCAGAAGCAGCAGGTGTGTAGGAGCTGCGAGACGAGCTGCTGCCCCAACTGCCGCAGCACCTGCGCAATCAGCTCCGTGCGCAGCTCGAAGTCCTCCTCGTGCTGTGGGGGGTTGGGGTTCAGCTTCACCCTTAAGCTCTCACTCGAACTCTGCAATCCTAACCCTGGCCCTAAAATCCTGAGCCTAAAGCTCTGATCTTAACCCTGACCCTAAAACCCTAAACCCAAAACCGTAACTTGAAAACCCTAACTCTAAAACCTGAATCTTAACCTTAACCCTAAAACCCTAACACCCTCAGCTTAACCCTAATCTAACCGTAAACCATAAACCTAAAACCCTGACCCTAACCCTAAGACCTTCATCTTCACACTAACCCTAAAACCCAAACCCTGAGCCTGAAACAATAAGCCCAGCCCCACAATTCTAACCCTAGCTCTAAACCTAAACCTGTGACCCCAAACCTTCACCCCCGAACCTACATTTCTAGCCCTAAATCTCCGACTCCACACCATCTCTGATGCCAACCCACCATCATACCCACATCACACCAACCCCAAATCTCCAACCTTAACCTCAACATTCAAACCCCAACCTGCATCACCTCCAACCCCAACTTCCTCTCTGACCCCAATACTACATCCAACCCAGTCCCAACCCCAAACCTACAACCCCACCAAACCCAATCCTATATCCTCTCCCAACCCAACATCCTCTCCCAATCCTACATCCTTTTTCAACCCCATGTCTTTTCCCAACCCCACAACTCCATCCCACATCCTCTTCCAATCCAACCCTATCTTCTCTCCCAACCCAACCCTACATCCTCTTCCAATCCCACATCCTCTTCCAATCCAACCCTATCTTCTCTTCCAACTCAACTCCACACCCCCTCTCAACCCCACATCCTCTCCCAACACAACCCCACATCCTCTCCCAACACAACCCCACATCCTCTTCCAATCCAACCCCACATCCTCTTCCAATCCAACCCCACATCCCCTCTCAACCTTACGTCCTCTCCCAACCCAACAGCCCCTCTCAACCCTACATCCTCTCTCAATCCAACCCTACACCCTCTCCTAACCCAACACCACATACTCTTCCAATCCCACATCCTCTTCCAATCCAACCCTACCTTCTCTTCCAACTCAACTCCATATCCTCTCCCAACCCCACACTGTCTTCCAACCCTACATCCTCTTCCAACCCAACCCCACATCCCCTCTCAACCCTACATCCTCTCCCAACTCAACCCCACATCCTCACCCGACGCCACATCCTCCCCCGTGTCCTCCTTCAACCCCAACCCCCCACTCCGACCCCAAATCTTGTCACCCTGTCCCGTCCCACCCCACTCACATCGTTGGCCACCCCGGTGTGCACGAGGTCACGTAGGAACTTCATGACACTGCAGTTGGCGTCGCGGTGGTCCAGCGTGGTGGCGGCGATGGCCCATTGCAGGATAGGGATCATCACCTGGCTGCGCAGCAGCGTCACCGGGCTGCGCTGGATGAACCTGGGGACAGGGACAGTGCCAAGGGGGCGGGGGGATGGGGGTGGGGAGTATGGGGAGAGGAGAGTGTGGGGATATGACAAGGGGATGGAGTGTGGGGACGGAGGGAGCATAGGGACAGAGGGATATGATGTGGGGAGTGGGACAGGGGGATATGGGTATAAGGGGATGGGGGGATATGATTTGGGGCAGGGGGGTTAAGATGGGGGGATATGGGTACATAGGAACAGGGGACAATGGGTTCTGGGGAGAGGGATAGGGAGATATAATGTGACATGGGGGACAGGGGGGTGTGATGACAGCATGTTATGGGGTTGTCATATGGGGACAGGGGGACAAGGAGGACATGGGGACATAGGGATGCGGGAAATGGGGGACATGGGGATGCAAGGACATGGAGACAGAGAGGATCTGGGGACATGGGCATGCAGGGAGAGTTAGACAAAGGGACATAGAGGACTTGGGAACAAGAAAATGCAGGGACAGAGGGACACGGAGGACTTGGAGACATGCAGATGCAGAAATGTAGATTACACAGGGATGCAGGAACATGGAGATATGGAAACAGGGGGATATGTGGACTCAGGGATATGGGGATGTGTGTATGGGGATGCAGAGATATGGGGACAAAGGTACCTGGCTGCGAGGCGGAAAAGGTCATCCACAGTGTCGGGATGGTTCTGGAGGCCACTGGGCTGCTCGAGGAGCTGGAAGGTGGGGATGCAGAGAGCCTGGGGGGACACCAGTCATTAAGGCTCCTTGGCAATTAATTGGGCATCCTTGGTAGTTAGGAGTATGGGTCAATTGTGTCACTTGGTAACCGCAGCCCAAAGCTGCTCTCCCAGTCTCCCCAGACATGGGCTCATAGGTTTGGGGTTGGGATCGTAGGATTGGGGCTGGGATGGGGTTTTGGAATTGAAGGATTGGGACAGGGATGGTAGGACTAGGGATGGATTGGGGTTCTGGAACTGCAGGATTGAAGCTGGAATTGTAGGTCTAGGGCAAGGTTTGGGGTTCTGGCATTATAGGATTGGGGCAGGGATTGGGGTTCAGAAATTGCAGAAAGGGGCTGGGATGAGCCCCACCTGCAGCATGTCGAGCAGCCCCTGCCGACAGCCCTCCTCCATCCCATACTCATCCACCAGGATGCTGCCCAGGTACAGGAAGCACGAGTGCTGGTGCGCCCGGTACACGCTCACCATCTGTGGGGCACACACCACTGCAGCTCCTTCCCAATCCCAGCTGGTCTCCCCCATCCTTTCCCAATCCCAGCTGAAGCTCCATACATTCCTTTCCCACACCCCTTTCCCGTTCCACCTGTGCAGTTTTATCCCTTCCCCACTCCAGCTGAAACTCCACACATCCCATTCCAACCGCAGAAAGTTCCCTGCATCCCTTCCCAATCCCAGCTTCAGACTCCCACATCCCTCCCTAATCCCAGATGCAGTTCCATATATCCCATCCCAACCCCATTAACTTTCCCTCCCATTCCTCCCCAACCCTAAATCCCAGTTCCCCCTATTCCCCCCCAGTTCCACTCCTCATCCCAATCCATTCCCACTCAACCCTCCCCAATCCCATCTGCCTTCCCCTATCCCTTCCCAATCCCATTTCCCTCACAACTCCCTCCAATCCCACTTGGTTTCTTCCCTCCCTCCCCAGTCCCGATCCCAGTTCCCTACCCCTCCCTTCCCAATCCCAATCTCACTGGCTTCCCTCCTCCCTCCCCAAACCCAATCCCAGTTCCCACTCATCCCTCCGCAATCCCAATCCCATTGGTTTCAACCCTTCTCTTCCCAACCCCAGTTCCCATCCCTCCCTCCCCAGTCCCAGCTGCAGTTCCATACACCCCTTGCTCCCCCCACAACCTGTGTGACCAGGGGCTGCAGCAGTGCAGCAGAGCCCTTCCCCACGCAGCGCACGGCGAAGCGCAGGCAGCGGCAGCAGCGCTCCACGATGCGGTTATCGGCGCTGTGCTTGTTCAGGGTCTCAGACAGCACGGGCCAGATCTGGGGGCAGAAAGTCCAGGTGACCCCCAGCACCCCACATCACCGCAGGGGGTGCTGCCAGGTCCCAACCCGCGCTCACCTCCTGGATGACTTTTTGGCACGGGTGGATCTGCCCGTTCTCCACAATGGGGTTGGTGTGCCTGCCGGGAGCAGAGTGGGGTTAAGTGCCTCCGATAGGACACAAATGAGACAGAATGAGGACACAACAGCATGATCGGGACAGGACAGGGACAAGACAGGGACAGAATGGTGACAGGATGAGGACAGGATAGGGACAACACGGGGATATGACTAGGATGGAATGGGGACACAACCAGGACAGTACAGAGACAATATGCAAACACAACTGGGACAATACACTGACTTTACTGGAATAGGATGGGGATAAGACAGGGACACAGCCAGGACAGAATGGGGACAAGACTGGGTCATGAATGAGACAGGATAGGGACACAATCAGGATAGGATGGGGACATGACCAAGACATGAGTAGGACACGTCAAAGACATGACTGGGATATGATGGAAACACAACCAGGATGGAATGGGGACATGACCAGGACATGATGGGGACACAACTGGGACACAGCGGGAGCAGGATGGCACCACAACATGGATAAGAACACCTCAGACCTGAAGATGACGGCGAGGCGATCCAGGGGCACAGTGGGGTCGGAGGAGAGCCCGTTGCTCGGCTCCTGTGAGAGCAGCTGCAGAAAAGGGACACGAGGGGGAAAGGGGGAATCAGTGGTGGTGTCCCCAGTGGCAGCACCACACAGGTGGATGGTCACAGAATGTCACTGCCATCTGGGGACTGGTGCTGAGGCTGTACCTTCTTCAGGGCGAGCACTTGCACGGCGCACAGCTCGCTCAGGCACTCAGAGATCTTCTCCAGGGGCAGCCTGGCGAGGACCAACGCTGTCCCTGCAAGACAAAGGCATGGGTCCGACCCTAAAACAGCCTCGTGAGGAAGGGGATGGTGTTTTGGGGTGGGGGGCAGCAAAGCCAACGCTGTTTGTATTGCAACATGAGTGGAAAAACACTATTTTGCCTCTTTAGGCACACACTCCTTCCATGCAGCTCCCTCTGCACAAGCCCCATGGCTGCCCTGTTATTAAGATTGTTCCTACAAAGCAAGATGGACCCCAAGGCATCAGGGACCCCAATGCAGTGAGAAGCACCTGAAGCCATCAGGTACATCAATACAGCAGGAAGATCCCAAATCCGCTGCAGATCCCAACAGAGTGAGAAGCACCAGAGCCTACTGGGGATCCCACCGCAAGAAGGGAACAGACCTTCTGTCCCAGAACTGTTTGGGGTGGAATGGACCTTCACATCTACAACAGTTTGGGGTGGAAGAGACCTCCAATCCCAAAACTGTTTGGGGTGGAAGGGATCTCCAGTCCCACAAACGTTTGAGGTGGAAGGGACTCTACAGACCGTACAGTCCCAAACCCTGCCAAGGACAGGGACACCTCCTACAGCCCACAGTACCAGGGCATCATGTGGGTTGGAGGAGACCTTGAAGGGCATCGTATCCCACCACTCATCTGGCACTGCCCAGCCCACTGCTGGGCCACGTCCCCACGCACCACATCCATGAGTCCCTTCAGTCCCTCCAGGGCTGGGGACTCAGCTCCTGCCCTGGGCTGCCATCTCAGTGCTTCACAACCCTCCCAGAGCAGGAATTTTTCCTTACCCCCAACCTACCCCTCTGGTAGGTTGTCAGCCATCTAACATGGTCCTGCTGACCAACAGGACATAATCTCACTGATCACCATGCAACATTTCCCCATTGACCAACTGGATGTGGCCCCACGGACCATTACCCAATGAAGCCCTGTTGACCAACTGGATGTTGCCCCATTGACCACCACCCAACATGGCCCTACTGACCAACCGGATGTTGCCCCATTGACCACCATCCAACACGGCCCCACGGACCAACTAGACACAGCCCACTGACCACCATGCAACACGGCCCCTTGAACAAATGGACACAGCCCCACTGACCATTACTGAATGAGGCCCCATTGACCAACTGGATATTGCCCCATTGACCACCATCCAACACGGCCCTATTGACCAACTGGACACAGCCCATTGATGCAGCCCATCCAGAGCCTGACTTGGCCCAGTCAAGGCCCCCTCCTGCCTCACTCACCCTTGAGGAGCCCAACTGCAGCCTCCGGGGACAGCGTGAAGGAGTCGAGGGAGCGGGCAATCTCCAGCAGCCCGGTGAAATGCTGTGCCATGTGGTCACGGCACACCGAGCAGATGTTGTGGATGGCCTTGGCTGCGGCTGAAGCCAACCGCCGGTCACACAGTCCCTTCATCAGGTAGCCCAGCACAGGGTCTGCGGAAGGGGAAAACTCATGGGGTGAGTACAGGGAGTGGGGCAGGGAGCAAGGAAGGGGGTCGCTGGGAGGGACTGACCCAGGAACTGTGGGTTCCTGTCCACCACTTCGCTCATCTCGCCCACCAGCTCGATGCTGGTGTAGCGCACGGCCGTGTGCACCGTCTCAGGGAGACGGACCACTCCCTCCAGAACCTCCACCAGTGTCGGGTTGTTCTCCCTGCAGGATGAGGTGGGTGGATTAGGATGAGGAAGATGATTTAGGACAAGGCAGAGGGATTAGCAGGGTCCTGACCCCCTGACTCCACAAAGATACCCCTGCACATGGAGGCAGCCAGTGTTGGCATCAAAATGTGGAGCATCCCTAGTGGGAACAGAATCACACAGCAGCCTAGGTTGGAAATGTAGTTACAGAATGTCCCAGTTTGGGGAGGGAATCCCAATTTGAGAAGGGAATTAGAGCATCTTGGGTTGGGAACGCAGTCACAGAACATCTCCAGTTTGGGAATAGCACAACAATATATCCTGGACTGGGGATAGAATCACAGAATATCCCAGGAATGGAATCAGAGAGCACCCTGAGTTGGAAATGAAGTCCAAATGTATCTGTTCTTCAGTTCGGAAATGGAATCACAAAGCACTCCCCAGTTTGGAAATGGAATTACAGAATGTTCCCAGTTTCAGAAACGGGATCACAGAGGATCCCCAGTTTGGAAATAACACCCATGAACTCTACAAAGACCTCCAGCACCACTCACTGGTCAACGCTCTTGGCGATGGAGGCCATGATGAAGAGGACAGCCTCCGTCACCTCCCAGGGTGGATTGCCGTCTTTCAGTGTTGCATAGAGCTGCAAGAGGGAGAGAACAAACCAAGAAAATAAGCCCCAAAATCACCCATCTCACCCCAAAATAGTGAGCCCACTGTTTTGGGACCCTGTATCTGTGTCTGCGTGTTTAAGGACACAGGGAGGTAATGCAGACCCACCTGTGCGAAGCACTCCACCGAGCCCACCAGGAAGATGAGGTCCTTGACCAGGTCTGAGACGCGCATCCGGAACTCGCCGAAGTCATCTGTCTCCTCTGGGACACCCTCCTGGGATAGAGGGGATGAGGAGAACAAAATGGGAGAGAGGAAGAAGGGTGGGAAGGGAGGAGGAGCCCCCAGCCTCCAACAAGGCATGTCCCAGCAGAAACACCTCTGGGAGGACACAGCGGAGCGTGTCTCAATGTGGGAAATACTGCAGGGAAGTGGGATGGGGACCAGAGGAAACGCAGCAAGAGGAAGACAGAAAATGACACAAAAAATGTGGCCTTACGTGGTCTGAGTCGAGCTGGCAGTGCCGGGCCAGGGCGTGCAGCAGGCGTTGGATGTAGGCTTTGAAGATGCTGTGGATGACGGCATCCTCTGTCTTGTACAGGTGCTCCCCCAGGCGGTACCAGAAGTTAAAGGAGATTTCGACCACCTGGATGGGAAGCGAGGAGAGAAATTCAGGGTTTGTTATCAACACTGCCTGCAGGGCTTCCCATACAGGGTCTCTGAGGGTTTATGGGATTGTGGATTTCTATCGGCAATGCTGCTTCTTCCACTCACAGCAAAACACTGAGTGGTTCTTACAGCTTCATCAAGCTCCTTGACAATTAAAAAAGGGTTTTAAACTCGGAGGTCATCTAAAATTTGCCCCCTACAAGAAGGATGGGATGAGATGGGATGGAGGAGTGACCTACCCTACAAGAAAGACAGGATGAGATAGAAGTGACCTGCTCTACAAGAAGGATGGCATGAGCTGAATGACCTGCCCCAAAAGGAAGGCCAGGATGAATCTGCTCTCTAAGAAAGGACAGGAGTTGGGTCTCATCATCCTGGAGAAGACGAGGCTCAGCGAGACCTCATCGCAGCACCCCCAGGATTTAAAGGGTGGCCATGAGGAGGCTGGAGCTCTCTTCACAAGGACAACCAATGGAGAAGATGAGGGACCCCGTGCACACCTCGTACTGTGGGTGCCCTGCACAGATCAGCAGCAGCTCCAGCGTCCGCAGGTCGCCCAGCCCCTGGCCCGGCGTGCAGACAATCTTGTCCAGGAAGGTCTCGCAGAGTTCGGTAAACACACGGCAGTAGTTGAGCACCCTGGGGAGGAAAAGGCAAAGTGTGGGTCAGGGGAGATGGTCCATGGGGAGCATGGAGTGGGCAGTGAGGGTAATGTGTCCCAGAACCCATTTCAGACCATGGGATGCCACCAACTGTTCGAGCGTCCATCGACACAACCAACTCAAAGTGCTCCAGGAAGGAGCAATGGTCCCAAATTAACCCCAAATCCCGCATGAGCCCAAAGACAAATTAACCCAAAGTGCTCCAGGAAGGAACAATCATCCCAAACAAACACAATTATCAATTATCCTCAACAAACCAGCCCAAGGAAGGAGCGATGAACCCAAGGAAAAACACACGACTATGTTATAAACCAACCCAATATGCTCCTGGAAGAAGCAATAATCCCCAAAATAAAAAAGGTAAATGCATAATCCCTGACACTCTGGAATGGAAGATTTTTTCCACCTCAAACTCTTCTGAGATTGAAGGCCCCTTCTACCCCAAACCAGTCTATGAAGGAGATTTTGGATTTGTGACCTGGCTCTGTCCCTGTCCCTGCTGTGTTGCTTCAAGCCTTCAAGTTCAAAATGTGGGGAGATGTTTGGAAACCATAGAACCATGGGAAGAAAAGAAAGGTGAGAAAAAGGGTTGGGATCTTCTTGTTGAGTTGGAATCTCCAGTGGGCATGGGATCTTCTTGGATTGGGATTCCTAGAGGGGTTCGGGGGCTTCTTGTTATGAACCTCATAGGGCTTGGGATCTTCTTGTTGTGTTGGGATTTCCCATTGGCTTGGGATCCCCAGCAGCTTCAAGTGCTTCTCCTTGCATTTAAATCCCCAACAGCTTCAGGTGCTTCTCACTGCACTGAACTCCCCATGGGTTTGGGATCTTCCTGTTGTTGTGATCCTGTTGGGATCCCGAACAGCTTCGAGTGCTTCTTGCTGAATTTAGATCCCCCATGAGTTTGGGATCTTTTTGTGTTGGGATCTCCAGTGGTTTCCAGATCCTGTTTTGGGATCCTCAATGGGTTTGAAATCTCTAACAGTTTTGGGATCTTCTTGTTGTGTTGGGATCCCCAGTGGGTTGAGATCTTCAACGGTTTCAGGATCTTCTTGTTGCGCTGGGATTCCCAGTGGGTTTGGGATTCCGTTGTTATGTTGGGATACCCAGTGGATTCGAGATCCCTAACAGTTTCAGGTGCCTTTTGCTTTGGAGAAACATCTTCAAATATGAGCAACTCAGCTGCTTTGAACTCAGAACAGAGGGAGGAGATTTTTGGAATCACAGAACCACGGACAGGACACAAAGGTGAGAAAGGACGGAAAAACCCAGATGCAGCAAATCCTCAAAATAACCGCATCAGAGAGCACAGCAGCCAACTCCTGCTGCTCCAGCCACGGTCACTCACTTGTCCAGGTCCTCCCGTGCCACGGCCATGTGGTAGGCACTCTCGAGTGTAAGGACCCCCTGGAAGAGCTGCAGGGCCAGGGGCAAGTTGGTCTCCACATTCTCAATGGCGTAGAGCGCCGAGCAGACGCAGTCCGAGGCGGCCTCATGCAGGTTGGAGGAAGTCTTGTCTTGTTGCTGCAAGAAGGAGGAAGAGGAAAAAGGGAGGATAGTTTCGGGGGAATCAGACAGATCTATAAGTTATGTTGGCACACGGGGCAGCCCAGAGCACTGCAGGACATGCATTTCTGCAGCATGAGTGTTGTCTGCTCCTTCTCCTGCTGAGAGGAGCGCTTGTTTCGTCATTTGTTTAATTTGCACCACGGAACAGATGCAAATGAGCTTCCTGTTAACGAGGGGAGGAAGTGATACAACATGGGGCTGCAGCTCTAGAAAACGTCAGAATCCCTTTGCTGCTGGTGCTCTGCCACGTGCATAAAAGCACAGAAACTCTTTTGGAATTAAGCAGTAAAAGTGTCAGCAAGAGAATTAAATTTTCTGCTGAAAACCTGGAGGATTTTCAGCATCGATTTCCGTGCTAAGCAAATGCAGTTTGTTCAAAGAAAAATACAGACCAAAAAAATGCATATTTCTCCTTCCCAAGGAATACAGACAACTCCTAAAACCAAAAGCAACCTTGAAACTTCGATCCATGACGATGGCAAAACAATGACCAAGGTGCAAACTTGGCCATGGTGGTGACCCCCAGACAGGCTGGAAACGGCATTCCTCAGCCACGCCAATCCCAAAAATTGGGAGCCCAGAGCATTCCCACCCAACACAGGGGATGGAGCTGTAGGCAGAGAAGCAGCATCAGATGGATTTAAGAGCACCTCAGCAACAGGGATACTCACCAGCACCTCAAAAAGGAGTGACAGCAGCTTGCTGTTGGCCATGAAGGTGCTGTCCAGGACTCCCAGGTTGAACCAGCTCCCCAGGCACCGGAAGATTTTGATGAGCATCTTCTCATCGTTGCCTGCTTTCTCCACACATGTCATCTACAGCAAAACAAGAACCACTTACAGCACACACGATTTGGGAAAATGAGGTTGGGAAAGACATCCATCCTGGAGACTCTGCAGGGTGACCTTCACATCCCCCAAGGGATGCAGGGTTTGGGTTTTGGGTGGTGCCAAGCAAAGCCAGGAGTTGGACTCAACAATGCTCACAGGTCCCTTCCAACTTGAGGTATTTCATGGTTTGATGACTCTAGGATCCTAAGGCACCCAAAAGACCAGGCTGGGCTCCCAGAGATCCTCACTGGGTTCATAAATTCCAAAGGCAGATTTTGCACTTCTGTCCAGCCCATCGCTGGACCCACAGTCATGAGATTAAGGATTATCTGTACTCAAACACTGAGAGCCAGAAGACAAATTGGTGAATGGTTTGGGACCTTCAATCCTACAGTGGTTTGAAGGGGTAAAGGGAACCTTCCATCCCAGACTGGTTTGGGGTAGAAGGGACCTCCAATCCTACTATGGTTTGGGGAGAAGGGGACCTTCCATCCCAGAATGGTTTGGTGTGGAAGGGACCTCCAATCCTACTATGGTTTGGGGAGAAGGGGACCTTCCATCCCAGACTGGTTTGGGGTAGAAGGGACCTCAATCCCACAACGGTTTGGGGTGAAGGGGACCTTCCATCCCGGAATGGTTTGGTGTGGAAAGGATCTCCAATCCCAGAACTGTCTGAGTGGAAGGGACTTCCAATCCCAGCAGGGTTTGGGGTGAAAGGGACCAACAGATCCCAGAACTGTTTGGGGTGGAAGGGAAACTGCATCAGGAGGAGACCCAATGGAGATCGTACTGCTGCACATGCCCTTACCAGCAGTGAGACAACAGTGCTGGAGTAGTAGGCCAAGTCTTCGATGATCTCGGTGCGGCGGTTGGCCCCGATGCGCAGCGAGCGGCTGTGCACCTCCTCGGGCAGCACCGTGAGGATTTCCAGCAGGAAGGGCAGTGAGGTGACATCATTGCTGTACCTGGAAGCAAACGGAGCATGGAGAGCACGTGGGCAGGGGACAGAAAAGCAGATGTGGAAATCCTAAATGCTGTCACGCATGGAGAGATGGATGGGAATTCCACCTCTATTTGGAGGCGATCTCAGAAGCTCCTCATTACTGACCGAGCCACGGAAACACCCCCATTGCTGCCCCATTTTCTGCCACGTGTCTTTTCGGATCTCATGGGTCTACCCACTAACAAACACAACCATCACTTACTTTTCGACCAGCGTCTGCACACAGCCCTTCCAAGAAGCCATCTGCAGGGCGAGGTCTGCTATTGCTAAAGCGAGCTGGAAAGGAGAGAAAACACAGCTTGGAGTGGAGGTGCAAAACCCTCAAAAGTCCCTCATTCAGGGGTGTTTGTGGTAAAGCCACAATAGCAATGTCCCCTCTGCTCACAGCCATCCCATCTCACCAAGCATCTCCACCTCAGTTCTGGAGGGGCATTCCTAGCCAGCTGGCAGGAGGAGCTCTACAGACTCCCTTCCTCCAGTTTGCTGTCTGTGTTCCAATAGTACTGGAGGAAAAATGAGCTCAGGTTTGGCATCCCAATTGCCCTGCTGTGTGGCTGATGCAGGCTCGGTGCCCCATGCTTGGTGCTGGGTTATTTAAAGCCTTGGCCGGACCGCACAGCACTGCTGAGATTTGGGATAATGGGATGGGAGGGGTTTCCCAGAACACAACAGTGTCCACAGGGGATACAGAAATCAAATCAACGGGGACAAAGCATTGATCAGTTTAAATACAGTTATCAAATGGAGACAGGGAATAGCATCCTATGCCTGGCAGCATGGCACCAGTGTTCTCCTCTCTTCTTGCTCTACGATGGAGGAAAAGCAGCCAAAGAGACCTTTGAAAAGAGCTCTGGTGGAAAAAATCAGCAGTACCCACTCCAGGGGAAGCCCTAACCCCACTGGAAGCAGTCCCAGAGCCTCCCTCTACCTGGGTGACGATGACCGGTGAGAGGTCCTTCAAGTTCTGGATGTGAGACAGCAAAGAATCACGCAGGGATGCGTGCGAGTCGGTGGGGAGCTCGTAGAATGAGGTCTGGATCTTCATCTTCATCGTCTGTGCTGCAAAGTAGCACGACTCCACATCCTGCCGGATCTGCAGGAGCTGGTCTGAGATCTCCCAGGCGTGCACCTGTGGGTGAAGGGAGGTTCCTAAAGATGCAAACACACTTCCTCATCCCCTGCGCCAACACTGTTAGCGCTACAGTGAGCTCCTCATCACCAAATATTGGGCTACTGAACACTGGACCACGGGGCTGAGGCTGATAGTGGCACTCAACTGGAATGCCAGTTTTCATTTCAGTGAAATTGCTTAAAAAGTAATACTTCGTTCCTCTGAAATCCACCTTTCTTTCCCTCAGCCCCAACAGCTCCCTGGATCACGTTTCCCATTGCTGCATGCACCAGACACAGTCCCAAAGGTTTGGCTGATGGGAAGTGAGGCTGGAAAGCGGTTGATCCATCAAGGAATTGGAGAATGGTTCAGGCTAGGTGGGCCCTGCAGCCCCTCAGTGGTTTGGGGTGGAAGGGGCCTTAAGCCCACCTTGTTCCAAACCTTCTCAATGCCAACCCTCACACACTAACTCCTAAAACACACTAATCCTAAAATGCTAACTCTAATGCTAAACCTAAAATCCTAACCCTAAACCTAAACCCCCAACTGCATATTGAAAATCAAGGCTCACTCCTCCCTTTCCCCAGACTCGGCTCCATCACCGATCCACATCATCCCAGAGCCTGTGTGAGGATTTCTTTCACTTCCTGATCCCACCCTGGGCTTCAAAAATGTCTTTGGGCTGCAAAACCTGAACAGCAAGAGGAGCACAACCCGGAAGGCCAACTCTGGCGCTGAAGATGGGTGTTGAAGGGGATGAGAAGCACCCCAACAATAAAGATGGGCAGCCCAACAACGACCAAGGCCCTAACGAAGATCACCACCCAAACAAAGACCAATGCCAAACAAAGACAGCTGCCAAAGACCACCATTCAAATGAAGACCAAGACCCTAACAAAGACCACCACCCTAGCAAAGAGAAACGCTGCTCTCAGAGTGCACCCAACTTTCAGAGATGAATCCCAACAGCTGAGCTGAAAGTGCATCTGAAGAAGAACCTTAACGATCCCATGATTTCGCATCCCTGTTTCAGGCAGGAGCTCAGCCCAGTGCTCCACTCTGTGGTGGCACATCCACCTGCAGGGTTTCTCTGTGGGGATGATCAGTGTCACGGTGCCGAACACGGGGTCGGTTGCTCTGATGCAGCTGCTGTCTGGGGAAGTACCCAGATGTTATTTCCAGCATGCTTTGATTGACAGATCTGGAGTTCTTTAAGGTTAATTCAGAGGTACTACTTCTACTATCCACTTCCACACTATTCTCATTTCATTAATTTTAGGAATAGAACCAAGGAACACCGTATCAGAATGAGCCATCAACATGAGCCCTGTCTGGCTCCCACCTATCACTAAGCCAAAAGTCTACCTCAAAGCACAACCACACTGCACCAAACCACCACAAAAAAACAACCACGTTCGCTGCTCTACGCACAGCAGCGGCCACAAAACGCTCACTAGGAGTTTGGTTACATCCATGGGACATCCGTGAGGCAGGAGAACACTGAAAGCATTTGAGTTTTTATCTTCTCCCCAAAGCCCACAGCCCCACGTGCTCTGCAGGTCAACTTCTGCACAGCTCCATTGCTGCCAATCCGGAGCATCAGAGAAGAATTAATGTGAGATGGTCTCTAACGGGATTCTGGTGACAAGATCTTGGCACCAGCTCAGCATGGCCTCGGCCACCTGACCCTGGAGGGATACCACAGCCGCTCCAGGAGCACCTGGGGGGCACTGTGGACCTCCTGTAGTCACTGGGACACTCCTAAGGGAAGCTCTGGGGGACACCAAATCCATACCAGAAGCATTAGGTATGTCGTGGGGGGAACTGTAGATCTTCAGGGGGAATCGTGGCCATTCCAGGAGCACCAGGACACTCTTGGGGGGCTCCAAAGCCATATTTGGAGCAGAGGGAGTGTCCTGGGGATACTGGAGTGTACAGAAGTAAATCAAGGACCTGTTGGGCGGTATCAGGGCCATTCCAGGAGCACCAGTGTTCTCCTGGGGGGCACTGAGATTGTATCAGGAACTCAGGGGACCTCCTAGGGTCACCACGACATTCCTGGAGAACAGCACAGAAGCACTAGGCACCACCAAGCCTGTACCAGGAGCACTGGGGATCTCTTAGTGGATACTGGGAAACTCTTGGAGGGCACCAGGACACTCCTCGGGCCATCAGAGCCATACCAAGAACCCCAGGGACCTCCTGGAGGGCATCGGGACACCCTGCGGGGCACCAGAACTGTATTAGAAGCACCAGGAACCCTCCTAGGGGGAATGAAGTAAGTCCTGGAGGACACCGGGATGCCCCGAGGGGAATCACGGCCATGCTAGGAGCACAGAGGATCTCCTGGGGGGCACCGGGGACCTCCTGGGGGGTGTCCGGAACACTCCTGGGAGCACTGAGTCTCTCCTAGGCAGGTACCGAGAGATTCCTGGGGGAGCACCGGAACCACCTCGGAGCCACTCCCCACACCACCCCACCCCTCTCGCCTTCGAGAACCGTTGCCTCTCCAGCTCCAACTCCCCACCCCCCACCACGTGCTTCCCCCACCCCCGCCCCGCCGCGGCCCGCACCGAGCGCTGCAGCTCGCCCAGCCAGCAGCTGGCCCGCTCCTTGCCGCTGGGGTCGGGGTCGTGGTAGAGGGCCTGCACGGCCTGGTACACCAGCTGCAGGCTGGGCTGGGCCCCGCCGCCCTCCATGGCCGCGCCGCCGCGCTCAGCGCCGCCCTCCGCCTCCCGCCGCCATCTTCGGGGCCTCCGCGCCGGTACCGGAGCGCGGCGGTGCGACGCGGAATGCGGTCCCCCCGGAAACTCCGAAACGGGAAGTTCCGCCCCGCTCGGAAATGCGTTCCGCGCCTACTTCCGGTTCGGCAGTGCGACGCGAATAGCGCCCCCCTCCCCCCCGGAAACAACGTTCCGCCTCAGAGGTGCAATGCGATGAGCGGTCCCCACTGAAACGCTGAGCACAAAAGTTCCGCCCCGCGCCATAACGGGGTTTCCCGGTTACTGGGACTCTCAAAGGGGATTCTCATTGGGGGGGAGAGGGGCGGGGCGAGGAGCGGCGGGAGCGCAGACCGGAAGTGGCGGGGACCGGAAGTAGAGGGTAGAGCTGGTGGCTCGGTTAAGCCGTGGGATTTCATTGTCTCATTGTGATCCCATTAACGCCACTAGGATCCCATTATGCCAGCGGGATGCTGTAACCACGCTGGGATCCTATTATCCCATTTGGATCCCATTAACCCCATTGTGACCCAATTATCCCTCGTGGGATGCCATTATCCCAGTGGGATCCCATTGTTTCCGATGTGATTCCATTATATCAGCGGGATCCTATAACCACTCCGTGATCCCATTGACTGCAGTAGGATCCCATTATCCCCATTGCGATCCATTGTCCCAGTTGGATCTCATTATGTCAATGGGACTCCATTAACCCCACTGGGATCCTATTATCCTAGTCGGATCCTATTAACCCCCATAAGATCCCATTATCCCCAACTGAGTCCCATTATCCCAATGGGATCCCATTTCCTAATGGGAAACGCGTTGGGTTGGAAGGGTCCTTAAAGATCATAGAACTACGGGATGGTTGTGTTGGAAGGGTCTTTAAAGATGACAGAACCATCGAATGGTTGGGCTGCGTTGGAAATGTCCTTAAAGAACAAAGAATCGTTGTGTTGAAAGGGTCCTTTTAAATGATGTATCACAGAATGGTTGGGCTGCAAGGGATCCCAAAGCCCCCCAACCCGAGCCGGGGGATGCGTGTGTCCCCTCCCAACCCCCCCCCCCGAACTGGACGGGCACAGTTGGGTGAGTCACATCTGGCCGGGGCGGGGCACATCTGGGCGGGGCAGCCCCTGGCAGGTCCTGGCAGCGCCGCTCCGCTCCACGGCTCCGCCCGGTGCAGCGGTGGCATCACCGGGACCGGCGCCAAACGGGCGGTGCCGGAGCCGTTCCGCTGCTCCGAGCGGCGCCGCGACGTTACGGTGAGGGGAGCGGGGACCCCCGGATTTGGGGAGGGGGTGGGATAGGGACAAAGGGAGGCGGGACCTCGTGCTGCCCGGCAAAGGGGCGTGGGGGGTCTGGGGAGGGGGGGGGCTGCTTCTGGTGGGGCTGCCCCCAGCGATGTACTGGACGCATCCTACCCCATAGCCTGCCCCATAGCGGCTCCACAGCATGCCCCATAAGCAGCCTGGATCCCTGCCCTAGAGTTGCATCACTACCCACCCTATAGCTGCATCACTACCCACTTTATAGCTGCATCACTGTCCACCCTATAGATACTCTCCACTCCAACCTATAGCTGCCCTGAGCCTTTACCCTATAGCTGCCCTACAGCATGTTCTATGGCTGCCCCACACTCCGCCCTATAGGTGCTCTGAACCCCTGTCCTATAGCTGCCCTACTCATTCCCTATATAGCCACACTACACGTATCCTATAGTTATCTTACAGCTGTCTGTAGCTGCCCTGCTTTGCCTTATAGCCATGTCTCAGTCCACCCTACAGCCACTCCATACATGCCCTATAGCTGCCCTACAGCCAGCTCTATACCTGTCCCGCAGTCTGCCCTGTAGTTACCCTGAATTCTTGCCCTATAGCTGCCCCCAGCTGTCCATTCCCATTCCCCCTCCCTTCCCATGCACGCAGCCCACCCTGGGGACACCAATGGGGCGGTTGTTATGGGAGCTCAGGGACAGCACTGGAGATGCGGTCGGGGCAGGGCTGGGAACAGTGACACCCCGTGCCCCCCAGACAAGGAACAAGACAGCACCGGTCCCCATCACAGCACTCTGGACACTGACCCCACTCCTCACCATGGCCACCCACTCCCCTGTGTTCCCCATGGGCTCTGGGGTGACGACAGCGGTGCCACGTGAGTGTCCCCATATCATGAGGTCCCCAATACCATTCATTATCCATTGGGGTCTAATGGGATCCTCCTGCTCACCATGTCCCATCCTTGGAGTGTCCCTGTCACCTGTCCATGGGATATCTCCATCCCCTGTCCATGTCCCATTACTGGGATATCCCCATCCCCTGCCATGTCACATTGTTGTGGTGTCCCCATCCCCCACCCCATGTCCCCATCAGGAAGCTATGGGGCTCCTATGGGGCTTTGGCACCTTTGGGGTTTCCCAGGGCTGTGGGATGTGGTCACAGGGTCCCCCTCATTTGGGATCACGTTGTAGGAGACCCTGAAACGTCAGCTCCGGATACGGTGGTGTTGGTGTGCGCCTTCACTGCCGCCTTCGTGGCCGTGGCCATCGTGGTAGTGGTGGTGTGTCGGTGTTGGAAGCGGTGCTGCGGGAGAACAGGTGGGGACATGGGGACGGGGTGGTGTGAAGGTGGGGTTGGGACTAAGATGGGATGGGGGGATGGGGTTAGGGAGATGGGGATGGGAATGGAGGTGCTGTGCGGCACAGACTCCATCTCCCTGTGGTTACAGCCCAGGACCCTGCAGCAATAGAGGGGAACAGGAACAGTGCGGCGGTGCCCATGGGAGCCCCGAAGAGCCCAGAAGACTGAGCCCCGCGGGATCCCCGCGCGTGTCCCCACCAATACAATAAAGCTCCGCCGCTGCCACCGCCTGCATTCATCACTGGAGCTCCGCGGACACGCCCCCAGCCTGAGCCACGCTCCCTGTCACACTCCCACCCAACAGCGAATGCACTCAGGGCATGGTCCCAGGCCACGCCCCCATTTAGGCCACGCCCCTCGTACAGGCTCCACCCCCACCTCCACTATCACCGCCACCTTGCCTGTTCCATTCCCATTGGTGTCCCCATTCCCATCCCTGCCCACACCCCATCCTCATCTGTGGCCCCATGGGTGTGATGGGGGACACGTGGAGGTGATGGGTGGCCCTATGGGATACCAGTCCTGTCCCTTGGTGCTGTGGGAGGGCTGGGGACACTCTGGTGGCACACCTGATGGCAGCTCCATGGGTTGGGAACCACCTGAGTGTCCCTGTGGTGGTCACGCGGTGACATCGATGTGGTGGTGCTGGCACGGTGGTGACACTGGAGTGCGAATGGTGGTGATTCTGCTTCAGACAGGGACACCTGGGGACACTCGAGGATGCTGGGGACAATGGGGGACAACTGGAGATAATGGGGAGGCTGGGGACATTTGAGACAACATGGTACACTAGGTACACTTGGGAACAAGTGCCCTCCACACCAGTAATGTTCTCCTCTCAGATAGTAACTGTGCTCCAAAAGCAACTTTCTCCCTCAAAAACAACTTCCATTCAAAAACTGACATTTTTTCCCCTAAAAAAATAACTCTTTTTTTCCCCTAACTCATCTTTTTTTTGCCTCAAAATTCAACTTTCCTTCCCAAAGAAACAGCTTTCCTTGCCAGAACTTATTTCTTTCTTCAGAAAACCAACTATCTTTCCCCAAAAAGCAACTTTCACCCTCAAAAAAAAATCTTTCCTTCCAAAAATGAACATTTTCTCCCGAAAAAGGCAACTTCCCCCTTAAAACCTGACTTTTTTTCCTCAAAAAACAACTTCTTTCTCCTCAAAAAACCCTTTTCCGTATAAAAATGTTTTTTCCCCAAAATAAACACTTTCCTTCCCCAAACTAATTATTTTCCCCCTAAAATCAACCTTTTTTTCCTTCAAAAAATGACTTTCCCTCCCTAAAACCACTTCTTTTTCCCCTCAAAAACAACTTTCCTTCCCCCGAAACTAATTTTCCTCAACCAAACTTTCTCACCTCACAAAACAAGATTTTTCCTTAAAAAAAAAAAGCAACTTTCCCTCCCCAAATTTTTTCCCCTCAAAAACCCACAATTTTTCTTCCTCCCATCTATTTTTTCCTCAAAAACCCCCTTTCATTGCCAAAAAAGCAGCTTTCTCTCCCTGAAACTATATTTTTCTCTTCAAAATACCAACTTTTTTCCTCAGAAAAGCACCTCTTCCCCCCAAAATTCACTTTTTCTCCTCAGAAACGAACTTTTCCGTCCCAAAAACTCAGTTGTCCATCCCTAAATTTCACTTTTCCTCCTTGCAAAACCCCTTTTTCCTTCACAAACCCACTCTTAACCTGCTTTTTCCTTACAACCCCAACTTTTCTCTCACTTTTCCCTCACAAAACTCACTTTTCCTCCTCACAAAACCAAGTTCCCTTCCCCAAAATTCACTTTTCCTTCACAAAACACAACTTTTCCTTCACAAAACCCAATCTTTCCCTCACAAAACCCAACTTTTCCTCTCCAAATATCTTTTTTTCTCTCCAAAACCTGACTTTTCCCTCCCTAAAACTCACCTTTTCCCTCACAAACCCCACTTTCCCCTGAAAAAAAAAGTTTTCCTCCTTAAATCTCATTTTTTCTCCTCAAAATCCATCATTTCCCTCACAAGGCCAACTTTCTGCTTATAAAACCCACTTTCCCCTCCCATAACTCAACTTTTTCCTCACAAACCCCAACTTTCCCCTCACAAAACCCCTTTCCTCCCTGTATCTCTTTCTCTCCTCAAAATCTGATGTTTCCCTCACAAAACCCAGTTTCTCTCTCACAAACCCCAACTTTCCCCTAAAAAACCCCCTTTCTCCCTTAGAAAACCCACTTTCTCCCTTCCAAGCCAAACCTTCCCCTTACAAAATCCACATCTCTCCTCCGAAACCCCACTTTCCCCTCACAAAATCCACTTTCTCCCTTCCCAAACCCCACTTTCCCCTCACAAAATTCACTTTTCCCCCTCTCAAACCCACTTTCCCCCTCACAAAACCCACTTTTTCCCCTCACAAAACTCACTTTTCTCCCCCCAAGCCCAATTTGGTCTCACAAAACCAACTTTCTCCCTCACAAAACACACTTTTCCTTCATGAACAAAACTTTTTTCCTCCCAAACCCAACTTTCCCCTCACAAAACCCACTTTCCCCACACGAACAGAACTTCTCCCCCTCACAAAATCCACTTTTTTTTCCCCTCCCACACCGAACTTCCCTCCTCCAACCCCAACTTTTCTCTCACAAAACTTTCCCTCCTCCCCAACTCCCCTTCTCCCTCCCTCTCCCGCCTCTCTCCTCCCTTCCCTTCCCGCCCCGTCCCACCCCAACTCCCCCCCCCCCCCCCCGCCACAGGCCGGGCCATGGCGGGCCCCGGGGCCGCTCCGCCGGGCTCGGGGGCTCCGTGCGGGCCGTGGGGCGGGGGCGGCCCGTGCTGGCTGTGGGCGCTGGCGCTGGGCCTGGCGCTCGGTCCCCGCCGCTGCCCCGCGGCGCCGCTCAACGCTTCTGCCGCTCCTCCCGAGCGCTGCCGGCGGCCCGCGGCCTGCGAGCGGCTGCGCTTCGGCTCTTGCCTGGGCTCCGCGCTGCCCTACGCGCACACATCCACGCTGCTGGCTGCAGACTCGGGATCGCAGGAGGAGGCGCACGGAAAGCTGCTGCTGTGGTCCGGTAAGGGGAGGGGGGGGCGGGGGGTGTGGAGGGCTGATGGGGTGGTGGGGGGTATGGGAGGCAATGGGGTGGTTGGAGGTTATGGGATGATGGGGGGTAATGGGGTAGTGGTGGTGATTGGGGTGGTGAAAGTAATAGAGTGATGAGGGTAATGGGGTGGTGGAGGTGATGGGGTGGGGGGCTGATGGGGTGGGGGGGTGATGGGGATGATTGGGGGGTAATGGGATGATGGAGTGGTGGAGTTAATGGTGTAGTGGGTGTGATGGGGATGATGGAGGGTAATGGGGTGATGGGAGTAGTGGGGTGGTGGAGGTGATGGGGATGATTGGGGGGTATGGAACAATGGAGTGGTGGAGTTAATGGGGTGGTGTAGGATAATGGGGTGATGGGGGGTGATGGGGGTAATGGGGTGATGAGATGGTGAGGGGTAATGGGGCAGTGGGGGGTGATGGGGTGATGGAGGTGATAGGGATGACTGGGGGGTAATGGGACAATGGAGTGGTGGAGGTAATGGGTTGATGGGGGTGGTGAAAGTAATGGGGTGATGGGGAGATTATGGGGTGGTAGTGATGATGGGAGGTAATGGGGTGGTGGGGGGTAATGAGGGTGATGAAGTGGTAGAGGTGATGGGGGTGATGGAGGTGATGGGGTGGTGGGGTGTGACGGGGTGTTGAGGGTAATGGGATGGTGGGGTGATGGGGAGGTGGAGGTAATGGGCGAAATGGGGCGATGGAGGTGATGGAGTGGTGGAGGTGATGGGGATGATGGGGGATAATGAGGTGATGGGGGTAATGGGCTGGTGGGGGGTAATGGGGTGGTGGGAGTGATGAGGTGGTAGGGAATGATGGGGGTAATGGAGTGGTGAGGGTGATGGAGTGGTGGAGGTAATGGGGTGATGGGGGGTAGTGAGGTGATGGGATGATGGAGGTAACAGGGTCACTGCTTGGCCACAGCTGCTGTGGTCTGGTATGGGGCTAGGGGGTTGGTGGAGTGGTGGGGGATAATGGGATGGTGAGAGATACTGGGGGATCACAGCATGGTGAGCTGCTGCTGTGGTCCAGTACAAGGCTATAGGGAGTAATGGGTGATGGGGGGCTATGGGGTGATGGGGGGCTGTGGGTAACATGGAGTCACAACATGGCAAACTGGTCCAGTAAGGAGTAACGGAGTGATGTGGCTATTGGGGTAATGGAGGGCTGTGGTGTGATGAGGGGCTTTGGGTAATGTGTGTCATAGCATGGCAAGCTGCTGCTCTGATCCAGTGTGGGGTATGGGATAATGGGGTAATGGGGGGCTGTGGGGTATTGGGGGACACAGCACAGCAAGCTGCTGCTTTGGCTGGATATGGGGTAGTGGGGTGGGTTATGGGGGGCATGGAGGTATTAGGGGCTGTAGGGGTATTGAGGGGGATATGAGGCTACTAGAGGGGTTTGGGATATAAGAGTGGTCTGTGAGAGTGATGGGGGGTGCAGGGGGTATGCAGGCATAAAGGAGTCTATGGAGGTAATGGGGGGGCTATGGGGTAATAGAGCAGTATGGAGGATGAGAGGAGGTATGGGATAAGGGGGAGTATGGGAACAGTACAGGGATATGGGAATAATGAGACCTATGAGGAATAACCGGGTAATGGATGGATGTGGGGGATGCGGAGGCAATGGAGGTGTATGGGGGTATAAGGGAAGTTTGGATTTAATGGTAAGGTATGGGTGTAATGAAGGGTGGGGGGTCTGGAGGTGTAAGGGGCTGTGGCAGTAATGGGGGGTACAGTGATAAAAGGGGTGTTATGAGTGTTAAAGGGGTAATAGGGGAGTGTAATGGGTGTAGGGGTTGTGGAGAGGGCTATGGAGGCAGAAAGGGAAGTGTGGGGGTAATGGGGAGTATAAGGATACAAAGAGGGGGTGTGGGGATATTAGAGGGGTGTGGGGGGTAATATGTATGGGGTAATGGGGAACTTGGGCTGGTAATGGGAAGTATGGGGTTATATGTGGGAGTATAGGGGTAATAGAGGGGTATAAGAGTGTAAGGAGGGCATGGGGGTATAAGGAAGGGGAGTGATAGTACAGGAAGCTGTTGCTGTGGTCATTATGGGATAATGGGGGATATAAGGGGATAATAGAGGGAGATGGAGGTGATTGGTATGGGGGTATGGTAGGTATGGTGTAATAGGAGGTGATGGGGTGTGAGAGGGGAGGTTATGGAGGGGAGTAATATGGAGTATGGAGGGTTATGGAGGGCACTGTGGAAGCAATTGGGGAGGGAGGGGAGAGTAGTAGGGGGTTTGAGGTATAGAATCATAGAATCGTAGAATCACCAAGGTTGGAAAAGACCTCAAAGATCATCCAGTCCAACCGTTCACCTATTACCAATAGCTCCCACTAAACCATGTCCCTCAACACAACATCCAGTCTTTCCTTGAACACCCCCAGGGTCGGCGACTCCACCACCTCCCTGGGCAGTCCATTCCAGTGCCTGACCACCCTTTCTGAAAAATAATACTTCCTAATGTCCAGCTTGAATCTCCCCTGCCGTAGCTTGAAACCATTCCCTCTGGTCCTATCACTAATGACACGAGATAAGAGGCCAACCCCCAGCTCACTACAATCTCCCTTCAGGAAGTTATAGAGAGCAATGAGGTCTCCCCTGAGCCTCCTCTTCTCCAGGCTGAAGGAGAAGAGGAGTAGGGAGGAGGTTTGAGGGTGATAGCACAGGAAACTGCTCTGCAGTCCAATAGGGGGTAATAGTGCAGTGAGCTGTTGCTTAGAGGCAGAATGGAGCAAACAGAGGGGTGTGGGGATGTGAGGAAGGAGGGGGGCATAAAGGAGAGTGCAGTGAGAATGGGAGATATGTGAGTGGTGGGTGATGGTGGGGGTGTGGGTGGGTATGGGAGGTGATGGCAGAGGTGATGGAGGGCTGGGTGCAATATAGGGCAGCAATATAGGGGAGCACTGCAGGGTCACAGGAACAGGCACGGCACCCATGGATGCCTCATATCCACACCATTTCCCCAGGCCTGCGCAATGCACCACGCTGCTGGGACGTGATCCAGCCGCTGCTGTGCGCCGTCTACATGCCCAAGTGTGAGGATGGGCAGGTGGAGCTGCCCAGTCAGACCCTGTGCCAGGCCACACGTGCACCCTGCACCATTGTGGAGCGCGAGCGTGGCTGGCCCGACTTCCTCAAGTGCACTCCTGACCGCTTCCCTGAGGGCTGCCCGGTATGGAGACGCTTTGGGGACATACTGGGGACACAGGGCACACCTGGGGACGTGGTGGGGACATGGTGGGTGCCAGCATCCTGCTGCCACCCCTTTGCATCCCCAAGAGTGGGTAGTATCTGGCTGTCCCCAACCTTACCATGAGACCACTGTTCATCCTGGTGGTTTGTCTTTGGAGTGCCACCTTCTCCTCTTCCTCCTCCTCTTCTTTTTTTTCCTCTTCTTCCCTTTCTCCTGTCTCTCTTTCACTTCTTCCTCCTTATTTGTTTCCTTTTCTCCTCTTTCTTCTCTCTTTTTCCAACCCTTTCTCCCCTTCTTCATATCCCTCTTCCCCTTGCCTCTCTTTTTCCATTTCCTCCTTTTCCTACTGCTCTCTCCTTCCTCTCTTTCCTTCTTTTCCTTTTTCTTATCTCTACCTACTCAATCTTTTCTTCCTTCTCCTTCTCTACTTCTTCCTCACTCTTTCCTCCCCCTCTTTCCTCCTCCTCCCTCCCCTCTCCTTCTCCCTCCTCTTTTCTCCATCCCTCTCCTCTCCCCTCCTCATCTCCTTCCCTTCCCCCTTCCCTCCCCCTGACTTCCCCTCTCCCTGCAGAACGAGGTGCAGAACATCAAGTTCAACAGCTCAGGGCAGTGCGAGGCGCCGCTGGTGCGCACAGACAACCCCAAGAGCTGGTATGAGGATGTGGAGGGCTGCGGAATCCAGTGCCAGAACCCTCTGTTCACCGAGACGGAGCACCGTGAGATGCACGTCTACATCGCCGCCTTCAGCTCTGTCACCATCTTCTGCACCTTCTTCACCCTGGTGAGCCGTGCTGCTGGGAGACACCACACATGGCTGGCTCCAAAAGGAGAGCGGTCACCAACGTCCCTGTCCTACTTTAGGCCACCTTTGTTGCCGACTGGAGGAACTCCAACCGCTACCCCGCCGTCATCCTCTTCTACGTCAACGCCTGCTTCTTTGTGGGCAGCATTGGCTGGCTGGCGCAGTTCATGGATGGCGCCCGAGATGAGATCGTGTGCCGTGCCGACGGCACCATGAGGCTGGGGGAGCCCACGTATGTGTCACCATCATCCCCTACCCAGGTGGTGTCCTTGGGAGGGTTCTTAGGGTTTTAGATCAAGAGGTTTCCCCTGGGCCTAAGGGGGTTCTTGGGGTTCCAGGGCAAGAGATGTCCCCAGGACCAAGGGACATTTTTGGGGCTTGGGGACAAGAGTTGTCCCCAGGATCTAAGGTGGTTCTTGGAGTCTCTGGGTCAGAGATGTCCCCAGGAGAGGCCTTGGGGTTTTGGGGCTGGAGGTGTTCTCAGGAGCTAGGAAGGTTCTTCCACCAATGGGACTAGAGGTGTCTGCAGGAGGGTCCTGAAGGCTCCAGGGCAAGAAATGTTTCCAGGAACAGGGAGAGTTCTTGGGGCTTCAAAGCAAGAGGCATCCCCAGAAGCAAGTAAAGTCCTCTGTGCTCGGGGGAACTGCAGGGCTCTTGGAACATGGGGATGCTCCACTTGTAGGACAGGAGGGCCCCCGTATCCCCTCCCAGTGGCCAATGGCACCCCTGTCTTGCTCCCCATAGCTCCAACGAGACGCTCTCCTGCGTCATCATTTTTGTCATCGTCTACTACTCGCTGATGTCGGGCGTAATCTGGTTTGTCATGCTGACCTACGCCTGGCACACGTCCTTCAAGGCGCTGGGCACCACCTACCAGCCGCTGCTGGGCAAGACCTCCTACTTCCACCTCATCACCTGGTCCATCCCTTTTGTGCTCACCGTGGCCATCCTGGCTGTGGCACAGGTAACGGGGCTGCAAACCCATCTTCCCCCCCTGATCCCTGCTTGCTCAGGTGGGCGCAGCCAGATGACATCCCCAATCACCAGGTGGATGGTGACTCTGTCAGCGGTATCT
Source organism: Meleagris gallopavo (assembly GCF_905368555.1). NCBI lineage: Eukaryota > Metazoa > Chordata > Aves > Galliformes > Phasianidae > Meleagris > Meleagris gallopavo. The sequence goes on from NC_139404.1 coordinate 1,018,849, forward strand.
GCTTTGTGGGTTACAAGAACTATCGCTACCGCGCCGGCTTCGTCCTGGCACCCATCGGGCTCGTCCTCATCGTCGGCGGCTATTTCCTCATCCGGGGTAGGTGTGGGTGCACTGTGGGGATGGAGGCACTGCAGGTATCCTCAACCCTGACCATTGTGTCCCCACACCACAGGGGTTATGACGCTCTTCTCCATCAAGAGCAACCACCCTGGGCTGCTGAGCGAGAAGGCTGCCAGCAAGATCAACGAGACCATGCTGCGTCTGGGTGAGAGCAGCCCCAGGAGCACCACTTCTGTGGGAGTTGGGGTGGGAATGGGGGTGTTTGTCCCTTGGATGCAGGCATCTCTGTCTGACATCTTGGCACCAAGAGGCAAAGCTGTGTTGCTGATGTTGTTGATCACTGGAGCTTGACTCAGCCAGGAATGTCCAACTTCTCTTTCAGGCATCTTCGGGTTCTTGGCCTTTGGCTTCGTCTTCATCACTTTTGGCTGCCACTTCTACGACTTCTTCAACCAGGCAGAGTGGGAACGAAGCTTTCGGGAATATGTCCTGTGAGTGGAACAGGGACAGTGAGCAGGGGATGCGTTAAGTGACTTGTTTTGAACTCTGTGTCCCCCAAGAGGGGACCGCATCCCCTGCTGAGAGTGCTGGGTGTCCCCTTTACTCATGTCTGTCTACACAGGTGCGAGGCCAACGTGACCATCGCCACGCAGACCAACAAACCCATCCCAGAGTGTGAGATCAAGAACCGTCCAAGCCTGCTGGTGGAGAAGATCAACCTCTTTGCCATGTTTGGCACTGGAATCTCCATGAGCACCTGGGTCTGGACAAAGGCCACCCTGCTCATCTGGAAGCGCACCTGGTGCAGGTGGGATCCTGGGATGTCACTCCAGCTGACACCCAGTGTCCCATGGGGATATCACCCCAGCTCTGTGCCCCATCCAGCTTCCTGTGGGGATGTCAGCACAACTCCACGCCCCATCCAACTTCTGGAGATGCTGGAGGTCATCTTTAGTCTTTTGGCCATCGGGTCAATGACCTGTGGGGTCGCAGTAGGTTTTGAGGATAGGTTATGGGGTGGCATGTCCCACAAAGTATGTCCTGGTTGCAGGACAATGTCCCATTATGTGTCACCACTGCTCTATGCCCTGTCCAACATCTTCAGATATTGGGATGACATCCAACATCTTGAGATGCTGGAGATTGCCCCCTGACTTTTGTCCATTGAGTCAACAAATTGTGGGGTCACAGCAGGATGGGGAATGGGGTGGTGTGTTGTGGTTGTAGGACAGCTCCACCCCCACAGGACACCCATCAGGTACAGTCTCCAGCCCTTGGTGCACCCCTTCCAAACAGGGACAGTCCCCAGGGCTGTGGCTGCGCGTACCCTATGCCATGGGCCACCACATGTCCCCACCTTGTCCCCAGGCTGACAGGACAGAGCGACGACCAGCCCAAGAGGATCAAGAAGAGCAAGATGATTGCCAAAGCCTTCTCCAAGCGTAAGGAGCTGCTGCGTGACCCAGGCCGGGAGCTGTCCTTCAGTATGCACACCGTCTCGCACGACGGTCCTGTGGGTATGCATGGTGATGGGGAGGGATGGAACCGCTTCTCCCTGTTGTCCCCACCTTTGAGATGGATTTCCCTCTTTCTCCCCACCTTCAGGGTGGATTTCTCCCCCACCTTTTTGATGGATCTTCTCCTTTGTCTTGGCAGCTGGTTTGGCGTTTGACATCAATGAGCCATCAGCTGATGTGTCCTCCGCGTGGGCTCAGCATGTCACCAAGATGGTGGCCAGGAGAGGGGCTATCCTGCCCCAGGACGTCTCTGTTACACCGGTGGCAACACCTGGCAAGTCCCTGGGAACGTGAATGGGGAAGAGTTGGGTGGAGAGGAGCCTGATGAGGTTCACTGAGTGCAGGTGTAGGGTCCTGCACCAGTTGAGGAACACATCACTACAGACTGGGGGCTGAGCTGCTGGAAAGGAGCTCTGAGGAGGACCTAGGGGTCATGGTTGAATCAGTGGTTGACCAGTAGATAACCAGCAGTTGACAACAGGTTGGCCAGTAAATGATGACAGGTTGACCAGTGGTTGACCAACAGTTGACCACAGGTTGGCCAGTGGTTGTCAAGCAGTTGACCAATGGTTGACCATGAGTCAGCAGTGTCCAAGAAGGACTCTGCTCTGCCCTGGGGAGACCACAGCTGGAGCACTGGGTCCAGTTCTGGGCTCCCCAGTTTGTGGCAGACAGGGAATTGCTAGAGAGAGTCCAGGAGAGGGCTGCCTGCCCTAGGGAACGTGATGGGTTGGACTGGACGATCTCCAGAGGTCCCTTCCAGCCCTTATGATTCTGGGACTCTGTGGGCTGAGCTGTGGTCACTCTTACCATCCCTATGTCCCACAGTGCCACCGGAGGAGCGGAGCAACCTCTGGGTGGTGGAAGCCGATGTCTCTCCAGAGCTGCAGAAGCGCAGCCGTAAGAAGAAGCGGAGGAAGAAGAAAAAGGAGGAGGTGTGCCCTGAGCGCCGTGCCGGGCTCTCTGTGGCCCCCCTGGCCCCCAGCTCTGTGCCTCGCCTGCCCCGGCTGCCCCAGCAGCCCTGCTTGGTGGCCATCCCCCGGTGCAGAGGGGACACCTTCATCCCCGCAGTCCTCCCGGGGCTCCCCAACGGTGCTGGGGGGCTGTGGGATGGCCGGCGCCGAGCCCACATCCCCCACCTCATCACCAATCCCTTCTGCCCTGAGAGTGGCTCCCCAGAGGATGAGGAGAGCCCCGGCCCCAGTGTCGGGCACCGGCAGCACAACGGGGGCCCTCGATGGCCCCCTGAGCCCCTTCCTAGTGGCAGTGGGGTGACGAGGACTCGGGGCAGACGCGCCGGCTTGGCTCCCATCCACTCCCGGACCAACCTGGTGAACGCGGAGCTGCTGGATGCCGACTCAGATTTCTGAGCCCTGCACGATGCTGGGGACAGCGGAGCCCAACGGCATCCAAGTAGCCCCAAGGGAATGCTGGAGCCCAACCAACACCGGGGTCAGGCCCAGCGTTGTCCGGATGGATTTGATGCTCATCCCGATCCACCAGCGGGATTTGAGGATGGGAGAAGAGAAACTGGTGGAGCGGCACCCCTCGAAGGCGCTGCCAGGATTTAGGGGTGAGGGGGACGCTCCCTCACACCCCAATGGTGGTAGACAGGTTAAGGTGTTGATTTCGATCCCCACACATGGACTGCTCTGCCGCCCCACAGCTAGATGGTACGTAGAGCTTCCCAACACTTTTACGGTGCCAATAGGGTTTTTAAACAATATTTTTGTATTCTTTGTAATACACCGAGACGTGGCGGCCCTGCACGGGGTGCAGCATCATCCCCATTTTTCAGGCTCTGCTGCAGGGATCCCAAAGTGCCTTCCAGATCCCCTTTGCCGTCTGGGTGCACCAACCCCCCGAGTAAAGCTTTTTTTTTTTTTTTTTTAAAACTTTTTTTAAAGAAAAAGGAACAAATTATATCCGAGCCCTGACGTAGGAGGACACCTGTCCTTGCTGGTGCTTTGTATCTCCCCCTTAGCCCTGTAAATGTCTTTTGAGTGTTTATTAAATCCCGGTAGGCTCACGGCTTTCTCCCTACCCCCCCCGGCGACCTCCACGGGTTGATTTTTGCTGCGTAAAGCAGAAACCCTCCTGTATCAGTATTAAATTTGCCAAGTTTCCATTGCTGGCGGCTGCTCTGGGTTCTGTGGGGGGGAATTGAGGGTGGGGAAACACCGACGAAGCTCCTAAAAGTGCTCGGGGTCGGGGTTGGCTTCCATGGGAGCTCCTCAGCGCTGCCCCTGCGCAAATCGGGGTGAAAATGGAGAAGGCTTTTGTGGAGAACCAGAAGCAGTGATGGGAGTCGCTTTGGAATCCAATGGCACGCTGGCGCCCTGGGGATATTTTGGGATGCTTGGAGGAGTTCTTGTGGTACTGAGGACTGTTGTGGGGAGTCGGGGGGGGGGAGAAGGGGGAACCCTTTGCCAGCAGATGGCACTGTGGATCTGGACGTCTCCAAAGCCGCTCGTCGGGGGGTCCTGGAGGCACGGACCCACATCCACGGATGGAGCGCAGCTCTCCACGCTCCGCCGTGCCCGGGGAGTGCTTGGTTGTCCCGAAATCCGGCTTCTCTCTTAAATTTGGACGGAACTGCTCCACCCCAGTGCCCTCCGCATTTCATCAGCCGCTCCCTCCCTGTCTGATAGCGGCTGTTTTCCGAGATAACACCTCCGGCAGCGCTCCGCTGGCGCTGACATCGCATCGTATCGCCGGAGAGCTGCGGCACGGCCCGTTTGCTCAGCGGGCGAGCGCGGGTTGACGCCCCGACGCGACGGAGCAGCGCCCAATTAACGCGGCGCGGAGATTAATCCGTGACATCTCCCTTCGCTGGCAAGCAGAGATAGAGATGAATATCCCGAGGGAAGGGACATGCACGGATCGCGTCCAGTTGGGACAACCCTACGTATGAGTGCTGTTCCCCATCTCCGCATCCCCTCTTGGGACGCTCCCTAACACTTCTGCTCCTGTCCATCGCCGCGGCCATTCCGCGCCCCGACACCGCCGCACTACACCTCCCAGCATCCCCCGCGCGAAGGGGGCGGGCACGAGGGCGGTGCGGCGCCGCGCGGAGGCTGCTGGGAGCTGTAGTTCCCTTCGAGAGCATGGCGGCGGCCAGGCGGCGCGGTGGACGCTGGGAGTCGTAGTTCTCCCGCCCCCATTGGTCGGGCGGGGAGGGGGCGGGAGGACTACGACTCCCAGCGCGCCCCGCGGCGGGGCGGGCCCCGAAGCTCTGAGGGAGGCGGAGGCGGCGGACGGCGGCGGCGATGTCGGTGCAGGTGGCGGCCCCCGCGGTGGAGCTGAAGGAGCTGAGCGGTCCCATGGAGAAGGGCTGCGAAGCGACGACCGTTCCTCATCCCTCTCCGGGGGTTCCGTGTTCCGGAACGGAGAGGGAAGCGGTCACGGCGGCCGAGAGGCCACCGCCGGGTGCGGTGAAGGTGCCTCAGGCCTCGGCCATGAAGCGAAGCGATCCCCACCACCCGCAGCACCGGCATCGCGATGGGGGGGTCGGCGTAGGGGGGGCGGCGGCGGCGGCGGCAGCGGACGGCGGAGCGGCGGCCGAAGCGCTCGTCAGCCCCGACGGCACCGTTAGCGAAGCGCCGCGCACCGTTAAGAAGGTATGGGGGGGGAAGAGGGGGTGGGATCGTGGGGCTGTCCCTGTGTTTGGGGACCTGGGTTGTGCCCTCCCAAACTGGAGCTGTGGAGATGCTTGGGGTTATTTCCTCCTCCCCCCCCTCCTTCCCTCCCCTCCCGAAATAGGTGGTATTTGTGGATGTGGGATTCCTCCCCTCCCCCAGATAGGCATTGTGGCTGTGCTTGGGAAAGGCAGTGACCCCCACAAACTGAGGCTGAGGAACAGGGAGTGACCCTCCCCCCAAAAAAGTGGAACTGTCCTTGTGTTTGGGGATGCGGGGTGAAACCCCAAAGTGAAGCCAATCTGGTAACTGAAGGCAGAGGCTTGTCCTCCCTTCATGGTTATGGTTCTTGGGTACTGGGGTTGAATCTCCTGTAACTGAAGCTGAGAGGGCAGGGGAGACCCCCCACAAAAGAAGGACTGTGTGTTGGGGGCACTGGGTAACCCCCCTCAATTTGGCACAGTGGTGATGCTTGCTGACAGGATCATTCCCCCAGGTGGACAATGTTATGGTTCTTAACCCCCTTCCCCCCAGACCGTCCCCCCCCAAACAGATAGCTTGGCAGTGCTTGGTGCCCTTCCTTCCCCTCTACCTGCATCTATGCTTGTGCTTGGGGACATGAGGTGAGCCTTGGTGGGAACACTGCCCTGTAGGTGTGCCCATCAGGTTGGCTTCCCGTCTCCACCGTTATCTTGGGGACATGGAAACGCCCTGGGTACAGGAGCAGGTAATATGGGAGGGGTGATGTGGTGTGTGGCTGTGCGAGGCACGTGTCCGGCTGTACTGCTGTGTGTGCAGCCTGTAGGTGCATATGTTGTTTGCACGTATGTGTCTCCATACCTACACCTATGTGAGCTGTCTCTGTGTCCGTTCAGACTCACTGTGTTCTCCTTACACCCTTTGGACAGGGTAATTAGTGGCTTATCTCGTTAGAATGTGGATTGGTGAACTTTTATCTCGTTAGATCTTCAGCTGTGCCAGGATAGGGAGCAAGTTTGTGTCATGGTGATTGCTGCAGCAGGTCCTGATCGGCAGGATTTTGCCCTTCTGCGTTCAACTCAGTGCGTCTCAATGCTGTCACGTGGAAGGGGAGGTCGCTCATCATAAAAATAAGAGTGGTTGGGGTTGGGAGGGACTTTAAAGGTCATAGGACTATGGAATGGTTGGGTTGGAAGGATCCTTCAAGATCACAGAACCATAGGATGGTTTGGTTGGGTTGGAAAGGTTGTAGAACCAAACAATGGTTGGATTGGAAAGGTCCTTTAGGACTGTAGAATGGTTGGGTTGGAAGAGTCCTTGAAGATCATAGAACTGTAGAACGGTTGGGTTGGAAGAGTCCTTGAAGATCATAGAACTGTAGAACTGTTGGGTTGGAAGAGTCCTTGAAGATCATAGAACTGTAGAACGGTTGGGTTGGAAGAGTCCTTGAAGATCATAGAAAGGTTGGGTTGGAAGGTTCTGTCTTGTCCCAAGCCCTGCTGTCCACTGGGATGCCCATTTAGTATGTTAATCCCAGTAGTGCTCACTCATTGGGCTCCACAGCCGGATTACTTCACACACAAAACATGAGTCTGGCTTTTCTAGACTATTTTCCCATCTGCTGACCCAGAAACACTGGGATCTTGCATCAAATTTTGCCAAATCTCATTGCATTTGCTTTCAGACATTCACTGATGTATGGACATCTTCAGAATTACTCAATTTCCCACATCCTTTTCTGAAGTTTGCTCATAATTAGTGCTAAAATAGTTCCACGCGTTCTACTTTGTGGAAACAGGAGAAGTTCTCCCAAATGCTTTGAAAAACAGATAAACACAGAACAGAAGACCCGGTGGCTTTAGAGAGGCAATCAGCAACTCTCTCCAAGGCTGCCAAAGCCTTTCTCCCTCATTTCATTCCTGTACCTGTTTTTCCCTCTGTGCTGTTAAGCAAACTGACTTAAAATTTCATAGCAGCACGTAAGGAGAACAGAACCAGTCCAGACCAAAGCTGTGTTTGGGGCCGTCGTTCTCCGCTCATGCTGCAGGCTGAGCTTTTAGGTGAGTAACAGCCACGGCTGAACTTACACCTGCAGGTGTGAGTCAGGGCCCTGAGTCACGTTGGTTGCTTGCTGGCCCGAGTTTGTGCTTGCACTGTGGTTGGGTGATAGCATGCTTGCTCATTGAGTTTGCCAGGTGAGCAGTCGCTGTGTTTTGTGTGATCTCTTATTGCGTCCCAAGTCGAGGAGTCCAAAAGCGGTGGAGCTGGTAGCTGTGCTGTTGCAGAATCCCAGGACTGTAGTGGTTGGAAGGGACCTCTGGAAATTCTCCAATCCAACCCCTGATAAAGCAGGTTCTCTGTGGGAGGGAAGGTGTCCAGGTGGGTTTTGAATATTTTCAGAGAAGGAGACTCCGTTGGTCTTTGTGGCCACAGGACACACTATTGGCTCAAGGCCACCAAGTCCTTCTCTGGAGAGCTTCTTTCCAGCATCTCAGCCCCTGACTGTCCTGGTGTGTTCCTTCCCAGGTGTAGGACTCTGCACTCACCCCTGTTGGAGATCATCAGGTTCCTCTCTGCCCAACTCTCAGCCAGTTGTTAGCGTGGGCTCTTCCATCATTCTGTGATCTTTATGATCCTTCTATCCCAACCTACCATGGCTCTATGGTCTTTAAGGACCCTTCCAACTCAACCATTCTATGGCTCTGTGATCTTTAAGGACCCTTCTAACCCATCTGTTCTGTGGCTCTTGGATCCTTAAGGACCCTTCCAACCCAACCATCCCATGGCTCTATGATCCTCAAGGACCTTTCCAACCCAACCTTCCATGGCTCTGTGATCTTTAAGGACCCTTCTAACCCAACCTTCCATGGCTCTATGATCCTTATGATCCTTCCAACCCAACCATTCTATGTCTCTATGATCTCTAATGTCCCTTTCAACCCAACCATTCCACGCTGTGTTTCTGTGATACTTTTGGAACATACCTCATAAATATGTGTGAATTCTGTGTGATGGAGTGGAGGGATTTTGTGGGAGTCCTGTACTCCATTCTGTATTCCTTGAGCGCTGCTCTCTGCTTTCCAAGTTCTTCCACTTCTGCCAGACCTTTGAGTGTTCCCCGGAGGCTGCATTCTCCTAATGAGCACGGCTGGATGAACGCTGCTTCGTTAAATCTCATTGCTGGGGGCCATGTGCTTTTATTGCACACAACCCCCCTGGGCCCATCTCCTGGTGGAGTCTGAGTTCAGGAGATGCTGTGCTTGTGGGTGCCTGGAAGGAGCCAGAACCCGAATTTTGGTTGAGTAACAGGGATGGAAGTTGCGGGCAGTGCTGGGAATAACGTGACTGAAGGAAGAAAGTCACTCCAAAGGCTGTATGGAGTTACAGTGGTGCAGGGCATGGAAATATCTGTTTTGCTTAGTGATAATCCCACTGAAACGCTTCACTTTCAGCCGTAATTGAGTTAATTCCTTCTTTTTTCTCCTATTCTGTTAGCTGAATCCAGTAGAAATCTGCGTGGGCTGCCAGGTCAACCCATGCACTGAAATGGGAGAAGGCAGCGAGCAGGAAAATGAGGCTGAGGAATGTGAGGCGGTGATTCTGCAGGGAGCACAAAAAGCATGAGGTCAAAAATTAGAAATACATAGCTGTATTTGAGAGCATTTCTCAACTGACCCCTTCTGCTGACAGCCTTGAAGCACTGAATTGCTGCAGTGCTTCTGCTGTGCGCTGGACACCTTCAGAAAACAATTTTGTTCCTGGGTGTGTTCTGGGGAGGAAAACGAGGATGCTTAGGAAACGCAGTGCATAAGGAATGCTCAGAAGTTGCATTACTTATTTTGCAAAAATCCACGCTGTCAGGTTGCTATCCTGCTTTTTCCCCCAACTAAGAACTTTCCTGCAGTACAAAGAGAGCTTTTGGCATCCTTTATTATATTGTTTTTGGAAAAAGTGCATGAGTGGAGTCTGTACACACACGGAAATCCTTTTTATTGCTGTAGAAATGGGCAGGGGTGTAGTGAGTGAAACGGAGAGCAGCTCGGGGCAGCACGTGGCTCCGTGACGTGGTGACATTTGCAGGGACTCTGCTGCTGACCTGGTGACACTGTGCTCTTTCCCTGCCTGGGACAAACAGCGTTTTGCAAACAGAGCATTGGAATAGTGTGAGATAAGCAGAGATAAGCCTGGAAGCACACCCTGAGGAAGACGTGTGTTGCTGCTGTTGCAAGGTAACTCTGCTTCGTCTTGGCTCGTGGCATGCCAAAATTAAGGTGCTTGCCAACAGGTTTGGGCTTTCTGTTCTGAAATGAAGCAGCGACCTTTTTCCTGGGATACCTCAGGGTTCAGCAGGACTCCTGCTGGATCCCATGAAAGGAGAGGAGAGCAGTCCCTGGTTATGCCTTTCTCTGTGCGCTTTGTGCCCTCTCAGCAAGAGGGACCCAGCACCAGTGCTTCTGCTGCTGACATCTGAGATTCCAGAGTCAACAAGAAAACCCCTTTTGTTTTCCAGGAACTCCTGTTTAAAGTAAAGCTCCTGAGTATTTCATTCCGATGCATGAGGTATTGGTGCTCTGTGTGCTTTCAGCATGCTGAGAAGTGTGTTTTGGATTCCAGCGATGAAAAATGTGATATAAATAGGAACGATTGTGTGCACCCTTTGCTTCTTAGGCAGCTGTGTGTTGTAGAGGTGCTGGGGTGAGGATATGTCATGGTTTTATGATGTTTTTGATTGGTATTCCCAAACTGTGTCAGGGCAGCATGAGAGGAGCAGTTGCCATTCCATAATTCAGTGATTTTTTTCAAGACCCTTCCAGCCCAACCATCCTATGGCTGTCCTATCTTTAAGGTCCCTATCTTTAAGGTCCCTATCTTTAAGGTCCCTATCTTTAAGGTCCCTATCTTTAAGGTCCCTATCTTTAAGGTCCCTATCTTTAAGGTCCCTTCCAACCCAGCCATTCTGTGATTTCAGTAGCCCACATCTTCCATCCTGCCAAACAGATTCCTTTTCCTACATTGGGATCACACATTGCAAGTCATCATGCCTTTACCTATCCAAGCTAAGTGATTTTTCTGTAGTTGGTCAGAAATTAAGGATTCCCAGCATTCAATTAACAAAGCACTAACAGCATACAGAAGCTCTGTGGTAACATCAGCTATTTCTTCTTTTTCTTATCAGCACTGCCATGATCTATTTCTCATTATTTCTCATTTGTTACCCCCTCAGCCCTCCTGCAATGAGAGAGGGTTGTAGCTGGTGGGAAAAACTCTGGAGAATAACCAAGCAACAGAACAGTGGGAAGAGCACCGTGCTCCCTGATTTTGCTGTCTGGCTTCGTAATGCATTCCAGTAATGCACAGATGAGCACAATACAAGCAGAACAAATTCGACTTCAATACAAGAGTTGTGGGAGGGGAACTCTATGTCTCCTTGCCAGAGCGGTTCCTGCCTCACCCCAGCCAAGTGTGGGCTATCGGCGTGGAAATGCTCCTTCACTTCTCCTACCTGATGCTACCTGAAGGTGATTTGCAGGTGATGGACTGCAGCTCTCACTGCACAGCTTTGCTGATCAGAAGGTGTTGTAGAAAATGGGGTTTTGTGCTGAAGAACCCAATGCAGAGAGCTGAAGGCATGTCGCTGTGCTTTGTTTTCCTTCAGAAGGAATTACAGGGAACCATGTTTGTCCTAACAAAGCAATGCATTTCATTTCGGCTCTGCTCTGGCTTTGGCTCACCCAAAGCTTCAGGAAAGATGAGGGTGACAGACACAGGAGAAGCGCTTCCCAGAACAAAACAGGTTTGTGTTTTGCTTTTTTTTTCTTCCCTTTCTTTTTGCGTCAACAACCCCTGCAACAATCCAGGCCTTTCACTCAGTTTAAATTGGGTTATTCAACACTAATGTTATGCAAGGCTCCTGATTAGTGGTGTGGAGTTCGAGTTGGGAGATTGTTGGAGCTGCGATGGAATTAAGGTAACCCTGGCAACCATTGTCATTAAAATCAGGTTCCTCTTGTTGCATTCCTTGCAGCCCTCGTGTACTGAAGCAGCACAAGGGTTCTTCCCAGAATATTCCAGTCTGGAGTGTGGAGGCAGAGGGTTTGAGGTGGTGAACGTGGCTCACTTTCTTGTTTAATGCTCTGTAGAATCTTAGAACCATGGGATGTCCCAGTGGAAGGGACCCGCTGGGAGACCTGGTCAGGAATTTCTCTTGATGCGTTCCATGGCTTGTCCTTGAGCCCTGACAATGTGGCTGAGGAGAAAGAGGGGAAAGAAATAAAATTAAGAAGGGATGTAGTGTGATGATACTCCTCCCCCCCCCCCCCCCACTGACCTCTACATAGGAGGAGACTTTGAGAAACAGAGAAGTAGGGGAGGAGGAAGAGGGTTTGCTTGGCTGTCTTGTGATACAGAGATGACCTTGGACAAATGGCTTTGGCTGTCAGTGCCTTCCTCTTATCCAGTGAGGCGATATCACTTCTCTCTTCTCTGCAGATCTGAGGCTGGTGAATGTTTCCTCTGCACTGTTTGAAGACTTCTTGCAACCACTAGATAGAGATGAACCAGTAATGCACTGGATAATTCTCCCAGTGCTTTATTTCAACCCAACTCATTGGCAACCTATGGTAGCCAATAGGTTGACCCAAGGCTGACCGTGAGCTAGCAGTGTGTCCTGGTGGCCAGGAGGGCCAATGGGACCCGGGGGTGCACTGCATAGAGCATGGCCAGCAGGGCTCAGTGCTGGGCTCCCCAGTTCCAGGCAGACTGGGAACTGCTGGGAGAGCCCAGCAAAGAGTGCAGAGATGATGAAGGCCTGGAGCACTTCCTGGTGGGGACAGGCTGAGAGCCCCGGGGCTGTGCACATAGAGGAGAGAAGGCTGAGAGAGGGGATCTGATCAACAGCAAGCTCTTTCAGTGCTTGGCATCTCGTTTTTCCTTGACTTCTTATTCTTAATATAAATCAACTGAAACGTTTTCTGGTTTCTCCGCAGCAGATGCAGCACAAAATGACCACAAATGAGTCACTGGGCTGTCTGAACATGCAAAGCATTTTGAGCCGATGTTCCTCATGATGTGGCTTCCCCATCACATTCTTGTTGCCTCACGTTTCTGTGGGGAAATGTTAGCTGCTGGCATGGGGATTGCAAAGTGCCAGGAGCAGCTGCTCCCATGGGAGGTGACAAGCTGTATTTGGGACCTTACATCCACGGAGTCATAAAGGTTGGTTGGTCGTCGAGTCCACACACCAACCCATCCCCACTGTGCCTACTAAGACCTTGCATGGGGAAGGACTGGAGCTGTGGCAGCAGCACTCAGGCTGATTCATCACATGGTTTAGGGGTGAGATTTGGGGGTTTTCTACCTCAAATCACCCAGTAGCAATGCTGAGTGGGTGCAGACAGCTGCCAAGCCTGGGCAGAGCTGAGGCAGAACACTGAGCTTCTCATCCCATGGGGATTCTGAACTGCTTTTTCTCCTCAGGATTTGTTTGTTCTGTGCTTCCTGCCTTTTATCGTTAGTTTGAAGGAACAGCAAGTCACTAATTGTGGTGCTGGTAAAAGAGAAGTTGCCAGAGCAGTGTGAGTGCTCCATCTGTGTAGCTGCCCATGGCCATGGATGGGGTCTGGGTGGCATGAGCTGGTGGGGGGGGACCCAGCCCATGAAAGGAGTGGGGCTGGGGGGCTTTGGGGTCCCTTTCCACTCAACTGTGCTGGGATTCCGTGATCTTGAAGGACCCTTCCAACCCAACCATACTGGGATTCTGTGTTCCTGAAGGACCCATCCAACCCAACCATACTGGGATTCTATGATCTTGAAGGACCCATCCAATCCAACCATTCTATGCTTCTGAAAGGATGTCCGTTCAGTGTTGTAACTGAAATATTGTACAGTAGGGAGACAGCCTTCCCCCAGATAGGCATGCATAACCGCAGAGCTGTGCCAAGCAGAATTTAGGATCCCCCAGACAGGTGCAAGTGCCTTCAAACCATCTTTGAGTAATTTGTCCTCTGTCTTCCTCCAGGATGTGACAGGTGTCATGGCACCATCATTAGGATCAAATGAACTGCTCTTTTGGTGATTTCTCTGGTTGTTTGTTCGTTTGTTTTTATGGCAGTCTGGAGTAGAAATCATTTTTTTTCTCCTTACAGGAGTAGGGGGAGAGTGGCGTGTTGGTCTTGGTGTTGGGTTGAGATAGATGCTGCCACATCCTCACTTCTTCCTTGAGGTTGATTTAGTGCCATTCCTGATGCAGATCCTTGGCACTTCCCCATGTTGTCATGGAAAACAAATAAAAACCCATTCCCTTCCGTGAGGATGGTGCTGCCTCTTGGGCAAATCCATTTCTGAATTGTCAGAATCAGGAAAGAGTTCTGAGTGAAAATCAGCTTTTAGTGCTATTCCTTTTCACATGGCTTTTGCTGCTCTCCTTTCCCTTAGGCACAGCCATCCTTGGCTGATCTTTGAGCATCTTAATGCACGTGCAGCCCCCGAGCCCTTACGTTTCCTTCTCTTTATTCAGCTTTTGAGAAACCCTGGACAGAGGGAAAGCACAGAACGTGCTTCAGAGACAAGCAGAAGGAGGGGACGCGTGCCGAGAGCCAAGCTGCCTAGCAGTCACCTCCTAGCACATCACAATGCATTGGGGCAGGGCCTCAATTACCACTGCGAGGATTTTGCTCCCTCATCCATCTCACCAATCCCCTCCTTTTGTTTTTTATCCCCACGTAAAATGCATTCAGGTCGTCACCCACCTCCATCTGCAGAGCGGATCAGGGAGGTACACAACTGAGAAAAACAAACATCCATTTCTTTTTTCTCCCCTTCCTGGAACTCCTTTGCTTCCACGTAAGGGCTGTGTGCTGTGATAATGCAGAAGTGGATAGTGTTAGGTTTTAGCTATTTCAGTTATTTAACTGCAGAGTTATTCTTCACATGAACTGTTCTGGGAAACCACAGCTGTGTAATTCAGGGGATGGTTCATGAGCCTTAAAGGGGTGGTGCTGGAAGGCTTCAAGCGTTGGATTTTTCTCATCAGTGTCAAAGAACTGCTGAAACCCAAAACCAAGCCATTCTGTGGTTCTGCCATCTTTAAAATCCCTTCCAACCCAACTGTTCTGTGGCTCTGTAATCCTACAGGCCCCACTCTGTGCAACCCCGTGGTGCAAAAGGCAGGATGTGTTTCCTTGGGAAGGAGCTGCAAACAAACCTGACAGACGTTTAGAGAAATCCAGCCCCCGTTATTGGCAGGCACGCTGCCACTGTGATAAATGCTGTGAGATTTGTGCCCAGGGTGTGAATGACTCACTTACACTTGATGTGTTGCTGCTCACAGTCTGTGCTTTGTGGGATTTCCAGGTTTCTGGAGGTGTGAGGTGTGCACTCGCCGTGGTGTATTACAAGAGCCACCCCTTGGGGCTCTCCTTTGGCTGAGACAGTGATGCTGGGAGTGATGGAGTTCAGATCTTAAGCTCTGCTGAGCTGCAGGGATGGAGTTGGAAGTCTGTGGGGCTATGGATGCTTTTTGGATTGTGTAAGGGAGCTTGTTCAAGCTCATAGATCCATGGGACCTTCCTGTGCTGCTGTGCTGTATTTCCACTTCAGCCATCCATTGGTTTTGTCCGTGAAGGAGAGAATCATGGAATGGTTGGGTTGAAAGGGTCCTTCAGGGTCACAGAACCACAAAATGGTTGGGTTGGAAGGGTCCTTAAAGATCACTGAAAGGGCCCTTCAAGGTCACATAATGGTTGGATTGGAAGTCCTTCAAGGTCATGGAATGGTTGGGTTGGAAGGGTCCTTCAGGGTCACTGAGTGGTTGGGTTGGAAGGGTCCTTCAAGGTCATGGAATGGTTGGGTTGGAAGGGTTCTTCAAGGTCATGGAATGGTTGGGTTGGAAGGGTCCTTCAAGGTCAGGGAACACGTTGTGTCTGCAATAAATGGGATGCATTTGCTCTGCATGCAGACCAGAAAGCTGCAGTCACTGCTTTGTGTATTCCCATGCCTTAGCAATGAAGCTTACCCTTTGCTATCAAGCAGTTTAATATTTTTAACAACTTTTTTTTTTTTTTTTTAATGTGACAACAAAGAGAATCTTCAAAAGGATAATTGAGCTGAAAGCACAGCACAGTGAGATCGTTATCGGCAAGCATGGCTGAATGGCTTTAGGAATTATGTGCTTATTCATTAACTTTGAAATCTGCTCATGAGACTTCGCAGTTCTCCTGGTGGTGTTGGACAGAAACGTATTTTGGAGGCTGAGCCTGGGATGGAAAGCTCATGGTGCAGTAGGTCACCGTGAGGTGGTTGTAGGCTGCTTTGAATAGGTAGGTCACAGTGAGATGGCTGTAGGTCACCGTGGGATTGTTGTAGGCTGCTGTGAAGAGGCTCTACACGATCATGAGGTGACTGTAGGCTGCTATGAAGAGATTGTAGGTCACCATGGGAAGGTTGCAGGCTGCTGTGAAGAGGCTGTAGGTCACTGTGAGATGGTTGTAGGTCACCACAAGGTGATTGTAGGCTGTTATGAATACGTTGTAGACCACCATGAGGTGGCTGTAGGTCACAACAAGGGAACTGTAGGGTGCCATGAGGTAGCTGTAGGTAAATGGTGTACTTCTCCATGTGGCCTATATCCAGTTCTTCCAGGAGACTCAAGCATAAGGTTTTTTTCTCACTCTTGTTCAATTCTGCATGGGGAAGCCCCATTGCCTGCTGCAGATTTCAGCACTGCTCTCTGCCATCAAAATCAGTTGGTTTAGGATTTCTGATGCTTGGAAAGAAAAAAGACATTTTAATCTTTGCTTCACGGAGTGAGTGAAATGTGCTCGTTATCATTAGCCTGTTCCAAGTATAGTCTGGATTTGATGCCTGGTCTGAATTGAAAGCGACAGTGTGTATTTCTGAAATCCATTTCAGTTTTTAATGCCCTGTTGCAAAAAAAAAAAAAAAAAAAAAAAAAAAAAAAGAGTCATTACGGGTAATGCTACGCCCATTGGCTTCAGTAACTCTTGTCTCAAAGGCAGCGCTCCCAGACTTTGCGTTGTGTCTTTTGCTGTTTTTATGGCCCGACTGCTGCAGTTGTGATCTTGGATACCAGCCTCATTCTCTGCTGAACGTTTGAGAAAGCGCTGATTAGCAGAAAACAGCTTTTAATTGTGTGCTTGATGGACTGAAATATGGTGGGGGTGATCTCTTCATCCCGTGCCCTGTGATAAATTTGTCATCTCCCAGTTTGAAGACTGGAGAAGAGTCATCTTTTGGTATTCCTTTTAATTTTCATTTTTTGTGAAATCCCTTAAAAAGAGACAATGATGCTCTTAAATAGAACTGGAGAGGCTGGGGAAATAACATTTGGGTTGAAGAGTTAATTTTTTTGGAGCAGTTTAGAACAGAGCTGCTTTATTTCTCGGAGCGGAATGACGCACGTCTGAACTCTGCACCAAAAATGACATTGGCCTCCATTCGTGTTGCAACAAGCGCTGCTGTCTGGCTGCTTTTGGATCGTGCTTCAGAGCAAGGTCTGCCTCAAATAACAGGTCTGAACAGATGGGTATCTGACCGAGCTTTTCTTGCTCGGTGCTGTGTTCCTCAACGTGATGCCGAGGCCGTTCCTGACCCCGTGGGGCACTTGGATGCAGTGACGGGCGCAGGGAGCCTGCAGCGATTTCAAGTAGATTTGCCACGCCACGGGTTTAATTGCAATAGTCTTATGTGCACAATTAAACGCACTTAACCCTTTGGTGGACGAAGAGATGTTGAGTCAGCTGCAGGGAGCCCTTGTTGCGACCTTCCAGGGCTTGAAGGGAGATTGCAAACAGGAGGAGAGCGACTTTGTATGCGGGCAGAGTGTGATAGGACACCGGGGAATGGCTTTAAGCTTAAAGAGGGGGAGGTGGAGGTCTGATGTAGGGGATATTCTTTCCCCTGAGGCGGTGCCCAGAGCTGTGGGTGCCCCATCTTGGAGGTGCCCAAGGCTGTGGATGGGAGCCTGGGCAGCCTGAGCTGGGGGGCACCCAGCCCATAGCAGGGGTTGGGCTGGGGGGCATTGGGGTCCCTTTCAACTCAACCATTCTGTGATCTTGAAGGACCTTTCCAACCCAACCGTTCTATGGTTCTATGATCTCCTCGGTTAATAAGAAACAATTCAGATAAGATAAATTGTCACAGCCAGCTTTTGATGGAGTTCACACAGAGTTGTAAATAAGGTTGGAAGAGACCTCTGATATCATCAGGTCCAAACACAAACCCACTACAGTCATTAAACCACGTCCCCACGTGCCATGTCTCCATGTTTCTGGAGCACCTCCAAGGAAGGTGACTGCCCCTCCTCCCAGGGCATCCTGTTCAGTGCATCACCACTTTTTAGAAGATTTTTTTTCCCTAAAATGGGATATGTCTGGGGTATAGCCAGCTCGTGAGATTTGCGTGCCAAAGGCAATTTAAATTATGGATGCAAGTTTCTAGCTGCTTTTGTGTTGAATTTAATGACTTGACCTTTTGTGTATGCACTTCTCCACCTAGAATCAAAGTTTGTGTGTTGTGACAGGTCTGGGAGACTTAAAACTGATATGTGAACATTGTGTTCTGGGTGTAGGCAAGAAGATGTGGCTTGAAGGACATCTCTAACCTAAAGACCTTCTGGTTTATCACATTTGTTGGTGGCCTTGGTGTTGGTGTTACCAGCTGCATTGTTTCTGTACACAGTACAATATTGTTCTTAACGTAAATAATTGTTAAAAGAAGGAGTGTGAATGCAGTCTTGACCTTTAGAAGCAGTTCAGATCAGCGTTCTGGGACAGATCCTAATCTCACCTCTACACAAAACGCTGCAGAGCTGCTGGCTCACAGCTGCAGGCTGGCATTTGGTTTGTGCCATTCGCTGCATGGAAAACAGGCAAAGTTGGCTGGATCCTTCTTGTTCTGTTTGCTTCGCTGAAGCTCTTTGACATCTACATTCTTCTGAAAAGAGTTTCACCCAAGCAGGAGTTCAGAAATCCTGGCAGTTTGTCTGTGCTTCGAAATAGGGACCCATCCCTGCTGCTGAGGGTCTGCTGGTGTCCCAGGTGGGGTTGGAGCTGCATTCGTGCTTCCTATTCTTCTTTCTTCATCAGAGCAGTGCAAGATCTGATTTAATTAAACCTGAGGCACCATCCCTTCAGGCCTGGAGGGAATCACAGCTCATTCCCATTTTCTGGGACCATGAAAATCGCAGTGAGAACCTGGCTGAGGCTCAGAGTGGTTCTGCTGTCAACCAGTGTGGCAGCCTTAGAATCATAGAATCATAGAATCACCAAGATTGGAAAAGACCTCAAAGATCATCCAGTCCAACCGTTCACCTATTACCAATAGCTCCCACTAAACCACGTCCCTCAACACAACATCCAGTCTTTCCTTGAATGCCCCCAGGGTCGGTGATTCCCAACTGTTGGAAGTCATGATGGTTATGGAACAGTCAGTGTTTTCATTCTACTGCTTCAATAAAAGTCCCTCCAAAAATAAAGGGAAAAAAGGTGAGAAGTGCTGTTTGATAACATGAGCTTCTAAACTTAGAGATGTTGTTCTGTTACATCTTGAGCCCGGATTTGGGGGAGGAGGTACTGCCCGGTGTGTGTCCCTTCTGGAAGGAGGGGAGCAGCTCGTGTGTTGAGCTCTTATCAGTATCTTTTTAAGAAGTGATATGTGGAGCATCTGCTTGATTCCCATAGTGATTCTTTTCATGATTATTTTTTTCCATAAGGCGTTAGTACATAAGGAGATGACTCTGTCTGCACAGACAGAAGGAAAAGAGGATTTGAGGGGAACACAGATGAGGGAGAGCTTTGCAGAAGGACACGGAGCACTCTGCAAAGCACAAACAACAGAGCTTTGGCTATTATTTATTGCTCACATTGTGATGAGCTCTGGACTCCGGATTCTTTTCAAAAAAATAGCATGAAGCAATCTGATTTTGGGAGGGCTCTGGGACAGCTCACCCACAAAGCAGCTGCTGCCGTTGGGGATTGAAGACTTCCATCTTGAGCTCCTCTAATGGGAGTGCCTCTACTTATGTCCTGCTTATTTTTCTGACCATTTTCTCTCATTGGACTTGGAGAGAAGTGATACCTGCAGTTCTTGTGACGAGACTTTTTTTGTCATCTGCTGGTGACCACGTGGATCGTAGGATCACAGAATCATTGAGGTTGGAAGAGACCTCCAAGATCAGTCTGATTTTGTTGATCAAGGAAGTGAATTGGGGCATTTATTTCCACCAGAGATGGATGAGCTGTGGTGGAAAATTGTCCCTGTGAAGTTCCCTGAATGCAGCTGCATGGTTCGTTCTGTCTGCATTCAGTGGTGTTATAGAATCGAAGAACTGCAGAATGCATTGGGTTGGAAGAGTCCTTAAAGATCAGAGAATTATGGAATGGTTGGGTTGGAACATCCTTAAAAATTACAGAATCATGAAATTATTGGGTTGGAAGGGTCCTTAAAGATCGTAGAATCATGGGATGGTTGAGTTGTAAGGTCCTTAAAGATTGTTTAGCCACAGAATGGTTGAGTTGGAAAGGACCTTAAAGATAACAGAACTATAGAGTGGATGGGTTGGAAGAGTTCTTAAAGATCATATTGCTACTGAATGGTTGTGTTTGGCCCCAAAGCTTCCAGCCCCCTCCTGCTGTGGACTGGCTCGCCACCAGCTGAAGCTGCCCGGGGTCCCATCCAGCCACGTCTCCCTGTACCTTGCACGCATCACACATTGGTGCATTTATTCAAAACACAAAAATCCCACTCATATCTCACAGTTATTTGGCACTCTGGATCCACTTCCTGCAAAGGATTCAGGGTTTCAAGCAAATAAATACCACTTCAGCTCCTGTTCTTGGCTGCTCAGTGCTGTTATAACTCAGAGATTGGAACAGAAGCAGAGCTCAGTGTGTTTTGGAAGCCTCAGGAATGTGGAGTTTGGGCATCCCCATGATTCAGACTCAAACAGCACAGACTGTGGGCGATCCAATGCTGGTGCTTGTATTGCTCATAAGACAAAGCATCAGCATCCTTTTATAAAATCTGGTCTTGAGTTTGAAGACTTCAAAATTAATAATCATAGAGATGTGGTGCTGGGGGGCATGGTGTGGTGGGCGTGGTGGGGGGTGGGCTGGGGTTGGACGTGGTGATCTTAGTGGTCTTTTTCAACCTTTCTGATTCTCTTTAGGGATGTGGTTTAGTGGGCATGGTGTGGTTGGGTTGGGGATAGACGTTTTGGACGTTGTGTTGAGGGACGTGGTTTAATGAGAACTGTAGGTGATGGATGGATGGTCAGACTGGGGGATCCTGTGGGTCTTTTCCAATCTTAGTGATTCTATGACATGGTGATCTTAGAGGTCTTTTCCAACCTTTTTGATTCTCTTTGGGAACGTGGTTTATTGGGCATGGTAGGGTTGGGGATGGATATGGTGACCTTAGAGGTCTTTTCCAGCCTCAGTGATTGTGTGATTTTCTTTAGGGATGAGGTTTGGTGGGCATGGTGACCTTAGCGGTCTTTTCCATCCTCAGTTGTTCTGTGAATTATAGAATGGCTCCAAATGTTTTAGGTGCTCTGAAAGAGGGAACTAAATGACATAGAAACACGCTGCTGTGTTTGTTTTCCAGAAACAGAAGTGTAAATCTGATTGTTAAGATGTTCTCAGGCTGTCAGTCCTGTTCTCCACGCCATCACCAAGGCTGTGTTTTGGGCAGGTTCTGGTTTCAGTGTTGGCATATCATCCTTAAGCATGGGTCAGGCAAAGAGTGGAGATGGAGAATGCATTTCTGACCTCGCGAGTTGGGCTTTTCCATGCACCAAGGCGCCGAGCACTTCTGACAAATGGCTCCTCTGGGACCCACGGAGCCTGCATCGCTGCTGCCTGGCTGCTAAGTGATTAAAACACGTCAATTAGCAGATGGTAATAGTGCTCGTTAAGCTTGATTTCACTGAGGCCTGATGAACCTGGAGATGCTGCTGTCTCACTGACAGCGACTGTGTCTTTTCCTCTCTGGGCGCATTTGTTCTGTGCTGAGAGATTTGTTGTTGGTTGTTTTTTTATTTATTTTTTATTTTTTTTTTTAATTGATTTTTTCAAATCTGTATTAATAACACATGAGGTTATACACTGTAGTCCTGGTGAGATGGAGGGATGAGCACGGAGCCGGGAAGCTCACATCATTCTCAAGCAGAGGATGTGATGTGGGGAGAGATGGGAACTGCATGTTTTCATTTCTGCTAGCAGCACTCAATAGGACACACAAGGAGAGTTATGGGGTATTTGAGTGTTCCAGGAGTTCCAGAATGCCAAGAGCCCGCTTTGGGTGAGATCATTAAGAGGACTCGTTAGAAAAAAGGGGACAAATGACAGGGATTTCCTCACTCTGATGACCAGGGATTGGCCATCCAGAGCTGTGATACCACATCCAGGGGGATGTAAGGCAACGTTGGAATGGGATTCCTTTTTGCAACACACAGAGCCCTATGGATGTGATGTAGATGTAACATGAGGGCAGGGTACCTCCATTGGTGAATCTGTTTGGGATCCTCCTGCTGTGGGAGGTTCAGATGGGAAATAAGGAAAAATCTCTCCATTACGAGACAGTTGAGTGCTGGAACAGGCTCCTGGCAAGGTGGTTGATGCCTTGTGTTTGGCAGCCAGGCTCAGAGGGGCCCTTCCCAGCTGTGCTGGTCCATCCTGAGATCTTTCAGACCTGGTGCATGCGGTCAGAGCACAGAAGGCATCTGCATCTGCTGGTGACCGCGTGGATCGTAGAATCACAGAATCATTGAGGTTGGAAGAGACCTCCAAGATCATCACTCCAACCCATGCCCACCGTATCCACTGAGTGTGTCCCTCAGTGCCACATCTCCAAGGTTCTTGACTGGGGCGAAGAGCTGCAGGACGCAGCGTGGGACAGCAGTAATTCCTCCTGGGAAAGCTTCTCCGTGTCCCTCAGAGGACCTGTCACTTAATTCCCATGGGAAAATGGAACAGAAGGGGGAGGTGGCCGTCGCTGCCTATTGAAGCAGCTCAGCCTCTGATTACGCCAAGGTCTGCTGATTAAAGCTTTGCTCGTTAACTTAATTTTCCCTGCTTCGCTGACAGCCGAGCGACGCGTGACGCAGCCAGTGTCATTTCCAGCACCAATTTGGGGTGTTTGCAGTCAACCTGGGAGCTTGCAGAGTGCAAGCAGGTTGGACTCGTTGATCTTTGTGGACCCCCTCCAGCTTGGGATGTTCTGAGATGCTAAGCAGGGAAGCTTTTCCATTTCAAATATCCATGTTTTAGGTTCTCCACTCTTGTTTTATTATTGGGTTGGATTTTTTTATTGGGTGCTGGGGCAGAGATGTGGTTAGAGGGCCCTGGAATCATAAAATCATTAAGGTTGAAAAAGACCTCTAAGATCATCAAGTCCATCTGTTGACCCATCACCACCATGCCCACTAACCACATCCCCAGGTGCCACATCTACGTGTTTCTTCAGTCCTTTTTGTTATTATTTTATGTTCCTACCCTTCCATTTTCCAGCACCCCATGAAGCTTGAAGCAATTTTCCACCTCTCTCCCAAGTTGTCATCCCTTATTCTTGTGCCCAAGCAATGCAATGCTGTGGCTCAGAATTGGAATCTCTTTTCTTTTTTGTCCTAAAGCTGTTGTCAGAAGCAAGCAGCAGCACAGCAGATGGCAGCGTACCAGTATTAAATGGTTCTGAGACTGTAGGCTGCTGCTGCTGGCAGCACAGTGCTTAGTGTATGGGCAAAGCATTCTGCCAGCAGAGATTTTTGGCACGTTCTCAAAGGATTGGTCAGCCTGCCCAGGGCGATGCATATACGACATGGGTTTAGGCTTGCAAGGGAATGGCTATAATAAGATTATCATCATTTTTTTTTTCCCTTGTAGCATTTCTCTTCTGGCTGAGCGTGTTTGTGGAGGGGCAGCTGGCATGGGATGTGCAGAGCCTTTGCTGTGAGTCAAATGGGTCAAATGACCAGGGGTCTCCCTGGCCTCTTAGGTCCCTTCCAACCCAACCATTCTGAGACCTTCAAGGTCCCTTCCAACCCAACCATTCTGAGTCCTTCAAGGTCCCTTCCAATCCAACCATTCTGAGACCTTCAGGGTCCCTTCCAACCCAACCATTCTGAGACCTTCAGGGTCCCTTCCAACCCAACCATTCTGAGACCTTCAGGGTCCCTTCCAACCCAACCATTCTGAGACCTTCAGGGTCCCTTCCAACCCAACCATTCTGAGACCTTCAGGGTCCCTTCCAACCCAACCATTCTGAGACCTTCAAGGTCCCTTCCAACCCAACCATTCTGAGACCTTCAAGGTCCCTTCCAACCCAACCATTCTGAGTCCTTCAAGGTCCCTTCCAACCCAACCATTCTGGGTCCTTCAAGGACCCTTCCAACCCAACCATTCTGAGATCCTTCAGGACCCTTCCAACCCAACCATTCTGAGACCTTCAAGGTCCCTTCCAACCCAACCATTCTGAGACCTTCAAGGTCCCTTCCAACCCAACCATTCTGAGTCCTTCAAGGTCCCTTCCAACCCAACCATTCTGAGACCTTCAGGGTCCCTTCCAACCCAACCATTCTGAGTCCTTCAAGGTCCCTTCCAACCCAACCATTCTGAGTCCTTCAAGGTCCCTTCCAACCCAACCATTCTGAGACCTTCAAGGACCCTTCCAACCCATCCATTCTGAGACCTTCAAGGTCCCTTCCAACCCAACCATTCTGAGACCTTCAAGGTCCCTTCCAACCCAACCATTCTGAGACCTTCAAGGTCCCTTCCAACCCAACCATTCTGAGTCCTTCAGGGTCCCTTCCAACCCAACCATTCTGAGACCTTCAAGGTCCCTTCCAACCCAACCATTCTGAGACCTTCAGGGTCCCTTCCAACCCAACCATTCTGAGATCTTCAAGGTCGCTTCCAACCCATCCATTCTGAGTCCTTCAAGGTCCCTTCCAACCCAACCATTCTGAGACCTTCAAGGTCCCTTCCAACCCAACCATTCTGAGTCCTTCAAGGTCCCTTCCAACCCATCCATTCTGAGATCTTCAAGGTCTCTTCCAACCCATCCCTTCAGAGTCCTTCAAGGTCCCTTCCAACCCAACCATTCTGAGACCTTCAAGGTCCCTTCCAACCCAATCATTCTGGATCCTTCAAGGACCCTTCCAACCCATCCGTTCTGAGACCTTCAAGGTCCCTTCCAACCCAATCATTTCAAGTCCTTCAAGGTCCCTTCCAAGCCAACCATCCCATGATTCTATGATCTTTAAGGACCCTTTCAACAGAGGTTGATTTCTTAAATTCTGTGTTTGTTAAGGTCCCTTCCAATCCATCCATCTTTGACTCTAGGATTCTAGCATTCCATGACTCAAATGATGATGTGGTCAGTTAAAGTCAATACAGGCTTGCTGCGATGCTGCCTTTCTCACTCTCCTGCCCTGTGTTTCCTCTTGCCTCCTCTCCAAGTTTGATTTGAACAGAAATGTTCAATAATTCTTTACTAATTCCCAGTAATTCTTTCTGCCAATATTCAAATGCTCGTGCCAGCTGCACTTTTGCCTTTTGAAGACACAATTTCAAGCTGCATGCTCCATGGCAGAGCCGTGTGCCACGTTCAGAGTACATTCCTTTCTCCTGAAGGATCCTGCAGCTTTACCCAGCACTGATGTTTTACTGTTCAGAGAGCTCCATGTCCCCGGAGCACTGGAAACCTCATGGGGAGAATCATTCGTTTTAAAAATAAATTTTTCTCTGATGATAAAATCTAGCAACAGGATCTCATAAACAGCCTGATTGGATCAGATCTGCATCTGAAGCATCGCTGGAGTGCTGCTGGGTATTGCAGGTATCTGTACATTCTGGGTATTCCTTACTTCAAAAGAAGTAGTTAAAGAGAGTGGAAAACATATCGAGAAACATTTTGATAATGCCCTCAGGAATGTGCTTTAATGTTTGGTTGTCCCTTCTGTGGGCAGGCAGTTGCCCCCGATGAGTTTGTGGGTCCCTTTGAGTAATTCTTCTCTTCATTCCATTCTATTCTGTGCTTCTCCATTCTCCTCCTTCTCCTCCTCCATTCTCCTCCTTCTCCTCCTCCATTCTCCTCCTTCTCCTCCTCCATTCTCCTCCTTTTCCTCCTCCATTCTCCTCCATCCTCTTCCACTCCAGACAGCAGCAGGTCCATGTGCCCTGGGAAGATGTTTCTTGCCATAAAGCCCCCAGCCTACAGTCTCTGCAAACACTTTTGGTTAAGTTGGTGGTTCAGGTAGTCAACAAGCTCACAAGTACTCCAAAACTGGGCTGTGTGGAAGGCAGAGGGTGGAACACAGACAGCAATGCAGCGAGTTAATGAGAAAATGAGACTTGAGTTCAACTTGTAAGAGCTGGATCGCTCCTCTAAAGGCTGCATCTGTTTTGGTGTTGACAAAAAGTCTTGAACTGGGAGAGCTCATTTTCTGTCCTCTTGGGAAGGAGATCTCTGAGCACAGGAGCTGGGAGCAGCCTGACATTTATTAACTTGTCGAACTCACTCTTGCAAGTTAGCCTGAAGCTGGGCAGACCTCAAATTCACTCAACTTCCCGTGGTTTTATTTGCAGCAGAAGGCTCAAATGCTTTTTCCTCGGGCTCTCGCTCCCCCTTGTGACCATGTGTGGCTTTTGCAGCCCATCGCATGCATTAAACTCTCATTATCTTAATTCTCCGAGCAGCCTGTCCTGCTGCTGAGTGCAGCCTCATCCCCTCACTTCTGGTGCCACAGCAGGAACTGAGCCATTGAATTCCACCCGACTTTTCAGCGGAGGACCTGGTCTGTAAGCTTCTACATTTTTCTGCTCGTTCCATCCAGAACTGCTAATTCTTCTTCTCCAATGAGACCTTTATTCATGTTTTTTTGGTGACCATGAAGACTTGAGCTGGTTCTCTTCTCTGCCTTTAAATATATTGCGAAAAAAGATTGTCCTTGGTTCCTTGAGCCTGGTGCCCATCTCATCTCTCTGAATTGGGCTCTTTTAAAGCTTTTTCTGAACTTGTATTGTCCCTTGAATCTATGGCAGCCAGGCTACACTGTTTTTTGTGGTGTTTTTGTTTTTGTTTTTGTTTGCTAATGAAAGGTGTAGAATAGAACAGCTCCATTGGAAGGGACCTACAAAGATCATTGAGTCCAACTGCCTGAGGGCCTCAGGGCTCACCAGTTCTAAGGACATGATGTAGTGATGAGTCGGTGTTTGGACATGATGATCTTAAAGGTCTTTTCCAACCCTTAATGATTCAGTGATTCTCTGAGGGCATTGTCCAAATGCCTCTTGAACACTGATGTGGGCAGGCTGGAATACATAACCTGGTCTTGGTGCAGATGTGCAACTGGATGGTGGTCCTTGATGCAGATATGCAAAGGTTGATGGTCCTTGGTGCAAATGGCTGCAGGATGATGATGTAGATGTCCACCAGGACTGGACCCTATGCAGTCAGCTCACCCGACTTCTGCTAAAGACCCATATCCCATTTGTTGACCCATATTCCTATTTTGTTGACAGGGACAGCCAAGTGTCCTTGTTCTTTATTTAAGTATTTTGAAGGCTAAGAAGAGCATGGGAGAGAGAACCTGGAGTGTCAGCATGGTTTGTAAGTCAGCAGCTCTTCCTCCTTATGGTAACGGTGCTGGCAAACGGTGGGAGTGAGTTGCTGCAGTTCACCAGGGAATCCTGCAAGAGCAAATCCTGTAGCTTTGGAAAATCTCAGCTACTTGTCCCTTGGGGCAGCAGCAGTCAGGCTACGTGCATTTTTGCTGGTAAGGTATTTGTGTGTTGCTTGGAGCAGAGGATAAAATAGCCCAAAGCTCGAAGCAGTGCTGAACAGAAGCTGCTTTCACTCAGGAAGGAGGAGCGTGCCAGCAGGGCGAAAATCTCACCAAAACCCAACAAGCTTTCCCCAGTTTCTGTTCATGGAGGTGATTCAGACAAAATCCATCTGCTTTGCAGGAAAAGAGGAGTGTGTAAGGTGTGTTAACACTGGATATTTCTGCTGCTAGCAGCAGAGGGAGCTGCAGCTGAGTCAGCCAGTTCCACCTCTGCTTTTCCGTGGGACTGAGCGACACACAAGTCCTTTAAGACTATTTCTGATTCTTCATACAGCCATGGGATTACAAAGTCTATTTGCAAACATATTGAGTTTAAATCCAGTAGTAGAGGCATCTGGCTGGCTGCAGCTGCAGAAATGAGCTGAGCAAGGCATCCAGCACTGGGGGCAGAAATGAAGAACCCAGCAAACTCCTGGAGCTGGGCACGGGGCTGACACTGATGGAGGTGGGGAATGGCAGCGCCTGCACCGCTGCTTTCCATATGCCAGCATGGATGGTGAGTTACTTACCATGCTATTTTCATTTCCACATCACTGTCTGATGGCTGCTGTAGGGAACTGGAAGTCTCAGGAGGAGTTGGGCATGCTTGGGTCTCACTGATCTGCATTTGGACACAGGGGTTTTGGGATGCAGTGATAGTGCCATTGGGTTATAATAACACTAGGATACGGTGACACTGGTACATGGTGATGTTGGGATACGGTGGCACTGAGAGACAGGGATGGTGTTGGGATATGATGATGTTGTGATGTGGTGGTGTTGGGATATGACAACAGTGGGATACAGTGACACGGGGGTATGACGGTGTTGGGATATGGTGACACTGGGATGCAATGACGTGGTGGTAGGATGGCGTTGGGATATGGTGGTGTTGGGATACAGTGAAATGGAGATAAGAAGGCACTGAGGGATATGATGACGTTGGGATGTGGTGGCACTGGGAAACAGCAATGCTGGGATAAAGTGACGTCAGGACATGATGGCACGCAGCTAGCAAGAGAATCAGTGAAGTCCAAGATCTCCTGGACATGCTCCCCTGCCAGGACCCTTCTCCAGCATCAGGTGCCAAACTGCAGGTGACTGATGACACAGGACATGGTCCCTGCCCAGTTTCCAGGCTGTTTTTGCATTAAGAGCCAATTTTATAGCAATTTGGGACTGGTGGGAAGGAGGAATGGGAGAAAACACGGCACATTTCAGGGGACTCAGTGTTTCATCAGCTACGAGATCAGCATAGCAATTACTATCTCTTTAACTATTTCAATTCTCGTTATCAAATTAATTCTTAAATCAGATTCTGACATTGCCATAGCACCTGTGACACTGCAGCCACGCCTCAGGGCAGCGTGTGCTTCGCGTCGGTAGCAGAGGGGGTTGGAAACAGGAAAATATGCTTTTCTCTGCTTGGTTTCTCTGATGGAAAGAATTCCCCAAGCAGCTGAAAACACATCGACCTTGCTCCGAAAACCAGGGAGGGCTGGGAGGCAGAGGGCGTGTATCTGGAGCTCAACTTGACGTTGTCCACGGGACTCATTTTCCTAGGTTTCCACTCATCTCTTTCTATTTTTGGAGTCGTGCCTCTTGGTATTTCTTCTAAAAATACAGAGGTCACCAGAATAAGAAGTTTATATGCTCATACAAAGCTATTCTTAGTGCTTGATCTTTGTCTACAAGTGCAGCCCATGCGTGGAGGTTGGCTCCCAACTCATCGTTCCTTTCCATGTCCCACGTCGGGTGCCCTCAGTGGAGCTTCCTGAGGCTCTGTTGATTTCACAGCTTCTTTCTGTAAGACCACACTTTACCATTCAGCGCCGTGTTCCTTTTCTGTAATTTTTTTAGCTTTTCACCCATATTGCATGTACATCAGCAACAAAGAAATGAGCTTTCATAGAATAGAATATCTTGAGTTGGAAGAGACCCATAAGGATCATCGAGTCCAACTCCTGACAGCGTTGTGTTGGTAGTGATGAACTTTGCATCGTGTGCAGCTTTACTTATTGCTTCAAATTTGGTGGGGGTTTTTTGGTGCTGATCAGTACCTTGTGAAGAGCAGATCTGTCCCCCTCTGTGATCTTCCCCTTTAGGACCCCCGGATCCTGGTGCTGTTGAATTTGGTGCTGCTGAGATGAGCGCTACATGATGACTTCATTGAAATTCTGAATTTAAGTTCTGAGCAGAGTTTGTGATCCTGATTTTAACTCAACTGATTTGAATTCTATGTGCTTTCTCGGGGCAGTGTGGAAGCGAACAATCGCGCTTTAAATAATGATTAGCCTAAGCCTCAGAATGCTCATCCTCATTAAGGTCATTATTTCAAGCAGCTCTGTATACTCTTACCTTAACACTCACCCCAAGCCTCCACATTTGCTACAGCACAGCTCTTTCTATTAACCAAACATCAAAAAACACATGATCCACATGGGATCTGATGGTTTCTTGATAGTTCTCCAGCCTTATTTTTAGAGGAGGTTTTAATCATGTAGAGCTTATTAAATTACAGTGATGCGTTGAGACTAGTGTTGAAGTCCCAATATCCATTGGGCCATTGCTTCCCAGTGCCTTCTGAGAAATAGAGAATCATGGAATCACAGAACAGTTGAGTTGAAGGGGACCATTGGGTTGAAGGGATCATGAAGTTGTGATATGGTTAGATCAGAAGGGACCTTAAAGACCATGGAATCACAGAATGGTTGGGTTGAAGGGGACCTTAAAGATCAATCATGGAGTGATTGGGTTGAAAGGGACTTTAAAGATCATGGAATCATGGAGTGGTTGGGTTGGAAGGGACCTTGAAGATCATGTAATGACAGAATGATTGGGTCAGAATCTTAAAGATCATGGAATCATGGTAAGGTTGGGTTGACGGGGACCTTAAAGATCATGGAATCATGGAGTGGTTGGGTTGGAAGGGACCTTAAAGATCATGGAATCATGGAGTGGTTGGGTCAGAAGGGACCTTGAAGATCATGGAATCATGGAGTGGTTGGGTTGGAAGGGACCTTGAAGATCATGTAATGACAGAATGGTTGGGTCAGAACCTTAAAGATCATAGAATCATGGTAAGGTTGGGTTGACGGGGACCTTAAAGATCATGGAATCACAGAATGGTTGGGTTGAAGGGGACCTTAAAGATCAATCATGGAGTGGTTGGGTTGGAAGGGACCTTAAAGATCATGGAATCATGGAGTGGTTGGGTTGGAAGGGACCTTAAAGATCATGGAATCATGGAGTGGTTGGGTTGGAAGGATCCTTAGAGACCATCCAGTTCCAACACTCAAATACAGGTTCTGCCTCTTCTTTGGTTGTTATAGAAATATAGGTTCTCCCTCTTTGATTCTCTGTGCAATAAAGTTCCTCTGTAGGAGTCATCTTGGTTGCATTCTCAGAGCAAAATGTTTGGAAAAGGGCTCCGAAAATGAAATGAGAAAGTGTCAGCAGTGGTGGGGCCAGGTTGGACTCCGGGAGTGCCGTAATGAGAACCCGCTTTGCAGCGTAACAAACACCATCATTGTTTTAGTTGCTCGTTAGTTAATGTTGTTCTAATGAGGCTCTGCTAATGGCATCATCTGACATTGGGCAAAAAGAAGGTTGGGGGAGTTAAAAAGAGCCTAATTAGCAAGTTAATTATAGTGGGCGAGGAAACGGCCTGGTTATATAAATCAGCTTTTGTTACGCACACATGGTAAAAACCGCTCCGAGCTCGGGGAGCAGAAGTGGGGTTGGAGGTGGGAATGTCACACGGAGCTGGGGTTCCTCAGCCCAAAGGGAGCCCAGGAGCCTCCTGCTGCTGCACCTTCCCTGCCTCCTTCCCCAGCAGCCGCAATAGGAGCCGCCGGCACCCGCAGCATGCTGAACAAGAAGAAGTACAATGTCGATGGCGATGCAGGGAGAAAAGCCCAGGTGAGGGCAGCCCCCAGGCACCCTAAGGCTGTTTCCTGCCCCCAACATCCCTTTCTTTCTGTCTCTGTCCTCCTTTGTTTCCCCAAAATCGCCTCTTTTGGAGCTGGTGGGGGAAATCCCTCCTTTCTGCAGAACTCCTCTTTATTTTCTCTCGGCGCAGCGGGGCTGGTCTATGTTGCACTAGGATGAACTGCGGGCACCAGAACCGCGGTGCAAAGACCCAGGAACATCCTCAGCTAGAAGCAAAGCTTCTCTCATTTGCACATAAGGACTCGTGGCTCCTTGCACATTAACACTTGTGGCTCAGGTTTCTCAGATTGAAGCAGCTGGAGGTGGAAAACCACAGCATCGGTGCAACTCCTAAGCCACGCACCTGCAGCTCTCCAAGCCTTCCTATTCCCTCCTAATTAACACAGCCAGCTGCCACCTGTGGAGGCATTTCTACTGGAGCTCAGGTTCCACCTGCATCCTCTCTGTCTGATCCATCCTGCAACACCGCTTGTTGAACAGAGCCAAAGTGATGGAGATGCTCCTGCACGTAGAGACACTTTGAGAGGTCTGAATGCAATTACTGCACCGCTCGGAATAACTGCACCTTGAATGGGCGACGTGGGAAGGGGGAGTCCCAGCAGAGCTCTGTAATAGCAGCTATTCATTCCCTTGCGAACTATCTCCAGCGTATCCCATCGTTGCACGCTGATAACCTGGTGCTTTCGTGGAGTGGTTCTGCTCTCAGGGGTTTGGGTTTAAATGAAAGAAGAAAAGTTATTTCAGGCGAACAGCTTCTTAGGAAAGGAGTATAAACCCCATTGTGTGCTCAGGTACTCTGTCCCACCGGGACCCACTGTGATTCCTGGGGATGAAGGAGCTCCCATCACTTTTTCCCTTGATTTCTAGCCTAAAAAGTGGCTCATACAGCCCACTGCATGGGCAGTGCTGTTGCTTAACCCCCTCAAACTCAGCTTTATGTTCCCAGAAGAGTCAAATTCCTTATGCATAGGTGACTTCTTCAAGCAAAACCACCCTCTCAGAATACCCCGAGGGTTCAGTTAATAGACTCAACTAATGGTTAGCAGTAAATTGGAGATGTAAATATTTAATCCCACTGCACCATGTTGCCTTGTATTTTGCCCATAGCAAAGTCCAAGGAGTTTTGCAAGTCATGTTTCTGATTGTACAGAATGGGTTGGATTGGAAAGGACTTTATAGAGCATGGAATCGTGGAATGATTTGGGTTGGAAGGGGCTTCACAGATCATGGAATCATTGAGTGGTTGGTTTGGAAGGGTCTTTATACATCACAGAATCATGGAATGGTTGGTTGGAAGAGATTTTATAGATCATAGAATCATGGAGTGGTTGGGTTGAAAGGGGCCTTAAAGATCATAGAGTTGTGGAGTGGTTGGGTTGGAAGACACTTCACAGATCATGGAATCATTGAGTGATTGGTTTGGAAAGGTCTTTAGAGATCACAGAATCGTGGAGTGGTTGGGTTGGAAGGGGCCTTAAAGATCATAAAATCACAGACATGGAGCAGCCCCACTGCTTCTGGAAGAGCACTGGGAACAAGGGGAGCCTGATGGGACCACCATCCAGAGCCCAGAAATGGGACATGGGGACAAACCCAACCTCCGTGGCCCAGCAGTGGGATCATCTGCAAGAGCAGGTGTTTGGATTGGGGCAAGCACTGATTATTTGGCCTTATTCAGCCAAAATTGATTAGTAGGGAGTTTTTCAACCAAGAGTGGGGACCAATGAAACGTGGACAAAGAATTCCTGCAACAAGAGGCTTGTTGGCTCCCTTGTACAACAGGGAGCCTACCCTGTTGTAAATGCATCTCTTAAACCTCATTTCACCCTAAGAAGCATCCAGACAGGGGTGACTCTGCTCTAATTATCCCTCCTGCACATTATGAATCTGAGTAATTACTCCTAATGGCTCTGTGTGGCGGCTGCCGCTCACGTCTTTTTCTTGGCAATGCTGACTGCAGCACTTGGGTCCCTGTTTGACCCAAGGTGGCCCATTTTTGAGGCAGGGGAGGGCTCAACTATGCTCTCTCCCACTGTTTATCCAAGCATCCTTACATGACCTTGGGTGATAGAAATACCCAATCCTAAACACTCCTTCACACAGAGTGTGGCTGGAATTCATGACCTGGGGTGGTTTGGGTTTTGTTTATTGTACTTCTTTGCAGTAAGCAAAGGGGTTTCTCATTCATTGCAAAGAACACTGCAGGGTATGTCAATCCCTTGTCACTTCTGCAGAAGCTGGGGAGCAATCAGGCTCTCCTGCAACAAATAACTTTTATTTATAGGGAAAATAAGTTTGCGTGGAATGGGGATGGAAACCATCTAAGTTTTGTGCTGTAAGAAGGCTCAAGGAGGAGCGTCAGTTATTCAGAGGAGGGCTCGGGATCCTTCTGCCCAGTCCTTGGGTTTTTCCACCTGCTCTAACTCCCTGTTTCTCTCCCCAGATCCAGTTTGCTGACCAGAAGCAGGAATTCAATAAGCGCCCGACGAAAATCGGCCGCCGCTCGCTGTCCCGCTCCATCTCACAGTCATCAACGGACAGCTACAGCTCAGGTTGGTGCCTCCCCCTGTCCGTGTGTCCCGTCCCTATGTCTGTGCATCCCAACATCTACTTGTCCCATCCTGACATCCACCTGTCCCATCCCAACATCTGTGGATCCCATCTCAACATCCATGTATCTCAATGTCTGCGTGTTCCATCCCATGTAGACCATGGAAAAGGAGAAACATGGGAAGGGATTTTTCTTTTATCTCATCATCTTGACATGTATTTGAGTGAAAAAATAGGTTGTTCTGCTCTTCAAACTCTCCTTTTAACCCTTGCGTATATCTCCTGCTGCCTTTCCTCCTCTCCTTCCCTTTCTTTTTCTCTTCCCATTCTTTCCCTCCTCTCTTCCCCTTTATTTCCTCCTCTTTTTTCCCATCTGATTTCTTTGGGCACTCCCAGTTTATACTGAAAGTTCATTACTGGAGCAGACTGTGAGGATTTATTAAAACCTAACGAGATGAAGATCAGGCTGACTTCACTGTGTGCCCCACACATGAAATGTCCGAAATGTTTGGTGCTGATGCAGAAACACGACACAGCAAAGTCCTAGAAACAAACCTGGGGGAAATGGGTGTTTTTCTGGGGATGGGAATTGCTCACTGGGGATGTTCTCACATTTTGGGCAATAGACCCATTCAAGGTCCATGGCACAGTGAGGCAGTGCTGCTCACTACCTGAAATGCAGGTCCTTCTCCCTCTCCCTTCCCTTCCCTTTCCTTTCCCCTTTTTTCCTTTTCCCATTTTTTCATTTTCTCTCCTCTCCTTTCCTTCCCCTTTCCTTCCCCTATTCTCTCTCTGCTTTCCCTTCTTTCCCTTCTTTCCCTTCTTTCCCTTCTTTCCCTTCTTTCCCTTCTTTCCCTTCTTTCCCTTCTTTCCCTTCTTTCCCTTCTTTCCCTTCTTTCCCTTCTTCCTGTTTTTTCCCCCTCCTGTATTTCCCCTCCATTTTTCCCTCCTGTTCCCCCCCCCTTTTTTATTCCCTTCTTTCTCCCCTTCCTTCTCCCTCCTTACCTCCCCCTTCCCCTTTTTTTCCTTTTTAACCTTTTTTTTCTTCCCCCTTTTCTCCCTTTTTCATCTTTTCTCCTTTCCTTTCCTCTCCCCTCCCATCAGTGCGCAAGAATCTGGCTCACATCTGGATGAGATTTGATTTACAAAAGTTGCCTTCAGTCCCAGGAGATCTGCAATTCTTCAGACATCTCTGCCCAGCTCTGTGATCCTCCCAGAGCCCTCAGCATTGCACAATGAGATTTGGGGTTGAGCAGCCCTGCTGCCCACCCTTGGATCCGCACATGGGTTTGGGAACAGGCTTCTGGCAGAGACATTCCAGGAGTACTTAATTACTGCTAAGAGCATTAGAGCTGAGTGGGTGTGGGGAGCCCAGCACTGAGCAGCTCGGTCCTTGGGATCACTGGAGGGTTTCCTGGGAGCCAGAAGGAAAAGGAACTGGAACTGGGGTGCTGCCTGATGGCTGTGCCTCGGATCTTCTGCTGTGGAAATGCAAGCCGTTGGTAGGGGATTGCATGGGCTCTGAGTTCTTGGAAGGTGCTGCAAATCCTTTTTTGGGTCATTCCTACAGTCTGGGTGCCTCCGTAGCACTGTGGTTGTGGGCAGAGGTAGGACCACAGGCTCAGCTGTGATGTCTCTGCAATGCAATTCATCCACTCTTCATATCATTCTACTCCTCTAGCATTGTTTAAGCACAGAATTGAGGTAGAAAGATGCAAATCAGTTCTGGAAATCATGCAAATCAATGTCCTGGAGATCATTATCTCTTGGAGACCATTCCAGGAGAGATGCTGGGTGCTGAGAACCTCCAATTCTGGGACTCTGACTCATAATGAGTTGCAGTTCCAAAAGGAGCTCAACAAAGGGAAGTATAGAAATAAACTCATCGGAGGGCATTTGATGAGTGAGCTGCAGTGGTCAGCTCTGCTGAGCTCCCAGTGATGCTCCAGGGGATAATTTTGATGCCAGGTCTTATGTTCATGCAAATCCACGCAGAATGGTGCCACTGTGAGCTGGGGAATGGTGAAGGGCTTTGAGTAATGCTGTGTGAGGAGTGAGTGATGGGCTCCTGAGTTGGGTGCCGAGGGGCAGCTCCTGCCAGAGAGGAAGGGAAAGAAGAGGAAAAGGAAGAGAAAGAAGAGGAGGAGGAGGAAGAGAAGAAAGGGGAAGAAGAGGAAGAGGAATAGAAGGAAGGGGAAGAAGAGGAGGAAGGAGGAAGAGGCAAAATAGTGTCGGAATGTTTCTTCCTTTCCCTTTCCCTTTTCCTTTATCAAACAAGCAAAAGGAAGGAGCACATGGTTAGTGGGCATGGTGGGGATGGTTTGGTGGTTGGGCTTAGGGGATCCCAGATGTCTTTTTCAACCCTAATGCTTCTTTGAGTATGAAAGCTTTGCTCCCTCTCTGACCTCCTGTTCTCCCCCAGCTGCCTCCTACACCGACAGCTCCGACGATGAGACCTCCCCCCGAGACAAGCAGCAGAAGAACTCCAAAGGCAGCAGTGATTTCTGTGTGAAAAACATCAAACAGGCAGAATTTGGGCGTCGAGAGATCGAAATCGCTGAGCAAGGTAAAACACCGCGTTCCTTCAGCTCTGCATGGTTCAGGGTTTGTTGCACTGCTCTTCCTTCTCCTGAAGGTGGAGATTTGGAAAATGTGATGATATTGAATCCTAAATTGTGGGAAGAAGCTTCTTTGCTGGTAGAAATTTGGAAAATGTGATTATGTTGCATTCTGGGTAGTAGGGAAAAAACCTCACAGGGATATAGGATTTGTTTCAGCTGTGCCCTGACTTCTTTGATGCCTCCATTGAAGCCTTTTGCTTCTCCATGTGTGGCACTGATGGACCTCTCTCCATTTTGCCTTTCAGAAATGCCTGCACTGATGGCATTGAGGAAGAGAGCTCAGGGAGAAAAGCCACTGGCTGGGGCCAAGATTGTGGGCTGCACACACATCACAGCCCAGACAGCGGTGAGATCCCATCCATAACCTCCTCCTGTTTTATTTCAGTGTGGGACTGATGGAAATGTGGCTGCTGAGTGCTGTGGCTGCCTGTTAGAGCTACAAAAACACTTGGGTTTGAGTTCTTTAAGGTCCTTTCCAACCCAACCATTCTGGGGCTCTGTGATCTTTAAGTACCCTTCCAATCCAACCATCCCACGGTTCTATGACCTTCCAACCCAACCATTCTATAGTTCTGTTATCTTTAAGGTTGGCCCCTTCCAACCCAACCATCCCATGGTTCTATGACCTTCCAACCAAACCATTCTGTAGTTCTGTTATCTTTAAGGTTGTTCCCTTCCAACCCAACCATCCCGTGGTTCTATGACCTTCCAACCCAACCATTCTGTAGTTCTGTTATCTTTAAGGTTGTTCCCTTTCAACCCAACCATCCCATGGCTCTGTGATCTTTGAGGACCCTTCCAGCCCAAGCCATTCTATAATCCCATAATTCTATTGGTAGTCAAAATCAGTAATACAAGTTCATATCATAGCTTCACTGAACTTCACATTGCCAGTGGTGAAAATGAATTACTCTCTGGCCATGGATCTGTTCAAGCACCACAAATGTGTTTTGTATAACTGCAGGTGGTGTAGCAGAGATGTTCTCCGTAGCTCTTCCTAACTCTTAGGATAGGACATGATCCTGAATGTGGTTCTGTGAGGCTGTGCTCCCTCTGAGCTTTGTGGGCATCTCTGGATGTGCTCAGAGGTGATGTGAGGTGTCTGTAAGGCACTGCTGTTGGCAGTGGTAGCAGAATCAAAGTTCCTCTATCAGATATGCATGGAGATGTGGTGGGTGGTGATGAATGCAGCTGTGCCGTGTGAAAGCTGTTGGTTCTCCTCCAAAAACAGCACAGGAGTGGCAGTGGGGGTTTAGGAGGCATGGTGGGGATGGGTTGATGGTTAGACTTGATCCTCAAGGTCTTTTCCAACCTCAGTGATTCTGTAATTCTCTGGGTACGATGGGGAAGGGTTAATGATTGCATTTGATGACCGTGGAGGTCTCTTCCAACCTTGATGACTCCGTGATTCTATAAGTTGATATTTTGGATTTGTGTAAGGCCAACCTCAGCTCTTCTTCCTGATTTTGTTTTTTGTTTTTTGTTTTTTTTTTAAATCCAGGTCCTGATGGAGACCCTGGGTGCACTGGGGGCCCAATGCAGGTGGGCTGCATGCAACATCTACTCTACCCTCAATGAAGTGGCTGCTGCCCTCGCTGAGAGCGGTAGGAAATGTCACCTGCTCTGCTTTTCCTGCTTTGAAAAGATTTCTGCCTGCCCCATCATACTGATGGGACTTACATTCACTTACATTCTCACATGTTCACTTACATTCTTTTCTAGTTTTTTAAATTATTATTATTACTGTCTTCTAAATTTAGAATAAACCTATAGGAGGATGAAATTACTGGTTCTTTCCATTAAGGAATGCACACTGGGTGCAGTTCAATTAGATGTGAAACTCAATTCCAGGAAGATGAGAAATTCTTAAATTTCAGTCATGGCTTTGCCTACAAGGGGTGAGGGAGAACTCTCTGGGACCAGCATTCACAAACCAGGAGCTGTTCATGTCCACCTGGGAGATGCCTTAATTCGAATCCTGCTCTACCTGGGTAGATTTTCACCACTCCCCAGGAGAATTCATAGAGTCATAGAATTGTGGAATGGTTTGGGTTGGAAGGGACCAGAAAGACCATTGAGTCATGGAACGGTTGGGTTGGAAGGGTCCTTAAAGATCATAGAATCACAGAGTGGTACCCATCTCCCTCTCTGTGCCAGGATTCCCCGTCTTCGCTTGGAAAGGAGAATCTGAAGACGATTTCTGGTGGTGCATCGATCGCTGCGTCAACGTGGAGGGGTGGCAGCCCAACATGGTGAGATATCGTGGTCATGTTGGAGCTCCGAGCCAGAGGGAGCCCTCTTCTCAATGGGGCTTAGTGCAGTTCCTCTTGGTTTTAGGCACAACTTTGTCTTTTGTGGGGAAAAAAGAGCGAATGTAGGGGAATCTTTTGTAGCTGCCAAGTGTACAGTTTGCATTGTGATTTTTAGCCCTAGAGCTTGTGATCTAAATGAGATGAATAGTAATTAATGGGAGGAGACAGGCATGGATCCACATCGTTTATTTGCCAGTCTTGGCTTGTTTGAGTTTCAAAAAGAATTGTCAAGGTCAAAAAGTCCACCCACAAGTTATGAATCTCAGTCCAGACACAATATTGGCTTTTTTTTCTTCTTTTTGAGGAGTAGTTTCCCATTGAAAATGCCACTAATTGATAAAGTGAAGCTAGGAGAGCATGCACACCAATCCCAAAATATGAACCTCTGGTTTGGGAGCTCCGCATTTTCAGATACAATGTTGGGAAGTTCTGTATGAAACATGCTAAAATAATGTAAAATAAACAAAAACATGAATAAAAATGGAAAAATTTGGGAGCATTCTGTGCTCCTTGGGTTGGGCTGTGCGTGGATATCATGGGGCATGACACACATGGATGTGGCTTTGCTACAAAGAGGGTCCTTTGAGGGAAGATTTGGTGCAACTTTTCTCCCTTTGTGCCTTTTTGGGGTCAGAAGGAATTCTCAGCGTGCTGACACCGCAGTTACTTTTCTTCCAGATTTTGGACGACGGAGGAGATCTCACTCATTGGATCTACAAGAAATATCCCAACATGTTCAAGAAGATCAAGGGGATCGTAGAGGAGAGCGTCACCGGTGTGCACAGGTAAGGGGAAATGGCAGAGAAGGGCTGAGGGTGCTGCACAAGGGACAGCCTTTGGAGAAAGCCAAAGGTTTGGACCTAAGCTCGGTCTCTGGAAAGGAGTGAGATGTGGCAGAGGAAATTAGTATTGTTTTGAGGTGGGATTGCAGAAAGGGAGAGCTGCAGAGGTGTGGCTTCATCACAGAGTCATCCTGAAATCAGGGTGCTGCTTAGATCAAGAGTTTATATTTGTCCCCCCAGATGCGCTCCGTTCGTCCTAGCAAACCAAAACACTGGAGAACACGCATAGACACGTTTTTCACTGATCCTCTGCTTTTCCCTTACTTCTCACAGGCTCTACCAGTTGTCCAAAGCAGGGAAACTCTGCGTCCCAGCCATGAATGTAAATGACTCAGTAACGAAGCAGAAGTTTGACAACCTGTACTGCTGCAGAGAGTCCATCTTGGACGGGTACGTGCTGCTCTCTGTACAGTTACACATAAACATGTGCACACTGGGCTTCAGAGTTTGAATTTTGTGCTTGTGGGAAAATCATCCTGCAGAAAATGACATTTCTTCCTCTCCTTGTCTCTAATTTTCTTTTTTTTTATGGAATTGAGTGTCCATCCCTTTAAGTTTTGGCCCAACTTTGCCAAAGACAGGTGAGGTGAGGACAAGTTGCCTTCCCACAGTTCAGACCGTGCTGGATCTGGTGGTGCTTGTTGGAGGAGTTGAACTCCTCCTTACGGGTTCCTTCTGGTTGGGATATTCTGTGATTCTGTGGTGATGATCCCAGCAGCTCAGTCAGCCCCAAACAAAGAAGAAATTGGACTTCACACAGTGGCAGAGCTGCACCATGGATGATGAATTGAATATGTAGAAATGCAGACACATCTCCTCCTGCTGAATCCACTGCTGCTGAGCTGTGCTCACACTGCTACGCTCTCCTCCCACCTGGTAGCGCCAGAGCATCTCAGAGCTACAAAGTGGGCTTCTTGTTGACCACAACAGCATCTTTTTCCCAAGTCTTTGTGGAGCAGCTCATCCCTCATCTCGGCTTTGAAGCAGTCTTTTTGGTGTAGGTTGTCGTGACCAAAAGGGAAGAGGATCCATGTTTATAATATGTGTCCCAGTAAGAGGACGTGAAGATGACCCTTAAAACGACTGCTGCTTCCCTGCATGATCTTGCAGTTTCATCGCCACAATTCTGCTGCATTTTGCCCTAAAAGATAGGTAATGTCTGGGTCAAATCAACGGCGATGGAATCCAACTCTTCATGCCAAAACATCCCATAGCGTGAGCCAGCAAAGAGCCCATGATGTCTTGCTCTTCCTGCCTTCAAAACATGGAATAGTTAAGTCAAAACCATCATCTGTCTGGTCCCCAAGATCCATGATGTCCACAGAGCTCAACATGTCACAGCTGCATCTTGTGAGAAGCTGCAGTGGAAAGACACCTTGATGAAGTCATTCCTTGACAAAATAATTGCTTGATGAAGTCTTTCCTCGATGAAGCCACTCTTCAGTGAAGCCATTCCTTGATGAATTAATCCCTTGATGAACTAACTCCTTTAATTACACAGCTCTTCCTTCTAATTATGCCCCAGGGCCTGGCCAGAGGCAGCATTGTCGTGGGGCTCAGTGCCTGGTGAGGTGTTGCTCCCAAGTTCTGAGTGCCTGAGGGCAGAGTTGTTATTTTGCTGCACCTTTTAGCAGGCTAAAAAGGTTGGAATCCTTAAACAGATTTTTTATTTCTTGTGATTTCATGTTTCATTTATTGTCTCGATTGAAATGGGTGAAGGCTCGTTGTCTCAGTTGTGACAGGACAGGCACTGAGATGGGGATGAGGGAAACCTGAGCCAAGGTGCAAGGAAACCTGCTGGAATTTTAATCTGAATTCCTCGGGAAGTGTGGGGGAATTTCACCTTCCCTGCACTGCTGACCTATTTCTGCATGCCAAAAATAGCCTGCAATGTAGGGCACTCCTGGGGAGGAGGCAGAAGGAGAATGGGTGGGAGGGGGAGCTCTGCTGGGGGAGAGCACTGGTTTCTGGCAAGAAAATACCGCCTCTGTGTCTTCTGTAGGTGTTTCCATGAGACATCTTGGCTTTTTTTTAATAAAATGAGACACAAAGAAGTTATTTTTGAAAAGATTTTAGAGATCTGAACTGAAAAAAAATATATATAGATGTGTAATCAAACCCCAAATCTGTCCTCTTTGTTCCAATTCTTAGCACCCAAATTGGCCAAAGGGAAATTCTCATTTGGGAATAGAAATGATTCCTGTTCCTGCTGCTGGATTTTAATTCTTTGTTTCTCTTTCCTTAGCCTGAAGAGGACGACAGACATGATGTTCGGAGGGAAGCAGGTGGTGGTGTGTGGCTATGGGGAGGTAAGGGGTTCCACTGCCCAGATGAGTGCTCTCCTTGCGAGATGTGCAGCAGAAACCAAACCTGAGCTTTAAGATGTATCACTGCTCAATATTCAGAGCATCTGAACTCTAAAATACCAATATTGAAATGTTAAGGGACACAAAAATACCTGCACGTGGCAATGATCGGAGGCTGAGCTCTGTGGGTGCACAGCTGTAGCGCTGTGTGCTGAAAGCTGCTCGGGAAATATAAGTGAGTTTTGCCTTATTGGTGTGTTTTCACCCTCAAATGGAGGGATCCTCTCGAGAAAGCAATTCCATTTTAGGGAGATGTTGGTCCTTATCGGTACTGCTGCGTTCCCTGGGTGGTATGGGTGGCTGACCCTCAGAGATGGAACTGTGACACTTCCTAAACAGAGCAGAGGTTGTACAGAACTCTGGAATGTTCCCTGAGATAAATGTAATCTCTTGGTGTTGTTTGTCCTTCTGGATACAAGGGCGACTTGGAGGGGGTAAAGAGCTCTCAGAAACCCAAATAATCAGCACTTTCATGTCTTCAGCTTCAAGCTGAGCTGCAGCCTGACCCATGTCCTTGATTGCTCCAAATCTGAGAATTTTGGGCAACCTGAGTTTAGCACTTGTATATTTTTCGTGCCTCTTCTACCTTCCCATGCCCCAAATCTGGGAATCCTGCATGCCTCAGAAGTCCCTCATCTTCCTCCTCCCTGCGCTCCTCTCCCTCCCAGGTGGGCAAGGGCTGCTGTGCGGCACTGAAGGCCATGGGCTCCATCGTCTACGTGACTGAGATCGATCCCATCTGTGCCCTGCAGGCCTGGTAAGCACCTGGCCTCACTCCTTTCTGGGGATATTCTGCAGGAAAATTGTGGCCACGAAGCAGTGGGAAGCACTTGCAGGTTGTTTGGGTTTGACCACCCTCAATAAGCAGAATGTCTGGGTTCCATCACCATCACCTGCAGAATTTTTGGGTATGACCCCCAAAAGGGATTTGCAGCAGGAAGAAGCAGTAATTGGGACAAGCTGAGAGATCCAGTGGGAAGAAAAAAAAAAATTACAGTGACTGTGATTTTGTAGCTCAGGAGAGACAGAAATAAGCTCTCAGGGGAACTGCTGACAAATCCTCCAAAGTCCTGCCCTGGTTCTGCCATGTGCAGAGCGCACCTTCCTCAGTGAAACAAACAAAAATGGACATATTTGGATGCTGAGTTCACAACAGAAGACGTGAAACCCCAAAAAATCACTTTTTAGTGTCACATCTTGCACAGGAGACCCAAATTTCTATGCTTCACCCCAGAAATGCTTGGGGCACGGTGTTGATCAGCACTCCGTGTTGGCTGTTGTGCAGTGTTAAGAAGTTAAAATGAGTATCTGAGAGGTTTTTTTCTCTATTTTTGTCACATTTTTTGCTGCTTTTCCAATGACCTGTTTTTTCCCTCTCAGCATGGATGGGTTCAGGCTCGTGAAACTCAATGAAGTCATCAGACAGGTGGACATTGTCATCACCTGCACAGGTACGCAGTGCTGGGGTGGGCAGACGAGCACCCCATGACCAGATCTAAAGGAAAGGGCAAAAAATGGGGAAAGTCACACCAATAATTTGCATTTTATGCCTGTTGATATTTCTGCATTCTCTTTTCACAGGCAACAAGAATGTAGTGACCAGGGAGCACCTGGACCGGATGAAGAACAGCTGCATCGTCTGCAACATGGGGCACTCCAACACTGAGATTGATGTGGTGAGCACTGTGTAGCACAGGGTGGGTTCTGCGGGGCCACGGGGACCTCTTGGCCCCACTTCAGCATGAAATATTGAGTAAAATAACCCACCCATCCACTGCACAGCACTGCCAGGAATCCCAGAGGATGTCTATGATCTTTAAGGACCTTTCTAACCCAACCGTCCCATAGTTCTATGATGTTTAAGGACCCTTCCAACCCAGCCATCCCATAGTTCTATGATCTTTAAGGACCTTTCCAACCCAACCATCCCATAGTTCTATGATCTTTAAGGACCTTTCTAACCCAACCGTCCCATAGTTCTATGATCTTTAAGGACCCTTCCAACCCAGCCGTCCCATAGTTCTATGATCTTTAAGGACCTTTCCAACCCAGCCGTCCCATAGTTCTATGATCTTTAAGGACCCTTCCAACCCAGCCATCCCATATTTTTATGGTTCTTTGACTTTGACCATTTGCATGCTGTCTTTCAGGCAAGCCTGCGCACACCTGAGCTGACCTGGGAGCGGGTGAGGTCCCAGGTGGACCACGTCATCTGGCCAGATGGGAAGCGAATAGTGCTGCTGGCGGAGGTGAGAGGCACAGAAAGCGACCACCTCCCGCTGCAGGAGCATGGGGAGACCATGCCTCGCCCCAGGAGGGAGGCACAGCCTCAGGGTTTGGTGCTTTTCCTCCCCAGGGCCGCCTGCTGAACCTGAGCTGCTCCACAGTGCCCACCTTCGTGCTGTCCATCACTGCCACTACGCAGGTGAGTGGGGCTGGGGTGGGCCCACCCCATAGCATGCAGTGCTGACTCACCAAGCGTCCCCTCCATGCAGGCTTTGGCTCTGATAGAGCTGTACAATGCTCCTGAGGGCCGCTACAAGCAAGACGTGTACCTGCTGCCAAAGAAAATGGGTAAGGACGTGCTGGTTGCCTTTTCTTGTTCTTTATTTCCGTACCAGTTTTGAGCAGACAAAGAGGTTTTGCCATGCTGGGCATCATCCTCATCCATCCTCATCCTCATCCTTGTGGCCTAGGGGTAATGGAGGTGCGGTTGGACACTTCACTTCTCCAGACCCAAATCTGGAAGTTGGAAGAGGCACAGCTCAACAGTCTCATTTTGATAAATTTGATTCTTTTTTTTTGAGTTTTGAGGCTCCTCTCTCAATCTGTCTCAATTCCGACAGTGAGTGTTTATGGGACGTGGAGTGCTTCCAAGATATGAATGCTTTGAGAAGGTCAGGGGGAGGGCAGCTTCTGTCTGGGCTGCAGAACAGCTTGCCCAAAGGTTTGTTTTTTATCAAAGAAAAGGACAAAGCCACTTCATATCGCAGCAGCAAAGGCAAATCTCTGCAGTTACAGCATTCGTGCTGTGATGCTTTGTGAAACTGTCGATGCTTTGTGCAGGGGATGGGTGGTGGGAGCTCTTTGCCTCTCTCAGAAGAGCTGCAGGGAGCTGTGCTTAGAGCTCTGCTCTCTCTGCTGCTCATTGCTCAGAGCTGTGCTCTGCTCGTTGCTTGAAATATTTCAGATGA
This sequence comes from Meleagris gallopavo, assembly GCF_905368555.1. Lineage (NCBI taxonomy): Eukaryota > Metazoa > Chordata > Aves > Galliformes > Phasianidae > Meleagris > Meleagris gallopavo. Next base: position 1,063,717 of record NC_139404.1, read on the forward strand.
GTATGTGGCGAGCCTCCACCTCCCGACATTCGACGCCCACCTGACAGAGCTCACGGACGAACAGGCCAAGTACCTGGGGCTGAACAAGAACGGGCCCTTCAAACCCAACTACTACAGGTGCAGCTCCTGTCGGTCACAGAACTGCAGAATCGTGGAATGGTGGGGTTGGAGGGACCTTATAGGTCATAGGGTTGAGTTGGGTTGAATTGGGAGAGACCTCAAAGATCCTGGAATGGGTTGGGTTAGAAGGAAACTTAAAGACTCTAGAACCATGATTGGGTTGAAAGGGACCCCAGCGTCCCACCAGTGCTGTGGGCTGGGTGCCCCCCAGCTCAGGCTGCCCATGGCCCCATCCGTGGCCTCGGGCACCTCCATGGATGGGGCACCCACAGCTTTGGGCATCAGTGCCAGGGCTGTATCACCTCTGGGTGAAGGATTTCCCCAACATCTGGCCTCAGTCTTCTCTTTTCTTGTTCAGAGCAGTTCCCTGTTGTTCTGTCACCATCTGTCCATGTACAAAGGTGCTCTCCTCTGTTCATGAGTTCCTCCAAGTTCCTCTCCGGTCTCCCCAGCACCTCACTCTTGCCCTGGTTGCACCCAGGCTGAGGACTCCCTGGATGGCAGCTGTTCCCACTGCAGTGCCCCCGGGCAGCTCTCAGGCAACCAGGTTATTTTTAAAGCCTGATGCATCAGGGCTGGCGCTCAGCAGCGCTTGGGCTCACACCAGAGAGGAGGCACTGAAAAACCCCACATTTTTGTGGGTCAGTTCTTCCTCCAGGCTCAGGATTTGAGGTGGTGTCATAGCCAATGCAGCTCTGCACACACACACACTCAGTGTAACCAAAGCCGCCCAACCCAAAAGCCAGTGTGACTTCTCCAAAATTTCTCCTCTTTCTGATAAGTTCTGCTGCTCTAAGCCAGGTTCGGGTGCTGGAGGTGGCAGTGCAGCTCCCTGTGCCCTGAGCTGATCCCAACCCACAGCCCTGTTGGCACCGCTGTGCTTCCCCTTCCCTCACCCCAACTAAAAATATCTCAGAATTCCGAGGGAGGAGATAGGACCTGGCTCCTTCCAACACCATTTCAGCCAACACCAGGTGTTGGATGCAATGGTCCCTATGGATCCTCTCCAACTCAGGATATTCTATCATTTTCTTAATATCCAGCCCAAAATTCCACAGTTTTTGTGTGCTGAACCCTCGTTTTCTCTCTTTTCCAGGTATTAAGTTCCTGCCACTGTAGCCACGAGGAACAGAACCCAAATCCTTTCTCAACTACTGTACAGGATGAAGCAGCGCAAGCTTGCTACGCTCGAGCCGGGCTTGCTCTCGTAGTAGACCGTGTGTTAGGTTATTTATTTATTGAATTAGAGTTCTGTGCGCGGCTCTGCCTCGTGTTCGTGCTGCCGCGGACTGGGAGACGCTCCGTTTCTTTCCCTTCGTTTCGTTTCTCTCTTTTTGGTCGTTCCCATTCGGGGCTGTGTGAGGATGAGGGTGAGGAAGGAGCTGATAGGGTGGGGACTCCCCGGCGCTGCGCTGCTGCTCCGTTCCCAGTGCCAAGCTTTGCCGTGAACCAAAGTTTCCTTCCTGCTGCTCGCGCTGCTCCGAATTACGGCCGGAGCGCAACGGCCGACAGCATCCACGTCAGGTCCTCTGCAGCCTCATTGGGAACACGCAGAGTCTGATTTCCCGGTGACATTCCTCCATCAGATCCATCAAACCCCCTCTGGGCGGAGGAGCCACTTGCACCCTGTTGGTGTAGAGTTGGGAATTGCGATCGTTCCGCGGTGCCAAACCGCGACGCGTTGGAGACAATGGAGGTTGGCCAACTGTTGGCCACAAAGTGGAGCTCCAGGGCGGTGTCCCAGCACTCCACGTCCCGTAGGCACCGCTCGATCCAAGCAACTTCCTGAAGAATCCTTCATCCACCTCTGGTCGCTGCCTGCTGCAGGTCCTCGCCGTGTCCTCAACGTCACTCACGCACAAGAAAGGAGGAACTGTGGAAGCACGGCCCCGCAGCCACATCCTGCAGCAAACAGTTCTTCCTGCTCCAGAACTGTGCCCAGATTTGAGATTTTGGGAAGAGTCCACGGAGCTGTTGGATGTTTTATGCTGGGGGCAGCACTGGGCCGAGCGTCCATATGTTGAGTGTTCCTACTCTAAGCTTCCCAACACTGAGCGTCCCTATGTGGCTCAGTTTCCCAGTGCTGAGTATCTACACACTGAGCACCCCAGCGTGGAGCTCAGCCCCCCAACAATGAGCTCAGCACCCAACTTGGATTTCTGGACCCCAACAATGAGCTCAGCACCCAACTTGGATCTCTGGACCCCAACAATGAGCTCAGCACCCAACTTGGATCTCTGGACCCAAACAATGAGCTCAGCACCCAACTTGGATCTCTGGACCCCAACAATGAGCTCCGCACCCAACTTGGATCTCTGGACCTCAACAATGAGCTCAGCACCCAACTTGGATCTCTGGACCCCAGCATGGAGCTCAGCACCCCAACATGGAGCTCTGGATCCCCACATGGAGCTCAGCACCCCAGCCATGAGCTCAGCACCCCACACTGAGCTCTTCACTGCCCCAGGATCATCTCTCCCGGCGGCCGTGCCGATTTCTAAGCCCTCATTTATCTTCATTTATCTTCCAGGTGATAGGACAAAAAAAGAATTTTTTTTAAATTACCCCCAAAATGGCCCCACCTTTTCCCACCTCTATTTTTAAAGTTCTTCTCCGTGTCATTCTGCTTCTCCTGTCAGCTTTTCCGCTTGCTTGGCTTTTCCTAATCAATCTGGAATTATAATATTCTGTGATCATCTCTAAATTAAAATGTGTAATTTTTTTTTCTTCTTTTTTTTTTTAATGTAACACATTTTTAAAGAATTAGGAAAAGGAGATTTAGGTAACACCAGCAAAATCGCATAAGGAAAATAATTCAGTTCTGATCTTTAGAAACAAATGAGACAAACCCATCATCGTCAGCTGCAGAGAGGGCAGCAAAACTTGGAGAACATTTTCAAAAGGATGTTTTAATTATTGATGTCTGAGTGATTGTATTAGAGCAGCAATAAAGACTCTGTAATCTCAAAACAGAAATAAAACATTGGAAAACCGATTTGCTCCAGAATTGGGGATGAGGGATGGGATGGGATGGGATGGGATGGGATGGGATGGGATGGGATGGGATGGGATGGAAGTGGGGATTGCGATCGGGTTGGGATGGGATGAGAATTAGGTTTGGGCTTGGACTTGGAATGGGGAAGGGATGGGGATAGAGTTGAGGTTGGGATAAGGCTGGGATGGAAAAGAGAATGGGATGGGACAAGGTTTGGGCTGGGATGGAGATGGAGATGGGCATGGAGATGGAGATGAGGATGGGATGGGGATGGGACCCCAAGCCCCATCTGGATGTGGCAAATGTTTGTGAGGTCACTGTCCTCCCCTCAACCCACTGCCTCACTGACAGCCTCCAGCTCCCACAGTATAGGCTCACCCCGTAGCCCCCCCGGCCCCTTCTATGGGCACCAACACGTGCCCCCCCAGCACCCCTTGTTCTCAGTATCCATCGTCTCAACGGTGCCCCCCCCTACACCCCAACACCCCCATAGACCCCACCCCACCCCCACCCAATAGCAGGACGGGGTGAGGAGGTGTGTCCCCCAGCCCCGCCCCCTCCACGGAACAGCCAATAGGAGCGGGGGGGCGGGGCGCGAGGCGCGGCCCCCACGTGCGCGGAGGGGTGCGGAGGGCGCAACGCATGGAGGAGGCGGCCGGGGGGGCACCGAACCCGAACCCGAACCCCAACGCGGGGAGGGCTCGAATGGGGCAGCCTCCAGCGCAGCCCCCCGCCAAGGGCCGGGAGCTCTTCAGGGGACAGCGGAAGGAGTCCGAGGTGGGGATGGGGGACACAAAATGGGGCTGTGAGTGCTGAGGAGCTGCGGGTGGGCAGAGGGTTGTTCTGTGGGTGCATGTTTCCATCCCACGGGCACGGGGAGTCCGAGGGGGTTCCGATCCGGGGAGGGGGGGGGGTTCCCTGAGCAGTCCCCAGGGTCACAGCGCTGGTTATCCCAGTTGTGTCGTCCCTCCCCCCCGCACCCCAATGCCCCCCAGAGCCCGTGGCTGCTCCCCGCACCCCAACACCCGGCACAACGGCACCGGGGGGCCCTGAACACATCGCTGCGGAGCAGCCGTGACCCACAGTGAGCTGCTGTGTTGGGTGCGCTGGGGCTTCGCTCCCCCCTTCGTGGCCCCCCTGATCCGATTAGTCCTGAATTCCTTCTGGGATTTAGGATCCCGAAGGGGATCCGCAGCCCTGGACTGCAAAAACGGGGCGAAAAAAGTGGAGTTTTGGTGCAGAGCGCTCAGCCCTGTGCTGCACATCTTGGGGGTACCCATAGGAATGGGGCCGATGTACCTCGCTCCGCCCCACAGCCAGAGGGGAGCGATGGAAGTGCCATCCACGACCCATTCATGCGTTTCCTCCCCGGGGTTTCACGCTCCAGTTCCGCTCCCGCTGCGGGAAATGGGGGAGCGGGGTGTGTGTGTGGGGGGGGTGGTCTGCAGACCTGGGGAGGGACGTAGGGAGAAGGGACAACCCTGGAATTTAAGCTGGAAGGAACTGGGGAGCACACGTGGGGCTGTGTGCAGCGTGGATGCGTGCATGGGGCTGTGCGCTGGATGGAAGCCATGGACTTAAGACGGGAAGAACTGCGGTCCATGCACGGGGCTGTTTGCAGGGTAAAAGCTGCGGGTTTACGTTGGGATGAACTGGAGTGCGTGCATGGGGCTGCGTGCAGGATGAAAGCCGTGGATTTAAAGCGGGGAGGTTTTAGGCTGGGGAGAAATGGAGTGCACGTGTGGGGCTGTTGGCAGGGTGCAAGCCATGGATTTGAGCGTGCACGGGGCTGTTTGCAGCCAGGGCTCGCTGCTATTTTTACGCACCACTTCCAAACACGCAGGGCTCTGTGGATTTCCCCACCGTGGAGTTCGAGTACGGGGACGCCGACAGCCGTGGTGCAGAGCTCGCAGGTGGGGCTGTGGGGTGGCAGCGCCCTGGTAATGAGAGAGAGGAGGGTTTAATTAACAGTGGGGTTAATGACAGAGGAGCATAGGGAATACGTAGGGAAAATGATATAGGAAATGGTGTAAAAACCCAAAATCCTGGAGCTGTTTGCAAAATTACTGGGCAAAATTACTCTCCAAAAAATTTCTATGTCACTGCAGATGCAATGGGGCAGCGGAGGGGGGTGGGGCAAAGTTCCCCTAGGTGTGGCTGTGGGGCTGCTGCATGGCTCTGGGTCCCAGTTTTTATGCCACACTGGAATATCCATGCTGTCCCCATTGCCTCATGGCAATGTGAAATGGGATCAAACAGGATGGATTTCAGAGCATTGAGTCAGAATCCAATGCCCAGTGGAGTTCTAAAAGAGCTCAGGGACACTGAGATATCAGCACTGTCCCCATTGCCCCATGAGCACCCTCCAGGAGAGCTGCTGTGAGGCTCTGGGTCCCATTTGGGTTTTATCAGATTTTAATGCCACGCTGGGATATCTGCAGTGTTCCCATTGCCCCATGACAACGTGAAATGGGACTGAATGGATGGATGTGGAAGCATCGAATGGGAGCCCAGAACCCAGTGGAGCTCCCAGAGAGCTCCAGGACAAGGCCGGGGTTCTGCTCCACATCTTGGGCACATGGGGATATCTCAGAGGAATGTGGTGGTGATAAGAGGGGTGAAAACCCTTCCGGTGACCGCTGACCCTGTTCCAGCAGAGCTGTACAGCTACACCGAGGAGCCCGAGCTCAGCACCAACCGGCGATGCTTCGAGGAGGAGTTTTGCCCCCAAGGTATGGGCTCTGTGTTCAGTGCCCCATGGCACAGGGCTGCCCCACGGCCCACACATCGCTCTGTCCCCCTCTGCAGTGCAGGGCCGGCAGTGGTCGGAGCTGGACGCAGCGCAGCAGAGAGCCCAAGTCCTGCGGCTGCTGGAGGGGCTGGAGGTGGTCAGCAGGGAGCGGCGGCTGCGGGCAGCGCGGGCCATCCTCTACCTGGCACAGGGTGAGCACCTGGCCCAGCTCTGTTCCAGAGGAGTCCTGGGGGGTCCCAGGGCAGCACTCGCTGACCGCATTCCTCCCTGGGCTTTCCCAGGAGTGTTTGGAGACTGTGAGAGCGAAGGCGATGTCCTGCACTGGTCACGGCACAACAGCTTCCTGCTGTACCAGCTGGGCACCTTCAGCGCCTTCCTGGAGCTGCTCAGCATGGAGATCGAGTGAGAGGACGCCACAGCTCCCACCTTCCTCACCCTCCTTTTCGTCCTATTCTCCTCCACACCCTCCTCTTCATCTTAGTCTTTTTTCCATCCTCATCTTCCTCTCTTCCTCATCCTCCTGGACCTCTTCTTCATTTTATTCTTTCTCCCCATCCTTCACCTTCTTCATCTTATTCTCATCTTCCTCACCCTTATCCTTCCTCACCCTTCATCTTATTTCTCTTCATCATCCTTACCCTCTTCATAATATTATTTCTCCTCATTCTCCTTACCCTCTTTTATCTTATTTTTTCTCATCTTCTTTCTTCATTCTCCTCACACTCTTCATCTTATTCTCGTCCTCCTCTTCTTCATTTCATTCCTTCTTTGATCCTCCTCACCCTGTTCCTCTCCTCCTCATCTTCTCCACTCTCCTCCCTCTCATCTTATTGTCCTCATTCTCCTCCTCCCTCTCGTCTTATTCTCCTCATCTTCTTCATCCTCCTCTCCTCCCTGTCCTCCTCACTCTCCTCATCTCATTCCTTCTCCTCGTTCTCCTCCCCGAGGCCACCACCATGGCTGTATTTTGGGAGTGGGCTGAGGATGAGGAGCCACCCCACTGAGCTCATCCCCTTCCCCACAGCAACAGCCAGGCGTGCAGCAGTGCGCTGCGGAAGCCAGCCATCTCACTGGCCGACAGCACAGAGCTCAGGTACCCGTGGTGGCACCGGGATCCACTGGGGATGATGGCTGGGGACCATGTGTCACGTCCCCACCGCACTGTCCCATAAGGGTGCTGCTCAGCGTCATGTACCTGCTGGTGGAGAACATCCGTGTGGAACTGGAAACGGATCCCCCGGAGTGGAAATCCTGCCGGGAGACCTTCAGGACAGAGCTGAGTGAGCTGTGGGGGGTCACGTTATCCTTCAGTGGGGACAGCCGTGCGATGGGGACAGCCCCAAGCTCACTCCTGCTTCCTCTCTGCCAGGTTTCCCCATGCGCTCCGATGAGCCCTTCGCTCTCTTGCTCTTCACGATGGTGACCAAGTTCTGCAGCGGCCACGCTCCACACTTTCCTATGAAGAAGGTCTTGCTCCTGCTCTGGAAGGTGCTCCTGGTGGGTGCCCTTTTCCAGGCACTGGGAATGCAGGGAATGGTGCTGGATGCAACCCAGTGCTTAATCCAAGCATGGTAGGGCAACATCATCGAGCTGTAGATGTCCCTGTCGTTGCAGTTGGAATGGGTGACCTCTCAAGGTCCTTTCCGACTCCAACCATTCTGTGATTTAGGATGGCACAAAGGGATGACCCCAGGCGGACAATTTCTTTTGGGATTTCTGGGATGCAGAGTGCAGAAGAAGGCTGGAGAAATGCTGTGCTTTCTTCCTTCTCAACTCCCCACTTTGATAACCTCCACCTAGAAGCCCCATATTGCTGCGTAACCCTGGGGTCCATCCCCTCCCCACTCTGCCACCTCTCTCCTTGGTCCCTAGTTCACGCTGGGAGGATTTGAAGCCCTGCAGATGATGAAGGTGAGGAGGAGGGAGGAGCTTGGGCTGCCACCCCTGCCCGAGGACAGCATCCAGGTGATGCGCAGCATGCGTGCCGCCTCACCGCCCACCTGCTCCATTGAGTTGGCTGAGCAGCAGCAGAAGCGTGGGCACCGCAGCCGGCGGGTAAGGGCCTCCTCCTCGGGCATGGCCAACCCTTCTCCAACGGGACCCATCATCCACTTGAGATTCCATTTTCCTTCCCCTTTTCTAAGCCTTTTTCAGCTCATAAAAGCTGAGAAATAAAAGCTGCTGCAGATCAGCCCTGTGAAGCACTCGAGATGGAGGAAGTGAGCAGACAGCCCTGACCCTATGGCAAAGGGCTGATAAGCGCTGAGACCAAACTGCTTGCAGCAAACTTGTCTTTTTTTAGCTCAGTTCCTGGTGTTGTGGTGGTGTGGTCAGAGGATGAAAATGCCTCTTTTGCTGGGGGGGGATGTTGGATGGTAGCTCCAATAATTAAAATGGAAAAGGGGGTAACAGAGAGTTTGCTGTCCAGGCTCTGGTGGCAGCCAGAAGGGAAATTCTCACCCATGGCACATCTGGGAGCTCGTCCCTTTAGGATGGAGATGTCAGGAGCTGTTGGCTGGGAGGAAACTGGAATCCATGGCATGACACTGATTTCTCCATCCCCTTCTGCTGCAGCCCCTGATGAAGCAAGACAGCTTGGATATCTACAACGAGAGAGACCCCTTCAAGAATGATGAAACAGGAGTTGATGAAGAGGAGGGTGATGAATTGGATGGTGGGATCGAGGGGGAGCTGGACCTGATGGAGCGGGATGCTCTCCTCCCTACCATACCAGCCCAGCGCCCTCCTATTGAACGGGTGTCATTCCCCAAAGGGCTGCCCTGGGCCCCCAAAGTCAGGTAGATCATGGGATGTCATTGCCATTCTCCCCAGCCCTAGCCAAGTGTGGCCAAGGCTGCCCAATGTATGGAAATGCCATCTGGGGAATCCCGGGTGCAATGGGAAGGGATAGGGAGTATGGGCTGGGAGCTTTTCCAGCCAGCTGCAATGGGTCTAGGTAGGGCAGTGCCCTAGGTTAATTGTGTGGTTAATGAGCATGCCCCTTATGCACTGAGTGGGACTCGTGTGTGGCCAAATGAAATCTTGAGGAGCCTTGCTGTAGAGGGCGAGAAACAGGAGAAACACGACGCAGTATGAAGGATTGGTGCTATCCCTTCCAAGACCAATTCTGCTACGTATGATATGGAGGGGGAAGGGGGGGGAGGGGTGGAAAAGAGGGTGAAATCCTCAGTGCCATCCCTAAAATCCATGTGAGCTTTTTGCTACTGATCTCATCCACTATCTGTGAAACATAGGAGCACACATGGTGCCATTCCGCTCCATGTCACCATGCTCAGCTCTGGTTTTGGTTCACGTTGTTCCTAACCAATGTGAGCTATGGTGGCTGTAGTCAACAGGTACGAATACCTCTAGAAATTGATCCTAGAAAGCTAAAAGTTTCTTGTCCTGCACCAGTGCCCTTTCTTAGCAGTGCAGATATATGTGTGTTTTCCTCCTTGTTTTCATTTCTCTGCTGCTCCATCAGGCAGAAGGACATTGAGCATTTCCTGGAGGCAAGCAGGAACAAATTCATCGGCTTCACTCTGGGACAGTGAGTGTCATGTGTGAGAGGCCACCAGAGCTTGTCCCCCAGCTCCCCTCGGTGCCATTTATCTGCCAGCAGGCGTCCACAGAGACTGGGCTGTTTCAGCTCACCAGCTGTGTGTGGAATGTGTGATGTTCATATGTGATAGAAGTGCCCCAGATCTTCTCTCCAGTCTTGCAGTCATAGAATTATTAAGGTTGGAAAAGACCACTAAGATCATCAGGTCCAACCACCAACCCATCACCACCGTGTCCCCAGGTGCCACACTGCATGGTTCCTTTTGGAGAAGAAACTGTTCCTAGTAACCTGAACGACCCCTGTTGCAATTAAGGGCATACCTCCCATATTATCTCATCCTAGCCTTGTATTTACCTTCTGCCTTCCCCTCCAGGGACACTGAGACCCTCATAGGGCTGCCACGGCCCATTCATGAGAGTGTGAAGACACTGAAGCAGGTGAGACAATGGCTCTAAGATGGGATCTCACAGAAATCAGGGAATCTTTGGCCAAGATCACCGTGGCCATAGAGAGACTGCAGGGCGTCAAGTTTCATATGCATCAGCTCGGTGATACATCACTCACAAAAGGTTGGAGTTGCTTACGTGCATGCTGTCAGCCCACAGTAAAGGTCTGATGCAGATTCAGTCCTCAGCAAGCTCAGCAAACGCTATTGTTGCTTGGTGTTGCATCCTGTAGTTGTATCATTGCTCTGCCTCTGTGTGTTTTGCCAGCACAAGTACGTTTCCATCTCAGATGTCCAGATCAAGAATGAAGAAGAGCTGGAGAAGTGCCCTATGTCTCTGGTAAGATATGCTCCCCATCACTATGTGGACACAGGGAAGAGATGCCACAGAAAGCTGTACATTTTGGTCACACCTCCAATGCTCTCAAACACCACATCGTGACCCAATTGTTAAGTCCCCTAGTTGATTTTTGGGGAGGTAATTGACATATCTCAAGTGTGCAGACCAGAAATACCTTTTTCCCCCTAGTTTTTAATGTTTCCCTGTGCTAGGGTGAAGAGGAAGTCCAAGAAACCCCTTGTGAGGTCTTGTATCGAGCAATGCTATACAATCTCCCCCAGTATATGGTAAGCCTGTGTTTCTTAGAAATAAAATAGAGTCTGTGGGTGTTTGGGATCTGAACGCTGGGATTTTGGTGGGAATCCAGAGCAGAGCTGGGTAGAAAGTCATCTCCAAGAGGAGGATTCCATAGGATCAAGGGGGGCAGATAGCCAGGAGCATGGTCCAGTGTTTGGAGACAGGACAGCAGGCATCCCTTCTGGCTTTCCTATGGCCTCAAGAGATTCCCACACAATACAATTTAAAAAATTCAAAATTCAGCTCTGTTAAGATGCTTTTTAGGCCACCTACGGTCTATCTTAGGGATAAGGAGAGACAAACATTTAAATACATTAAGCAGCACTGTTATCCATACCACTAGAGCTCAATGCATCAACTTAATACAAAAGCTGAGCTGCCCTGCTGCCTGCAGTTGGGTACAAAAGGAGAGCTGAGCATTGGCATAGCTGGCCTATCACCATAAGTGGACCTTGGGCTGGTGGAACCTTCTAGAGCTGGCTTGAAGTTGTCCAGTCTCAAGGAAAAGGAAGGGATTCCCCCTTTGCCTCCACACCTGCCTCCTCTGCAGATCGCTCTGCTGAAGATCCTCCTTGCTGCAGCACCCACCTCCAAGGCCAAGACTGACTCCATCAACATCCTGGCAGATGTCTTGCCTGAGGAGATGCCGTAAGTCCTCAAGGAGATACCTCCAACTGTTTCAGCCTTGGACCAAGTAGGAATGTCGGGGGTTGCAAATAGGTTCAGGGGGCCCCAGAGGTGGGCACGAAGTTCCAGATGTGGGCGTGCTCACATGGTCCAAGGGATGTGGGTCAGTGGTCCCATCAGGTTGATGGTTAGCTTTGATCTTCCCCCACCACGCCAGCATCACCGTCCTGCAGAGCATGAAGCTGGGGATTGATGTGAACAGGCACAAGGAGATTATCGTGAAGAGCATCTCGGCACTGCTGCTGTTGCTCCTCAAGCACTTCAAGCTGAACCATATTTACCAGGTGAGCACCGAGGAGTCATGGTTGGTGCTCATGGGGTTGGTGCACAGGAGCACTCCAGGAAATGTTTCCAAGAGGAGCTGTGGATTGTAGAGATGAACCCTAGCCCTGGGACATGATTTTTAGAGTGTTACTCATGCAGAAATAACCTGCCTGCAATATATCTTTGGCTGTGCGTTGGCAGGGTGGTTTCCACTCATGTGGAAAGAGCTCTCAGATTTGTGGAAGAACACATGCTGTGGTTAATCAGGTTAGAATTCCGGAGATCTCAGGAGAAAGAGCCTCTCCTGGCAGCAGGGGTGGGGAGGAGTTAGGCAGGATCCCTCCTGCTCTGCCCAACCTCCTCAATGAGCAGTGGAGCTGGGCAGGACTCATGAGTTCCTCAGCAGGGTTGAACTCTCAGGGCTCTGGTTTCAGTAGAACCAGCTCAGGGTCCTAGATGCAGTTTGATTTGTGTTAAACAATTAGTAGGTGATTTTTCTTTTTTTCTTTTTTTTCCTTTTTTCTTCTTTTTTTTTAATTTTCTTTTTTAAAGAGGTTTCAGTGTGATACATACCCATGTATGCTATGACACATATAGGAGGATTAACAAAAATCCATGTATTGGATTGGATAGAATAAAAAAAAATTAATATATATTTTTTCCAATTCTACCTTCGTTCCACGTTCCCCTATATCCTAGTTTGCATTCAGTCCCTTTTTTTCACACCAAAGCAGCTCCCTGCATTTCTTCTCCCGGGTGGCAGCACTCCTGAAGACCAGTGTTAGGTCTGGAGAAGGTGTGTTGTTGGGATTCTTTAATTTTCTCCCCTTAGTTCTGATTTTGGTTTAGCTGTCCAACCTTCTCAGGCTGCTGGCTGCTCTTGGTGATGCTGATCTGTGCAAATTGGTCTAGGGAGTCTGCTTTAGCAGAGGAGTTGAAATAGATGATCTCTAGAGGGCCCTTCCAGCCCCTACAATTCTGTGATTCTGTGATCTGTAGAAGCCAGAAGGGAAGTTACCCTGTATCTTTTGTAGTAGTTAATCTCCTCCTTTTCCTTCCATATATAACATTTTCCAACAGGTTTTACCTTGAAAGGCGACCTGCAGTTGCTGAGTGCACCTCTTCCAAAGTCTTGCCATGAAATTCTGCATGGCAATGCACTTTCCCAGCTGCTGGGAGTCATTGTATGTGATGCAAGCCTTGCACACAGCAGACTTGTGCACAAGGAAGATGGTCTGCCAGGTTGAGAGCAAACCATCCAAACTGGAAATGGAAATTCCCAGCACATGCTTCCAGTTGTTCCTGTTGACGCTGACCCGTTTCGCTTCTCTCCCCCAGTTTGAGTATGTGTCCCAGCATTTGGTGTTTGCCAACTGCATCCCGCTGATCCTGAAGTTCTTCAACCAAAACATCATGTCCTATATCACTGCCAAAAACAGGTACAGCCACACGTGTGATGGGCAGTGAAGCTGCAGTGGGAAATGAGCACAATGCTCATACAAGGACAATGCGTGGCATTGAACCCTCTCCATGCCAGATGCTTTCAAAAAAAAAAAAAAAAAAAAACCCATTTATATATATAAATAAAATGTGTAGAGTACATTTTATTATTATACACACATATGCACATATTATATATTAGATATGTGTATGTTTGAGGGGTTTTTTGGTTAGCTACTCTTACAAGGGCAGTAGACCCAGAAGGCTTGGAAACCTTCTTGGGCAAGACTTGATGCCCTCGCCATGCATTATCTTGCTGGCAATATTCTTGTTGTCAGATATTTCCATTTTAATCTAAAATTTGCTTTTTGTATGAGCATTTTTTTATTTGTTGGTTTGTTTTTTTTAATATGCACACAAATAACTGATCTGCCATGTCTTAATGGATCCACCTCCTCCGAGTTCCTCCTAATGCATGCCTGGGAGCAGGGAGGGCTCCGCTCGTTAGGCTCACATGCTGACTGTCCTTAATGAGTCTCTTCTTTCCCATCTTCCACAGCATCTCTGTCCTAGATTACCCGCACTGTACAGTCCACGAGTTGCCTGAGCTCACTGCAGAAAGCCTGGTAAGCAAAGCAGAGCACTTGTGACAGTATTGCTCTATGCAGGTGGGCGAGGAAGGATTTTTCTTTTATTTCTTCTGTTCTTTGCATCCAGCCAGCCCCAAAAATAGACCTTTTTCTGTATAAAGACTTGAAAATTTCTCTCATTGCTGCTGCTAAAATCTCGAGCCTGTGTCGTTTTCCTTGGCTGTGAACACGTTGCAATCATAGAAATAAAGGGAAAGGCTTCCTATGGTTTTGATGAGCCAAAGTTGGCCCGATGGGGACATCTAGTGACACATCGCTGTGAGCTCTGGTGGCACACAGTGTATTTTTTCCTTTTATCCTTGTTTCCTTTTTTCCTTTCCCTTGTTTCCTTTTTTCCCCCTTTTTTCTCCTTTCCCCCTTTTTTTTTCTTTTTTCCCTTTTTTTCTTTTTTTCCCTTTTCATTTTCTCCTTTTTCCTTTTTTCTTTTTTTCCCCCTTTTTCTTTTTCCCTTTCTTTCTTCCTTTCTCCCTTTCCCTTTCTCCTTCTTCCTTTTCCTTTCTCCTTTTTTTCTTCTCCTCCCTTTTTCCTTTTCTTTTTTATCCTTCTTTTTATTTTTACTACTTTTTTTTTTTTTTTCTTCTCCTTTTCTTCCTTTCCTTCTTCACTTCCTTGTTTTATTTATTGCCTCCAGGTCCAGGAATGATGCTAGGTCTATTTCTATAAAAATCCAGTGCCTATTTATAGAAATCAAACACACCCTGGTTCTTCAGTAACGTTTGTGCATGCAGTTGTGTTTCTGTTCCTTAGCCAATATTTTATGCTGTTTTTTGTTTGTTTTAACTCCGATGCACTGATTTAACATCACAGCCATAACACATTTCCTAGCAGATGTTACAGATGATAATGCTTTCAGGGGGCTGCACACAGGAGGATGTGCTTGGTTTGCTTCTGTGGAAAACTAGGACACGTTCAGCAGTGCTGTTTCCAGAGTAGGGACTGTGGGAACTGCTGTTCCTACACAGGAATGGATAAATAACTCAGCTGCAGCTGCAGTATCCAGAGGTGGTCGTGTTGGGAAAAGCCTCCCGCACAGCCATGGCCTCTGCTGGCAGAAAAGGGCATTTGCTCAGAATGGCTTTCATCAAATCCCAGAATTTAAGTGCTTCCTATCAGCAGATTCCTTCTTTTTTGGCCTCCAAAGAATGATATGCATGCCACTGCTTTCACCATTGCTTACTGGGATGATATGCTTGGTGCTTGCCTTTAAGAACAAAGACAGCATGCTGACAGCATTTTCTTGGGTAAATCTTGTTTTCCGACACTTCCATCAGTGTCTAATCACACTCTCCACCTGAGGATGCCCAGAAGGTGTAATGCTCAACAGGCTGTGATTTTTCCAGTGGTCATTAAGGCTGTAGCTTGCTGTAAGTGGCTTATAAAAATAAGTAGCACTTGTTTCTGCTCTTACCCAAATAGGTTATTTGTGGGACACTTGTGCTGTGCTCAGCGCTGTGCAAGCATAAACCAAGTGGCTGTGCTGATGGAATTAGTGCTCAGATGTGCCACGGGCACTACTTCCACACACGGGTGCTGGGGGTGCTGACATGCAGCTCGTATTTAAAATAATGCATGGCCTGCACTTAAGGTGGAGAGGATCTTTGCTATAGAAAAATCTTCTTCTCCCAACAGAAATGTTGCTGGTTTCCATCCTTCATTATTTTGTCATTTCTTCTTATTTATCCATACTGTCTTCTAAGCATGTAGTAATTTACGAATTGATTTATATAATTAGCAACAAAATGTTTGCTAAGCAGTGATGACTAGGCTGTAATTTGCTTGGCAAACAATCAATACAAATCTCCTAAAACACACGTTTCCCATGACAAAGCCAGTGTGATTTCTCTTGGATAACACTCCAAACCAAAGCACAAATTAAAGCACTGAGGATTTCAGAAGGGTTTCCCTGTCTTGTGCCATCGGCAGTGTGATGGTGAACCATCAAGCCTCTGCTTTCCGCTCTTTGCCTGCAGGAAGCTGGAGACAACAACCAGTTTTGCTGGAGAAACCTATTCTCCTGCATTAACCTGCTGAGGATCCTCAACAAGCTGACCAAGTGGAAGCACTCGAGGACAATGGTAAGGAGGATCACCGTAGTAAAGTTGTCAAGGAGGCAATTTGTCCCTTCATCCAAGCCATTGATGAATGACTGAACCCAATGTGGACAATAGTGGACCCAATGTTGACATCTAAGGACAAAGACCACTTGTTTGTCTTCCACATGCTTTTACAAACCGTTGCTGCCCAGAGCTGTGCAGGGAGCATTTCCATTGTTTTGTTGAGCTCACTGCACTGATTTCCAATGCCTTTTTTGGCAGATGCTGGTAGTCTTCAAGTCGGCCCCGATACTGAAGCGAGCTCTGAAGGTGAAGCAGGCCATGATGCAGCTGTACGTTCTCAAACTTTTGAAAATCCAGACCAAATACCTGGGGCGCCAGTGGAGAAAGAGCAACATGAAGACCATGTCGGCCATCTACCAGAAGGTGCGGCACCGCATGAACGATGACTGGGCGTATGGCAACGGTGAGTTGTGCTGGGAGGAGTCCTGTTCATGGGCACGTTTAGCCCTAGGACCAGTTGGAACGCTATAAACTTGCTTGGGCCAGCACTTGGGTTTTCTTTTTCTGAAGCTTTAATGCACCATCAGGAGGGAACTAATTGCATGAGGAATAATCGGATCAGGATGGGATGCAGTCAGCTCAGGTCTCCAAGATGAGTTTCTACCAAACCCAGCCCTTCGTTTCCATTTCCCCAAATTGATTGCTTTTACCACTGAGGCACCAAACTGCTCTACACCAAACTTGCATGCCTGGGATGGCCACAGAGGGGAAATCCAAACAGTGGTCCCATACTTCACACCAGAGAGACAATGTTGGTTACAGCCCAAGGTTGTGAGTTCATAAGCTGAAGCACAGGCTGGACATGCTGGTCTGTTTAAACAGCTCTTCTGTGCTCTAAATCTGTATTTTTAGAAGGCTTTTCCATCCTTTGAGTGCTGCTGAGACCCTGGCATGAATTTTTTAAATCTTTGTGGAACAAATGATTAGTTTGTATAGAGCTAGAGCTCCTAAAGGCCAAGTATCAAAACACTACTTTTTTGTGTTTATACAATATTAACATATTTAAAGTATTGTGGTTATTACAGTCAATTGTTAGTTTTCCAACACTGTTAAATTTGCCCAAAATTTCAATTTTTTTTCTTCAATAGGCTATAATAAACTTTGTAATGTTTTAGCAGTGTGCTTTAAATCTTGATCTCTCCTTTAGAAATCTGTGGAGATTTTGAGTAGAAGTGATGAGGCCTTTCCAAAAAAAGTAGCTCTGCAATTGTACAGAGTCCTCAAAGCAGGCAACAGAAATAATTGTGTTTCTGTAGGAAGCTTTCTAACTCTGCTTAATTTACAAGTGATTTTAATACATTTCAGCTAATGACTTCAAATTAAAATGCATGCATAATGGGAACTCGTTATGAATAATTATCATAGAATTAAGAATAGCAAACTGGCGAATCAACGCAGGCATGTGATGCTGTAAAACCTTCATCCCTTCTTTTATTCAAACCTTATTTTTTTCCATGATGCCATGGTCTTGCTCGATCTTAAACCTAGATATTGATGCGAGGCCGTGGGACTTCCAAGCTGAAGAATGCACACTGAGAGCCAGCATCGAAGCCTTCAACAGCAGGAGATATGACAAACCTCAGGATTCGGAGTTTGCACCGGTGGACAACTGCCTGCAGAGTGTGCTGGGGCAGCGGCTGGAGCTCCCCGAGGACTTCCACTACTCCTACGAGCTGTGGCTGGAGCGGGAGGTGTTTTCCCAGCCCATCCGCTGGGAAGAGCTGCTGCGCTACCAGTGAGAGCCACCACATCACCTGTCCCATCCCAGCAGGGACTCCAGGTGCTACACAGCGAGGAAAGGAAGATAATTTTAAGTAAAGCTGGAAGAAAATCACCTTCTTAAAGAGTCTGGGCCTCTCTGTAAACCATCCAGACACCTCAACTCTCATTTTCTTGGAGGTCTTCCCTTTGTTGTGACCTCTCGGAGGCCATGAGGTACCAACAGACCTGTATGGAGGCCGAGGACCAGGTTCTAGCATCTCATTCAGGAGTGGCCTCACCTGGTTTTCACTGCAAATTTACAACTGTGTATGAGAGATCTGAGTCTGTGCTGTCCCTTAGCTTGTTAAGTCCGTTGTAAGGGTATCTCAGCGTTGATTAGTCTTCATCTCACCCAGATGCCTCAAGCTGAGCTGATGTGTTTTCATTTGTTCATTGATGATGATGTGCTTCAAACACCACACTGCTATGATGAAGTAAAAAACACAAAATAGGTGGTACCATCTATGACAGTCCCAAGTAGAGCTGGATGACTCGGCCAAAGGGGATGACATTACCACTTGTCCCCAGGGCAGCATCACTGCTGGGATTGTACAGCAGATTTACACAGTTTTTGCATTGGTCACTAGGGATAGTAATGCATTACCTTTACCACTGCTCCACTTTCCTTCACCCCTCTGCTCATTGCTATGAGAGTAAAATGAACAAAGAGCTTGCAGGGCAAAGAGCTGCAGAGGAGGTTCACTGCCATGTTTCTCTCTACCTGCTGTAAGTCTAGAATTATTGGCCCAGAAGTTATTGACACACACTATAGGATGTCTAAACACAACACAGAATTTTCCCATCAAGCAAGATGTTCCATTACAAAGTCCATACGGGGAAATAAAATGCAGCAGGCTGATTGTTTTTGAAAGACAATTACTGCAACATTAGGTTTCCAGAGAGCTTTCTTCATTGCTCTTTAGTCTTTGCAGCCATACAGGAGACAGTCTTCTGGAAAATAACCTTTTTTTGCACAGGTTTTTGGTTCTCTGGGAGGATGTTTGTGCCGAGTCTTGAAGTGGGAAAGAAGAGTGCTTTGGGTACCACTTTGCTGTCATCACATGACAGAAACAGCAGATGGTGCAGTCCAGAACGTTCAGACTCACACAAAGAGCTGTGAGTATGGTGACAGGGTAGGAAAGATTGTAAGAGATGAAAGATTATATCTTTTTCTACAGAATGTTGTCAGCCGTGCACAGGGAATCCTGGTCTAATTTTTCCTCCTTTATGAAATCGGTTCTTTTGTTGAAGAAAAATGTGTCAATATAGTGCAGGCAAAAGTTGACTTCTCCTATGCTGTACTGCTACCGATAGAGTGAGCATGCAGGTGATAAAACCACAGGTATTTGTCATGGCAGGATTTGTGCTCATTGCTGTGGAATTGAATTGAGAATGTTTCCTTGATGTGGTTTGCAAAAGGCACTTTTCAAAGAGCTGCCATTAGTAAACCTGCTCACCCTTTTAAAAATGCTTCTGTTCACAATAAACCAGAGTGACTTTTCATGTTCGTTCATTCATGTGAGCTTTCTGCTTTGTGCACCTTAATTCACATCCTCATTTTGGTTGGTTTTATTTCTTTTTAGAACTCTCCCTTCAAATTAACCCAAAAAGTCAGGTCTCTTGCATATATAAGTGGTAGAAATGCAGCTGTTATGTGAAATACCACTGTTTTCAGCTGCATGCTGCAAATACAGAGCCCAGGACTAGCAGGACAGCTCAGGATTTTCTCTGTGATGATTTCTCTGATTTTCCTACCAGATGTGCAGCTTTCCTCATTTCACTGCAGGGCAGCATCTTGTAGCTGGGATTACTGAACTCACAAACTTAGAAAAGTCCTTTGTATTTGCCTCAAAAAATTTTTTTTATCTCATCCCTGCAGTGTTAGTGTAGGTCCTGGTTATTCAGTTTGACGTAAGATTTATTCTTCTACATTTTATATTTAAATTGTGCTTCATGAGAGGGTTCCACAGCTTATCATGTTTTCTATCTTTACTGAGAACAGAAATACAAATTCTTGACTGAATCTCTGTGTGGTAGAAAGGTGGAAATAACTGTAATGTTTCCATACTATTTCCACCACCAAAAAAAAATTAAGCTCTGTAGACATCCCCTTATGTGAAAACTGAGCCCATGTGTAAAAAAAAAAGTAAACAGAAGGCAGAGCTTTTAACTTAAGTTCTTTTACCCCATCACGGCTCTATCACGCTTTTATTGAGGCAGGCCATGCTTTGTAAGGTGGTGTCGGGCTGATGAAAACCACTGTTCTCACTGCACTCCGCAAAGCAGCTGTGGGGCTGACACACCAGTTAAACAGGAATAGGGGGAACCTCTTATTCTAGTTACAACCAGATGTAGGTCAGTCAAACAATGCAATAAGCTCAAGACTTTCCCTCAAGGTGTTTGAACACTGAGGCCCCTCTGGAAAACTCTCTTACCAGCACTTCTGAGCCCAAGGTGCTGCTTCTCCAGCAGCGCTAGGAAATATTCCATCTTGAGCAATTGGAAATTCCCCCCCTTCACAGTGAGGGCTTCCATCTCCCTAAAAGAGAGGTAGGAGGCAGCCGTTATGGGAGAATCATTTTGATGCAGAACAAATGAGTTTCAGAACAAAGTTTCTAATAGCTTCTGTGCAGCTGAGGGAACCGTATCTGTTATCTTACCCCGAACACAGCTGTTGGTTCCAGGAATGGCTGCGTGCTCAGTTTCTGTTGCAAACAGCATGCAGAGCTTTTTCTTCAACCTACAGGTGGCTGCAGAAAGTTTTGCTGCTTGCAAGTTGTCTTCTTTACTGCCTGAAGATTCTTCTCCTTCCGTTTTTAGCCTCATTTCCTAGGGACAGAATGTGCAAAGACATTATAAGCAGCTTATGAACTGGTTAGCCAATGTCATGCAAAGTTGAGCAAAGGATAAAAGGCCTCAAAGATATTCCCTAAGTTCCCTTGAAGAGTTGTGAAAGTTGACAGCTGGGTGGGGGGGAGACCCCATTAAGGTCCCAGCCAAGGCCCCCAGTTGCCCTAAGGGAAGGATGTCATTAATTCCACAGCTTATGGAGCAGCTTATAATGACAGAGAGATGTGCTGGCCTGCCAGCTGCCAGACCTGGTGCACTCTTTATTTATCAAACTGTAACTACAGCAGTGACTGTATGAGGTCAGGCTTATTATCTTCCCAGTTTGCACAAACTTTCCTTAATTATTTATCTAAAGCCTTGCACGTGCAAACAGCAGCTTGTTTTTCTTAGCCAGGTTCAAGCATGTTTATGAAAACCAACAGCTGAGTTCACGGGCTGATTTCTGAGTGCTCAATCTAATATTGCTGACACACTTGTCATCAGTGCTACTTCTCTGTATCCTGAGTAGTTAGAAAAATGTGGTATCTTGCCAGTTGTTTTAGCTAAAAGGAGATAATTATGATTGCTTCTTTCATGCCATGTGGTTTGTTAAAAAAAATTAAACGTCATCATTTTTTCTATTAATATAGTAAAAATATGAATTTTTGTATTATTTATCATTTTTTATCCATGATTTCTTTTATTATCTCCAAGCCTCATTCAGAACTGTTCTACTTAGAAAGTCTGCAGAGCGTGTTTCTGAACCACACCATCACATCCTTTCCTGTTTTCTCCTGTCCTTTTTGGCTCCTTCTGATTCCTTTGAGCTTTCCCTCAGCAGTGAAAGTTCTGGCAGGGTTTCCACCTCAGAAAGCAAACTGCTCCAGTTACTGCGGCCTTATAGAGGCAGGAATTGGAGAGCAGTGAGCAGCACAACAAAGAATGGGAGCTGAGCCACCAAAAACACAACACCCACAACACAGCCATGCCTTGTCCATCCAATACTGAAGGCCCTCCTCCTATTCAAATGGCAAGGAACTTCCTAAGCTTACAGTACACCCTTCTGCATCACCCTGACAAGCTCAGTCTATGATACAGGGTAACAGCATCCCTCATTTTCCTTTGCCACTCAATGCCAGAAGTTCATCACTGAGTGTGAACAAGGAGATAAGGTGCTCATCAGCCTCAGTGAAGCCTGATACTCCCACTGATCAGAAAGCGATTCTCTGATGCAACAAAACCTTCTGGATCCTGCTTGTGGCAACAGAAAGAAGTATTGAAAAAGTTAGTGTCTTCTAGAGCAAAGAAAACACTCATGAGAAGTTTAAGAGTTGGAAATGTACGCTTTCAAGGTCTTATCACTTATTCTTGAAAACGTGTAATGTGTCCAGATTACAAGAGAAGTGTTTCTCCTTGACTGAGAGAGAGGTACTGCACCATATTCACAGCAACGACATTTGGATGTTCTCTCTCATCTTTCCTGAATTCAATCCCTTTCTCTTCAGGGCAAATAAATCTGATGGTTTCCATTGTGTTTCCAAACTGCCCTTCAAACCATCCTTCCTCCTTGATGCAGGCTCTGAGGCTGCTGTGGTGTCAAGTGGTGACCCTGTTGTTATTTCCAGCATTCCCTGGTCTCACTTCTCCACTCAGCCGGGCTCAGCTTTCCCTCTTCATCAAAGAGACAGTCTTAGACTTGTGTTAATGCATCAGAATTACTGCTAGATAAATCTTTCTGGATTGAAATTTGCTAATCCGTGGAATATATACCCATACTATGGATGTTATTAACCACCACATAGATGTCTTTTGGATTTCTTTTGTTCCAAAAACATCCCATTTCCCTTTAGTCTCAGAATGAATGAATCAATTTTTACACAAAAATACAAACAAGATTGAATCTTAGAGATATATACTGGAAAATACAACATGTGACCCACCACACCGGGGACAGAACATGATGGGGATCTCCTGGGAGTATTGGTACCATCACACTTGATCCACTATGTGTTACATGGCTCACTTTGTAATGGAAATCTAATGCAGAAGGAGGTTGCTCAGCCCAGCTTCTTTTGCTTTCATTTTTGGGAGTTCTTTCAACCATTCTTTATTAATCCATGTTTTGTCCATAGGCTTGGCTCATTCTCTACATCCCCTTCTATTTTTCAGCATCTGACTGAAATCCTCTCCCTGCAAACATTTCCTCCACTACAGAGTTGTTCAATCCCCCTTCTGCACCTTGGCTTTCCTAATCAGTACGACAAAAAATCTGCACACCTTCTAACCACTGCATCCTATAAAAGCATCCAAAGCAACAGCTGAATGCTGACTGATCATTACAGCCACATGGGATGGAAATATACGTTTGTTATAAATCCAACAATCTCAAGGAAAAAGGGGAAGAGCAGAAAAGATAGCTGGAGAATTTCTGTAAACGAAATTTACAGGTTTACCTACAGCCCTTTCCAGTGCTGATTTATTACAGCAGACTGTAACATGTACAAAGCTCATACTGAGGGAGAAAACAAAGGCTAGGCTACTGGAAGAAAAAATGATAAGTGTTTTAAAAAAAAAAATTAGACATTGATTTCATCACTCACCATTGCATAAAACTGTTGGCCTTCTGGACACCAGAAACTTATTTTATAGCCTCTGTGTTGTTTTCATGAAACTTGCAGGAAATTAATATATTTGAATCTTTGTGTCAGACTTGGTCAGAATCTGCCAACTTTTGGTTCAAAAGTTATGGCAGAACGGATAAGAGGCAACCCATGTGGCAGGGAAACCCCCTTTCCTTAGGAAAATGTGCTAAAATTAGCAAACCTCTAAACTCCTACCTGTTATATTGAAAATAAGCTTGAAAATATGATAAGGCACATCTTAAAGGGTTATGGGCAAGAAAGTAGATTACAAGAGGCAAATGTTTAAGAAAAACAGAACCGTGATTTAGGAAGCTTCATTGAAGTGCTGGGGTTTGGCAGTGGTATGATCAAAAAGTGTTATTGTCTACTTTTTTTTTTTTTTAATGAGATGATTCATCTCCTACTGGTAGTTTCCACTCGTGCTTTGGACTCTTATCACTTTGCAGAAGCTTGGTGCTGTGAGACATGGAACAGAAACCACCTCCCACCCTCTCCCAAAACCAAAACTAAACTAACTAAACAATAATTAAAAAAAAAAAGTTTGTAAAAAAAGGGTTGAAAACAGCCGCTCAGATGCATACCCCAGTCTTGATCAATGTCTTCATTAACAATAAGGATGAAGGGACAGAGTTTACCCTCAGAGTTTGCTGATGGTATGAAGCTGTGAGGAGTGGCTGTGGCAGAGCAGAAGGCTGTGCTGCCATTCAGCGACACCTGGACAGGCAGAGCTGGGCAGTGAGAAACATGATGAGGTTGAACACAGGCAACGTAGAGTCCTGCACGTGGGGAGGAATAACCACACGCATCAGTACAGGCTGGAAGCTGGAAAGGAGCCCTAAGGAGAAAGACCTGGGGGTCCTGGTGGCCAGCAGGGGGACCGTGAGGCAGCAGTGTGCTCTGGAGGCCAAGAAGGCCAATGGGGCCCTAGGTGCATTCAAGAGTGTGGTCAGAAAGACGAGGGGGTGTCTCCCCTCTGCTCTGCACTGGGGGGCTGTATCTGGAACCCTATGTGTGGGGAGGAGCTCTCAGCACCAATACAAATCACAGAATCACCAAGGTTGCAAAAGACTTACAAGATCATCCAGTCACCATCCACCTATCACCAATAGTTGTCACTAAACCATGTCCGTCAGCACAAAATCCAAACGTTCCTTGAATACCCCCAGGCTCGGTGACTCCACCACCTCCCTGGGCAGCCCATTCCAGTTCCTGACCACTCTTTCAGAAAAGTAGTATAAATCTCCGCTGGCGCAGCTTGAAGCCACAAGGAAGAGGATCTGCTCCCCCAGCACTACACAGCCCAAGCCGAGGCCTTCCGCCCTCAAACACACAAAACCAGAGGGTTTTTTTTGACTCTGTTCCCCCTCAGGGCCTCCGCGGAACAGTTTTCCCGCCCTCTTCCTGAGGCGACCGTTAATGACTTCCCGCCTTCCTCTGTGCATGCGTGGGCCGAGGTGGCGGGGCCTTGTTTCCTTTCACTGCGCATGCGCGGAGTGAGGGCGGGCTTGGTGACACGTCCGTTTTCATTGCGCATGCATAGTCTGAGGTACTGGGCTTGTTGGGACTTCCGCCTTCCACTGCGCATGCGTGAGTTGAAGGGCTGGGCTTGTTTGGACTTCCGTCTCCTAACGCGCATGCGTGAAATTGGGGGAGGCGTGGCGGGTGCCATGGCAACGCGTGGCTGAAGGGTGGGAGGTGGCTGCGAGGGGCGGCTGGCATCGGGATTGGGATCCGGGATTGGGATCTGTTCACTGCTTGGGGTTCATGGGGATGGGGATTGAGGTGGGGTTGGGGAAGGGTATGGAGGTGGGGATGGGGATGGAGATGAGGAAGGGAATGAAGGTGGGGAAAGGGATTAATGTGGGGATGGGTGTGGATAGAGGTGGGGATGCAGATGGGGAAGGGGAAGAGGAAGGGGATGAAGGTGGGGATGGGTATGGATGGAGGTGAGGATGAGGATGGAGGTGTGGATGGATGGAAGTAGGGGAGGGGAAGGAGATGGAGATGAGGAAGGGGATGAAGGTGGGGAAGGGGATGAAGGTGGGGATGGGGATGGATGGAGGTGGGGATGGGGATGGAGTTGGGAAGGGGATGGAGTTTGGAAGGGGAAGGGAATGAAAATGGGAATAGAGATGGATGGAGGTGGGGATGGGGATGGATGGAGGTGGAAATGAGGATGGAGGTGGGGAAGGGGATGAAGGTGAGCAAGGGGATTAAGGTGGGGATAGGGATGGATGGAGGTGGGGGAGGGGATGGAGGGATGGATGGGGATGGAGATAGGGATGGGATGGATGGAGGTGGGGATGGATGGGGATGGGGATGAAGGTGGGGAAGGGGATGAAGGTGGGGAAGAGGATGAAGGTGGGGATGGGGATGGATGGAGGTGGAGATGGGCATGGAGACGGGGATGGGGATGGAGATGGGGATGAAGTGGAATAATCCCAGTGGCTTGCACAGTGTGTAATGATGGCATGGCTGTGTGTTGCAGGGTCCTGCCTCGGGGCTTGGTGTGGAGTGCTGCTTGCTAGAAAGGCTCAGCCATGGTAATGCAGGTTTGGTTTTTCTGAAAGTATCGGCTCTTTCTTGATGTTGACAGACAACAGGCTGTAAAATTCTGCATACCTTTTAGAAAGAGCCAAATCTGGTTGCTTGTAGGTGATGGCAAATGCCACACAAACATGGATATCTTGATACTTAAGAGTTCAGTTGTCACACTTGGTTGTATGGGATGAATGGGACATTGTTAGGAACTCTCATCTGCCCAAGTGTTGCCTCTGCATGCCAAAAAAAAAGATGCATGCCAAAAAAAGAGCCGCTCAGCTTTGGTTGCCTGCTAAACCCATAAGGAACACCACGGCTGTTGGCTGGCATGCCAGACATTAGCTGTGGCACTGCTGTGTGTGCCTGTGTACATATGGACAAGGTGTGACTCCTGACAGCATTTGTGGTGCCGTGCTGGAGGAGTTTGTTGGCTTCCCATAAGCGTTTGATTCTGGGAAGCCCTGCTCCAGGCTGTGCTGGACTGTTTGAGCAGACTGCAGGCTGCAGCTTACTGATGTCATATTCAATAAGAGACAGAAAAGAGAAGAAAAGAGAGTTGCTGACAAAAACTGACTGCTGACATTCAAAGCCCAGAGGTTGAATGTATTCGCTGCAGAGAGACAGCAGGAGTAGTGAGTCAGCTCTAAGCCAAAGACATTCCCTGTTTCTCACTGCAGACTCACTACAGTAGCTGTAAGCATCTTTGTTATTCTGAAAGATCAGCTATGGGACAAATTCAGACCAGGGATGTAATGGTGCTCACACAATCTGCCAGTGGCCCCGCTGGGATTACACAAGCAGGGAGTGCAGTTGGGAGGCTGTTTCATAATCTGCTGTAAGCATCCACTCTGAAGCAAACCCATGCAGTATTCAACAAATTCTAGCCAGTTAAGGTCTGTGAAAGGCTCATCACCCTCTCTGATGAATGTCTGTGTTGAAGTTTGCAGTCTGCAATGACTGAATAGGAAACACTGCTGCCATCATCTGTAGCTCGCACTGTTTTCTGTTTGTCTTCTCTTTCCTCTTGTGGGCAGTGGTTCTATGCACTTTATCTGGACCTTGTGACTTTTTGTTTTTCTTTTATACCTGTACGTACACCTCCACGTTGTGCTCTTGTGTGACTGAAGGTTGCATCCCAACTGTGCTCTCATTCCATGGAAAAATACGCTACACATGCTGCCTTCAGCTGGTTTGTTCCCAGCTGATAGTTACATATGGCCTTTGCACCTATCCTTAATATTCCTAATGATTTGCACAGAATTGTTTAATTAACGGTGTGCAAAACTAGGCAAATAACAGAAATAGATGGGCAGAGGCGGTAAGTGACAAAAAAAGGTACACGGTATCGGATGGAAACCCAGCACATGGTTAATTGACTTTAGGAGTGTATCACAATGCATTAATTAAAAAATCAATTGAAAAGACCGTGGGATTTCCATTATGCACCGACCTATTTTAGCCAGACAGAAGTGCAGTGGAACACTAAGCAATCCTGTCTGATGTCTTTAAAGATTCTTACAGAGCAAATATAGATTTTGTCTGCGGTGAGAGAATCTGAGCTAATATAGCCTGGACTGTGATGCCATGAAACTGTTCCAGGATGTCTTGGGATCCTCAGCCCAGAAGGCGGACAATACAGACAAAGGGCTAATTAGCTGTTTCCATGGTCACTTTCTCTCTGCAGGCAGGTAAAAGCAGCAAACCCAAGGTTGGCAAAGGCAAAAGCTCCAAAGAGAAAACGAAGAAGGTGGTGAAGGACGTGGATATCCTCAGCTCAGCTGCCATGCTCAATGCCCATTACATCTGCCATAATGTCCCTGCCTGCCTAGAGTTGCGGGGCTTTCCTTGGCCTGGTTCACCCAAAAAGAAGGGGAAGAGACGAAAGTAGCTGGCTGGAAAGCAAAGGATGTGATGAAAGCCAAGCTCCTCCTGATAAGAAGAGGCTTTTTTGAACTTTAGACTCATAGCAGTATCTCCAGTGGTTAGCTCAAGTATTTTGCCATAATCACTGTTGTGTCCACACAAAGACACTCTTATTATAGCTCAAGCTTACAGTGACAAATGACAAGTGACACTGGTGCTGTCATAATTTCAGCTGTGGCCCTTAGACCTTAGTTCTGTGCGGAATAAAACACTGAGTCTCAGCAGTCTGAGAGGATTGTGGTGGGGTTTATTTTACCCATACCACTGCTATTCTTATGCAGACAAAAAGAGCTCCCCAATGTGGGTGTGCCTGCAGTTCTTTCAATCAATGCTGGTGGAAACTTGAGCTCAGATAGCAGATACCACCCTGAGATCATCTGTGTCAAATACTTCTACAGCAGCTCTGAGAGTCGCCTGGTGCTCCCTTTCTGGGTCAGAAGAGCTGTGCGATGCAGTCTGCATATCTGGGTGATTCAGCTCATTCTACATTTGGACAGATAAGTGATACTTGAAGCCCCAGTGAACGTACTGCTGGTTCTCTTTTGGCTGTAGTGAGATCCTGGAGATCTAGCTGAGATGCTGGCAGTGATGCTGTGTTAAGTTAGAGGCAATGATGAGCCCCCCTACCAGGTCTCCCCTTACAGTAATTGCTGTTAGTCCGAACATCCTGGCTGGAAACCACAAGATTTATGTTACAGATCAAAGTCGTTTCGCTCCATTTCCTCCGTGTCAGTTTAAGGCAGCCCTTGGTGAAGCAGTACATCAAGTGAGTCTGTGCATCTCTCCCAGATTCTTCCAGCACGCCAACTGGAAGGATGCAGTGGGACAAGAGAGGGTGTGTCCTGAACTGACACAGGCTGTGAGAGGTGGGAAGGAATACAAAATAGCCAGAATCTCAGAGAAGGATTTAGGAAAACATAATCTGAAGTAGGCTAGAGTTACTGAAGAGGAGATGTACCAGGTCTCTCGAATATTTGAGCAAAAGTGAGCATGCGAGACCGCTCCCTACATCAAGCAGCAGTGTGATGTGCACAGGAAGAACTTCAGCTGGTTTCTCAGAGCTGAACATCTGCAGCTGAGCAGTAAGCCAGCTTGGAGCCATTCCTCCAAGGCCATTTCAGATTGATTTATGTGGAGGTGCCGCACCTTTCTGACTTCCAGGTAGCTTTGTGTTACAGGCAGCAGTGCTGCCAATTACAACAGGTCTGACACAAACTGATAAACACCTGTACGGCTTAATGCTATTTCTCCAGCTTAACATCTTCCCTCTATGAAGAGATCTTAACTTGATAAAATCATGGTTTTGTGGCATTGGTTGCAGGCCAACTACTGTCGTGTAGATTACATGAGCTACTGCAGTGCTCTACTGAATTTTCCATGTACGTGCCAAGAAAATCATGGTGGGGACTCAGTTTCCTTGCTGATTAGCCTGCAGTTGGCATGTACTGCTGCATCAGGGATGTGGTTTGCAGTACCACTTTGCTCTGCCATTCACGGATGAGTCTTCCTCAGCACTTATTCGAAGTCTTGCTTCCCCATCACCCACCAGGAAGTCTCTGGTCAGAACATATGTTTGTAACTATTTCCTTCTAGTAACGGTGTTCCAAAGCAAGAGAGGACCAGTTTGCTCTCTGTGTTTATAATCTTATACTGATTGCTAAAAAATGAAGCATTCCCTCTTTGTGTGATATACTTGCTGCACTGAGCATTAAGGGACAGATATTTCCAAGCACCAAGGTAGGAACTACTTGGTGTCACAGGGCTGTCCCTCACCACTAGCATTTCTCTGCTTCTCGTCCAGGGTCAGTTTGCAGGAGGAAAAGCTGAAGAGCAACACCATCTGCTGCCATAAGAACAATTGGATGTGGAACAAGTATTTAGGAAAATAACTTCCTTCTGGGCAACTTTCTCTACAGTCACCTCTTGCAGCATCACTGCAGTTTCCTCTGAAGCTGTTATCCAGCCAGCAGGCAGACAGTATGCTGCTCAGAACAGATGTGTGGGCTGATCTGATACAACTGCTGCAGGGAAGCAAAGCCCTTATGAGACAGACTGCAGCTACAACAATTTCAAGTTTTAGTGAGCAAAACTGACTGGAACAAGTAGTGAAATATCATTAGTTGTTTTCTCTTTAAAAACCCCAAAATCTGCTTTTGTATGATGCATACCAGGTGGTGACCAGTGAAGTGCAAAGAGTGAAGGCTCTGCTTTCAAGAGCGTCTGAGAAGCTAACCTTCAGTTCTTTGATAGCAGATGAGAAAGCCCTTCCAGCCATTCCAAACTGCAAAATTAAACACTTTTTTTCCCCCTTTTTCCCTCTCCCACACCCTCATCCGTCTCAATTTTGCATGTAATTCAGGCTGCCCTGTGGTTAATGAAGACCAACAGACACCTTGAAATAACAGTTTGGATTTTAAAATGGGTTGATTCTCTACTTGAATATGGTGCTTCAAACATCCACCAACTGCTGCTGACTTCTGAGAAACAGTCCAGCTCGAATGGATGCAGCTTCATGGGAGACTCCATTGCTGCTGTATAACAGATATCTCTGTTTCATCACAACATGTACAAGTCGAATACTGTGGCAGGCTCTTCTTCCTGCTAGGGTACAGACTTTACAAGCTGAGTTTATGATGAATAAAGCTGATTCTGCTCAAATCCCCAAAGAATCTTTTGAGAAGGAACTGGAAGCTCAATCACAGAATCACAGAATCACAGAATTGTAGGGGTTGGAAGGGACCTCTAGAGATCATCGAGACCAACCCCCCTGCCAAAGCAGGTTCCCTACACCAGGTCGCACAGGTAGGCGTCCAGGCGAGACTTGAATATCTCCAGAGAAGGAGACTCCACAACCTCCCTGGGCAGCCTGTTCCAGTGCTCCGTCACCCTCACCGTGAAGAAGTTCTTACACACATTGGTGCAGAACTTCCTGTGCTGCAGCTTATGTCCGTTTCCCCTCGTCCTGTCTCCACGTACCACTGAAAAGAGACTGGCCTCACCACTATGGCCGCCACACCTCAGATATTTATAAACCTGGATCAGGTCCCCTCTCAGTCGTCTTTTCTCAAGGCTAAACAGACCCAGTTCACTCAGCCTTTCTCCATAGGGGAGATGCTCCAGGCCCTTCACCATCTTTGTGGCCCTCCGCTGGACTCTTTCCAAGAGATTCCTGTCTTTTTTGTACTGGGGAGCCCAGAACTGCACACAGTACTCCAGATGAGGCCTTACCAGGGCAGAGTAGAGGGGGAGGATCACCTCCCTCGACCTGCTGGACACGCTCTTCTTAATGCACCCCAGAATGCCATTGGCCTTTTTGGCCACGAGGGCACACTGCTGGCTCATGGCCAACCTGTCGTCCACCAGGATGCCCAGGTCCCTCTCTGCAGAGCTCCTCTCCAGCAGCTCATCCCCCAGCCTGTATTGGTGCATGCAATTATTCCTCCCTAGGTGTAAGACCCTACGCTTGCTTTTGTTGAACCTCATCCGGTTTCTTACTGCCCAGCTCTCCAGCCCTTTTTGAAGACCGGAGTGACATTGGCTATCCTCCAGTCTTCAGGGACCTCCCCTGTTATCCAAGACCTCTCAAAAATGATGGAGAGCGGTTCGGCAATGACCTCCACCAGCTCCCTCAGCACACGTGGATGCACCCCATCAGGTCCCATGGACTTGTGGACCTTAGTACTGCCTAGGCGCTCACGCACGTCCTCTTTCCTGACTAAAGGGAAGTCTCCCATTCCCCAGACCCTCTCCCTAACCTCCAGGGTGTGGGAAACCTGAGGGAGAGCCTTTTCACTGAAGATGGAAGTAAAGAAGGCACTCAGTATCTTTGCCTTCTCAGCATCCCCCGTTACCAGAACCCCCCCCTCACTTAGTAAGGGGCCCACATTCTCTCTAGTTTTCCTTTTGCTGTTAACATACTTGAAGAAGCCTTTTTTATTACCCTTTATCACTTCAGCCAGATTAAATTCCAGGCGGGTTTTAGCCTTCCTTGTTGCATCCCTGCAGGCCCTGACTACATTCCTATATTCTTCCCAAGTGGTCAGACCCTTTTTCCACATTTCAAGACCCTTTCCTTTACGTCCCTTTGCAGAGGAACTTCACAGCATTTTGCCCATCATCTCTTACATTTCCCAGTAGTAGGGTATCCCTTGTCTTGCTGCTACTTAACAGCCAAGCACAATGCGCTGCTGGAGTACACGGAGTGTCCCTTTTGTGTAGGAAGTTATGTACCAAAACCAAGCTGTTAAAAATACACCGGATGCTGACGTATTTGTGGGTGGGGAAAAGGGGAGAGTCAAAAGACTTGTTGTGAGAGTGATGTCTTTTTGTTTAACTCCTGTGTAAACAGCCATTATTCACCACACTTGGTATTAGAATATCCTTCAGCCAACACTTGTGTGTTGCATATGTGTTATTTTCACATTAAGAAAAGCACTGCAGATCTCTGTGATACTTAAGAAAGGCCTGAGAAGCAGCACAAACTCTTTTGTCTCATTTTTCACCTTAGGAAATGCCCTAGATGTTATTTCCCAAATTCAGAGGAGGACAGCTGAGGATTTTTGTGGTCATAAATGTTATCTCCAGAATGAAGTAGTTAACATGGCAGATATTTAAAGAAAAAGTTTTATCCAAAATGCACATTAGATGTTGGCACTAAATAGTGCCCACAGAAGTAAATAAAATTGAGGTTTTGGTGGGTTAATTAATTCCTGTCTCATTTGCTCATTTCCACTGATTTGGTTCCCTACAGCCATTTCAGATGTTTCACGGGAATAAAAAAATGTCATCCAACTTCAGTGTATTTTTTTCCTCAGCCTCTCACTTCCTGCTTATGTTAAAAAAGGTGTGAGCTTTTTCTCCCTTTTGTTAGTAACTGTTGTACAGAAGATGGGAAGGACCAAAAAACGAGCACTCACAGCAGTGGTTGCCCTCTCAGATGTGCTGTTTGGGTGCCAGACAGATATTGAAGCTTTCCATTCCAGATGCTGGGGTGTTTTTGTTGCATCCTAGTGTGTTACCCAGTTATTGGTGGATTTCTGGAGGTATTCAGTGAATTTGGGAGTCCAAGCCATATTCTTCTTGTAATTGGCACTAACAAAGAGAACTGTTTAAGAAAAATGAGGAAAAAGCTTAGTGTAGCCTAGTGTCTTCCTTGGGATGGCCATGACTGTATGTCATGAATGGAGCAGTTTCTCTTTGGTGAAAATGCTTGGACCAAGTGCTTTAAAAGTTCATCTGTAATTACTGTTGAATGTTAGAATATTTATAATAGCTGAAACAAAAAGCAATAGGATAAGCAGTCTTGTAAGCTAAAAGGAAGCCTCTCTTTAATGCTAGCAGGACAACCAGCATAACTGGATTATGTGAAGAAAGCCAAAATGTTAAATACTACTTACTGCAAGTTGAAGAAAAAAAATCAAACATTTAACTTCAGAAAAACCCTTTTTTCTCTCAAGGTGATTCCAATAGGTCGTACATCTCTTGGGGATCCTTTTGTGTCATTCAGTAAGGTTCCTGTTCTGCAAAGTACAAGGATAACCAGCTGGTGAAGAGTCCTCCACGCATACTGAGATGACATTTCATTTTCACATTCGTGGCAAACTGCTCATTTGTTGGACTATAATGTTTGCAAAATAAATCTGCTCCTTGACCAAGTGACCGATGCTACATAATGAAGCACTTGCACATTGTATGGTTACAAAAGCTTGGATTGCTCACTGCATTCCAGGAATGATCTGGCTCCCTCCCTGCTTACACAAAATGTGAGAGCTTCTATGGGTTTCTTCCAGTGGCAGTTCAGAATGTTACGTAGGTTGGCTGGTCTTCTTGAAATTGTAATGCTTACCTATGGAGAGAATTCCTTTCCTATGTCATTTGCTTTTGAGGATTCTGGTAGTTTCCCATCCTTGCTTCATAAGAGGGCTTGATAAAGAGAGGCATAGTTGGTTTAAAGCTTCTGACGTGACTTGCAGGAATGGAAGAAAATGAAATTATTTATGAAATTATGAAATTACTATTTCTTTTAATATTGTTGATAGTATTGCCTCCTTTCGTGATCTTAATTCTGTGTAATCTCTCCCTGTGCTTCTGTTCTTCAGGATAAGCAATGCTCAAGCAGACATCTTCTTTTTGGGCATACTGCAGCTTTATTAGCACGAGGCTCTGCCTAAATCCAACAACTATCAAGCTTTCCATGGTGCTCAGCTCATCTGAATGGTGTGACCTGAAGTGGTGTCCTTGAAAGCAACAGTCCTTCTGTCACCTGTTGTTTTGGCTCCTGAGATAACTTATCGAGAAATGTTGGCACCTTTTGAAGACAGACATCTTGGGAGTACCTGTTAATTACAGTGTGCCCTCAGAAAATGTCCAAGGAGTAGCTCTGTTTTCTTCTAAGTGCAGATGCTTTGATTACTCAAACTTATTACAACTCCTTTCCCCTAACATTCCTTCATTTCAGCTCTTTTGGTTAAGAAAGTGCAAAGTGCACTTTTTTTTTTTTTTTTTAATTTTTATTTTGCTTTTCACTCCTAAGTCCCATTTTTGAAACCTGCTATTCTTGTTGTTTCGATTTGTTTTTTTACCTTTGTTGAAGGTAACAATTAGCACTTCTGACGTGCAGGTTTTCTCCTTGCATGTTGCTAAATGGGAGAGCCATAAAACTGAGACTCATGGCATTAGTCTCCTATAAATCTATGCATCTGCATCTATGCTTGGACTAGTTGTATAGATTCTTTAGTTCGTTTAGTAAAAGGAGTTCAGGATGTGATTATTCTGACATAAAAATGGGTATCAGAAAGCTCAGAAACTCCAGTGACTCCAGTGTCCTTGATGAAGAGGGTAAAATCATGTGAGAGATTCTCTGTCTAATCTTCCATTAGTAGAAACTCACCCAGCCTGCTCTTTTTGGGCATCCCCTGTTCAGAGGAGAAGGATTCCTCCCCGTTTCAGGACAGCAGTGTCCCAGATGCAGAGCTGAACACAGCTCGACAGCCCCTTAGAGAGGAACCACAGTCATCTTGAGCTTATCTCTTCTGCACAGTTGTAAACTCAGCACTGTTCACTCTCACTAATAATAGAGAAGTGTAATTGTGTGCAGACAGCTAGCCCAACCAAGGGGAAATCGCCTTGTATTTAAAAATAAGCTTAGGGCAGAATGTGGAGACGGCAGAGAAAAGTCTTCCTGCCAACAGAGTTCCTATAGCATTTCTTCTTTCTTTAGTGTCTCTTCTCTGTCTCTCCCTTAACTATTTTGGCTGTAAGATCTGCTGCAGTTCGGTGCTGAACAGCAAGGAAAAGGCACTGAAAGGCCTAAGTGTGTTCTTCCATGCCATTCTCCAGGTAGTTGTTACTGCTGTTTCATGGAGATCAGAGAATCACACTCATCTGGGTACTGGCAGAACAAAAAATTAATCACTAATTATGAGAAGAAGTGAAGTTAAAAAGCTGGTTGATGCAGGGCAAGACCAAAAGCCAGACTGGTTACTGGATGCTGCAAGAGAGGAATCGTGACTGTAAAGCTGTTCTCTCCAAGAGTAGCTGTGTATCAGTTTTACTGCTGCACATTCAGACCCATT
This sequence comes from Meleagris gallopavo, assembly GCF_905368555.1. NCBI lineage: Eukaryota > Metazoa > Chordata > Aves > Galliformes > Phasianidae > Meleagris > Meleagris gallopavo. The sequence goes on from NC_139404.1 coordinate 1,098,656, forward strand.
TTGTTGTGGAATCATTACCAAAACAGAGGTTTCGGCCCCAGTCCAGGCTGCTCCTAGATCTTCACACCACGCTGGAGAACTGAGGGTAAAGGTCGGGCTCTGGATGATGCTGCAAGAATCCTCCATCGAACAGCAGCAGCTCTCCAGAATTACTGCACCTGTGTGGATTTTGGTGACAGCACAAATCATAACAGATTTTTATTGCAGAAATTCTCCCCAAATCCTGACTCAGCTTTGGTCTAATCTAGCTCCAGAGGAGCTGCAGCAACCAGAACCCAATCAAGACTACTTTTAACAAACTCATTGCACTATCAGCACTCTCCCTAGAGTAATGAAAACCAAGTCTGGCTCTTTATGTGCCCTGCAAATCAATTTTATTGCACATTACTGGACAATAACTGTTGCAAAGATTTGTGTTAAAGGAAAGTAATGGTTGCTTTTTTTTTTTTTTTTTTTTTTTTTAATCTGGGAAAATCTTTCCAGGCCAAAGATGTGGACATCTGAGCTTTTCTGGATCCACTCTGTCACCAGAACTCACCTTTTCCACCATTTTCCACCATGCATTGTTTGCCTTCGCCCAGCTAATCTCCTCCCTGTCCTTTTCCTGGATGCTGGATTTGTCATGTCCTAACTAACCCTGGCACTCCCACAGGTGTGCAACCTATGTTCCCTACCCTTCTGTTGGCAAAACATCCATTCGAACTCACGGTTAGCCTTTTGGCACCTCTTTTCCCATAGGAGTGTGAGCCTATGACACAAGGGCAGCCGTGAGAACCTGGAGAAATGCACTGACGTTCAATTCTGTAAAAAGAGTTTATTTACTCTGGGAAATTCTGCCTCTTGAGGACTAGTCTGGTGCATTCCAAATGAATGTCCATGCCCCTCCCCATTGAGAGGCTGGGGTCCAATTTGCAGTCTTCAGATAAGAATTTTTTGAGAGGTGTAAGAAAAAAAAAGGGCATGTGTTAGGCCCAGCCCAAGCTATTGCCTTGTAAACATGCGCTTTCAACATCTCCTGGCTTCATCTGCCTATTCCAAACCAATCAGTGACACGTGGCTGAAAAATGCAGTTGGATGGGACCTTGTGTCAGCCATCCCTCTCCCTGAGGCACAAACAACTCTACCTGCAGCATTCCTGAGCAGTATTTGTCTAACCTGTCTTTAAAACTTCCACTGTGGGAGATTCCAGAGCCTCCTGAAGCTATTGCAGTGTTCTCACATCCTACCACTATGAAAATGTCTTGGTGGCTCATGTGAGTCTGCCTCCCTGTGATGTACCAGAAAGTGACCTTCATCCAGTGGAGGTTTGGGTTATACCACGCCGCTCGGGTGGCACAGACCCAACTCTTTGTGCTCGTGGCCTTGTTCCAAAGCTGCTGATTAGCACAAGGGAATTCCACAGCTATTAGTCCACATCAGCTGCTTCCACACGTCTGAATGTGCTGGCAAAGCTTCACCCTGCTTCCAGGAGCGGTAAACCCCACCAGGGGCAACTGACATAAGCCACCATTTGGCCCAGATCCACACTTGAACTCACAGAAGACCAATAACAGAAACCTAGAGCATCTCAAATTCAGAGTCCCTGAGTCTATGGGTTAAGATGACATTCGTGCAAAAAGCAGAAGTGTTTGTTTTTTTTTCCCACAACATGCTGTGAGAGTGTGCGTGTGGCTGCAAAGCTCCCGAAGAAATGCAGGGGCACTGCAGAGGCAACAAATGGAGTGTGACTCTGCAGAGTGGACATTCGATCCTGAGCTGACCTGACATGCATGCCAATTGACTTGGCTGGCTCTGCAGTTCTTCTTACCACACTTTCCATATTCTTCCATCTTCAGATGGATGCCGTGTGGTCACAAGCACCTGCCCTAGGAGGCTATTTACAGCTTTATTCCGTTTGTTAACAGAAAAAAATTGGTGGCTGTGTTTCATTCCATCGATGGGATGAAGTTATTCCTACGTTTATCAGTTTATAAAATGCACAGAGGGCTGACAGATCAGGTCAGCATGTTAAGATGCCTCCCATTTCACAGACACTGGCACTGGATATTAGGAAAAATGTCTTCTCATAGAGTGGTCAGGCACTGGAATGGGTACCTAGTGGGGTCATTGTCCCTGGAGGTGTTCAGTAATGTGGAGATGTAACACTGAGGGATGTGGTTCAGCGGGCACGGTGGGGATGAGCTGGGGTTGGACTTGCTGATGTCAGAGGTCTTTTCCAATCTAAATGTTTCTATGATTCTAAGGGAAGTTGTAAACCACCAGGAGTGGATATTAGGATAACAACATTTGTATAACTCTGACATACCCATGGAAGAGGTTTCTACCAGGCACAGACGGTAGCTTGATGTCCTGAAATTTAAAAAATAAGAAATAAATATTAGATATATATATATATATATACACACACACACACACACACACATATTTTATGCCAACAAAAATAAAACTCTGATTACTATAATTAAAAGCAACTGAATATTTCACCTGGGAGATCTCCAGCAGAGTGCCTAACACACCTTAAGGAATATTCCTGAAAATATTTTTGTTTTCCAGCTGCAAACAAGCTCCTGTTAACCTCCCTCTTCATACCCATTCTTTAGCCATGAGGAAAACATCTCAAACCTGACAGCTTCAGTCTAAAATCCCTTCTTAAAATCCCTCCTCTTAATAAGAATTAGACCTATTTTTAATTTCCTTCCCCTCCTGTTTCCTCTGTATTTCAAATCCTCTTCCCTTATAGTTCCCATTGGAAGCACCCATCCTCACCATGCTTTAGATGTGAGGAAAATACCTCAAACTTGACGTCTTCATTTCATTTAAGTGATCCTTTCTTAAAATCCTTCCTGTAAAATGGATTTATACCTATTTTTATTATTTCCTCACTTCCTTTTTTCTCTGTATTTCAAATCCTCCTCCCTTACACTTCCAATTGGAAGCATCCATCCACAGCATCCTTTAGATGTAAGGAAAACACTTCATATTTGACATCTTCATTGTGTTTAAGTGATCCTTTCTTAAAACCCCTCCTATAAAACAGATTTATCTCTATTTTTGTTATTTCCTTTGCCTCCTTCCTCTGTTTTTCAGACTCTCCTCCCTCCTCGCACCCATCCTCCAGCTGTGAGGAACATCCCATCCTAACAGCTTCATTCTGAAATCCCTCCTTAAAATCCCTCCTACTAATCAGAATTAGCCCTACTTTTATTATTTCCCTCACCATCTTGAATCACTTCAAATCACTTAAATCGCTCATACTTCGCTTACCACTGGAAGCCCTCAGATGTCCCCTGTCACAAACCCACGACCCCCCCACAGCTCTGAACCCCAAACGTCACACAATAAACTCTGAAGTCCCACCTACGGCTTCGCCTGATTTTCATCTCCTTCCCACACAACCCAAAACCCCTCAGCAACGCAGATTCCCCCACCCCGACACTCTCCGGGCGCTGTGCGGTGGCTGAGGCGAAGAAAACATCGCCGGACAACGATCCAAAATGTTTATTTTTCACAGGAAAAAAATAAGAGGCGCTGAGGGGCTGCGAGGTAACGGGGAGCGCTACTGCGACCTCCCCAAGATGGCGCCTCCCGCTCCTCGCCCCCATCGCCCCGCAGCCCTCCCCAAGATGGCGCCTCCTCTCTCCCCATTACCCCCACACCGACCTCCCCAAGATGGCGCCTCGCGCGCGGCCCTCTCCCTCCCCATCATGGCGGCGGCGCCGCGCTATGACGCCATACGTCCTCCTCCCCCCCCCCTCTCTCCCTCTCCCCCCGGCCTCCTCCCGCCGCCGCCGCTCTCCGCTCGCCGCTCCCCGCCTCTCCCCTCCGCCATTGCGGCGGCTCCGCCCGGGCCGCGCCGCTTTCCCCCCTCTCCTCTCGCTCTCCCCGTCCCCGGCCGCCTCCCGCCGGAGGCCGCACGGCGCAGGCCCGCCGCAGCGCAGCCGCTCTGAGGTGAGTGTCCTACCGCGCAATCTCCAGCTCCTCCAGCCCCGGCGCAGCCGCAGCAACGCGGGGGCCCCCGCCGGCCGCCAGCACCCCCGGCCCCGCCGCCCCGCGCCGGGCCGCGCCGCCCCGGGAGGGGGTCCGGGGGACCGCGGGGGGGGTCGGGAAGGCCTCGCGGAGCCCTCCCGGCTTTAGGGGTTGGCCGGGGGATCGGGCCGGGCCCACAGGCGCGGGGCAGCGCCGGGCCGAGCGCGGGAGGAGCGGCGGGGCGGCGGGGACCCCTCTGCCATTTTGTGCGCCCCGCCGCCGCTCCTTCTATTGCGGCCCTTCTGTAGTTTGCCGGGCGCTCCCGGGGTGCTTGCTCTTTATTTTCCCTCTTTTTTTTTTTTCTTCCTTTTTTAAATTTTCTCACCTCCTCTTTTTTTATTCCCCCCTTTTTATTTTTTTCTTTATTTTTTTTCCTTTTTCCCTTTTTATCTAATTTTTTCCTTTTTATTTTATCTAATTTCCCTTTTTATTCTATCCAATTTTCCTTTTTTTGCTTTTCCCTTTTTTTGCTTTTCCTTTTTTTTTTTTGCTTTCCCCTTTTTTTTTGCTTTCCCCTTTTTTTTTTGCTTTCCCCTTTTTTTTTTGCTTTCCCCCTTTTTTTTTGCTTTCCCCTTTTTTTTTTTTGCTTTCCCCCTTTTTTTTTTTGCTTTCCCTTTTTTTTTTTTTTGCTTTCCCTTTTTATTTTTTTTGCTTTTCCCTTTTTATTTTTTTTGCTTTTCCCTTTTTATTTTTTTTGCTTTTCCCTTTTTATTTTTTTTGCTTTCCCTTTTTTTTTTTTTTGCTTTTCCCTTTTTATTTTTTTTTGCTTTTCCCTTTTTATTTTTTTTGCTTTTCCCTTTTTATTTTTTTTTGCTTTTCCCTTTTTATTTTTTTTGCTTTTCCCTTTTTTTGTTTTTCCCCTTTCCCTTTTTATTTTTTCCTTTTGCTTTTTCTTTTCTGTTTTTGTTTTTCTTCCCTATTTTTTCCTTTTTATTTTTTTCCTTTTTTTAAAATTTTCTCCTTTTATTTTCCCTTATTTTTTTCTCTTTAACATTTTTTTACTTTTTTTTAATCTCCCTTGTAATTCTCTCTCTCCATTTTTAATCCTTTTTTAAGTTTTGCCCCTTTTTTCATTTCCTCCTTGTTTTATTTTTCCCCTTCTAATATTTTTTTCTTTTATCCTCCCTTTTAATTTTTCTTCCTCTTTTTTTTCCTTCTTTTTCACTCTGTTTTTTTTTTCTTTTATTCCCCTTTTAATATTTCCTCCTTTTAGGTTTTCCCCCTTTTTCTTCTGGTTAATATTTCTTACTTCACTTTATTTTTTAATTTATTTTACTTTTTCCCCCATTTATTTTTTTTTCCTTTTTCACTACTTATATTCTTCCCCCTTTTTCCTCCCCACACCCTTTTTTTTTTTTTTTCCTCGTTTTTCTTCCCCCTTTTTTTCCTTCATTTTCTGTTTTTCCCTGTTCTCCCCTTTTTTAGTTTGTCCCCCCCTTTTTTTTTTTTTTTTTTTTTTTTTTTAAAACACTTCTTCCCTTTATTCCTCCTCCCCCCTTTTATTGGGCTGTGGTGTGGCCACAGGGCTCCCACTGCTTCCTGAGCTGTTTGGGATTGGGAACCATAAATAACGATCACAGAGCACAAAATCCCCACCCTAACCATGCACAGGAAGAGCTCTTTTGCATCTACTGCTAATTTTGATAACATGCAGAAATATTTTCTGTGCATACCTTCAAGATTTGGATCTCTGCTCCCTCCACCTAGAGCGCCCTTTGCTATTTCCAGAATTTAAGACCTTTTGGCGTGCTGTGCTTCAGTCTTTGAGGTGCTGGCCTCATTGCTGGCCGGGTGATTTGTGTCATTTTTCACAGTTTTATGCATTTGTGCTTCGGTGTTACTTTGGCCGTTGTGTCATCTGTAGCACTTTGCTCATCCTTAGAGCGGTGGGGTTGCTCTTTTCGTGTCCTAACAGTGGGGGGGCGGATGAGAAATCGTTCTGTTTTCTATTTTTTAATGTCTGGTAGAACATTTGTGGGAAAGAGGAAGTGTCTGTCTGTGACGGCTGCTTTGGAGGGTTGAGAGTCATATTGATTTTCGTTGGGAGTTTTCATCTTTTCCATCATGGCTGGGGATCGCATTAAGTTTCTTTAGGATTTTGGCCTTGTCCAGGATGGCTAAGGATCATGTTGACTTTCTTTGGGATTTATTTTTGTCCATCATGGCGAAGGATCACACTGACTTTCTTTGGGGTTTTGACCTCATTCATCATGGATGAGAATCGCGTTGACTTTCTTTAGGTGTTTGGTCTTGTCCCCCATGGATGAGGATCGTGTTGTCTTTCTTTTGGGTTTTAGTTTTGTCCACCATGGATAAGGACCACGTTGACTTCCTTTGGGATTTTGGTCTTGTCTATGATGGACAAAGATCATGTTGACTTTGGGGTTTTGACCTCATTCATCATGAATGAAGATCATGTTGACTTTCTTTTGGGTTTTAGTTTTGTCCACCGTGGATAAGGATCACGTTGACTTCCTTTGGGATTTTGGTCTTGTCCACCATAGACAAGGATCATGTTGACTTTGGGGTTTTCATCTCATTCATTATGAATGAGGATCACGTTGACTTTCTTTTGGGTTTTAGTTTTGTCCACCACGGATGAGGATCACGTTGACTTTCTTTGAGGTTTTGACCTCATTCATCATGGATGAGGATCATGTTGACTTTCTTTGGGGTTTTGACCTCATTCATCATGGATGAGGATCACGTTGACTTTCTTTGAGGTTCTGACCTCATTCATCACGGATTTGGATCACGTTGCCTTTCTTTGGGGTTTTGGTATCCTTCGTTATGGTTGAGTGTTATGATGTAGAGTTAAATCATCTAATACATCATTTTCTCCACGTGTTCATTCGGATAGAGCTTTGTGTCCCATTTTGTAGGGCTCTCACATTGTTAGGTGCACACTTTGTGGTGAGTGGGCTCTCACTGCCACAAATCCAATGACGTGTGGCATAATGCATTAATGCATGGCATAAACCTCGTAGAGGACGATGAGCAAAGGCTGCATTGTAACTCCTGCCACACAGTGCTTTTATGCTTGGTGGTGATTAGGCTTTAATTACTGGCTTTATTAAACCCTGTGACTGGTCAGCTGCACAGATGTCAGCTCTTATTTTTAGGTATTTTGGTGTGAGGACTACCAAAAGCGTTGGAATTTGCTGCTTTTTTTCTGCTGCTCACGAACCTGAATCAGCTTTGTTAGATTTATCACAACCTGCTTGGCTTCTGGCAGGCTCAAACCTGGAGGCTTTGAGCTTTGTAACGAAAATGAAGCACCAATGGCCACAGGATCATGGGTTGGGAGCCCTGGGAGATTCCGTTCAGCCTCCCTGGAGGCTTTGAGTTCTTTTTCATATTTTTTTATTTTATTTCATTATTATTATTATTATTATTATTATTATTTTTGCTATAGCCTTTTATGATTTGAAAAGCAGCCCGGAAAATAACTTCTAGGAAGGAAGCTGGGTTCAGTGCCTCTGTAGGATGCCCTTGCATCCCTTCTACCATGAAAATTTAATAAATCTTCATGCATAATGCCGTGTGCTGTCAATAGAACTTAGCTCCTGTTGGCTTTCAGTGCGAGTACTGCTGTAAAATTCAACTTTGGACTTCTGCTGCTGTTCCTGAAGGAAGTCCAGAGGAAGAATGTATTGTTAGCTTTATTTTTGTACCAGTGATTATCCAGTAATTGAGTCCTTTAATAAAATAATTTTGTAATACACTCCTTGGTCTTTTTAAATAACTTCTGGTGCGTGGTGGGGTTCTCAACTGCTTTGCTCTGTGAGTTGTAACTGTAGTAGAAAAAATGGTGCTGAGGTGGCACTTGGAGCAGAGGCTTTGTGACTCACCCAGCTTTCCTCTAATGAATTTCATTAGCTGTTTGGTAAATAGCCACTTGCTAAGGATGCTTGTCTAAAATTAGGAGCAGCTACAGCCAGCTGAGGATAAAAGTTCCCTCTTTGGGATTTCAGCTGCCACACAGAGGCGTGCAGCCCACCGAGGACCCCTGGGTGGCACATGGGCACATCTTACTTGTGTTTCAAGGTAATCTGTCCCCTCGTGGTTTAAAACTACTCATCTCACATCCAGTCTGATGGTTGCTCATGTTCCCGCTGTTGAAGGTAGTTCAACTCCGCCAGCCCAACCCTTTCTTCTTGTCTCCCCCAATACTTCTCAGCCGCCTGGCAAAGGCTGGTTGGGTTTTTGGTTGTGGATGAGTCACCTGTTGAGCTCCAAGGAGTCTATGCTATTGATGGATAAGACACTGGTAAGCTGGAAGCTGTATCTATGGAGAGCAGCAGACATCCATCCTGCTGACACGTTGACATCAATGAAATGCCATTGTTTTCCATTTGTACGGTGTAGATGTTCAGAGACTTGTGCAGCACTTTGTCTTGCAGGTATATTCCATCTGATCCTGGGTTCTATAGGATTGGGGAGCCCAGCATTACTTTGCAGTTGTTGGTTTTCACCTTTTTGTCCTGCTTTGTGGGTAACAGGGCGTGTGGTTGTGCGAGGAGCACGGGGCATTGTGCTGGGCTTCCTCACCTGCATTATTTTGGTTGGTGTTGATGGTTTTCTGCCTCTGTAAGGGTCTGATAAAAAGGAGTTTTGTGATGGCTGTAAACTAAAAGAGGGGGGATTTAGGTTAGATGTTGGCAGGGTGTTGGAACTGGATGGTCTTTGAGGCCCCTCCAACCTACTCCATTCCATGATTCTATGACAAGTAATGCAATCAGAAAGAAACCAGTTTCCACCCACTGTTTATTACGTAACCCTCTAATTAAAGTCATCAAATGGAGATGACTCGGCAGCTTGGGAAACTTCCCCCATGTCTGGGTCAAAAATACTTCCTCCGTGCTTTATTTACATTGCCACATCCTCGATGTCGTCTCAATTAATTCTTATCCTCACAAGCTTATTTTTGGCTTCAGCTGTTGGAGTCTCCTGCTGTTTGGACCCCAGAAAGGTCCTTTATCTTTTCAGTTTTCCCTATAAAGGAGAGAGGACTTGGGGTAGCGCTGCTCCCTTTCTCCCTAGGAAGGCCAGGCTGATGTGAAGCACTTCTCATAGTTGCCTAGTGCTGCAAGTTGTCTTTCCTTTTCTGGCTTCTTTCTGCACCATATTTTTGAATGAAAGGTAAAGCATTAAGGTGGGTCTCTTGCCCAAGAAGCAAATGGTATGTGTTCCTGTGATGGCTGTAATGCTTAAACTCTGATAATGAGAAGCATACGTGGATGGAGGTGGCGGTGAGGAAATGTTAAAGACCTCTGAAGCACAAAATGCAGCTGCAAATAAAATACTGTGTTCTGTTCTCCATGCACAAAGTAAATGGTTGTGTGTTGCACCAGCTTCTAAAACCTCCCTCAGCCCCTGTGTTTGTTCAGAACTTGAACAGCCCCGTTTGTATGTAGGCATGTTTGTTATAAACATGTAATAACTATTTCATCTTTTAACAGATTTAGTTTTGAGTGTTCAGCTTGCATGGTTAAACAGCTGCATAGTAAGTGATGTGCTTCAAGGAGCAAGGTGGACAGGTAAATGAGCTCTTTGTTGGTCCCAAAGAGGGGAAAAATGGTCTTACAGTGCACTTAAATCCAGCATGCAGGTACTTAGGTAATTGCAGAGTGGTCTCATCTAGCTGAGCCGGAGGTAGGGTTCCTGCCTGAAAATGCACATCAGCCTGGGTTTGGGATAGACTGTGCCATGATGGCCTCTGGGGCCTTTTCCAACCCAACCTATTCTGTGAGCTCCTTGCAGAACACATCACCAACAGAACCAGCCAGCCTCGTAGCCAGGCCTGCCATCTCAGGTCAGAGCTACGTAATTTAGTGCAGGTAATTTAATTAAGGCTATGCCCTGTGACCTTACCACATGGCAGATGACTGAGCTAAGGCAACGTGAGGGCAAACAACGGTGTTGGCCAAGTGCTCAGGAAGGCAGCCACAGCCAACAGGTTCATCTCTTGGTGTTGTTTCCAGATCTCCTGTTCTGTTGTCTCCAAATGTGCTGTCATGTTGCCTCCAAACCCCAGTGAGCATCTCAGTGCTCTGTGCCAACCACTGCCCTTCACTCGTGTGCTCCTTGCAATGCTCCCATAACGTTCCCTTGCAGCAGCCCAGTGTAACAGTAATCCTTTCCCTCTATAAAAGAGGATTAAAAATGGGAACATTCGTACCTTAATTCAGCCTGCCAGGGCTGTGCTCTGTCTTTTGGGCAGTAATCCTGTTGGTAAAGGGCCGTCAGCAAACAGCAGATCCTCCGGTCATGCTGCTGATGGGGTTAGCAATTCTTCAAATTAATTAAAAAGCTGTAACAACTAGAGAAGAGCAACTCGCTTGGAATGTCTTAAAGGCCACATGGTTCAGAGTAAAATAATTAGAAATTGGGATTTCCATGGTTCTTGAAATGAAAGTGTGCAAATGGACATAATGGTACCTTTGAGGATGCTGTTTGTCAGATGCTTTGCTGTCCAGACTCCACTTACATGTTTAATAAACAGGTGTGAAATCCCATTTGTTTCTTTTCCAGGCTTTCTGTGTTTCCTGCAGCTCTTTTGGGTGAGATGCTGATGAGGAAGGCACAGTAAAAGACATGGGTTTGGTTTTCTAGGATTTTTTTTTTAGGATTTTTATGCTGCGACTGTTAGCACGGGGATTATTTTTCCAGCCTAATTAAAAGGATAATTGCATTAAGCCACAGGAGGACGCTGTGGGATGACAAGAGGTGGATTTCAGTCCCTCCTAGGGCTTGAGTTACTGCATTTCTGCCAGTGCACGACCACAGCCAATTCTCTCCACCAGTGCCAGAACAATGGGATTTTTTGCATTTCAATGTGTGTTTTCAACAAGTTAGGGTAATAATAAAGATACAAATTAATCTTGCTGCTGATGGATGGCATCGTTTCCTTATCAAACCCACATTACTAATTCCATTGAGACACATAGTTGCACGGGAATGGCGTCGAACCCTATCTAAAGGTGAATAATATTTAACCTGGGAGAGCTGTCAGCAGGTTGGATGCTACATAGAGACTTCAGCAGGAGTCCGAAGCCTCATTTTAGGACGGACACAAAGGCTTTGTTTTGCATCCCCCCTAAGAAAAGCCAGGTCTCGGTATTGTTTGGCTGTGGCAGTGACGAGAGATGGAGCTGGGACCCATTCAAAATGGGTCAAAACGTGGCTACAGTGGTCTGCTATGAGGGCTGGTCAGCAGCAGTAGTTTAAGGCATGATTGCAATTGTCCTCGTGGAAATCTCAGTGCATGAGGTTAATTCTCCCACCATTGAAACCTGCTGATGAGATGCTCACGGGATGAGGAAGCACCTCTGCTTTGAAAAATGCATAGAGAGCTTTGTGCCAGAACAGCAAAACACAGTGGGAGACCGTTTCAGATGCAGAATTCCCCTCAAATAGGAATAGGAAATTTATTTTATCAGTAGGTGGTGAGTGATTAATTTCTCATTGGACCACTTTTCACTTAGGAATTATTCCAGGCTGTCTTTGCAGGGAGCTGGGAATTCACTGAAGACTACAGCACCAATGGAAAATAGGTTTTAAAATCAAACAACCTGCTGTGGTAAGTGCATAGGACTTGCACAGGAAAAGTGCTTTCTGATCTCATCCTGTAGAAGAGTTGCAAGCAAGCACCTGAGCAGTGCTGAGCACCAGTACCACTTCATCACAGCTCCTGCAAGCACTCCTTGTGCAAGATGGGGAAGGAGAAAGGTGTAGAGCACCAGTGGTCTATGTGCTGGTGGGGAAGCCCATTTCCTAGCAGAGATGCTGGTGCACGTGGCTGGAAACTACCACAGCACTGCAAGAAGAAGAGCCAGCAGCACTGTTGCATGGGGTTTAACACACCCAGATCACAGCAACCCCCGAGAACAAAGGTGCCAGTGTGATGGTGGTGGTTTCATGCAAAGCAAATGGCTTATTTACGGGGCAGGCTTGAATCCATTAAAGGCACATTAAACTCCAGATGCTCACCAACTTTACAAAAGGAGTGGAAGAAAGGGAGGAGGTGTTGCACGCTTTTTGGAAGAAAAACAAATCAGCTCTCTGGGCTTGGAGCAGCATTTCATTGCAGTTAAAAGCGTGATGCTGGAATAGCGAGCCGTTCAATGTTGTTTTCCCTTTTAAAAGCTGGTTTTCAGACTGAACTGCGTAGTGCCAGACAGCGCTATGCGATGTGCTGTTCCATGCAGGATGCTCGATATTGGGTTCTGCAGCACAGGGATCAAGCAGAAAATGGAAAAGGGGAAACCAGGAGCGTTTCCATTCCTTTGGAGCTAATAAGGAAATGAGCCGGAGGGATTATTTGTGGCTGTGCCAAATGGGCCCTCTCTTCAAGACCTCTAAATTAACTTCAGGTGGGTCCATCACCACCCAGCAGTCTGAGTTATGTTTTATGGAAGAAGGAGTGCTGGGGAAAGCTGTGCCTCAATACCTTTGTGAGCTGCTGCACCTCAGTTTTCTGCCTTTTACCCTTTATCATTTCTCAATCCTTGCTTATTCCGTACAGAAAGTGGAGCTGCTGCGGCGTCAGTGCCCAACTGGGGCCTCAATCTTCTCCAAAGCCTTCACCTAGGAGACATTTTGGTGATAGCAAAGAGCATTCGCTTGAAGAAAAGACAGAATTTTTTTTATGAAGAGGTGAGTTTTGAAAGGAGAAACCTCCATCCAAAATGTCCAAGCAGAAAAAAAAGTCTGGTTGCAAAACCTGAAAATACAGAATTTGGAGTTACAGTCCACACAGAGTGGGTCTCAGCCCTTCTCCTTCAGTCTTCATTCACATGGTCCATGCTTTGCATCCATATAGAAATTATTTAAACATCCCAAGGTGTTTTTCCATCTGTTTTTTTCTTGTGTGGACATCTCATCTTTGGCTCAGTTTAAAGCACTCATGAAGCAACACTGTCATGAGTCGGTGGTAGACGAGTTCCTCGAGTGGGGCTTTGTGTTGGTTACTTCTACTCACACCACAGATGACGCTGAGTAGACACGAGCTCCATTTTCAACCACCTGTCTTTGAATTGAGCATAGAGTTTACAGTTCTTGTGCTCCTTTTCTGTTGTTTTCTGCTATTTCAGGTGGTCAGGTTTTGCTATTTTGGGTTGCTCTTCTCCTCCAACACCTGGTATTCTTCCAGCCCCGGTGTCAGCAGCGCATTAAAGGAGCCTCTGTCACGACCACAAAGCAACTGCACTGCGGGGTGAGGTGACTTGATCCTCATTTCTCTGTTTTCAAGCATTTTAAATTATTTTAGAAATACTTTTGGCTCTCATCCAAGGCTTCAGGACTGAGCCACAGCCACCAGGAAATGTCTCCACAGGCATCGTCATGGTATCAGGGTTTCCTTGCACCTGAAGTTGTTCAGGTTTGTAAAGCAGAAGAGGAATAAATGTTCATTTTCTGGAATGAGGGATGTTCATTTTTGAAATGAATCAAGAACGTTTTTTTCCTTTCATGATCTGTGCAATAATCCCTTTTCCAGTCCATCAGATCCATGGAGGAGCTGCTTTGGGTGGCTCTTCGGTGGCTCTTCAGATGCTTCTTCCTCTGTGCTCACAGCCTGATTTCTACCAGGAATCCTGCAGGAATAACGTTGAAAGATGGATAATACAAATAATTACCCAAACTTTCAACACGCAGCTGTAAGGCTTTTGCCTTCCAGATGCTGGAGACGTTTGGGAATTTTCCAGAAGGCAAATGCGCAGACATGAAAAGAGTGCAGAAGTTGGAAAAGTAGAAAATTGGCGTTGAGTGAAGTCAGCTTGTGGGTCAAACTGGAATTAATCCAAGTTGCAATGTGGAAATGAGTTACTGAAGCTTGTAGTGTTGGGTTATGCACAACTGGGCAGGCTCCCGCATCCACTGGAGAGTAAGTCCTGGTTTGTGGTAGAGGTGTAGTAGTTTCTTGCCCTTTTCCCAGCTTCTATTTACTTCTATATAGCCTGGAATGATGAAGATGAGGGTACAGAAAGGGCAGATCCAGGTTCTGCTTGGTGGTGGAAGCTCAATGTGTAAAAACAAGAGCAAATACCCACACGTTCCTGTCTGCTCTTTATGGGCACCCTTGTGTTGATGTTGGTCACCCGGCTGCTTGTTTGCCCACTTAGGAATGCATGGCCCATAGTTTCAATTCGAGTGGTATTGCCCTGGTTCAAGCATTTTTCCTCTTAAAGAAAGCAGTGTCAAAAGCATCGCTCATTTTGCAATCTGGTTTCCTGGGGAGCTGAGTGGTGGCTACACTTTGTCACATATATTCTGATAGTATTTTTTTTTATGAGGATAAATACTTCTTTATTTCAGTGGAAAGCACTTTATGTTGTATGGCACCATGGGGAAAACAGCAGTAAACCACTTCAGACAGAGAAAGCCTAGTGGTTTGGAAAAGCATGGCTTGCTGTGCTGCTCCATTAAGGTCCTGCCTGAAATCTCCCTTGTTCCCCCCATTTTTCTGTAGTGATAACAAAATAAGTTCATTAGAAGATTATACTGGATCTGTTTCCAACCAAAATATTTCATGTTGCTTCAATGCATCTTGCCATCTCAGACCCTTCCTTACTGGAGGTGTTTGCATTGGTGCTCTTTTGGGTGGTTCTAACATCACAGTGACTTGTAAGGAGGGCTGAATAACACCTGGTTCTATTGTGAGTTGGATTGTGAGTGGGGAAGGTGGTTGGAGCTTTAACCTCCATAGGTTTGTAATCATCTCACAACTGCATTTCAGCAGGTTGGAGCTCCCCTAGTGCATGCCTAGCTCGGAAACAGCCTAAACTCATCTGTTGGGAATCCAACTTGAGTTTAATTTCCATCTATACAGTTTAAGAACACTTAGGGCTTCTCGTAGTGTTTCCCAGGCAAGAAACTCACTTTTCTGGATAGGAGATCCCAAAATAAGAGTCAGCTCCACCATGAAGTTGGTAGCTCTTAGTGAAGCTGTTCATTTTGTGATTCTCGTTATTAGAAGCATAGTAGAAAGGCCAGATTGAGCTTGGCATGTTTGGATTTTGGGAAGTTCAGTACCAGTTTTGGAAAGGTCTAGCTGGATTTCTTTGTATTGGGAATTGAGAAACCATTCCCAGATGCCTAGGTTGGAGTTATCTTAGGAGGACGAAGGCTGCTGCAAAAAGAACCATGGATTGCTGTGCAATCCCATACGTGGAGCAAACCCATCCTAAAGCCCTGGACCTGCTGGCTGGAAGCTGTCCATTGAGCAAGAGGATGTGACTGCCCACAGCCATTTTGGTAATAATGTGATGTTTGGAAACTTATTTTCACGATGGTGTGTTTTTGCTTGGCTCATCCTAAGTCTCCTGTCAATGTTTTCATCTATGAACTTCTCATCTCCATTCAACACTGTATGTGCCTCTGGCATTTGAGAAGGAAGCTTTCCCTTAGTGCTGTCCAGGGAATATTCTCCCTGCATTTGAGATGCAGCTTTTGTTTCCCATAACAAAATAAAAAATAGCTGTGCTTGAGTCGAATGTGAAAAATGATTTTGAAAGGGGTGGATGAATGTTATGAGGATGGAACTCGGTAAAATAATCGATTTGCTGGTTGTGGTGTCTTCAAGATGGAGTTGCCTTTGAGAGAACTACTTTATAAATGCCCTTAGTGTTCAGTACACAGTGTTGCTGGTACTTCTTCCTGTGGCCTTGGATGTGCCTTGCCCTTCTTCTTCTCCCAAAATCAGGACAAGACTCAGATCATCTCCTTCTGCCTTCCACCAAACCTCCTGTCCTCAGTTTGAGGTGCTCTCCCTTCTCCTTTCTTTCCATGGAGCATCCTAGGTTTGTAATCATTCCTCTTGCAATCTCTAAAGTAGTGGTCCTTGGTTGGTTTGGCCAAGATAACTTTGGCCAAGAGCTCTTTCTCCTGGCATGGATCTCACTGTTCCATTTTTCCTGTGTGGTTGCTCCCGATGATGTCATTTTTGGACTCACCATCAGCCTATTTTGTCATAGTGGCTGTCGTGCTGATCATTTGCAAAGCATTGTGTATTTCTGGCAGGATATATGTGATAAAAGTTATGGGAAGCTTTGGAAGAGCAGAGCTGCGTGTTGGCACGCTGTGGTTGAGTTGATGGTGCAGTGCACCATGTTCAGGTGCTCCTGTGCTCCTGGCTCCTCTCCTCCTGAAAAGCTGAACAGATTTCTATGGAGAGAGTATGGTAAAGAGCTTTTAATCCCCTGGAATTTGACCCCATTATTATGGCCACAAGGTCCCTCTGGTATGTGATGTAACAGTTTGTGATGTGCTGGTGCTTTCCCACCAATGTACAATAGATACCCACTGACAATACCTGAGCATCTTCTGCTCATAATTATGTTCATGCTGCTTACTCTGGTGCCCTGCTGACTGTGAGCTGCTGCTCTGCTCAGTGGTTTAGCACTTGGCTACATTAAATATGCTTTACTTAATGCTTATGCTTAGGTTGTAATGATTTTGCCCACTTCCGGACTCTGGACAAATAATACAGCAAAAGTCATCTCCAGAACACAACTTGCTACCAATAAACCTCTGTAGTGTCATTGTAATGCACGTTCTGGGATGTTGAGGTTGGATTATGTATTGCTCTTGAGCATCTTGCCTTGGTGTCAAAGTGGCAGAAATAAGCTCCAGGTACTCAGCTTGGGAATGCCAGGTGAGCGAAGACCTTTCCTCCAGCACTGGTGCCTGCTTCTGGTGCTGTGCTGTGTAGTTGGGAAGTAGGATTTTTCAGAACCTCTTCTACCTCCTGGATCAGTAATGTCCCTCCTGTGGAAGTCCACTAGGGGAGGTAACCTCTGTTCCTTCCTGCTCACCAGTCTGGCTTCACCTGCTCTTCTCCTTATTTATGGTACACGTGTCCCTAACACCCACTCTGTGATCCTTCTCTCCCTTCCAGCACCTATTGATGGAAGAACACGGCGTGACTCAAACAGAACACATGGCCACCATCGAGGCCCACGCAGTGGCCCAGCAGGTGCAGCAGGTCCACGTGGCCACCTACACAGAGCACAGCATGCTGAGTGCTGACGAGGACTCACCTTCTTCACCTGAGGACACGTCCTATGATGACTCTGACATCCTCAACTCCACAGCTGCCGACGAGGTGACGGCCCACCTGGCTGCTGCAGGTAAAGCAACAGGGTGCTCAGCGTCCTTCTTATGACGTACCATTCATATTGATGTCACCATCTGTGCCTGGAGGTGTCCAAGTGGTCCTTTCGCTCCCTTGGGATGCTGTGAATGCTTCCTTCTTGCTTCAGTTCTAAGTAGGGCTTTAAGATCCCTTCCAACCCAAACATATCATGGTTCTGTGACCCTTAAGGACCCTTCCAACCTAGCCATACCGTAACTCCGTGATGTATAAGGACCCTTCCAACCCACCCATATCATGATTTTGTGATCCTTAAGGACCCTTCCAACCCAACAACCCATTCCATAATCTTTAACGTCCCTCCCAACCCAACCCATTCTGGGATTTTATGATCTTTAAGGCTCGTTCCAACCCAAGCCATTCTATCTATGGAATGAAGAACTGTTTCAGGATCACAAACCCTTTCCAGTAAACCCCTGCCGCATGTCCTCAAAATGTGCCTTGAAGTGGGTCTACCTCTCTAGTAGAAGAAAGCAATGATAATTGATAAATAAGCACTCACAAACTGATCTGGCTCCTTATTTATGGAATAAAGCTCCTGACCTGCTTGTCAGAAGTTGTGCAAAGCAGCTCAATATCGGCGCTTATAGATGCGGTGAGCGTCCCTGCTAAACATGCTGAGCAGTCAACCCTTGCTTCAGACAGCTTGCAGTTGGAAGTGAGGACATGCCAACAGGTTGTCTTAACAAAAAGGTAAAATCTTTAGGAGTTTCTATAGAGAGTGGTGAAAAGGCAACTGCTCCTGGATAAACCTTTCTGGATATGTACAGTATGAAAGGAAAAGGATTGCGTGCACTAAGAAAGCCCAACTTTAGCTGTTGGAATAGATATTAATGAAGAAGAAATAGTTGAGTAGAGGTTACTGCCAATGGCTTCAAGCTTATATAGAAGGAAAAATGAAAGTGAAGAAATGGGGAGAAACAGGTAAAGATGTGGTTCAGGTTGAGATTGGAAGGCTGCAGTGGTCACATACCTACAACTGCTTTGTGAAATTGTTGAATCCGAGTGGTGTGAGGACTTGCTGTCCATATGTGATAGCTTGCTGTATATCCTGTGTCCTAAAACATTTAAATGAGTTATCATGATGATCTGCCATCCCAGGTGATATAAACTGAGAGTTAACACAAAATACATCCCTGTATCTGGTGGTTTCCCAAATGTGTATTTGAGCTGTGGGTTGTGAACCTACCATCTCCTGCTGTCAGGAGCAAGGCTGGGCTGGGTCCTGGCTTCTTCTCAGCTTTATTCTCCTTGAGAACAGGCTGAAACACGGATGTGAAATCTACTTGAGTGGCAGTGTTCAAAAGTAGTCTCTCACCATGCTTGATCACTCTTGGAGCTCTTCTGTGCCTGTACATTGACTCTCACAGCTTCATGGTCCTGAACACCATCCCACTGAGCATTCCATCACTGCACTGAGCATTCTACTGCTTTACTTATTATTTTTGTAGCTTTAACTCCTGCAGGATTTTCCTTTTCTTTCCCAGCACCCTGGTGGGCAGTTGAAGGAGAGTCTCATTCTGGCTGCACTTCTATGCCTCCCATACCTAAAGCTTGTACACAGTGCAGCTTTTCTGCCTAAATTGGCTCTCAATATTGAAAATAAATTAGGGTTTCCTGTTCCTGTGTCTGCACCTTTGTTAAACACAAAGCTTTGGGGCCACCTGATATGGCCTTTCACCTCTGACACGTAGAGAAACAATGGGACAATCTGATGTGGTGGTGGGCAACTAAGCCCATAGCAGGAGTTGGGGCTAGAGAGGGCTTTGAGGTCCCTTCCAACACAACCATTCTCTAATTCTGTGACCTTCAAGGTCCCTCCCAACCCAAGTCAATCTGTGATTCTATGATCTGTATGGTCCCTTCCAACCCAACCATTCCATGATTTTGTGATCATTAAGATCCCTTCCAGCCCAACCATTCCACCATTCTGTGATCTTTACGACACATTCCATCCCAAGCCATTCATTCTGTATCTGGAACTGTGCTGATTCACTTCTGTGGTTTCGTTTCCAGGCCCTGTGGGGATGGCAGCAGCTGCTGCTGTGGCAACGGGTAAGAAACGGAAGCGACCACACGTTTTTGAATCCAACCCATCCATCCGTAAGAGGCAGCAGACACGTTTGCTACGGTAAGGACTCCTTCTGCACTCTGACACCTTGGCCAGCCTCCTCCATCCCTTCCCAGTGCTATTTGTGCGCTGTTCAGAGTCTGCCCAACTCGAGAAGTTGTGGGGCATCATTTCTGGAGCTCACAAGCATATTTTAATTTTCAGGAATGGGTCAAAGTGTTGCTTTGGTTCAATCCATCGCAGTAATGTTGCCTTCCAAGGCCTTTCCAGTGACTTTACAGCTGTCCTGAGAGCTAGAGCCACATCCCAGCTCTGAGGATGTATCTACCAAGTAAAGAATGCTCCTATTTTTTTGCATTATGACGTGATTTTTCAGAGTGCTCTGAGCATCTCTGCCCACGTGATGGCCACCAAGGAGCTCTGGTCCTGCAGGGTGTTCTGCAAACCTGTGATGATCACTGCAATGCTGACTTTAGGAACCATTTCTAAACATTGACTGCTGCCTTTTAGAACATTTTGGGACACACCAATTTTTGCTTTTTAAACTGTTCTGACCTCAGTTAGATTATATTAAAGAAGCTGGGATATTTGTCACCCTGTGCTGTTTGCTGACTTCATCCTGCACACAGTGCATGCACGGAGGCAGTGAATTCAGTGTCACCTTTTCTTCCCCCTGCTTCAAACTCATATAGAGCTGGTGAGAAACTAAACTGGTTTCTGTACGTTGTGTTTATTGACCTGGTAAGTCCCATAACACCCTTTGCATGTGACCAAAGTGGAAAGAAATGAAGCAGCTTTGGTGTTAAACAGTGCTTCCTGGGAGTAGGCTCTTTTTCTTTTATAGCCTCATTCTGTTTTTCCCTCCTCCCTGTGACTCAGCCACATGTTTGCAGCATTTATGAAGAGCAGATTTCTTTCTCCTTTGATATATGAACAACATAGTTTAAAGAAACTCCTCTGTAAAGGAATTACTTCTCCTCTCCTGCAACTGCTTTTTTTTTATGATGTGTAAAATACTGACAAAATGCATCATTTTTGTACCTCTGATAATTTAACAGCTCTAAGCAGCAGCGTGCATCGAGTGGGAAGCTGGTTTCAGATTCTGAGATCTCTACACGTGGTGGTGGTGCTTTTTGGCACTGTGCTGCCATCAACAGGTTCTGAAATGACCAGGACAGATCCTAAAATGTCCTCTTATGGCTGTGCTCAGGTTATACAGTGGTACTGCTCCTCTTTTGCTTAATGAGGTTCTGCTGAAGTTCCTGGCACATTCTCTTGCTTTGCTTAGAAGTTAGTAAGAGGAGGAAGGTCTATGAAGGAACATTTTCTTCCTACAGAGAGCTCATTCCAAGGGGACTTGCTGATGGGGCAGGTGCACATGGGCTCCCTGTGCTCTGCTGGTGCAACACTCCTGGCTCTTGCCTCGTTGTGGAGCTCTCAGCTGAATGCCAACAGCTCTGGTTTGGGTAGCAGAGATTTGCAATGTGATGCTATGAACCCAAATGTAAAATAAGCTGTGTTTTCTGAAATATGGTTGAAATAGTCAAATTCTTCTCCTTACAAGTTCTGTATCCTAGTACTCTTGGCCAGTGACAGAATTGAATTAAGGACAGCAGGAGATGCACATCAGCTTTGCTGCTCTGTTGATTTCTCTTTCCACTGTGCATCAATGGGAAAAAAAAAAATGGAGAACAGGAGAATAGCTGATATTTGAGCTGCTCTGTGACTGCGGGGAGCACAGTAGGGAAGCACTGTGTGGCCAATCTGACAGCTGGGGCTCTGCTGCTCACCTGGTTTGTGAATGGGATGCATCCAAAAAGGAAGCTGACAATGGGAAGGGTTGTGTTTCTGCAGGGCTCTCAGCTGACGCCTGTTTGTTGGTTCTGTTTCAGAAAGCTCCGTGCCACACTGGATGAGTACACCACCAGAGTGGGGCAGCAAGCCATCGTCCTGTGCATCTCACCCTCCAAACCCAACCCTGTCTTCAAAGTTTTTGGAGCTGCACCCTTGGAGAATGTGGTAGGTGTCTCTAGAAAAAGCCATACAATAAATTGCTCACCCTGTTTGCAGGTTTAATTCTGGCTCAGAGCACCTTTGCAAGCCTGGCAGTGATCTGAAGGTCGTATTTAAGGCCCTGGAAATAGGGGTTTAGTGTATGAATGTGAGTTTAGCACTGAGTTCTTGGTCTTCTCTGCATAGTTTTTGGTTGTTCAGCACAGCTCCCCAGGGCTAATAGCCTCAATTAAAAGTGCAGGTAACGATGGATGTCTTTGAGCACAGCATGCACCTTCCCACAGACCAGCCAGCAAATGGAGCAGATCCTGACTACGATAAGTCTGACTTCTGAACTTAACTTTGATCCCACAAATGCTTCCACTTGATGATGTTACCCAACATTTCATCATCACCCTTTCAATGCAGCCAAGCCTTTGGGGCCGGCAGGTGTTTTTGCACGGCATTGTTTGCTCTTTCATCTCCCCAGTGCCCTGGGGAAGGCGGCTGGCCCTTCTGCTCACCTCTCCTCTCCTGTTGCTCCTCACCTTGTTTACCTGAGCTTAACAATTCCCCACAGGTACGCAAATACAAGAGCATGATTCTGGAAGACCTGGAGTCAGCGCTGGCAGAGCATGCTCCTGCACCTCAGGAGGTTAACTCAGAGTTACCACCCCTCACCATTGATGGCATTCCAGTCTCAGTGGACAAGATGACCCAGGTAAGCACAGGCATGGCAGAAATTTGGCAGAACCAGAGAGAGATGTGGCATCCTACGGTCACATCCTGTTATTCTGTACCGGAGTTTGTGTCTGCATCTCCAGGGGATGTACTTGATTTCTTCTTTCTTTCCCATGGGATGTGATGGCTCTAGTTAAATGTGAAGCTTTGTTATTGCTGCTTATTTTCTGCATACAGCAGCAGAGGTGCTTGACAGAGCTCAGGGCTGTAGGGAGCACCCCCTCTTCACAGAAGAATGGCTTGGATTGGAAAGCACTTCAAGGATCATGAAGCTCCAAACCCTCCCCCACCACATGCAGGGCCACCAATCTCCCCATTTCATAGCAGCCCAGGCTGCCCAGGGCCCCATCCAGCCTGGCATTGAACACCTCCAGGGATGGACGGGGCATCCACAGCCTCTCTGGGTAGCTGTTCCAGCACCTCACCATTCTCACAGCAAACAACTTCCCCCTGATATCCAACCTAAATCTTTCCTCCTTCAACTTTAAACCATTTCCCCTTGTCCTGCCATTATCTATCTACCCTTTCAAGGAGTTGACTCCCCCTTTTGTGCTGTTTTTCTGACCTCCCATACACCATGAACAGGGGATGCATTTTGTCCTGCAGGCTGCAGTGATTTTTGAGCCTTGAGGTCAGGGAGGTGGCTTCTGCTGTACCATTTTGGGTTATCTTTCTTGGCTGTTTCTTGTGTGTTCTAGATCATTCCCTCATTTTTCTGCTAGAACAGAGGGAGGCTTGCCAATTATTTAAGATCACATCAAACTTTGGGTGAGATACTGATAGGGACTGCCCTGGAGAAGTGAGGACTCTCCTTCTGTCCAGGTCCAGCCTTTTGCTGATTTTATTTTTATGATAAAGTTGGAAATTAAAAATTTTAACATCAAGAGTTGCTGAAGTTTTCTCTTCTTCTCTTCCAGTAAAGCAACCTTTCCTCCAAAGATCTATGAGAAAAATACTAATACTTCTCATTAAAAATTAGGTTTTTCCTTTCAAGCATGACATGTCCTTGGTCTTCAGCATCTGCACAAAGATTTAGCCAAGCCAAGATGCCCCTGGGGTTTGCTTGCCTCCCCCACCCAACACTGTGTGTTCCCATCCTTCTCTTGGCTCACTTAAATGATAAATGCTTTCACTTCCTTTCTTCCCCCTTCCTGTTTTGCAGGGAAAAAATGTGCCAACTGCTGATGCAACAGCCCAGCAACATAGGGCTGCTTAATGCTGCATGAGAGGACTTGAGCTGTGGTAAAACAAGTCTTGTGTTAGGAGTAACTCTCCTCTTTTCAGTGTAACGTGATCACCTAGAATAGCTTTGTGAAGGTTTCTCCCAAGCTATGGACAGTCTGTGCTCTTCACGTCCAGCATTGCAGTGCTTTATGTGCATATTATGGGTTGGTATATTGAAGTCCAGCCCTTCTCCTGGGACTCTGGAGACAACACTCAACCCCAGTTTCCCTGTATATCACATAGGGATGACATATTCTAGGCGTACTCTTAAAATTTTGGAGCTCTGAATGCCTGGAGGCCATCTGAGGACAGAACTGACTGCACTGCAGCCTCCTTGGCGGATTCTCACGACCCAGGAGGTGTTCCTCCTTGCAGAATTTTCAGGGAGTAAATATGGTGCGTGTGATGGTTATGAGGTAATTTCATTCAAGGGGTATAGTTTTTGCCAGACTCTTAAATAGAAGCATGAAGCAGATATGCTGAATACGATAAGTCTGCTGTCATTTTTGTGCCACAGTAGCACAAAATACATTACTTTGAGGGAGTGGGTGATAACACTGAACTGCTAAATCACTGCAACATGTTGCATGGCTAGAGATACTGTTGTTTTTTGTAGGAATTCTGATTCCCAGAGCTTCTGATACAATTCCATTCACTGTTAGCAGTTCGAGAACCAAGCAGCACAAAACCCTATGGAAACACAAAGCTTTGTGGAAACCCCAAATATTTGTAAGGACAGATGGAGCAGCACCACGAAGAGGTGTGACTATGGGAGCTACAGGTGCCTGCATGCAGGTGGTAGAGGCAACAGCTCCTCAAAGGGGAGGTTGAAAGTCTCTCTTCTTTTAATTGCTCTGCTTCCTTGTTGGTCTGGAGGGAAATAAAGGCTGAGCAGGGCTGCTCTGAGCAAAGAGCATCATTCATTTCAGCTGTGCAGGAGATAGGAATGGCTTTGGAACTCGGACCCTGGAGCTGTTGCATAGAAATATCTCCTTGCTTGTGGGCTCTACTAAGCTGATGCTCTATGCCAGAGCTGTACATGTGCTATGAAGAAATGCCTGATTCTGCTGTCTTGAGTGGAGCTCCTGCAGCTGAGATGATCTGTAGTCCCACAGCTCCCTGCTTGGAGCATATTATTACAACCTTGATGCATGCCTTGCTTTTCAATCTGCATGTTAAAAGTAAAATAGTCTAAAATTGGCTGTTGAAAAGCAGATGCAGTTCTTTCTTTGCCCTCTTCCAGTCTCAGGAGCCCCATGTGCTGCTCTTTGGAGATGCGTAGGGCCAAGAGAAGACTCCCAGCCACAGGTTTTTTGCTCTCTGGAAGCCTAATCAAGGCATTAACCTTAAGCCCTGGATGCTCCTCACACAGAACCCCTTGTTCCCAGCACTTGTCTGTGCTGTGTACCGTTGCAGATGGTAGAATTGAGGTTAGTTTGCTTCCATTGATACTTGGACTACACCTCCAGTGGTCCCTTCCAACCCTCATGATTCTCTGATCAAGTTCAGTATTAAAACTGAGAAGACCAAAGGGTGTTAAGGAGATATTTCTTACAATTTCTCTCAAATTTTCAAAGCTGGAGGTTACAAAAGCCTTTCCCAGAGCTGACACCAGGATGAGCTGTGGTCTTTTTGGGGAGAGCTTTGCTTGTTTGGTGGATGTTTCATGGATAGAGGCAGCAGAACGTGGCTCCCACAGATCCTGCTGGCTGCACCCCTGGAGATGTGGAGTCTTTGTCTTAGAAGTGCTGGGGTGAGGTCTCGTTATGGCACTAATTAGAGCCATCCTCGTGCTGGAGCAGCTGATTGTCTCCCTGGTGGATTAAAGGCAAGCCCTCCTAACAAGTGCCTCGAGCTGCTGAACTCCCCAGGATGAGTAATTAATCCATCTGTTAACAAGGAGTATGGCTTGCAGATAACAGTTGTGGGAAGGAGCTTTTAACTATTTTTGCACCATGCAACCCATTGCCCTTAGCAGGTATGCAATGCAGCGAGCCATGTGCTCAGAGAAGTTGTTTTTTTTTTTTCTTTTTAATCCAAGTACACTAAAATTTTTCTTGTTAAGTAAGCTCAGAGCCCATGTTAATTCTTGTGGCAGAACTCTTTCTGCTTTGTGTTCCTGCACAACTCATAGAACCACAGAATATCCCAATGGAAGGGGACCCATTGGGTTCATCGAGTCCATCTCCTGGCTCCCACAGATCCTTGCTGTCATGCAGCAGGCAGCATCTGAATGAGCTGGTTTACAATTTCAAGCCAACAATACCCAGGTTGGAACCAGGCTGTGGTTGGGATGGTTCGGAGAAACCCCCCTGCTATGGCAGAAGGTGTGAAAAGCCCTCCAGCAGTGACAAAAGGACTCCCAGGGACATTGTCACACCAGAAATGTTTTATTGTTGTTGATTATTCCAGCATTATTCTGACCTTTCCCCCCTTCAGATCTCTTTGTGATAGTTCTTGAACCTTAAAGTGTGTCGATGCGGTGTGTTAACACAGTGTGTGTCTTGCCTTATTGATCTAGTTGGCTCAATTTTGGTTTTGCTCTTCCATATTTTGTCTCTAAGCTCTTCTCTGCTGAGATTCGGGAGAAGACGGTGAAGTTTTGTACATTTTCCTTGGGCATTCAGTTCTTCTCCGGTTCATAGTTCCATCAGGATGGAAACGAAATGCCATGACTTTGTGCTACCAGATGATGTGAGTTCCTAAAAACCCTCTGATGTGTTTTGTTTCAGGCACAGCTGCGAGCGTTCATCCCGGAGATGCTGAAGTATTCCACGGGTCGTGGGAAGCCAGGCTGGGGCAAGGAGAGCTGCAAACCCATTTGGTGGCCTGAGGACATTCCCTGGGCCAACGTCCGAAGTGATGTGCGCACGGAGGAGCAGAAGCAGCGGGTGCGTGGCTGTGTGTCTGCCTTCATGCTGGGCCAGGACCACTCTGCTCTCCAGAAGTGCTCTTTGTTTGCTGTAGTGTCTGTGTCATGGCATCACGAAGCCCTTGAAGGCTCACTGTCCCATCTTGAGCAGGAGGGACCTCTACATCAAGGGAAGTGCTCAAAGATATGGAGCCAGGAAAAAAAGAGATAGCGGGTGAAAAGGTCTTTGAGGGTATCACAGCAACAGATCCTGTGTGCAGGTGATGTTTCTACCAACCTGTTCCTGTCAAAGTCATCTGCTATGGTGTGCAGATCTGTAGGCTGATGTGAGCTGGTTGGGTGGGGATGAATGTCTGTAAATGGCAGCTGGGAGTGATTTTCTATTTGGTGGCTTCACTCCCTTAATTGAAGATTCCTTGAAAGCTAGAGAAACAGATTCAATTGACAAATTTGCCCTTTCCTCTGGCCAAAGGAGCTTGTTACTTGTCTGTACACAGAAATGTAATAGCACAGGGTGATTTCTGAATCTTGGGGATGAAGGGAGAGTGCTAAGTACCAGGAACCTTCTGTTTCTTCAAGAATTTATCGAAAAACATCCATCAAGATCCTGGCCCCCAAAAAAGGAAAGCATGCAAAAGCAATAGCAGCACTGCAGTGGGTCAGAAAAGATTTTCACATTGATTCTTCACTCCTTGTGATCCTGGCAGGTGTCATGGACCCAAGCACTGAGGACTATCGTGAAGAACTGCTACAAGCAGCATGGGCGTGAGGACTTGCTCTATGCATTTGAGGATCAGCAAACACAGCAACAGACCACAACCACACACAGTATAGCACACCTGGTGCCCTCACAGACAGTGGTACAAACCTTCAGTAACCCTGATGGCACTGTGTCCCTCATCCAGGTGAGTGAAATCCTCATCTCTTCAGTCCTCCATTGGGCTCTCTCTAGCAGCCTCCCTGTCTGTCTGGAACTGGGGAGCAGAGGGGAGGAGAACCTCCCTGCCCTGCTGGCCACGCTCTGTGCAATGAATCCCAGGAAACCATTGGCCTTCTTGGCCACTGGGGCACACTGCTGGCTCATAGCTGACTGTTGATCAACCACTGGTCAACTGTTGGCCAACCAAAACAATGTTGGCTTTTTTGGCCAGCAGGTAAACCTTTGGTAAACCATTGGCCAGACAGGACACCACTGGCCTTCTTGGTCACAAGGGCACAATGCTCTCTCATCATGGTAAACCTGTTGGCCACCATTAGCCTTCTTGGCCGCCAGGGCACACTGCTTAAGCTCAAAGCAGCAGCTATGTCCTCTCTCTTTCCCACTCCCATCCCTTGCTTTCCTGTTGTAGCAGCATAGTTGCATCTGCAGCTGTATGGCTGAGAAATCCGGGGATCCAGACCTGGGTTTCACTCATAAACAGATGCAGAATTAATTAAGTGGCCACACAGCACCTTTGGTGACCTTGGGATGGAGCCATGGGAAGAAAGATGGTGGGCTATTGACTTTCTGGCTCTTCAACGTTGAGTTCTTATGAACAAAGCTGCACATCTCCCAGATTCTGTCTTTTCCCAACTGTTAAATGGGGTAATTTCTAGAGCCAATGTGACACTGAGAATGAACTAACATTCTCCAAGTACCTGGAGAAGAGTGCTAAGCAGTGTTACGAATGATAGCTGATAAGCAGGGTAATTTTTTTACCTGACTTCCATGCAGTGGTGGGAGAAGCATGACTCCCCCTACGCACCATAACATTCTCTATGGATGCAACACCTTGTCATCTGAGAGCATTTGAGTGTCCCTTTGCTTGTCCCTTTACTCTGCCATTTTCCTTCAATATCTTGTTGAATTCCATAGGTTGGCACTGGTGCCACAGTTGCCACACTGGCCGACGCCTCCGAGCTGCCTACCACAGTTACTGTCGCACAAGTCAATTATTCTGCAGTGGCTGATGGAGAGGTAAGGATCTGGGTCGTGCACATTAATGTCTTCTGCCACTAAGTGGTCGCAGAACAACAAGCCTTGCTTCCCCACTCTGCAGTGTTAACAGTTAAAATACACGTGAGCACAAGACAATGTGAAGTTTCATATAGAAAGTGTTGAAGCATTTGGATTCAGGATTATACAAATGCAAGTATGGCAAAAGCCTGAATTCTGAATTTCATGCATTTTTTTGTTATGTTCTGTTTGTAATTAATCTTGTGAAATCTGCTGTAACAGAGATAGCTCAGGATGTTCTGTGATTTTTGGGACGGACCCATAGGAATTATTGTGTCCAGTGAATCGTAGAGTATCCCAAGTTGAAAGGGATCCATAGGCATCATCAAGTCCAATTTCTAATGACTTAATGAATGATGCAAGTGAATGCTCATCTATTTGTGTTGGGTGACTTCTGTGTGCTCTCTGAATGCTGACAGCTGTTTTGTCAACTCAGGGTTAGGAATGGGATATTTCAAGCCTGTGTTTAGCAGAAGGTATTGCATGGCTGTGGGCAAATGGTGTGATTCTTTGGCTGCTGATCTCTGGAAAAAATGAGAATTGATCGTTTTCTGCAGCTTTCGGAGGGATTTGCAGGTTAAGATGTGAAGAGAACTGCTTAAATGCACATTAATGTTGAGACAACGTAAGGAACCAGGATTTCTGGCAGGGGAAAGTCTGGTTTGTGTTGTATAAATGGAGCTTTCCTGGCGACAGATGGCAGCACAGAACAGCTTTGTTCTGAACAAGACCCTATTTCCATCCCAGAAGCAGAGGGAAGCAGCCTGGCTGTGATCTTGAAGTACATCAGAGCTGCTTTGAGGATTTTTCAATACCAGCTCTATCTCTTGAGATCTGGAAGAAAGCTACAATAGAAACGAAAGGAGCACAGGCATCTAGTTCCTAATTGAGAGAATTTTCTTCATCACCTGCTAAGGCATCCTTATTAGTGTGTTCAAGGCTGCTAGTGACCTGGAATGTTTATGGATGAGAATAGAGGTGGGGAAGGAAAAAGATCTTCATCTTGGTAGGAGTGTCAGCTGATGAGCTTTTATCTACCACTTCTCAGTCATTTGATCCAATGCTTATTCTGTGTTCACATCTTAGTCAGTTTTGTGGCCATACAGTCATGAAAAACGAGCAACTGAGACTGGATGAATTCGAAGCAATGTGAAACTATCAATGTAAAGGGAAGTAGGGGAATTAAGTACCTGAAACAGATGAATAGAATATACTCCATGTGCTATTTCCTTTAAGTGCATCACTGCAGTAAAAGGAAGTCCCAGCTGCAAGCTCAAGTGGGGTTGTGCCAGGTGCTGGCCATAGGAACCCATTAATGGCTGGGAGATGGTTGTAGGGTCCACAGTCTCAGTTGGACCACGGTTCTTCTCGT
This sequence comes from Meleagris gallopavo, assembly GCF_905368555.1. NCBI lineage: Eukaryota > Metazoa > Chordata > Aves > Galliformes > Phasianidae > Meleagris > Meleagris gallopavo. The sequence goes on from NC_139404.1 coordinate 1,128,103, forward strand.
CCGATGCTCTTTTAGCCCTGTTGAAGTTTTTGGGAGAGAGTCAGAATTCTGCAAACACCTCTTGGAGTCATCTGGCTCCTTCATTTTGGGAAGCAGCCACCCATTGATGGGATGACATCCAATCCAAAGACCTTCCTCTCTGTTTTTCCCCATAGGTGGAGCAGAACTGGGCAACGCTACAGGGGGGTGAGATGACCATCCAGACAACGCAGGCATCAGAGGCCACGCAGGCGGTAGCATCGTTAGCAGAAGCAGCAGTGGCAGCATCTCAGGAGATGCAGCAAGGAGCAACTGTTACCATGGCACTTAACAGGTATGCGTGCACTTCCTTCTAGGTTCTCATCTCATGGTAAAAAGTCACAATGCACGGCCCCAGTAGAGGTTTTTCCTTAGCAAGCTCCTGGTTCAGCCTGTGCCCAGGTGTCTGTAAGATGGTTCTTAGTTTCCACTGTAATTGTAGAAGCATGCTGAATGGAAATTTCCTGCAAGAGGAAAAGATGGGTTAGCTGTACTCTCCACGTGATCTGATTTGTACAGCAAGGGTCCAGTTACAGTGCCTGTCAAGACACAAATCCATGATGCTGATGGTTGGAGTAGAGGTCCAAAACAGTGCTATGTGTGGATCATAAGTTATCAAAGCAGCCACCTTGATCCTGGAAACAATCAATGGTATGCTTCCAAATGCTCTCAGTATTTAAGGGAGCTTATAAACAGGAGGGAGAGTGATGTTGTACATGAGCAGATAATGATAGCAAAAGAGGGAATGGCTTTAAACTAAAAGAGGGGAGATTTACTCAGAGGCAGAGAGGCCCTGGCACTGCTGTCCAGAGAAGTTGTGGGTGCCTCATTCCTGAATTGGGACCCTGGGCAGCTTGAGCAACTGCGAGCTTCCAGTCCATTGCAGGAGTGGGGCTGGGGTTGCTTTGGGGTCCCTTCCAATCCAACCACCCTATGGTTCTATGATCTTCAAGGTCTTTTCCAACCCAAGCCATTTGATGGCCTTTAAGGTCCCTTCTGCCCCAAATTGTTCTATGGCTCTGGGATCCCTGAGAACCCTTTTAACTCAACCACAATACGATTTGAAGAAATTGCTATTGAATCACAAACACACTAAGAACTACTTCTGTTTGTGATCCAGATCCAAGACCATCCAGTATGTTTTCTTCTGCTACCACATAAGGCTGATTGATCAAGCTTTATTACTAATAGTTCCACTGTAAAATTGCCTTTTAAAACCATGTGAACTTTTTAGGACACTGTAAGAACAACAACTTGAGTAACTAGTTATGGAGCTGCTGGAGAAAGCCTTGAAACCCACTTGCAGACTTAAAGTCTGGGATGAAATAATTTCATCTCATCTCTAATAGCTTTAGCTCTTGAGGTCATGATGAATGGTTCTTTTCCTGTGTTAGCTGAGGAAGTTCAGAGTCACAGAATCATAGTTTCTATAGATTCCAGAATCATAGATTCTACAGATCTAATAAGAAGAAATGTTAAAACTGAAGGGAGACTCCTGGAAGAAAGAAATAGAAGAGCTTTCCAAAGACAGCTGTGTGTGCAAGCTGTGCTTGTACTCAGTAGGGGTTTTATTTCCCAACTTGTTGCCACCCTCTTTCCTTAATGATCATGAGCTGAGAGCTCACCTAGGTGATGGGTCCTCAAAACCCTTCCATGTGAAAGGGACATACTTTTTGTTTTATGCAAAAAGACCAACTAACAGCAAAACTTCACTTCTGTTCAGTTGAGTAGATAGAAACTGCAGTTCTCCAAAGGTTTGCAAGACTCACGTTTTGTTGGTTTTCATGGAAGCAGTGAAGCTCATATCCCTGATATAAATACCAAGTTCCTACAGGGTTGGACAAGAGCTTATCAGAAAATAGGAGATCAGGAACTGATAATCTGCAGTTTCCCTTATCTAAGTCATTGCTCTGGTGGGTCACATATCAGGTTAAACAAGTTCATGTTTTAGTTTTCAAGTGTTGCTTTTGGAATTTGTTGAAAATATTGCACTTTCCTCAGCCTTTGGAAACAATCTTTTTGAATCTGACAGTTCTCAGGAATCAGAAGCCTTCCACTTTGTATTTAATTCAGGGCTGCTGAACATATTTTGATTTTTCCAAGTGAAGGAAGGAACTCGAGATGACTTGGGCTGTTTAGAAATGAAAATCCACCTTGAGTGAGTTCAGTTGGAAAGTGTGCAGCATCCAAGCAGGAAATTAGGTGAGAGGAACAGTGAGTAGGAAGTACTTATAAAACATTGGAGTCCATTTTATCAGAGAGTCATAGAATCGTGAAATATCCTGAGTTGGAAGGGACCCTGGAAGTCTATGAAGTCATGAGAGAACGAGAAGGGAGCAGTTATTTTCCATTTTGTAGAATCATAGAATCATTAAGGTTGGAAAAGACAACTAAGATCAAGTCCAGCCCTCAAGCCATCACCACCATGCCTGTTAACCAAGTCCCTCATTTCTGGCAACGTCAGACTTATCAGCAAGACTGAGGTGGTAGTTTTTTGGACAAGATGTTGGGGAAGCAAAAAATAGATACAAAAATGGGCTTCAAAGGGGTCAAACCTGATGGTCCAGATGCTGTCTGTGCCGTGTGGAAATCAATACAGTGCTGACTGCTGGAAGCTGAGGTGTAGGAAGGGAAGGATTGTATATGGATCCTAAATACCTGATACTGGCTGCTCTCACAGCAGGGTTGCTGCATTAGAAAGGCCTTTGGTATGACATCATTTGTACAAAGAAACTCAAGCACACCATGCTTAGCTACCAATCACTCATTAAAAAGAATTATTAAACCACGTGGCTGGGGAGAAGCACTGTATCTTGGCTAAATTGAGAGCTGCTGATGTGTTCCTGGTGGTGGTGAAGTTCTGGGCAAGGTAAAATCAGTAATGAAGGTGGAGCTGTAAAATCTGGAAAGATTCAGTGGCAAAAAAATGAGTTTTGTGCCCAGAACCAGAGTCAGGATGGAGCCGTGTGATGGAATGTCCTTAGATTGTCCAGAAGCTTTTTGTAAAGGCCAGACAAAGGGATGGATATTCTGGTAGGCAAGCTGTCAAAAAGCCACTGGAAGCAGCTTATTGCCATGTATTCCTCCTCAACTGTGGATTTCCCATTCTGAATAACTTCAGCTGGTCGTAATAAGGATCCCTTCTTGCTGTGTTCGTTCCATTGACATCAGGCAGTGCCTGATGAAAACGGGTGCTGCTGGAGCAGTGTGGTTGGTTTGCCTTTCTTCCTAAATCTCCTCTCTCCTTTCCCATGCAGTGAAGCAGCTGCCCACGCCGTAGCCACACTGGCTGAAGCCACTCTTCAGGGTGGAGGACAGATCGTCCTATCTGGTGAAACCGCAGCAGCAGTAGGAGCACTCACTGGAGTCCAAGATGCCAATGGTAAGGCTGCTGGAAAGCTGTTGTTTTGTTTTTGTTTGAATTTTATTTTTGTTTTCTGTCTTAGAGTTTTTCCTCTCTATTTTTAATGTCAAGTTGTCCCTAGTAGAAAGAGTTCTGTGGGTTATAACTTTAACAGCCTGGAGCTGAATGGTAGTGTTGATCTCTTGTTTGTTCCCCATAGTGCTGGGGATTTGCTGTCCTCCTCCTTTAAGGCTCTATGGAAGAAGATTGCTCTCATTCTCTCTTTGCACAGTGTCCAGAACTTGGTCAATACAGCTACTTGGTGCTGTAGTAATCTCATCTCCAAAATGCTTTGCTGTAGAGTAGCAGCAAATATGACCAAAACTTTATTACTCACTCATTTCCTTCCTTTCTTGAGGCTTTTTGCATGCTTGGTGGCTGCTCTTGAACAAAGCTTTTGTGCTTTGCTGGCAGATAAGTCATCCAGCAGCAGTCAGGTTGCTGCCTTTTGCTTTGTTTTCCATCTTGTCACCACTGCACTGTAAGCACTGCCACTGCTTAGTTGTAGGGAGCTATGTAGTGTCTGTAATGTTTCTTGCTTCTTATCTCAATATCTGTTCAGCCAAGTCTGGTGACTTCAGTAGTCATTCAGTGTCAGCTCAGTGTGAATAAAATGGTGTGTTCATGGAAACTGAAGGTGACATTGGAACACACATGTGTTCTGGTTGGTGATCATCCACCTCCTGTATCTCTCTTTACGCTATATAGTGGGTTATTTTGGTGGAATAGAAGGAGGAGCGTCACGGGTTATTTGATGGAGTAGAAAGAGGAGCACCAAAATGAGGATGAGAAGGGTGAAGTTGACCAGATGATGTTCAAACTCAACTTCCAACTCAAATGATTCTGTGATTGTAAGTTGTAAGGAAACGTTGCCTTGAGGGCAGGGTTATTTGGGCTCTCGTTGCCTAATTGTGCAGCCAGGTGGCTTCTTGCCTTGTTGCTTTGCTTGCCAAGCAGATATCTTCCCCTATGAGACCTCAAGTTGGCTCCCATCAAAATCCTCATCACGTGGGGTATGTGCTCACTGTAAAACATCAACATTTAGCTGGGGATATGGAGGCCAGAGTGTAACTCGTGGTGTTTAGTTTGATGCCTCTTGCTATGCAGTTGGCCAGCCTGAAGAGGGAGCAGAAATGAAGGGAAAACGCGTTCCCAGGAGCAGGGAGTGCATTGGATACGGAGAGTGAAGCTGTGCTGTATTACACTTTGCCATCAGCAGAGCACAGTGGGGAGAGGTGGTGTGTCTGTGTAGGAGGAAGAATCTGCTCCTGGATGCTCAACCCCAGCAGCTAACCAGATTTGTACAAGCACGTTAGGATCCTTGAGCAATCTGCATCCCAATTCCCTTTGGTCCACTTTTAAAACACGTTCACAGTGTGGATTCCTCTGGCTGCTTCCTCCTAAACCTGAGTCACTCACCAGCATTAATACCACTTTAATGCAAGTTGGGTGGATTGGGGTTTTTTTTTTTTTTGCCTTTTTTTTTTTTTTTCTAACAGCACTGTTGGAAATCAGATGGGATTTAGAATGCATTAAGGGAAGAGGCTGCAGCTTTCCCTGTGCCCGCAGCCCTGCTCCCACCTCCTTCGATCTGCTCTCCTCCCCAGCAGCATTAAGGGGTTGCTTTGTAGGCACAGAGCCCCTGGAAGCGCCGTGCTGGTGGGCTCGTCACCTCACCAGCTCATGTATCTCCCTTAGGGATGGAGGAGACGTTGGCTATCTGTTCCTCTGTCTCAAGCTGGGGGTGGAGGGCGGATGGATTTCCAGCGGCGCTGAGGATTTTGCTGCACCAAGGCTTTGGGTGTGAGGGTGAGCATCGCCCTGGGCACCTCCACTTGGCTATGTGATGCAACGGGAACCAACAAGGAGATGAGGGGGAGGGATTTGGTGCAATCAGTTGCAGGAGGGAGATGGGGAAATGACTCCTGGAGCTGTGGTGGTATGAACTAGCAAATAGCCCTGCTTGCTGCTGCTGGCAGGATCTTCATTTGCCAATGTTTTCAATTAATGCATCTCCTTGGGAGTGCTCTCACCCTCCTGTAGGCTCTTTTGGGGGGATTCTCATCCCTCAACTATAAATTTTTCCCCATCTTATCAATGAGGAAACTGAGGCAGTGGTTGAACACATTTGGTAGCAGTCAGGTAAGGTGTTGCTCCTGATTTTAGCCTCTAGATATAATTACTCTCTGACTTGTTTTATTCTATCTTAGTATATCTTTCCTATTCATCCTCTGGCTCGTGAGCAATATTAAGTGACCCAAAAGAACGAAACTGGCTGAAAAGAGGCAACTTCTGCATGTTCCTATCTTGGAATCAGGATGCTGGGAGGGATGACTGTGCTCTTTGAGCTGAGGATGTTTGCTCTGAAAGCAAAGCATTAAAACAGTGTAACATCCAAAACAGGTGAATGGTACTGCAGGAGAAGCTGCCTGCATATTGAAAACGCTCTGCTGAGAGGGGACTGTGCACTCTGGGTGCTTTCAGGGTGTGCTGAGGAAGGAAACCTGATCAGCCCTGGGAGGAGAGCAGACAGAGCCGTCCCCATACTGCAGCCTTTTGTTCAGGATCGATCCGAGCTGAGGTCTGAAAGCTGCTTTGGCTGCAGCCTTCCTGATGTCATGCTTCAATATTGATGAAGCTCTGTCCACGTGGGGCTGTGCCACCCCATAAATATAGCACCAAGCAGAATCCCTGCCCCAAGGATGCCAGTGGAACAGCCTCAGTGCATGGGGTTGTGACTCTGTTTTGGTGCCATGTGCTGCTTTTTGGGCACTCTGAGATGAGTGTTGTGCTTCAAGCTCCTTCCTCCTGCTCACCCCAAAATTCACCCCCATTTCTCCATAGGGAGATGTGCTCACATCGGGGGTCAGCCAGGATTATCGTGTCGTGATGAAAGCACACGGAGAGCATTAGGGCTGTGACATCAGCAGCAGGGATTAGCAAGCTCCAAGCAGAAGGAAGACGTCAGGGCAGGAGCATACCTTGCAATTAGCACAGGATAAATGATCCCATAGCAGCATTTTGGGTGACAGGACCTTGCTGCATGGAGCAGGCGATTCCTGCAGCACGTTCAATAGCTGGAAGGCTGCTGGCAGCAGTGGGTGCCAGGTGCAAAGCCATCCCCACCCTCAGCTGAAGGGCAGATGGGAGATGGGAAACCCTCTGCAAAGGGCCCTCTGGGTGAGGTGGTGCAGGAAAGCAGAAGGAGATGCATGGGGTATAGCCAAGCACTGTCTGTTCTTGTCTGGGACATCCTTGCTTTGAAATATCCTTGCTTTGGGATGCCTGGGTACAGAGAGGTGCGGCCCACTGACTCTTTTTTCCATGAGAAAGAGGATAGGCAGAGGCTCAGAGGCTGATCTGCTGCAAATGTCAATCTCCTTTGAATCAGTAATAAACAAATTTCCCTCCCAGATCTTCTACTTTTTGAGGAAAGAGGATCCAAATGAGCACTAATACTGGCAAAGTGCTGCTGAGCATATGAGTGGACCTGAAGGAAAGGGCTGAGCTCTTTGCAGCACCTTTCTGGTGAGAGCAGATGTAAACTTTTTAATGAATTTAACCACAATCTGAAGGAGAAAGGAGGAAGCACAGTTTTGCAGATGTCACCCAGCAGAGGAATGGTGTTACTGGGAGCAGGGTGGATGAATTCCTGAGCAGAGATAAGGAGAGGTGTTTTCTAGAGGACAAATTCCTTTGTACAAGCAAATTATGGTCCGAGTTAAATACGTTGCCATAAGCATCACCTCCAGCAGGTTTATCCTCTTCCAGACCCACACAGCTCTCTGTTTGCTTGGAGCCCCACCAGATCATTGAGACCCACTGCCTTTGGCACAGCTTAAACCCACCGTGGTGGCCCTCCTGCATTCTGCTGCTGTCCTGCATCTCTCCTGGACCCTAATCTTTGCCGTGTGACGTGGGGCTTTGCTTGGACATCTTGGCTGATGATTAGGATTTGTCTGCCCACCAACCAGGGCTAAAAATAGTGGCTCAGACATCTCTCTCTCGTGCTGTGCTCAATGCTTCTCCTACCAGCCAGGTTCTGCTACACCAACGCAGGGACCAAGGCTGCTCCCAGCACACGTTTGGTCCCCTTTGTCTGAGTTGGATGCCTCGTTGCTGCCTTTAGGGCATCCTTTGGCTTATTGCCACCGTGGTGAAGACATAAAATAGTGATTTTTGGGTGCAGTTTGTCTCCTTGAGTTAGGATACTCATATTGTTTGATTTCTGGGAGAAGACATTTTTATAAGGTGTGTGTCTTGGTCTCCTCTTGGCAAAGAGAGGAGTGCAAGGAAAAGCTGTTTTGGGTTTTGTGGGTTCTTTTTGCTTTTGCTTTCTTCGTTTCCTTGTCCTTAGGGATGTTGTTTAGTGGGCAGTATTGGTGGTAAACTGGACAGTTGGACTTGGATGATCTTGAAAGTCTTTTCCAACAGTAATGACTCTATGAGAGGGCATAGTGGGGATGAGTTGATGGTTGGACTGGATGCTCTTTTCCAGCTGTAATGATTCTGTGATTCCTTTGCACAAATCTCACATGAAGTCTGATTTTTTTTTTATTTTTTTTTTTAGCCCCAAAACACATTTGAGCTCATAAAGAAGGAGGCACGAGGAAATCTTTGGCTTTATCTGTTGCTGTCCCTAAAAGATACCCCAACATCATTCCCAGTGGGGAAAGCCAACTTCATTAGGGGCAGAGATCCGCTGCCAAGTCCTTTACTATTGGATAATGTTGAGCATTTCTTTGGCCCCCATTGGTTTCAATGAGCTCCCATCCAGCCAATGAGCCTGACCCCCATCTCCCAGCACCTCAATGACCTTCCAGCAGCCCCAGCACCTCCCAGCTCCCCTCCCTTGGTGAGTTCTGACATCCATCCCTGCTATCAGCAGTTGGGACTTACAGGCTCCCCAGCTGTCACTGCCCTGCTTTAAGCACAGGCCATTTACCTTCCACGTGTCCTGAATTAGGGGAAATGGACAGGAGGGCTGGGCCTGTTTAAAAATTAAAGCTGATTACAAGGCATTAACATTACATTTAAAGAAATAGCAGCCCTTCTCTTCGGGCATGGTTGCAATATGTTCCCTTTTGTTCTGGGCTTGGAGAGGAAACAGGGCTGCTATTGACTCTGAGCTGAGCAGGGCTTCTTTAGCTTCTCTTCTCAAATTTACAGCTGTTTGATGCCTTCTGCTGTCCTCTAAAGCAGTTTTGCTCTTGAACTTCCTTCCCAGTTTTGTGCTTATAGCAGAAAGCTGAAACTCTCAGCTCGTCTTGAATTCTTATTGGAAAATTCAGATTAGATGACACTGTCCACCCATCTGCCTTCTGAACACAGCATTTGGAAGCTCCTATTTGGGGGATCCCACACGTGTTCACCGTAGTGCCAAAATGCAGGCATCCTGGGTCAGTTGGAAAGAAAATTTTATCCTTTTTTTTTTTTGTACTTCGGGTTTTTTGGTGGTCGTGCAAGAGCTGGAATTCCCCCCACCTGCTTTCTGAATTTTGCTTTTGGAAGCTCGTGTTTGGGGGGTCCCAAACTGCTTTAGTCTTGTGTTCATCTTGGGGCCAAATGCAACCATCCTTGTTCTGTTGGGAAGGAAACTTGATGTCTTGAGGCTGGATAGACGAACATTTCCTGGTTGGTTTGCCACTCTTCCCAGTGCAGGACCTGGGATGTGAAATGCTGGAATGGGCGGTGAAGGAGCTCTGCATTGGGATGGGCTGCACCTCCTCAGCACTGTGCTGCTTTATTTATAGCTCTTGCCCTAAAGGAAGGGGCACGGATGGAGGCAGAACAGCAGCTCTCTGGTGCTGCTTGCTCCTCCTGACCCTTAGCAGATGTCGGTGAGTCGTTGTTCCAAGCATCCTTCTCCATGTCCACCTTCAACCAGAGGCTCTGTGGAAAGAGCTGCACTTGCAGTGCTCCTCTGTGCCCACCCCCAAACTCCAACCAGAGGCTCTGTGGGCAGAGCAGGTCCTCCATGGGGCTACTGCTGCCTTCTCAAACCAGAGCATGGCACCAGGGGAAGGACCATGTGCTGGAATCCCACCTGAGATTCCACTTCACCCTTCCTGGAGCAGAGCAGAGCTCACACTTTGTCCACTGCATCTTTGCACCCTGATCCCAGCTGACCCTGCAAGTTGGGATGAGAAGTGGGTGATGATGCAGAGCACCTTGAACATCTCTCAGCTCAGATTTCAGCTCTCATCCTACTTGGAGCAGCATTCCCTCATCCCCATCCACATAGCGACAGGTGAGCGCTTTGTCTGTGGCCACATTTCCACTTTTCTCCCTGTAGCAGCTCTCTGCTACCCCCGTGCTATTCATGGGTCTGGGGGAGTGAGTGAGCACAGAGATTACACTGCATCAGGACAGATGGAGAGGGGCTCCTAATCCCCCCTCAGCCCTGTGTCACAGCAATCTGCTGTTTCATGGCAGCAGGGCTCAGTCCCTTGCCTTACTGGCAGGTAGCCCCATGGCTACGAGGTTAGGACACTCTTCCCTGCTGGACTTTGGGGTCTGAGTGATTGAACAGAGGCTTGCCTGACTCCAGGGCAGCACCAAGCTCCAGGGTTTAATGTCTGTCAGCGGGCGTAGGGTGCAACCTGATCCAAATGGGAAGCTGGCTGACATCCCAGCAAGCTGTCGTAACGACACAAGGCATTCTATGAAATGATATGGGGGTTTGTGAGCCTCCCCCCACCACTGGGCATCCCACTGCAAGGAGCAATACCCTATAAGCTATGCCACAAAGCTGTGTTTTCCCAAGCACGGCTCTCCTGAGCACGTCAAAGCACGGTTTGTGGGTCTGTTTGCTTATGAATTCAATAGGTTTGTACATTAGAGCAAAGTTTCCTCCCTGTTCTATTTCTGAGCTGTCTAAAGGATGGTTTCGTGGCCGTATTTATCCTCTCCATTGGTTCTCCGTAGCAGGGACTTGTTGCAGAGCTTAAAAGCACAGCCCCATCTGTCTCATGCCTCTGGGGCATAGTAAAGAGCCCCATCCTGAGCCGCTCTCTTGCAGCCATGTGCTCATTGCCCACCAGCCCTGCCAGTGGCAGGATGATGGAGATGGAGGGTTTTAATTCATGTCCCCAAGAGGCTGCACCGGAGACCTTCAGACTTCTGTTTTTCCAAATATATTTTTTTTCTGAGTGAAACCCATTTCCTCGGCCATGCTGCTCTGGTTTTTGGGGTTGAAAAGCTGTTTTCTTGCCGCTCCTTTGAGGAAGGATTCATTTATTTCTTCTTTGAGGTGGCAGTGGATGGCGTGAAGGCTTGGAGAGTCAGGCTGATGGCAATTTGGGTGGCGTTGCACAAAGGTTTGATGGCGCGCAAAAGAAAGAGGTAAAGCTGTCCCTGTAAGGAGCCTATAAGGCAGAACCATTCCTCTTTGCCATCTGAGCAGGAGGGAACGCCATGCTTTCCACCTGCAGTCCCCCTGGGAAGTGAATCGAGGGCGGTGCGCTGTCCCTGGCGGCCCCCTGTCTCCCAGTGACCTTCTCAGCTCCCGAAGACAGCTTGGCTTTGCTGTAAAGCAGCTCATGTGACAGTGGTAATCCGCAGCTCGTCAACAGCTGGGCAGGAAGATTGCAGGGAATCGCCCTATTTTCCTGTGCTGCAGCCTCACGCCAGAGCAGGATGATGCCTTCTGGGCTCTAGCAGCAGGTTGGAACTTATATACTCATAGCACTGCAAAGCTTTCCAGGAGCACACGTGCTTCTGTGAGTCAAGGTAAAGCTGCAAAACAAGTTCCAAGAGAGGAAAGAAAGCCCAACACTTTGGTCTGACATGACTTCCTACAAATCTTTTCCAAAGATGGAGTTGAAGTTGTTCCTCCCACCCCCATGGTATCCTTGGGTTGAGTTTATTCTCTAATGTGTATAGATTTCTTTCTGTATTATGTTTTCTGGTGGTTAATGTGGACTCCTCTGTGATCCAGGGGGAGGACTGCAGTAGACCTGTGCCCATTTGTACTCTTTGCCACATGCCCAGCGGTCTGCTTGGAGAAGACACAGCCTCTAAGAAGGGAGAGAATTTGATTTGAAGTGAATTGTGGCTTTATTTGTTGCTCACAGATCATAGAAAACTTTACTCTTTGTGAGTTTTCCTCCTTGCTGTCAGCAATTTGCCTCCATTCCTCCTATTCCTGCAGGAAGGAGAGGTGCTCTGATCAGGTCAGGAGCTTTGTCCCCATGTCATCCCTTCTGGTTTCTCCACCAGAAACCACTACCAGTGCTCTTGTGGTGTCGATATGTTGTCCACCAGGACACGGCCTGAGACAATCCCTCATTTCATGTCAGCCCTCAGAAATGGCCATCTGTTCCCTCTGCCCTGTGGTAGCTTTGAAGGAGAGCCCTCAGCAGTGAAAGGCTCTCTTCTATTCCCCTGAGCTGCCTCATCTCTTCCCTTCAAAAAGGAAAAAAAGAAAGCTCTGTGCTCCCGAGCATTAGGGGGCTCTAATTGGTGTGTGCGTGATAGGGCTGTTGCATTTAAAAGGTGAACATGGAGCTAATGGAAACAGTTTTATTGCTGGTGTAAATATAGCATGCTCGACCCCTTTGAAGCCATAGGGATCAGCAGACAGTGGTGTTCGTATTCAGTTCTGCAGCATTCAGATTCAACCTGCTGGATGCTTCCTATTGCTCTTACCCCAGGTATGTCATTGTGTCCTTGGCTAAATCCTCTTGGAGGACTTTTGTATGGCTTTAGTGCAAAAAATAAGAGTGTAAGTCACTCTTCTAAATAGGAGCTAAGCATGGAGAGATTTGAGGGCTGCAAATTAGCGGTCATGTGCATGAGGTTGGACTGGATGATCTTATTGGCCTTTCCAACCTTAATGAGTCTATGATTGATTCTATGCAGTGAACAAGGATTGGACTTTGCGGGTTCTCCAGCCACCTCCTCCTGCTCTCATTCATTCTGCCTTTCCTGGGAGCTGAGAGCAATGGACGGACCATTGTGCTTGGTCCAGTGGGTCCCCTTGCACCCAAGTCTGCAGCAGGGATGCTTTTGCAGATCCATTTTGTCGCCAGAACCCATCGTTTTGATCCCATTCGTTGGCCATGAATGTGCACTCTGTTGCAGCAGCAAGGTTCCTGCTGAACGAGTCAGCAAAGCGCTGGGAAAATGGTTTTTAGCTGAAGCCAGAGCCTATCTGGTTACATATCACCTTACTGCAGAACAATAGCTGCTTTATACTCCCATGTGCTAAATGCTCTGTAGTGTATGCTAATGTCCGTGTTCACGTGTGATCTATGGGGCAGCGTGCTAACTTGGGAAACTCATTTAGATCCCAGCCCCTTGTAGCCCTAAAATCACACCAAGCTCCTCTTGGAGACCAATGAAGACTCAATGAATCTCCTCACCGCATGCTCTGGGGACGCATAGAAACGCCTCTTTGGCAGCCACTTCTCATTCATTTCACATCCCTGGTTAGTGGAGAGCATTCTTGGAGGTGGCTGGAGCTTCCCCAGGATGGATTTTCTCCATTCTGTGTTTCTCTTTGGACCTCTCTGGTCCAATTAAACCATTCATCTCAACGTTTGCCAACTGCACTACAAATATCTGCAAGCATCTCGCTGTGCCTCCCACGTCTGCACATAATATCCTGTACAGAGTCAAAAATATTCAAGTTACAGTGCCTAATATTGGGGTATTACTTACATGTGGATAATGAATTAAACCTAGGCTACAAGTGTTTTCCCTACCCAATGCCCCCCATGACTGCAGCATGTGTTCAGCCTTTTACACTTGCATTTCATTGTCAGGCATCCTAGCAGCAGACTATTCAGGCTACAAGTGGAGCCTAGCAGAGAGTTTATCAGGTGAGTGGCTTTTCCTGGTGGTAGTTGTTGAATATTGGGATCTGGCTATCATTGGCACAGCCAAGATGGTTTTGGTTCCTGACACTGTGGTGTTTCTTGGGGGGTGAAAGGGCTTTGTGTCTCTTTTTCTTCTTCTTTTTTTTTTTTTTTCCTCCCCCTTTCTTATTACACTTTCCAGGGGAAGATGCTAGGCTTTGGATATAGATTGAGGTTGGAGCATTGAGCTGGAGATGCCATGGGGTGGGTTCATATCCCGCAGCCCCATCCCGTTGGCCATACACAAGCCAACCTCCCTTATAACCACTACTTAATTAAATAATTAGTGAGGAGAGCAGCTTTAACAGCGCTCAAGCAACCACAGGTGGGGCTGCTGGGGGAGGGGGGGTGTTGTGATCTTTGGATTTGTAAAATTCATCTTTTTAAAGGTCACGGACTCAAGGCAGAGCTAAAGCAGCAGTGGAAAGGGAAGAAAACCCCACAGCCTCGCTTTCGGCACCCATCAGTTTTAAGAAACCATGGGCTAAAGATGGTAGCAGAAACCTAAGTACAGAAGTAGGTGCACCGCACGGCAGAGGAAGGCAGACATGAGAGAGCGTCCATGGATGCTTTGCTGGTGTAGCCTCTTGGAGTCTGAATGTGCCTCTCTTTCTATATGCAACTGTCTTCCCCGTATTGTTGGTTTTCAAAGATGTTGCCAGAATTTGTTAGAATATGTGCTTCAAAAAAGAAAAAAGAAAAAAGAAAAAAAAAAAAAGGAAGTTTTTCGATTCAGATGACTTCTGAAATGGATTTTAGTCTTTTGGGTTGAAGTAATATAATATTTTATCACTTTTAGATGGTACTCTGCCTTCATTCTCACAGTACCCTTTAATAAAACCTTACAGAAAATACAGGATCGAGGCTGTTTTAAGAGTAAGAGTCGCTCTCTCTATACATTTCATAGAATATCCTGAGTTGGGAAGGACACGTCAAGTCCAACGTTTGTCCCACTGGAAGAGCCCATGTGGGTGTTAAACACATAGCAGGCAAGTTAGCAAAGCTTTTATGGCAAAACAGAATAGGGATCTCATACGGTGATTGCTACACTGCCTGCCTCTCCTACCATGAATTTAATGTCTTATGCTTCGTAAGAGGAACAGGTTTTAATTTATCTGTAGATGTTTCCTGTCTGTGGTTTCTGGGAAGCTTTGCACTGGTAGCACACAGGTGACACAGCTCTGCTCTGCTCAAAAGGAGCTCCTCTCTTCCATACCAACAGAAAAAGCTCAGAAGAGGAGTGAATTGCAGGTAGAGTGGCGTTAGGGGTTCCTGTACTTTCTCTATTTTTACCTCTGTTTCCTCTCTCTGATTGACCACGATAGACTGCTAATCTTATCAGGTGTGCCCTTCCCTCCACAGCAAAGCCAGCCGATCAAGGAAGCTTAGAAGGGTTATTCGTTAAGCTTTCATCTCTGGAGCATGGTAAAAAAGGCTTCCCCTACACAGGTAGATGCATGGCATGCTCAGCCTCCTCCTTGCATCTCTCTCACTTCTCCTCCTCCTTGGGTTTAGCACGGCTCACTCTGGGGACCCAGTATTGGTGTGTGTAGGGAATGGCTTTATTCTTCCCAGGTCTTGCTGTCGAGCTCAGAAAACACCACCAAGGGGAAGGGGAGAGGCAGAGGCAGGTCACCTTACATAGGGCACAAGGGCTGAAGGCATGAGACTAATCCGTTGGGACACCAAGTTGCTGCTTTGCCTTCTTTCCCCAGCACCCTTCCCCCTCCCATTCAGTATTTTTTTTAGTAATCTTTAATTTAAAAAAAAAAAAAAAAAAAGAGTGAAATAGGAGTTATCCATTCCATCAACATACAGATGGAATGGGAGAACCAACATTTTGGGTGGAAGACCCAACGTTTCAGGGGAGTAGAATAGGAGTTTTCCATTCCGTCAATGTAAAGATGGAATGAAAGACCCAACATTTTGGGTGGTAGACCCAACATTTCAGGTGAATCACTTCCAATGTTAAAAATAACGGTCAGTTCTTCCTTTTGCTGTGGATGATTGCAGGTGGAGGGCTTCTGGTGGGTCAGGAAAGGGCTGCACAGCCTGAGGTGTGTAGAGGTGGTGGTGAAGTACCATTGGTGGAGGAGGTGTTGGTCATTATTCCTCAAAGGCCTCACTCATAGCTGTGTCAGGGAAGGGTTGGGCACTGGGCTGCCTCCTGGAGCCTTCCTCTTCCCACGTGTGCTGGATTTCCAAAGGGGAGAAATCCACGAGCATTGCTTGATGGGTTGGGGATGAGATTCTTGTGAATCGGTCGTTTTGCACGAAAGCATTACAAATTCAAAACCAAATGTACAATAACAACAACAATAAAAACACAAAGTAAAAAAACAAAAAGACAACCAACTAACCCAATACAAGCCAAATCAACCACCACTTTTTGAAAGAAACAAACAAAAAGAAACTCAAATCACCACCCAGACCCAACCTAAAAGCCCTGAATCGTCTCTAGGGCCCATGTTGGTCGATTGGCAACTGAGAGTGGTGTCCTTTAGTTCATACTTTTGGAATGGGGTTGTGTGTTCTCTTGGACTTTGTATGGGATGAAGTAACCCAGGTCCCTTTGTGGTGTGGATTGCCTTCTCCTATAGAGGCAAGACCAAGGAATAAGGGTGATGAAGCTGAAGGTCTTCCAGTTCTTGGTAAGCTGGGACTCTACATGAAGAGGATAAGTCTTAGCTGCCTCTGAAGAATATCCAGAAATGGAGACTTTGTAGTTTCCCCAAGTTCTGGAGCTTCACAAACCTTATGTTTACTGATTGTCTTTCTTTTTTTCCTTTTATTTTCCCTCACTTAATATTTATGCTGTACCTCAAGTCTGTATCTTACTCTTTCCTGCTCTGTAGAAGATGGTCAGGTTGTTCTTCTCTTCTCTGCATCACTTTTGTTGAGTTTGTAGGCTGTCCTGTGTACGGAGGCCAAGGTTTTCTCGGTGCTGTTTCAGTTTCTCTGTGCTGCCAAACATTTTGTTGCTTGGAGATCCTCTAGCAACGGAGTTCCATGCTTAAATTTAAATGTGCACTCTGGTTGTTTTGGAGCAGGATTGTGCAAAGCAGGCAGTCTGTACCCATTTCCCCTCTGCTAAGTAGGAAGACTGAAGCCAAAGGTCTGTGGATGAGCTGGAAACAAAGAATTAAAATTGAAGTTTTCATTCCTTTCAAGCTTCTCTGTTGTTGGCCTGAGCTCTGAAAGGCTTTCAGAGCTCTCCGCTGGTCAGATAGATTTGTGAGGCTGATCAGTGTTCTACT
This sequence comes from Meleagris gallopavo, assembly GCF_905368555.1. NCBI lineage: Eukaryota > Metazoa > Chordata > Aves > Galliformes > Phasianidae > Meleagris > Meleagris gallopavo. The sequence continues at coordinate 1,144,641 of NC_139404.1, forward strand.
GTCTCTGCAATGCTTGGAAACAACAAACCAGACAACTTTCAGCACTTATCCCTTTGGTGTCTGAGAGAACAGAGCAAGTTGTGCCAACTTATCACATCCACTGTGTGGGATCTGTTTCATTTCCTCAGTGCTGAGGATGTTTCTGGTGCCAGTAGATCCCCCAAGAGCAGCATTGGGTGCAACTGGCCATGGCTTTTGTCTTCTGCTGATCTGAAGTGGGCTTTAGATTCCCTGGTGGAAGAAGACATACAGCACTTCATTGAGGTCTTGTCTTTTGGTTAGGTTATGTTGCCTAAATTTGAGGATAACCTGATGATGTTGTGCTGTGAGGGTCTCCAAGGTGAGCGCTGATTTTTTGCCCCATAAAAGAAATCCAAAGAGCAGTTTGTCAGTGCATTGCTTTTGAGTGCTGCATCAGACTCCAGGTCCCAAATGCTGGAGTCAAACCACAGTTTCTCAGTTTGCCTTTCGCTCCCTCACGGTCCTGAGGCTGCTTCCAGAATGTTGCAGGAGATCAGCTCAGTTCAAGTTGATGCCAGCAAGGAAGATGATTTTGCACTTCATGAAGGAAGAGGAGATGGTTTCCTTTTCCAAGTGCAGGTTCAGCATGGTGACAGCAGTCAAGAATGGGGCTGGTTCTTCTCTCTCAACCATCCAAAACTTCACTTGTGTGCTCTCTTTGAGCTCCAGGCAGAAAGTGTGGCATAAGATTATGCTGTCCATGCTCCGCATGGTGCAGAAGGATGCATTCATCAGAAGAACCCGTCTCTGGGAAGATAATATTGGACATTTATCTCTGAGTGTTTGAGAGGTGCCCTGAGATCACCCATTCTTCAGTTTCTTCCACTCATTCTGCATATTTGAGTATTGATCTGTGTGGTGGTCCAGCCCATCTGGTTGGCGGTGCCTTCCTTCTGCACTTGCTGTGATCTCAAAGAAGCATAAGAACCAGCAGAAACTGGCTCTGGTGTCCCCATCCTCTGGACACTGGATGGCCAATCATCTCAACCTCCTACTCTTCTCCCCCAAAGCCCTTTGAATGGTGGTTTAATGCACCCTCTTGCAATTTGGGATCAGTTGTTCTTATGTTGCTGATCCCCTCTCCACATCAGGTAAGGTGCCTGTATCAGCTGCTGTATGGTATTTGGCCTCAGAATCCCATGGCAAGAGCCTAACTTTCCTCCTTCTGCATGCCATAACCTCTTCTCTGCTGAAACAAATGCAAAATCCTTGTCCCGACAGGCTGCAGGTAAGCAAAAGCATGACTTGGGTGCATTCCAGAGCCTCCTGCTGAGGGTAGAGATGAACATCATCATTTCTGCCAAATGGTGGTAGGAAATCCCAAATGGGCAGCTCCAGCCCAGCTATGTCATCTCACTGCTCTGTGCATTATCCATCACCTCTGCTGGCTCCTGTCCACAGGTAGGAGAGCTCTGGGCTGCTGCGAGCCCAATTCCATCTCTCCACTGGGGCTTTCCCACCCCAGCACGACTTGAGTTTTTTTGGGAGATATGTATTTTCCAGAGACTTGAAGGTTTTGGGTTTGTTTTTTTTTTTTTTTTTGTAATTTTATTTTGTCTGATGGATTTCCTGTTTTTAATACAATTGAAAGGGTCTGAAATCCATGCTTTAGATTAACATATGCCAACTAGATTAGGGCTAATCAGGGCGCAGGTCTGAGCAGATGCAGCACAGGGCCAATCCTAGACCTGATTACAGCATCTCAGTGGTTTAATCGCCTCTCTCCCAAGGGCGATCATCTCTGCTTTAATACACAGCAGACTTTCCAGCCCTCGCCCTCTCCTCCTTTGGTTTGTCACCACTCCTGCCAGGAAGGCCACTGCGTCAGATGCTGAGACGATTTAGCTTAATCCCATGCAGAAAGAAAGGGAGCTGCGCATCGCTGTCTCTCACGGGCACCTCCCCACTCCTACGCGCAACGTATCCAAGTTGTAGTTGGCCTTGGTCAAACCTTGTCTGAAACAGGCTCATCTTTCCCAAAGAAAACCCCCCTTTGGTTTTTCCATCTTGCCATATTTCGGTAATACTTGTCTTTCACAGTGGCCTTATTATGGCCAACTCGTGGAGGAATCAGATTTTTAATGCTGCGTGCTCAGCGTTGCTGGTGACCCTCATCTTTGGGTTGGCCATGGGAAGCAGAGTCATCTCAAAGGGCTCCATCTCATCATCATTTTTTGTAATGTCCTGTTGTTAACAATGGCCCTATTATGGCCAACCTGTGTTTAAACATCACGGAGGGATCAGATTTTTAACACTGCTTTATGGTGATCCTCGTTTTGAGTTGGCTGTGGGGAATAGACTCATCTTTGGTGAATTCCTTTGGGTCAACAACCTGAATCACCCGAAAGGCTTAGTTGGGTCATTGGTCTGGAGCAGGGATTTTGAGTGCATCCCAGGCCACATCTCCCACTCTGTGCCAGAACCTGCTTATAGAACTGTGCTGAATATCTTGAGGATCTTATTGGGGGTTGCCTTTGAGAGAGTTGAGCACGAATTCTTGTTTCAGTGCTTTGTAGCCTAAAACTTTTCCCTATTAGAAAGCACCTCAGGAACTCTGTGTTTCTGCTGCCTCCACATCATTTGTAGCTGTTGATGTTGAGCCGTACACAAGGAATGTGATTCCTCGTGGGGCTGTGAGCTGCATACAAGTGTAGATCACCCTTTGGAGATGGGACAGCCCTTTGGCTGAGGCATTGCAAAACATCCCTATCCGTAGAGTGCCACGAGATCCCAAGAGCTGAGCTCCGCCGGGGTCACCCACCTGGGCAGCATGATTAACTCCTAAGCTTTCCTGTCTGTGCAGTGAGTTATTTGGGGACACCGAGCTGCACTCTGCTGCCTCTCGTTATTAAATGAGTGCCCTTGGCAGGACAGAGGTCCCTGTCTGCCACAGAAAACTGAACCAAAGGGGATCCTGCTGTCATTTTGGGAAAGCTTGGTCTGATCTCGTTGGATTTTAAGGACTGTGCCCTACTGTGCTGCCGGGCAGTTGGGGTTTCAGTGGTAGGTTTTCCTTCTTGCAGTTTTTCTTTCTACCTCTGAGCCTCTTCTCGTCTCACACAGTGTGATGGGGTTGATTATGGGGCTTCTCTAACGTTTATAAAGGCTGAGCTGCATTAAGTCTGAATAATTGCACGAGCGTGATGATGTGGGTGTGATACCATTTGTGTGTCATGGGGTGGGAGATTGTCTTTTACCCTATCACTGTCTTTCTTGCAACCATCATCTTCTCCCCTAGCAACTATCTTCCTTCTCCTCCTGCCCCTCACCATCATCTTCTGGAGGTTGGTGGCCCTGCCTGTGTCCAGGAGGTTAGGACTTAGTGATCCTTCAAGTCCCTTCCAACCTCTGCCATTCTATGATGATTCTTTCTTCACCCCTACCCCTCACCGTCTTCCTTTGCCCCTACCCAACATCATCTTTGTTTCCCCTTACCCACCATTGTCTTCTGGAGGTTGGTGGCCATGCCTGTGGCAGGAGAGTTGGAACTTAATGATATTCGTGGTTCCTCCCAAGCCATTCTATGATGATTCTTCCTCCTACCCACCATCTTCCCTCCTACCCATTGCCTTCTTCAATCCTTGACTTCCCATGAGAACCAAAGGACCCTAAGACCTCCACCGCATCTCCACCCGTATCCAACACAACCCAAAAACCCTTCGTGGCCCACACCATGGCACTCAACCCCACCAACCCCATTCCTTGGCAGAACAACATTCCCTCTCACCACCCCATTTCTCCTTTGTGTCTCCGCAGGCCTCGTGCAGATCCCCGTCAGCATGTACCAGACCGTGGTCACCAGCCTGGCGCAGGGCAATGGTCCCGTGCAGGTGGCGATGGCGCCGGTCACCACACGGATAGCAGACAGTGCCGTCACCGTGGATGGGCAGGCAGTGGAAGTGGTAACTTTGGAACAGTGACCATAACCCGCAGCAGGATCACGATGATTTATTTTTATTTTTTGGGGTTTTTTTTTTTCCTTTTTTTTTTTTTTTTTTTTTTTTCCTCCTCGTCTCTTATGCGAATAAATTTTTTTACACCTATCCAGAGATGCAATCAGGTGGCACTGAGTCTTTCCGCTTCGGAAGCAAAAGAGTTTTGTTGACCATTTTTAACGAAAAATAACGAAGGATGCGTGTGTTAAGTGTGTCTTTATAGCACCACTGATCACACTGGAGCAAGAAGCCCAACGCAGACGGGACTTCCATTCTGAAGAGATGAGAAAGGACAAAAAAAAACACAAACACATGCAAAAATGCAACTCGTTGGGCCCCTTTCTTCCCACAACAGATCAGAGCAGGGGAGCGTGGATGCTCCTACATGGGGTGAATTAGGTTTCGAAGATTTTAACATGGACTTTTATATTAAAAAAATTAAAAAAAAAAAAAAAAAAAGTAAAGAGAAAAAATAATAACGAAGCTCGGGCAAGGCTCTTTTTGGGAAAATGCATTTGTGACTGTGGGGACAGCCCCCAAAGCTGCCGGTCCCGGAGCCCCGTGCGGGCGCGAGGACAGTTCGATGACCGCCGCGCTTGGCTCCCCTGGTGCACACTGGAGACACATTCTTCTTTCTCTGCTCTGGAAACCTGCCATTTCAATTCTTTTGTTGTTGTTTTTTGTGTTGTTTTTTTTTTTTTTTCCCTCTCTTTATTATTATTATTATAATTATTATTTCCTCTTCTGTCAATTTGGAATGGAGCGGAAATGCCTCCGGAGCTGTGCCGGGAGGGCTGCGGGGACTCGGGGACAATATGACCAGCACATGCCCCGATCCTTTGCCAAAGAGCCACGACCCCACCGCCAACCCCGGACACTTGGAGACCCCAATTTAACCCTTTTGGGGACCCCTCTGGAGCCACATGCCAACCCCGCTCCTTGAGCATCTCCTACTGCTGCCACCCAACTCAACCCAACCCACGTCACCCAACGTCTCCCAAAAGAGGGGACAGCCCATGGGGGCATTTTGGGGACAGATCCTCCAGGACTTTCCAACGGGACAAAAGCACCCCAGAAGCCCCCCGTGGTGCGTGCCGGTTGTGTGTGGTATTTAATATTTTTTTTAATTATTGTTATTTTCAAGTGGCCATTAACGAAGTTCTCCGCGTCTTTGCTCCGCCTTCGAGGAAGTTTTCAGATTCTTGTATTTACTTGTTTTATAAGGAAAATATCAAACGCTCTTTGTATACACTTCTTCTGTACTTTAAACGAGGGGAGGGAAATATTTCCATAGAAACAGCCCTGGTTTCTCCAGTTTGTTATTCTTTTTTTTAATTATTATTTTTTATCGTCGTTGTGAAGATGTTGGTGGCTTTCGAGTCCGTGTTCCTTGGGCGGTGCGATGACATTCTTTTAGTCCCAGCAGTCCCCTTTGCCCTCCCCCCAAAGAGACAAAACCAGGCAAGTAGCAGAGCATGGACCCCTGTTGTTTTCCCAGTGTCTATTATTCAATAAATTGTTACAAATGTGTCTACCCACGCTTCTCACTCCTCTTTTGGGGCTTTTTTGAGGGTTTTGGGGTAACTTGCCATCTCCTCCCAGGCACTCGGAGGGGGTCCCTGATGTGGTTTGGGATTTGGGGGTGGTTTTGAGTTGAAGTTCTTCCTTAGAGCTATTTAAGCTTCATCCTTCGCGCGCTTCCATCAGCACCACGGTGAGCGGCACCCCAAAAGCAACCATTGGAGTCAGCTCCTCAACCATGCCATGGTGGGATCAAGGCCACCTCATCCCCGCTGTGCCCCCATTATCCCAATAGTTGTTTGAGCATCCCAAGGAGGAGCCGGACGGCAGCACTGAGGTTGAGCAGCTTTATTTGAGCATGGAGGGTAGGACCATTGGCTCCAACGTGATCTCGTAGGAGCCTTTGTAGGATCAGAGCCCAGTTCTTGCAGCCTGAAGACAAAGTGGAGTGGAGGACGGATAGAAGGACAGATGGAAGGAAAGAAGGATGAGGCACAAGGGGGAGTGATCCCAAAGTCAATCTCAAAGCAACCCAAATGTCCCAGCTCTACGGGAAGAGGGTTGGCCCCCACCAGGCTGGTGTTCCCCAATGGGCTCATGGTGGGGGCTCAGCCTGGCAGACGTTGCCCCCAGCCTTTAATCTGTGCTAATCGGGCTTTAATAAGCAGGTCGAGGCCTCCTGCTGGGGCAGCTCACCCAGCACACGGCACTTTTATTCCCTTCCATCGCAGGGAGCCCAGCCTGGGCTGGGGGAAGGTCCCTGAGTTTTGAGACGATCTGAATTTTAGAGGGTCTCTCCAACCCTGGGTGGCCCACACTGTGACCCAGCTGGGTTTGCTGCCTTTAGCTTTAGCCCCAGTGCTGCATTGTGCAGGACAACCCCAAATCACAGGATTTGATCTCAAAAACTCTGCTGTCTCTGGGAAGGGACATATTAACAGGGGTCTCTGGGGTGATGCCCATTGGTATCTGGGTGCTGGGGGATCCCACGTGCCTTTGAGTGATTGCTGGGGGTGGGGACTATGGGGATGGGTGGGGTTTTTGTTGGGGTGTGGCTTGTTAGAAGGTGGGGCTGGAGAGGATACTCCACCTCTGATCCCCTCTAGGGAAATGTTAGAATTCAGCCTTAAGGGATGTGGATGGGCAGACGGATGGTTTGATGGATGGACAAAATGGACAGGGTCAATGACTTGATGAATGGATGGGATGGATGGATGGATGGATGGATGGATGGATGGATGGATGGACGGACGGAAAGACAGACTCATAGAAGGCTCAGTGGCTGTTTGGATGAATGGACAGATTGGTAGAGGGATCAATGGATGGATGGACGGACAGACAGACTCAGAGGGCTCAATAGCTGTTGGGATAGATGGACATATGGACTCACAGAGGGCTGGCTGGCTGGCTGGCTGGATGGATGGACAGACGGACAGATGGACTGATGCAGGGCTCAATAGCTGTTGGGATGGATGGACAGACAGGTGATTTGGTGGATAGACTGACAGTGATAGAAGGACCGATGGCTTGATGGATGGACAGACAGATAGACAAAAAGATTTGTAGAGGGCTCAAAGGCTGTCTGGATGGATGGGCAGATGGAGACTAATGGACAGACAAGCAGATGGAGCAGTGGTTGGACTGATGGATAAATGGCTGGACAGATAGACAGACTGGTAGATGGAGCCATAGCTGGCTGGTTCAGTGGATGGATGCGGGGACAGACGGATGGATAGGCAGCTAGATGCATGGCTCAGTGACTGGACAGACAGACAGGAGGATGGTTGGATGGCCTTACTGATGATAGCTGAGTGGATGGAAGGAAGGACAGACAGACTGATATGTGGCTGGACAAATGGATGATGGAACCAACAAGCAAACAGACAGAGACACACAGCCTGTGCCCCCTCCCCACATTCCCACCCGCCCCACTAGGCAATGTGGACCCCCCCATCCATCTCCATCCTTCCTTCCGTTCATCCCTCCCCTGGTGCAGCGAGGAGGTTGGGAGCGTGCAGCCTTCACTCTAATCCCACATGATCCAATCTCTGCAGGCTTATGGCCGAAAGCTCTGTAATCACCCGGCGCTGCCCTACATATCCCCACCCCCCCCCATCCAAACCCAGCCAGGAGCAAGGAACCCCCCTCCACCACCCCAATGTGCAAACCCCACCCTCCACCACCCCTCCCCAAAATGCTGTCATCGTCCCTCCTGCACTTGGGAACAGACAGGGACATATGGTAGTGGTGACACATGGCAGCATCGCTCATGCCTCAGTTTCCCTCCCACCCCATAAGCTGGCACTGGCAAGATGTGGGGCAGGAGCCACCTAATCCACCCCCCCTCCCCATGTCGCAGGGACGGATCAGCGCTTAATGCCTGGAGTCAAGTGGGGACACAAGGCCAAGATGCTCCAATGACCGCTTTCCAGCAGGACCCTCTCCTCTATGAGGACATTTCCATGGTTGCCCCCCAAACCCTCCAAAAAACAGCATATCTGGGACCCAAACCCACTGTCCCCATGGCTGGGCACCCTCTAAAGATCCAGACTTGGAATGCACAAATGGAGCAGGACGCTGTAACAACTCCCTCCCTACAACCAGGGGTGCTGGGGGGATCAGGGGGGAATGTGTCCGTGGTGTTTCCCGGGGCTGTAGTTGGCAAGTCTAGAACCACCGGATCCTGCGAGCGCACCAGTGTGAGTTCTACCATTGCCAAAAGCAGCCAGGACGGGAAGAAGGCAGTGGTGGGCTTGGGAAGCTGTAAAAAGAAACCCAAACCCAACCCCAAACCAAAAATTAAAATTGAAATTAAAAAAAAAAAAAAAAAGGAAAATCTCTCAGTTCCATCCCCAGGAAATCCCTCCTGGGACTGAACATCATCCCAAAGCTGCTTCACAGATGCTCCATGTGCTGAAAACCCCGTGCCATCATCATTCAGATGTTCATCATATCCCCCCAAAGAACCCAATTGATGTAAGTTCCCCCCTCCTCGTGTAGGACCCCAGGATGAAAGCACCAAAATTTTGGGTTTCCATATCTCCAAGGCTTTCCTTGCCCTCACCACCCCAAATCCACCCCAAGCCATCCTTCCATCACCAAATCCGTCCATCACTAAATCCACTCATCCCAAATCCATCCATTCCAAAATCCATCCCTCCCAAATCCATCCCTCCATAACCAAATCTATCCATCCATTGCCAAATCAACCCATTCATCACCAAGTCCATCCATCACAAACCTATCTATCCATCACGAAATCCATCGTCCACTGCCAAATCCATCCATCCATCCCCAGTCCATCTCTCCATCATCAAATCCATCCATCACCAAATCCATCCATCCCAAATCCACCCATCACAAAGTCTATCCATCCCAAATCCATCCATCCATCCCAAATCCATCCATCCATCCCCAAATTCATCCATCACCAAATCCATCCATCCCAAATCCAACCATCCATCGCCAAATCCATCCATCACAAAGTCTATCCATCCCAAATCCATCCATCCATCCCCAAATTCATCCATCCCCAAATCCATCCATCCCCAAATCCATCCATCCATCCCCAAATCCATCCATCCCCAAATCCATCCATCCCAAATCCATCCATCCATCGCCAAATCCATCCATCACAAAGTCTATCCATCCCAAATCCATCCATCCATCACCAAATCCATCCATCCATCCCAAATCCATCCATCCATCACCAAATCCATCCATCCATCCCAAATCCATCCATCCCAAATCCATCCACCCATCACCAAATTCATCAATCCATTGCCAAATCCATCTTTTGCCAAACCCATCCCTCCATCACCAAATCCATCCATCCACTGGGGTCGTGCAATGGGAAAATGGCAAAAAATAACCCATCCCCTCCCATCCCTTGGTGCTCTCTCCGCCTTCTCCCATATTGGCACTACACATAATTGCTCAAAACACATAAAGCAAAGCAAAAATGTGCTAGTGCCAAAGCGGGCCGGGCGGCACGGCGGCCCCGCGGGGCTCGCGGGTCTTTCTCTGCTCTGTTTATGGCCCTATGGTAATTCACTGACCGCGGGGTTGCACAGTGAATTCTACCAGTGCCATACACAGAACAGGAGTAGCGAGCTCGCACCCTCCCATTTCCACCTGGTTTTACCCCAAAACTCCTCCCCGATCAGTGCTCCAAGAACGATGAGCCCAGTGCCAGGAAGTCCCACTAGCTGCAAATACCCTACAAGGCTGCAAACATCCTAAAAGTTTACAAAGACTCCATAAGGTTGCAAAGACCCTAAAAGATTGTGAAGTGCCCTTAAATGTTGCAAAGCACTCTGCAAGGTTGCAAAGGCCCTATAAGGCTGCAAAGGCCCTACATGGTTGCAAAGGGCACTTACAAGGTTGCAAAGCAACCCTCAAAGTTGCAAAGATCCTATAAAGTTGCAAACATCCTATGAGGTTGCAAAGCACCCTAAAAGGTTGCAAAGACTCTATACGGTTGCATAGTCCCTCTACGTGGTCCTAAAATGCCCTAAAATTCTTGTAAACTGTAAGGATGGTTGCAAATACCCTAAAAGGTTGCAAAGTATCTTACAAGGTTGCAAAGCACCCTATAAGGTTGCAATGCACCCTATAAGGTTGCAAAAAGCCCTGCAAGTTGGCAAACATCCCCATAAGATTGCAAATCCCCCTCAGGTAGTGGCCAACTCCCTAAAATTATTGCAAATCCCCCCAAAAATGGTTGCACCCTCCCCCTCCATATGGCTGCGTCGCTGTCCCTGTGGGGCTGTGCCAAGCAGGAGGAGGAGGAGGGCACAAAGTCCCCTTTGTGTCGCTGAGCCGCGGCCCCAAGAGGTAATGGGGGCTGCACCATGTGCCAGCCTTCAATTTTGGGGCTGAAAGAGGTGAATCGGTCATTTTGGCTCACCTCGAGCACAGAGAGGGGTTGGACAGTGGAGATATAGGGAGGGATTCTGGGGACATCAGTCCTCCCCCAGAGGGGACAATCTCTATGGTGTGACAGTGACTGCGATAGCTTCACCTTCATCCCAACCCTATATCCTGACAACTCGTCCCTATTGGGCATCATCGACCCCACTGGGTTCCATCATCCCTGCTGGAAAACATCCCCTAATAGGCTCCACTGCCCCAGTGGGTGCCACCATCCCTCATTGGGTGCCATAATGCCATGGTGGTGGCAGCCATAGGGGTGCCCCCATTGTCCCCATCCCTGTCCCCATCCCCATCCCCATCCCTGCCCCTATTTCCATCCCCATCCCCATCTCCATCCCTACCTCCATCCCCATTCCCATCCCTCCACCCCGGCCCCCCCGGCTCTGCAGAGCGATGACGTTGGGCGATGCCGCATTGCGGATGTGCAGAGCTCACCCTCCCCTGCAGCTCCCCCCACAGCCCTGCTCCCCACAGCGCCCTCCAAGGCCCCAAATCTTTGTTATGGGGACATCGGGGTCCTACGGTCCCTGAGACAGATTTAGAGCGGATTCTACCCTCAAAAAAATTCTTCCTGAGCCTAAAATGATCATGGAACCAAATGGTGTCCAGCCAAGGTTGTCATCCTATGGGAACGGGGACTGAGGTGGTCAGAGGATGTCATGGTTCTCAGTGGGGTGGGGGGAGGGTGGATGACCCCATTTGTAGAGCTGTGGGACCCCCACTCCATGGGTATGGGCAGTGTAGGGATGGGGAGAACCCGGGTGGGCATGGGGATAGGGATGGGTAAAGAGATGGAGGTGAGGACAGAAAGAGAATAGGGATGGAGACGGATATGGGAATGGGGATGGAGATGGGTATAGGGATGGGGATGGGATGGGAATGGGGATGGGGATAGAGAATAGGGATGGGAATGGAGGTGGAGGTGAGGACAGAAAGAGAATAGGGGTGGAGACGGATATGGTATATGGGGATGGGAATGGAGATAATGGGGATAGGGATGGGAATGGAGATGATGGGGATGGGGACAGACAGAGAAAAAGGGATGGGGATGGAGATGGATGGAGATGGGAGAAGGAATGGAGGTGAAGACAGGAATGGGGATGGGAATGAGAATGACAATGAGAATGGAGATGGGAACGGAGACAAGAATGGGGCTGGGAACAGAGAAGGGCTTTGGGATGGGGTTGGGAATTGGGAATGGGGATGGGACTTGGGATGGAGAGAGGGATGCGGATGGAAATATAAATGGGGACAGGGATGGAAATAGGGATGGGGAATGCATCTGGGGCTGGGAATGGACAAGGGATGGGGATGGGAAAGGATATGGGGACGAGAACAGCACAGCCCCATTTTGTAGCATCTCAGTGCCGCAGTGCCGGTGCCCCCACCCCAGGACCCTCCCCATCCCCAAAACAGCCCCCAGATGGGACCAGGACCCCAAATCTCAGAGCTCCCGTTGTCCCCACACTGTGCTGGAGACGCACTGGGGATGGGGGCTGCTCTGTGTGTCCCTATGGGGCCGGGTGGGGGGAAGAGACCTGGGAGGGGCTCAGAACACCCTCCATGCTGTGAGGGTGCAGACAGTGGGAAGAGAGCTGAGATTTCGTTGGATTCTGCCATTGGGATGGGGCTGTGAGAAGGACCGCCCCCCCCGGGGTAAAGTGATGCACCGGATTGGGGTGGGGGGGGCACCGTTGTACCCCAAAAGACCCCCTGAGGGCCGGGGGGGAGCTGAGGTTTGGGGCTGTGCCGGGCATTCGTTGTCACCCTTTTGGCCCTATAACGATGTGATCACCCCGAGGAGGGAATTTTGGGGCTTTTTGGGCTGGGAGGTGGGAGATCAATGAAGAGGGGGGGGCTCAGGAGTGGGGGGAGTTGGTGGGACTCATTGTAAATAGAAGGGTCGTTATGGGGAGGGATACATCGAGGGAAATCGGGGGTGGGAAATGCGTCCTTAAGGATGGAACCTGTGGGAGGGAGAGTCCTAAATCCTACCGGGGGCTCATAAATCCTAAATGTGGGGGGGTGGGGGGTGGGGGGAGGCGTCCTAAGCTCTATATAGGGGAGGGGGAGCTCACTTCAAAAGGAAAAGTCTCCGGGGGGAATCACGTCGAGGAAAAAGAGGGGTGTGAAATGCAGCCCCAAAGATGGATCCTGCGGGAGGATCCCTACGGAGGGGGGGGTCCTAAGCCCTATGGTGAGGTCCAAAGGGGTCACCCATAGCTCCCCCCCCCCCCCCACCCCCGCCTCAAGACTTACCTCAGCTCCGAGCGCTGCCGTCGGATGTCCCTTCAGGGGGAGTTTTTGGGGATAAAGAGACCCTCCTCCGCCCCAACTATTAAAGAGGGGGGTGGGGGGGCGGGGGGGTGTTTCCCCCCCACCTCCCTCCTCTCCGCCGTTCTCCCCAATAATGCGGAGGAGCGGCGGTGGCGGCCGCCCTTAGCCCGGCCCCGGGGGGACCCCCCCCCGCAGCGGCTGCAATTGGCCCAGGTGGCCCCGGAAGGTGGAGCCGTACCCGGGGGGGAGGACGGACAGAGGGAGGGCTATGGGATGTGAGGGGGGGGGGCCGGGCTCACCTTGGGCCGTCCCCGTCCTCCCCCCCCTCTATAAGGAGCCGCCTCTCATTATACCCCAAATCCTCAACAGCGGGGCCGCTCCTGTAACCCCTCACTTTAAGTAAAAAGGGGCTCTTGGGACCCCCCCCCAAGTCTAAAGAACCAAAAGGAAAAGTGCCCCTTCCCGGAAAATAAAAGGGGAAAGTAGGGACTGGGAGGGGGGGGGAAAGGGGGGGAAAGGGGGGATGTAGGGCGGCTGCCCATCCCCACGGCCTCGGATCTGTGCGTGGAGGAAGAGGATGGAGGCGGCTGCGGCCCCGCTGCTCTCGTCCCCCCCCGGTGGAAGGATTTTTATAAGCGGCTCCGACCCCCCATGGCCACTCCGACCCCCCCCCCGGGGCCGCCCCGATCCCCCCTCCCCCCCCCCGGTGCCGTCCGGCGGCTGTCGGACATCGGACACCACCGGAGGAGCGTTGAACGGGGCCGCACCTGAACCGCCGCTGATCCGATTTCGGAGCTCTGAAAGCTGCGGGGGGGTTTGTGGGGGGGGATGGAAAGTGATCCGAACCCCATAGGGCAGAGCCCGCAGCTGCCGTGCACGAGGAGTGGGAGGGGTGAGCGCCCCTCCATGGGTAAGACACCCCAAAAGGCAATAGGACCCCTAAAGTATGGGGAAATGACCTGAAAATATAGAAAAAGGACCTCAAAGTGTAGGGAAGGGACTGAAAATGTAAAAACGGGGCGCGAAAATATAGAAAGGGGTGCAATAATATAGAAAAGGGACCCGAAAATATAGGAAAATGGACTCAAACTAGGGAAATAATGGACCAAAAATGTAGGGAAAGGGATGCAAAATGTAGAACAGAGACCCGAAAATGTGGAAAAGGGACCCGAAAATATACAAAAAGTGACTCCTCAGTGCCGTGAAAAGGATCCCAAATGTATGAAAAGGGATCCCAAATTGTAGGGACGCCCAAGATGGGTTTGGACAGTGGTGAAGTGTGGCTGGAATACAGCAAATTGCATCGAAACGAGGATGGATGCAGCAAAATGGACAGAAATTGACCCCAAAGTGACAGGTACAGTCCTACATAAATATGGATTTCCTGAAAATAGACAGGAATACCCCCAAAATAGAGGCAAAAATCCCCCAAATATGCAAATGCACTAAAAAAAAAAACAACCAACCAAACAAAAAACCCCACAAGCATCCCCAAAATAGAGAAATGTCCCCAAAACAGGCATGAGCATCCCTCAAAAAAGATTTGAATGCCCCTAAATTAGACATAAACACCCCCAAAACTGACACCCCCAAATCAGAGGCAAACTGGCATCCACAAAACAGACGTAGCTGATCCCAAAATGGACACAAGTATCCCCAAAACTGACATGAATGCCCCCAAAACACCCCCAAAACAGACACGAACATCCGTAAAATAGATACAAGTATTCCCCAAACTGAGATGAACGACTCCAAAATAACTGCAAATATCCCAAAAACAGACACAACCCCCTCTCAAACAGAGGCAAACGTCCCCAAAACAGACATGAACGTCCCCAAATCCGATAACGAACGCCCCCAGAATAGACAGAAACACCTTCAAAATGAACACGAGCACTGCTGAAACAGGCACAGACATCCCAATAATACACACCAAAAAAAAACCCAAAACCCCAAAACACACATATAACACCCCAAAACTGTACACGTGTCCCCAAAGCATATGTGAACACCCCTGAATTTCATTGCCTCCGCATGCGTTGGGCTCAGTGCTCCAAACCAGCTCAACCAGTTTGGGGCCATGGAATGGGATTGGGATCGGGTTGCTGTGGGTCATGGCGGGCGGATGTGTGCCGGACATGGGGACGGAGGTGGGAGCAGAGGGTCTGTTCCTACTTGTTTTGGGGGAATGAGCCCCCTAACCAGCAGTGGTTGTGGGGAAAAGCCCCCCTACAAGAGGGGCAATGCTGGGAGATGGGATGGGGTCAGGTGCTGGTGGCTGTGGCACCCCAAAATGGTCCCCAAGAGCCCGAGGTGGTCCCTAAGGAAGGAGGTTTCTTGGATGACCCCAAGACCTGAAATGGTCCTCAAGAGCATGGTGTGGTCTCCAAGACACGGGTTGGTCTCCAAAAACTAAGTTGGTCCTCAAGAACTGGGATGGTCCTCAAAACCTGTCATGGTCTCCAAAAACTGGGTTGGCTCTCATGAGCCTGGATGGGTTTCCAAGACTTGGGTTGGTTCCCTAAGACCTGGGTTGGTTCCCAAGAGCCTGGGCTTGTCCCCAGGACCTGGGTTGGTCCCCAAGAGTCAAGAATGGCCACCAGAAAGGGATGTGCCAAGGATGGTCCCAAGACCTGGGATGGTGCCCAAATGAAAGAGGTATCTTGGATGGTCCCCAAGGGCCTGGAATGGTCTCCATGACCTGGAATGGTCCCAAAGATCCTGAAATGGTCCCTAAGAGCCTGGAATGTTCTTCAAGAACCTTGGGTGCTCCCCAAGAACTGGGATGGTCCCCAAGAGCCTGGAGCAGTTCCCAGGATCCCAGGATGATACTGAAGGAGGGAGGTACCAATGGATGGTCCCCAGGAGCTTGGCATGGTCCCCAAGATCTGGGCTGGTCCCCAAGGCCTGGGATAGTTCCCTCAGATCCAAGATGGTCCCTGAGCAGAGGGGAACTACGGGTGATCCTCAAGAGACCAAGATGAACCCCAAGCAGGGAAGCATCCTGGGGTGGTCCTCGAGATCTGAGATGGTTCCCCAAGACCTGGAATGGTCCCCAGGATCTAAGATGGTCCCCATGAAGGACATCTCCCTGGAATGCTCCCCAAGATCTGGAATACTACCCAGGAGATGATAGTGTGATTCAACAGGCACATAGGGTTGTCCAGGCTTCAAAACCACCCATAAAGGGGATTTGTTCCATCCCAAACGTGGCGTAGGACCCCTCGGCACCAGGCTCAGTGTTATTTGTATTTTGATTCCATCGGGGTCTGCCTGAAGTTTCTTGGAGGCCTCACCCTGGTGTAAACCGAGCGGAGCAAATGGCCTTCTTTAAAAATTTACACCGTCTCATTTTGTTCCTAACCCGAATATGAAATGTGCAAGGAGCGGGGGGCCGGGCAGGGCCGCCCCGTTGGCGCTGGGATGATTGGGGCAGGAGCTCAGCCTGGGCTGTGTTTGTTTCCGAGGTTTCTTGTTGTGCTCAGATGGGGATGGAAAAGATAATGCAATATTGATGTGAGAGCGCAACCCGAGTACATTATCCGTGGAGCCAGCACGTTTTTATGGCCGTGGTGAGGTTGGCTCTGGTAAAGCCCATGAGATTCCCTATGAAAAAATGGGGTGGGACTTTGGAGAGGGGTAGAGGGAGGTGGTGGGCATCACACTGAGATGGGTTACGTAGGGTCAGCCATTGAGAAGACCTCTAAAGCCCTATGGGGACGGCACCCAAAGCTCCGTAGAGGACAGCCAAAACCCAACGGTGATGGCACCCAGAGTTCCATAGGGAAGAAATCCCAGACTCCTTGGTGCTGGCACCCAAAGCTTCATGGAGAAAGCACCCGAAACCTCATGGAGCTGGAATCCAAAATCTCATGGGGAAGGTACCCAAAACCCCAATGAGTATGGCACTCAGAGCTCCATAGGGAGGACAACCAGAATCCTGGTTGTTCAGGATTCTTGTCCAGGGAGCTATACCCTGGGTGTAGCTCCCAGGGCTCCATGGAGAATGCATCCCAAACACCACAGGGGAGGCAATGGGGTTGGGTTCCCCACAGCTTTGGAATTTGGGGCAGGTGAGGGGCTTGGGGCAAAGCTGCTGGGCTCAGCTTCACTTGATGGTGAGCCCGGAGAAAATGAGGAAGAAAAATGCCCCCAAAATGGGAAAAAGATCTGAAAACCAAGGAGCAAAGGAGAGAAAAATGGGTCAGAATCCCCAACGATGGGGTCAGGCACAGCCATTCCCCGCCAGAGCATCATGCATTAGTAATGGCCACCGATCCGCTGACGCTGACGGCATTTCTTCCAGAGGGAGGAACAATTGGGGCCGTAACCAGAGCCAGCATGGGGCAGGTGGAGGGGCTCAGGTGTCCCCCGCAGCCCTTGGGGTCACCTGTCTCGATGCTCACGTGGAGATTCAACATCCTTGGATCGGTGGTGTGGGTATTGCTGCTGGGGTGGCATCCGGATGGGTGTGAGGTCCTTTGGGTGCTTTTGGGATGGGGAGAGTTTCTGGGTGCTCGTGGAGGTGTGAGAACCCAGAATCTGCTGTGACGTGGGGACAAAGTGGGGAGGAATGGTACCCAGAGCCCCACTGGGATGGCACACGTGTCACATGGGGATAGTACCTAGAGACCCATTGGGATGGAACCCACATCATATGGGGAAAGATCCCAAAGTCCTGTGAGATGGCACCCAGAGCCTCCATAGAAAAGACATCTGAAATCCCATGGAGATGGCACCCAGAGTTCCATAGGGAAGAAACCCCAGACTCCATGGTGCTGGCACCCAAAGCTCCATGCAGAAGTGACCCAAAACCCCATGGGGATGGCATCCAGAGCCAAACAGAAGACACCCAAAACCCCAGTGGTCATGGCACTCAAAGCTCCATGGAGAAGACAACCAAAACCCCAGGGAGATGACATCCAGAGCCAAACAGAAGATAACCCAAACCCCAGTGGGCACGGCACCCAAAGCTCCATGGAGAAGACAACCAAAACCCCATGGTTGTAGCACCTAGAGCTTCATGAAGACCTCTAAAGCCCCATGGGGATGGCAGCCAGAAACTCCATAGAAGAGGCACCCAAAACCCCATGGGGATGTCATTCAGATCCCCATGGAAAAGACTCTCCAAAGCCCCATGGGGATGGCACCCAGATCCCCACGGAGGAAGCACCAACACCTCATGGTGTTGGTACCCAAAGCTCCAAAGGGACAGCACCCAAAGCCACATGTGGGTGACACACACAGCCCTATGGGAATCCATGCTCAATACGTTTTGCCTTTTGATGGACATCCTTCAGCATGGACACAACTGGGACAGGATGCTCCTGAGCACCCAGTATAATACCCCAAATCCCATCTGCCCCGTACTGGACAGAGTGGGAAGCGACTGGTGGGGTTCGGGGGCCACCTGCTGGGCAGAGGGGACAGTGTCACCCCCAGCTGTCCCTAAAAGACCCTAAAAGATGGGAGGAGGACAGACAGAGGAAATAAAGTGCTCCCTGCCCTGCTCCCTCTCTAGGGCAAAAAGGAACAAAAGCCTGCAGGGCCGGTGGCTCCAATTGGTGGCAGTGGGGTTGGATGCCCCATTGCCACCTATGGGGCCGAAGGTGGCAGAGGGTGTCAGGCTGGGTGCTGGCAGCAGGTGGCACTGGTACGACACGGATCTGCCACCCTGACCTCAAAGGCAAAAAAAACCCAACAATTTTGGGGAGTTCCAGCAGATTTGGGACAGCAGCTGCAAATCCAGCCAGGATGGGGGGCAAGGGGGACAAGCCACATATGAGACCATGGCCCAGTAATGGGCTTGCATCCCCTTTCCCCTTGTCCTGCCCCACAAAACACCAATGGTTGGGGAACTCACATCCCTACATGCATCATCCTACGTCCCAATTTCCATCCAACATCAAGCCAAACATCACACATGGGATTTAGGGACGTGGTGTAGTGGGCATAGGGGTTGGTGATGGGTTGAAGATTGGACTAGAGGATTGATCCCAGAGGTTTTTGGTGTTGGGTTGATGGTTGGACTCCATGATCTCAGCAATCTTTTCCAGCCTCAGTGATTCCATGAGTGGGCATGGTGGTGATGGGTTGATGGCTGGACTGGGTGGCCACCACAGAGGTCTTTTCCAAACCTAATGATTCCACAGAAAAACAGGTGTGTGCCCAGCATCCAAACCCATGCAGCCCCATTTTCAGTCATCAGCCACGATGATTTATTTTCCATCAGCCAAGAGCTCATCCCCAACCCAAAAAATGCCCCACGGGTGCCATAAATCCCACAGAGCCAATGACGTGGGGTAGAGGACCCCTTCCTGCATGAAGCTCAAGCACCAGGCAGCCTCTGAGGTATATACATATTTTTTATTTTAAAAAAAGTTTACAGTTCTGTCATTATACACAACTACCGGAGAGGTTATACTCTTAGAGAAGAGGCATTTTGTCAGCGGGGGCAGATGTGCCCACTACATCACAACGCAAGAAAAAAAGGGGGGAAAAAAAAAAAAAAGAAAAGAAAAGAGAGTTTAGACTCTGATGGAGGGCAAAACGCCCCGATCTCTTCAAGTATCACACGATAGGTACCAAATACAGTCAGTAAAATAATGGCCATTTCTCATGCTGCGAACACCCCTGCGAAAGTGCTAGTAGAACTTGGGGTGAGCAAAAAGGAAGGAGGAAAAGGGGTGAAACATCTCTGACCCTACCTAGGATGGGAGGAAGAGCCTTGGATGTGGGGCGTATGCCCATCCCAGTCGAGGTTGAGTGGTACTGAGCTGATGGCAAAGCTCTGCTCCACGCTGCCTGCGAAGCAAAGCCATGAGATGGAGGAACAAAGCCATTGGGGAACATCCTGTTGACATTGAGGAGTTTCCAAGGACCTAAACTATAGGATGGAAGAAAACATTGGTGAAACATGTCCCACTGACTCCAAGGGAAGGTGTCGATGCCACCAAGGAGCTTCCAATGACCAGGAGGATGGACAAAGAAAGTCACTGGGGAGTGTGTCCCATAGACACTGAGGAGTTTCCAGGAATCAAATCTGTGGGATGGAGGAACAAAGCCATTGGGGAAACATGTCCCACTGACTCCAAGGGAAGGTGTTGATGCCACCAAGGAGCTTCCAATGACCAGTAGGATGAACGAAGAAAGTCATTGGGGAATGCGTGACATGCACACCAAGGAGTTTCCAAAAACCTCATCTATGGGATGGAGGAACAAAGCCATTGGGGAACACGTCCCACTGATCCCATGGCACAGTGCTGATGACATCAAGGAGCTTCCAACGACCAGTGGGATGCAAGAGAAAAAACACTGGGGAACGCATCCTACTGATCCCGTGGCAGTGCCAACGACACCAAAGAGCTTCCAATGACCAAAGCTATGGGATTAGAGAACAAAGCCATTGGGGAACACATCCTGTTGACATCGAGGATCTTCCAATGACCAAAGCTATGGGATGGAGGAACAAAGCCATTGGGGTACATGTTCCATTGATCCCATAGCATAGCATTGATAATATTAAAGAGTTTCTAATGACCAGAGCTACAAGGTGGAGGAAGAAAGCCATTGAGGAACATGTCCCACTGACCCCAAGGAACTTCCAATGATCAATGGGATGGAGGAAAAAAGCCCTTGGGGAACACATTGCACTGACCCCACGGTGCAGTGTCAAGGACACCAAGGAGCTTCCGATGACCTTGCTGGCAGCTCACGCAGCACAGAGAAGCAAAATCCTCATCAGCCAAAAGGGGAATTGATGGGAGCAGAAGGCAAAGCCTGTTTCCAATTCAGCACCAAGGTTTGGGATGGGGGAGCTCACCCGAGAGCAGGGACATGGGGGTATGGGTAGGGCTGGCTGACGCTCCCATCACTGCAAAGAGAGCACAAGGCAATGACAGTACTGTTTTATGAATGCTAATAATGAAAAAAAAGAAAAAAAAAAACACCCTCAAGATGAAAAAAGAGCTACCATGCTGCAGTAAGGCTCCACCTTTTCCTTCCAGTCTACACACGTGGTTTTATTTACAAGCTATTGGGTGGGGTGGAGGGAGGTTTCTTTCAGGAGGAAGACTTGGAAAAAGAGGTGAAAAACGACACAGGAGAAGATGGGGAGGAAAGAAGAGTGGTGCCAGGAGCCCTGACCAGGGTCAGGGCAGCACCAAGCATGGATTTTTTGGGGAACCTCTGCTTTGCAGAGCACTGATTTCACAAGCTGAGGGGAGAATGTGCGAGTGTGATGCATCAAAACAAAGGTGGGAGGGATGGAGTGATGGGGTTAACCTGCAAAAAGAAAGGGGATGAGGTAATTAGAACACTATTTTTTATACAATATTGAAAAAATACAAATTTTTATTGTGTTTTTCTTTTTTTTTTTTTCTTTTTTTTTTCTTTTTTTTTTTCTTCTTTTAAACTGATATCACCACCCAGCACTTACTCTATTCCTAAGTAGCACCTACAGTAAAGGTTATAGCACAAGCAAACTGCTAGGTCAGCAGGTAAGCAAGGTAAACAGTGCCAGCAAATGTGGCCCCTCCCACCCCAAATAATGAGAAAACAGCGTGCTAGATAAGAGTTAAGTACACCATTACATGTTAAATAGTTAATATTACCCTTCCAACAAGCCACAAATGCTAGATAGAGAACTTCAGCACAGTCACTAGCCACAGCCCTACGTTACTGATTTAAAAGAAAAGAAGAGGGTGGGGGGCAAGGGGGGAAAAAAGGAAAAAAAAAAACCTTTGCTTCATGCCCGTAATCAACATAAATGAAATTCTTCGTATATTTTTATTAAGGAAAATCATGCTAAAGCAAAATGATACTTTATGAGTTCTTCTTTTTTTTTCTTCTCCTTCTTCTTCTTCTTCAAAAAAAAAAAGAATCGATTGTGCTTTATGAATTAGAAATAGGATTGTAACCTTCCAACCCCACTGACTCAGAACTCGGTGGCGTTCCTAAAGGAAAACATGTCTGGGAAAACCCAAATGTACCGACCCGACATTCAGGACTCTGCTCAGAGCAGCATGGGGTGGATCAGTTCCCATGCACCATCCCATGGGCTGCGCCACAAATTAAAATATCTCACCCAAACCCCTCAGAAATCCCCCAAAATACAGCAGGTCACTTTCAGGTTTAATATCCATCTCCACTCCGATCTCCAACACACAATTATCCAAATTCAAGTATACCAGCATCCCAGGTAGACATTTGCTCCATTCCGTAGCATTAAAACAAACAAACACAAATCTCGGCTTGCTGAAAAACACCCAAAGAAATCAAATATTTCATTTGTCAAAGAAAAAAAATATATATATCAGGAAAAAAAAAAAAAAAAGAGCAGATTCACTTGCTTCCTCAATTGGTGCTTTTAGGCTTTTTTTTTTTTTATTATTCATCTCATTTTTTTTTTTTTTCTCTCCTAGATCACATTCTTAGTTAACTTTAAGAGATTTTAATCCTGTTGTACACACACAAGCAGATGGCTACCAAGCTGGTGCAGAAGGGGAGAAAAGGAAAATAAAATGGGTGCCGATGGATTCGTGGACTGCAGCCAACGGGGCCGATCTCCGCGGATCCGAAGCTCTCAGCACGGCTCATCCATCTGGTCAGAGAGCCCTCCCAGGAGATGGAGGTGTTTGCGAGGTGTTCAACCATACTTCAAGCAAGAGAAAAAAAAAAAGCAAACCTGGAGCCGCGAAGGGCAGCAGTTTCAAAAGGATGACAAAGTAAGAGTTGGGCTTCACATGTGCTCCAGCTAAACCAAAGAGCATTGTTTGTGTTTAATTCCTCCCAGCGAGGGAACAGCTCGTAATCCAGACCAAAAGAGTAACATCCAGATGAAGGCTTCCAAAAGTCCCAAAAGCGGATGGATGGACCAGTGGTTGTCAGTCCCTACGGTTCAGAAGGGCAGGCAGGAGTCCACATATAAAAACGGACTGAAAATCCAAGTCTAAACTCTTAAGCTTCAAGGCTCTGAATAGCTCCATGCATTTGTGCTGGTTCTATTGAACGTTTTAAATGTGACTCCGCATCAAATACCATCAGCGAGGTTGACCTGAAGGAGCACCTTTCATTCCACTGTCTGATCTATGCAGTTAATAGCACATCCCTCAGATTTATCTTAAGAGAAAACGCCGTTCCATGTGAGCATCCAAGGTGGTGTCTTCGGAAACATCGATCGGAAAGCAAACATTTTTGCTAATTCCCTACCTACCAGGGCAGCTGTTTGAGCTGACAGTTCAGTAGCACACAAGTTGACTTGGCCAAATGGAATCTGAATGCATGCATTTGGGCTGCATATTGCTACCAAAATGGAATGTGGGAATATGCTATGCACCTCGGGTTGAGAAATGACCAAGAAAAATCAAGATCTAAAGGGTGATATATATATATATATATATATCAATGCTATTATTCATAAAAACCTTGTTTAGTAATAAAAAAAATTGCTTTGTTTAAATATGAATATTATAGTCTGCTTCTCGTGGTTAGGAAATTAGAGTCTCTCTGAAAAGCAGGTTGCCTCTTCTACTACAACTCCATATCCTGAGCCTCGTCTTCCGAGAAGTCAGACATGGAGCTCTCAGACGAGCTATCCCCGGTGCCTTCTTCCTGCTCTTTTAGTGCTTCTTCTGTTGCATATTTCTGAATGTATTCTGTGTGTGACAGAAAAGAAAAAACGCATAAGCAGCATGTATTCAACAGTTAGAGGATGGCTTAAGACCGATGGGGCAACAGCGTGTTTGGTAAATCTGAAAGTACAGCAGTTATCGTGGGATCATCTACAGCAGTACAGATGATAGCACTGATCACAGGATTACCAGATGCCTCTGACTCAAAGCAGCACTGCCCAGCAATGAGGTGTGAAAATGCTCAGAGGTGAGTGTGAAAACACACGCATCTCTATGCTACTACATCACTGACATACACTCATAGCTAGAAACAACCTAAATCCTCTCTTGGATGGCTTAGCTCACGTTCCACTTACTGCTAAAATGGGAGAGTCTGTGTTGACCTGGAGAACAAGTTTGAATGCCATCAAGCCACCTATTCTATAAGCTGTGGATGCCCTTCCAATTGAACCATTCTATAACTCTGTGATGCTTAACCCAACCCAACCCATTCCGTGACCTTTAAGGGCCCTTTCAAAATAGTCCACCCTATGGCCTTATGATCTTTAAGGACCCTTCCAACCAAACCCATCCTATGGCTTTGTGACCTTTAAGGACCCTTCCAACCTAACCTATCCTATGGTCTTACGATCTTTAAGGACCCTTCCAACCAAACCCATCCTATGGCCTTGTGATCTTTAAGGACCCTTCCAACCTAACCTATCCTATGGCCTTATGATCTTTAAGGACCCTTCCAACCAAACCTATCCTATGGCCTTGTGACCTTTAAGGACCCTTCCAACCTAACCTATCCTATGGTCTTACGATCTTTAAGGACCCTTCAACCTAACCTATCCTATGGCCTTGTGACCTTTAAGGACCCTTCCAACCTAACCTATTCTATGGTCTTATGATCTTTAAGGACCCTTCCAACCTAACCCATCCTATGGCCTTGTGATCTTTAAGGACCCTTCCAAACAAACCCATTCAAACATTCTATGATCCTTAAGGTTCTTTTCAACCCAAGCCATTCTAGGATTCTGTGACCTCTATAGTTCCTTGCAACCCAAGCCATTCTGTGATTCTGTGATATTACACAGCCTGAGCTTAAAAAATTATTATCTGAGAGTTTCAATTGAGTTTTTCTCCTGGCAGGAAAATAGGGGACATTCCATGGGATCGTTTGTATACCGGGGCACATTGGAGCTATGGCCACACCAATGCAGCTGGGGTCCCTTCCCAATCCAAGGGACTCCCTCCCTGGAAGAGACTGTGCCTAAGCAGAGATGTCTCTGATCTCCAAGCTTATCTCCTGCAGCCAGTTTCACATCAGCTGTAGGATTAGCCAAGGAAAAGCTGCAGGGAGCCCAGAGCACTGCAGGTCAACAAAAGAAACCATGTCTCACAGCAGGCTTCAAACCACATCAGCTCCAGGCACCCAGATCCATGAACTGCACCCAGGAGCCAGCAGGAAGCCTTGCAGAAAGCAGAGAAACTGGTTTAACTGAGATTCCTGCAGGCAGGTAGAATCACCACTGCCAAGTGTGGCTCGTGCTGCTTTTCCACACAGAGAGATGGAGCAGAAAGGTAATAAATGGACTGGGACCAGGCAGATTGAGTCTGGGAACTGCTTCTGCAACATCCCCTCTGGGATTCAAGAAGAATCTGGAAACCTGTGTGCTGAGGACATCTCCAGCAGAGAAAATCTATTTGTTACATGCATGCATGCTGAAAAAGCAGCTTCACAGTATGGACTAATGCTGAAACAGCAGTATCCCAACAGCACATCCTCCACATCGCTCTGCATGTAGAAGAGGAGCCCTTCTCATGCTGTTCTTGGGAAATTTCAGCTGTGAAGTTGTTTTCTTTAAGCTACTAAAATGCAACAAACCCTCCTTCAAATAGCAACACTAGAAGTGAAGGGGAATAACATCATCCCCTTGCACTCAAAGATGAGTGCCTGCAAGGAAAAAGTGCATGGCACACACCAAACCCAGCCTTGCAGCTTTCCAAATTGTGTATTAATTCTTCCTAAGGAACAGAACTTGAGCACAAACACTTTATGGAGCAGCTGTGACCCTGGCAGAGCTGCTCTGCAAAGGGAAAGCTGTGCAGGAGAGCTGGCTGAAAGGTGCTTCCAAGCATCTCCATCCAATGATGCACATTTTCAGTCCAACTGTTAAATATATACTATTAACCTGCTTGCTCCAACGACAGGAGGAGCTATCCCAATCTGTTTTACAAAAAACTTGTAAGAGCTGATAAAATATGAAAGGCAGCTATGCAAACAAGGAGCACTTGAGGGCTCTCCACGCAATGTGGAGAGAGACAGATCACCAGAAAGCTCTTAGTGCACACAATGTGGATAGGAAAGCAGTCTTGTGCTCTGTCCTCGGGTCCTGAGCACTAAAATCCCCCGTCTGAAAAGGTGCTTGTATGTGTTACCATGGTGCCTGATGTCTCCTACCTGTAGTAGAGAGCACAGGCTGGGGCAGAGATCCTTGCCAAAAGAGATGGATGCTGCAAAGCAAATGATGTGGCAGACCTAGTTAAACCCAAAGATGAGAAGAACTAGCTGAAGGGGGGACACAAAATCAGACATCTACATGGGAAGGTGGGTGGGGAACAGGCAGCCAGCAGAAATAAGGAGATGGGATGATGCCAACAGGACACATTTTCCTGCTGGCTACTCCCTGTGGCTCTGTAGAAACTGATTTTCCCTAGAAAAAAGTTATTTACCCAGGTAAGATGCTATTCCTTGCACAAACCAGTAAAGGGAAGCCAAGTCCCTTTACTATTTGTATTAGTTCCTTCACTGTGACAAGGGTAACACCCTTACTGGGAACTTCAGGTGACCCCAAATCCAGTGGGTATGGGTATCCCCAGGCACAGCATTTGGCAAGCCATCCTACTTAGGACCACCAAGAAAAGAGATCTTAAAGGAGAACTTGGTTCTGTGTTATTCCATTCCTTGATGGACAAGAAGGACCTAATGCTAAGCACCACATTTTCTGTCTCTGTATCAGTAACATTAACAGATAGTTACAAATTCCATGATAAATTCTTACTTGTATGGGTCTCACAGCAGCCACAAACCTTGTGCAACGTTAACTCTAAGCCTGTCTCTTCATTGCTACATCAAGCAACTGCTCTATGTGCCTATAACTAAAAAATGAAGGAAAAAAGCAATAAATTATGTATTTGCAGATCCTGAGCTTCCCAGAGCAGAGAAGCTGTTACAATCCACTGCCTCAGTTTTAACATGTCCAAGGCTATTTTTAAAAACACTGCAATATCAGGAATGACAATATTTAGCTCTATCCTATACTTGTCACGCAAGCCTGGAACAAGACAGGACACTTGGGTACAGGGAACATGAGACACATTTTAAGCACTTAAACCTCCTCCCAGATCATCTTCATAGCATCTGACTGCCGAGCTGGAAACAAGGGAGCAGCCTCTCCCATTTAGCCTCCCTCAGGGATGCCCTGAGCTCTTCCCTGAAGCAACCTGCTGTTGGTTAGCATCAGTCTCTTTGCCTCTTCCAGGGTGCATTTGTCATTTTTTTCCCCCTGGTTCATTAAAACACAGAGGACACCCAAAGTGTCCCTTCATGCTGGCCTTGGAGATTTCATCTGACAAACCATTCTGCCTGGAAGCTTGTTTCCTAAGAAGCAGCAGCAATGGGCTCCAGGATACCAAAAAGGGCAGATCTGCAGAGTAGTTCTTACCATCCTGTCATGCAGCTGTCAGAGGAATCAAACAGTGTGCCAAATAACTCAGTATTTAAATCGAGCTTGGCTTGACCTCATTTGTAGTTCCACCCTTGGAGTCATGTGGCATCACAACACAACGAGTTGAGGTTTAACTGCTCTGCAGTGACGTGGCACAAGTGATGAAAGGACTCCAGCACCAAACCCCACCTCTTTCTGGGTTACCTGCACTCCCTGAACAGCAGGGATTTCACAACGCTGCCGCCCCATCTCACATGGGAGGATGGTTACAAGGAGCTGCTCACAAGGAACTGCTCATGGAGGCTCTCCTTGCTGAGCAGGACCTGCGAACCATCCCAGCAGGGCTCCCTGGATGAACAAGTCTGATGGTTATTCAGTAACCACAAACCACACAGGTGGTCACAGCCTCTATTAAAAAAAACCTGAGGATGCAATCTGGGCCAAATTGTGGATTAAATGCTGACTCTGTCCACTGGATCAAGTATGTAAGTGCGTGGCTTTTGCCATGGGCCCGTTGCCTCTGCTCCTGTCTGCCTGCAGCTGATCCCAGGGAGCTGCTGGCTAATTATTTCTGACTTGTCTCGTTTGTCCTTCCCACCCCTCCGTCAGCAGACACACCAGCACCCTCACAGGCTGTGCCAGGGTTCACCCACCCCCATCAGCCACTGTTAATGTCCAGCCTAGGCTCCCTTAGCTGAGCTACAAGCCTGTGACCACATCCTGCTCATGGTGATTACAGGATAAGTCACTCCTTTATTCTCTGAAGCTACCCCTGACACATCAGAGCTTACAGCCCCACTCAGTACTCGAAATCAAACTCTCCAATTCTTTACCTCTTGCCTTCAGAGAGACCTTCAAGACCATCTCTACCCCATTACATCTTTCCAGACATCACTAATTGGTCTGCAGCTCTCTTTAATGGCACTCTCTGAACAGCACAGAGCACTAAGCATCAGCTGGAGTAGGAGGTGACAAGGAATTTGCTTGGCATTTACTGAAAATTCCTGCTCTGTCACGGTACAGAACTGCCTTCTGCAATGGTATTACTGATTCCTGCCCTCAGCTAACTTTCCAAAGAACTGCTAACAAGCTATTTTCTGTCCAGTAATCATGAAATGGATATTTCCACTTAACCTGAGCACTTTTCCTTGCTCCTTCCTCAGTCACATATCTTTTCTTCCCAATTGTTCTCCGATCTCTAAAACAAATGAAGCTGCTGTAAGGGGAACGAATGGGGACTGACAAAAATCTGCAGCAAAGACAGTCCTCGTTCCCCTAGGCTGAATCACAATTATACTGATGCCCTTACCTTTAATTTTCTGTTTGTACTCTTCTGGTCGGTGGAGGTACATGGCTGCAGCGTCGCCATTTAGAGGATCTATAGGGTTAGGATAAGCCAGCAGCTGGGGCAGGAACGATTCAAATATATTGGTGAGATCTGCAAGGGAAAGACAAAGCTGCTCACATCCACTGACCCAGAGTTGGTCTGAATCTCTGCAAGCACCAGCACTGAGACAGCAGCACAAAGTTTTGAGGGTAAACGCACTGAAAATCTGAAGTTAAAGGGGACTGCATGGGGGAAAGCAAACAGCACCATGCTTCCCCACCTCACTGAGTTCTTCTCCTACTTCTGCCTTCTTCTAAAATCATTGTTTCATGTTCCATGACCACAGCACCATACCTTGAACCCAAAACACTGTCAGTGCTTCAGATGATGGTGCTCATAGGAAGAGGTGGATGGTTGGATTGATCTTGGAGGTCTTTTCCAACCTTGGTGATTCTATGGATTCTATAACACACGGCCATTTGACAACTAAACTTGTGTGTGCTCAGCAAGCAGAGCCCTGGAGGGATTCTTCCACTGCAGGGATTTTTTTCAATTGCCATTATTTTAAAAGAAACCTCAGGGATGTCCCTCCTTGTTTCCAAACAGCCAAAAGCAGCACCGGTTTAACAAGGACTGGTTGAATGCATGCAGGAAGCCTAACAATAGCACTAAGAACCTGATACTTCATTAGGGAACAACAGGGAATCTGACCACGAGGCCCCATGACTTTGTTGACAGCTATTCTGGATCTCTTCCACCTTAGTTCCTCCTTGAATTATCTGGAGGAACTCCTCTGCCAGCATAGGAGTGCTCTGGTTTCACTGCAAACAACACAGCTATGCTGAGAGGCACTGGGGAGTAGAATTCCCCCCCTTGGATGGTACATTCAGGAATGTAAGGAGGCAAGGAGGCAAACCCTGGGACTGAAGAGATGGATGAACTCTGGGAGTGTCCTGACTGAAGGAGCAGAGTGAATGCAGTCATCCCAGCATCCTCTCTGCAGCTTCAAGGCATCCTACAGCAAAGCAAGAGAAGTCTGCAAGAAGAGAACTGTCAAAAGATGCACTTTCCAATGCCAAGCTTCACCACCTGCTGTGGAAGGTGTTTTGTACAAAATACAAACCTGACACTTTCAAGTTGCCTTACTCTGGTATCACAAAGAGAAATGCAGATTTTTTTTTTATATATTAATAATCAGAAGCAATGCCAAGTTATTTTTTCTGCCTTTACGAGCAACAGCAACGATAAAAACACAGCAGCACTTATTAGGAAGCCTCTTACAGAAAGCTTTCCTGTGAAATTGTTTGGAAATAGCACAGAAACCCCACTGTGACTGCATGAGCATGCTGCAGAAGAGGGCTGCTCTCTACATGTGCTGTCCAAAGCAGAACTCAGGCTGTCAGAACACAAAACCTGAGTTAAACCAGTGTGATTTCCTTCTGTCCAGCCATCCCCATGATCTGCAGGTAGCATTAAGGCAGGAGAACAGCAGCACACACTGCACTAAGGTGGGTTCTGCTGCTAAATGAACCATATAGGTTGTTCCCCAGCAGAGGGCTTGGTTTGCTCACATCTTTCCTTCCTCCATCTCCCATCAAGCTGCTCCTGGATGCAGCAGCATCTCCTCCTTCATTAACACCACCACTGGGTCACGGAGCTGATCTCTTATAACAGAAGTATGCAAACTGTATGCCATGCAACTACAACGCAAGGACTTCAGGTGTTCTGTTTAGGAGGAAAGTTCAACAAGTTACTACAGCAATTTTGCATCCAGGATTGACCAGGCTTAGTATTTCCTTACAAACTATGCTTGTGAGGTAAGTGAAAAGGCTCTTCTCTCTAGCAACTGCTTACAAGCTCCAACTTACATAGGTAAAGTCGGGCTTCCAGAGGAGAAAAGATTTGAAGTACACATTTCCCTGAGTACAGTTCCACAAAACAGAGTAATTGGAACATCTGAAGAAGTCCACAGTCCGAAAGAGAAGTCAGGCACTGGAACAGGCTGCCCAGGGAGGTGGGAGAGTCACTGTCAGTGGACATGGTGGGGATGGGTTGGGTTGGACTCGGGGATTTTAGTGGTCTTTTCCAACCTTAGTGATTCTATGATTGGCCATGGTGGTGACGGGTTGATGTCTGGACTAGAATCTTTGAAGTCTTTTTCAATCATGACAATTCTGTGACAGGTTCTTTTCAGCAATTTTAGCTTGCCCTAGATCCTGTTTAAGTGGATTTTCAGCTAAACTTTCTACAGCTCTAAAAACGAGGATTACAGCCAAACACAACCCACATGGTATCACTGGCAGCAGAAGGGGGATCACAGACTTGTGCCCAAAGCACACCAGTCCAAGTGATATACAAAACATGGCTGGAACTGGGTTTCACTTCAGATACAGCCACTCCCCTCTTTCAATGCTGAGTCATTCCTGGATAATATTGTGCAGCTGCCAGACACCACCAAGCAATAGACTGAGCGAGCCTTTGTGCAGTTTATGAAATTTTATGAAATATTTTTGCCTCTCTGGCACAAAAACAGGTTACAGAAGTGTTTTCACTTTACATGTGATCTTGGCTCAGTGAGGAGTCTAAAATTTAACTAAAAAGAGCTGGCCCAAAAGCATCTGTATCCAGCAAGCTGTGTTAAGACACCACAGAAGGGCACTCATGTGATCAGCTCCAGGGAAATGCCAAAACTCACCGTAGAGAGCCGTCCAAGTTTGATTGATTACATCTAGACATACAGTTCCTGACCTGAAACATATGGAAAAGATGGAATCAAACACAAGCATGCTCAGAAACACACTGCAGATTTAACATAATCTATTCCCCTTCCCTTGCCCTGCCTTCACCCCACTCTTTCAGATAAGGAATGATTTACTCTTACCCTGTGGCTAATGGTAAGGAAGTTAACTTAAGATGCACTGTGGGCTGTTAGATTAGATGAAAGCATGGCTGAACTCACTCTCAAACTACTGCCAAGCTACGGACACAGTTACAATTAGACAAAATTCTGAGCAAAACCACATGCATGAGGGATTTACTTACGCTTCATCGATGTTAGGATGGAAAATTTTATTCATGAATCCTGCAAGAGACACAGTGGTAAATAGCAGAAAACAGCCAAAGCTTCTTTTCTTTTAAAAACCAAGAGGAGTCTGGAATTTACTGAACAAAGACTCAGCCTAGCAGTTTCACAGAGAACCCCTACTTTGCTATATATAACTGTGTAACCCTCCACAATAAACAGGCAGCATCCTGACCCCAGGGTCCTCAGCCATTCCCCTGAGCTTCACCCAAACCCCAAATTACAGCAGAGCCACAGCACAAATCTTAAGCTCAACATTTTCTTTAAGATTACTATTTGATGGTGCTTTCTTTGTTCTGACTCACAAATTAAGTAGTCAAAAATAATTCCTGTGGCTTCCAGAAATATGAAATCATGGCAGAAGGTGCTTCGTACTTTAAGACACCCCTGGTTGCTGCTTTCAGATATGAAACTACACCTTTCAGTCCTGTAGTTCAACCTTGAACTAAAGACAGGACCCCAAAACGCACCTCCTTTTCCAAAAAATAGAGCTTATAAAACAAGGAGATTATAGGGATTATAACATGCATCACTTGGCAATAGAGCCTACGTACAAGTAGAGCCCATCTATAAAAACAAACCCATCTACCCCAAAAGCAAAGTTAAGAATTTCAGCCAATGACTGGGCTGGATGCAGAACTTTGCTCTTCCCTTTTGATAGGAAGAAGCCAAAAAACCCCAGTGAGGAACACATCCCCATGTAGAAGGGACAAGGAGCCAGGACACAGAATTGGGTCCTCCAGTTGGTTCATTGGAAAACAGACAGTGTGTCCCTACATACCTCTGCTTTGCAGAATCTTTTTGGGATACTGACTCAATCCAACCCCAAAGCTCCTCAAAACACATCAAAGTTCTCTCTCCAGAGCAGCAATACCTTCTCCCAGGCTCTGTCTAGCCCTGATGCAACACTGATGTTGCGACTGCAGTGAGTGACAGCATGGCTCCCATCTGGGTAAGAGCTGACATATGGATTTAACTGCCTTTCCTTCCATGTATTATGACACAAATGTAATTCCATGTTTACTCCTACTACTTGGATTTCGCATAAATACAAGGCTGCCTGAAAGCAGAACCATCTCTACAAGAAGAACTGCATACACAGCCCCACGTTAACAAGTGGCTTTTGGGACCATTCCGTGATTTAGCTTGAAAAACTGAAGCAGAATTCAAAAGGGAAATTGCAGTTCCATCAAATATTTACACCCAGGTGGCTCCTGCAGGTTTAAACTGGGTCGTGGATCCACTGTGCCATACAGAGGAGAGATGTAACCAGCAATGATCCCAGTGCTAAATCCTGTCTGTTTTAAGGAGAAAAATAATAGCTTTGGAAAAAGCAAGAGAGAATGCAGCAAAAGGCACAAAGCAGGAAGAATAGGATGATAACGTGCAGACCTGCTGAAATAAGTGCTGTCTGGTCTGGTTTCTGGAATGGGGACCAGACAGATAGGGGCAGGCATCCCTCTGCCTTTCTTCTTTGGGGATTTTCTGATCTCAGCTGTTTCCTTGCATCTTCCTCCACAGTCAGCTGCAGTTGGCTGTGCTGCACAAAAACCTGCATGGGTTTGGTTGACTGCACCCATGCTGCAGTATTTAAGCCAGACTCGATATTCAGAGATGAGAGCAAGCAGCTCCTGCACTAGAGATTCATAAATCTCTGCCACCTTTGCATTTATCCAGGCAAAGAACAATCCCTTCCTTCACACTGTCCTTGGTCTCAAGCTGCTCACATTAAATAGTTGCTTATCAAGAAAGAGCACAAACATCCTCTCCCTGCTCTCCTCATTTCCTTGGCTGCTGCAACATCTCGCAGCTCTTCAAGGTCCCATCCAGCCCTAAAACCCAATGTTTGGGTGGAATTCCAGCAGCAGAGTGACTGCAGCCTACATTTTCTATATGGACACACGGAGCCGGGATTGCATCTGAAAGTAAAGCAAGACTGGATGAAATCTGTACTGATAAAAAGCCTTTGGATGATGACAGGAGGAAAAAAAAGATTAAAAAAAAAACATTTACAAAGGAATCATACAATAGAAAGAGACATATCTGTTCCACTACTGGGAGATGCTGGGACTAATATGCAGATGCTGACCTTCAGGAACAGCAGTATTTCAGCAATAGCCCTGGAGTAATCAGCCCTTGGGGCTGACAAAGTCATTGAAGAGAAGGGTATTTGTACATACAAAGTCAGCTAGCTGGCAGGCTGTCCACCTTCCCTTGGTGCTGCCAAAGCATAACTTCCATACAGCCCTACAGCTGGATCTATTCCAGTAGAAACTGAAGTTCTTCCACTGAACTCCTGCACTGACCTTGGATGACCACTGCTCACCCATGTGTTGGCTCTCCTTGCTCGTACAGCAGGGCAAGTTGGGCATTTTCCTGCTTGAACTGACTGCATGTTTATATCTGTGTAAAATTTCTTCTCTGAGGATGTTCAGGCATTAGAACAGACTGTCCAGGGAAGAGTCAGCATCCCTAGAGGGGTTCATGAAATGAGGAGTTGTGGCACTCGGGGACACAGAAGTGATGGGGTTGATGGTTAGACTTGACAACCATAGAGGTCTTCTCCAACTCATCACCAGAAGAGCTTGTGCAGAGAACAGAGAGCTCAGGAGCTGGGCTTTTCCTCTGCTTTTGGTTGAGGAACTGTGGTAGGAGATGGAGGAAGGGGTCACGAGAGTACTAGTGCCCCAGTGAAGGGGTCACGAGAGTACTAGTGCCCCAGTGCTCCCTGCATTCCACTTGAAGACTGGGATTGATGGTTTAGGAATCCCAGACCTGCCCACCATGGTCCAGCACTCTCAGATCGGTGATTTCTCACCAGCAAATGAAAGAATATATATATTTTTTAAATGAAATTTGGAGGCTAGGAGCTCATGCAGAGCACTGAGTCAAATATAATCTGCACCAACTGCGGAGGCATTCATCAAGTGGTGGCAGGAGGGGCTGCAGAACATCAGCTCGCTAACAGAAGGACAGTTTATATTACAGCACTCAACTTTTAGGAGCTTTTCAAAACAATACTATAAATAATTCGGCAGCAGCTTCACGATGGGACTATCAGGACAGAAAAATATGGCCAGAGGTGTTGGAAATGGTGTCAGAGCTGTAAACTCTGGACCCTCTGCTCAATGCAAATCATTTTTTGGAAGGAGAAAAGCAGAAGCACCAGTTCCTAAGCTAAACTAGCACAAAGCAATTGCCCCAAATCAATTCATCTCATCGCTTAGGTGCACAGTCACCTGATGCCCAGACTGGCACAGAAGGTGGTGAATCTGTGCCAAGCCTGGCTTGAAAACACCTACCCCCATTTTGTCAGCCTGTTCCCATTCTCTGACTGTAGCAGGAAACCTGCAGAGGGTGCACAGCGTGCATCAGAGCGGAGTGGAGACGGGGATACAAATTCCTTTCAGGTGTCTCAGCTTTCCCTGTGCACAAAGATAAGTACATTTGGGAGAACAAATGTTTTCCCATCGCTTGCAGGTCAGAATTGGGATCAACATGCACTGCTCAGAGCTGTCACGGGTAAGAAGTGACTCATGAGATTCCGAGCAGCATAATGCAAGGCAATCCAGAGAGGAGCTGGAAGGAAAAAAAAAAATAGCAGCTGCAGTGAAAAAGAAGAATTAAGCACTGGCCAGGAGAGATGTGACAGACCCTGGCTGGAGCTGAGTGCTGCCTCGTTCCTGTAGGGGTGTCACCATCTCTTGGTGGAGATGTACACATATAAAAAGGAATGGAAGTGTGTGTGCGTGCATTTTGTTTTAAAAAGTGCTTGGGAGAAAAGCAAAACACAAAGGAAAGATACCTGCACAGAGCAGAGATGGAAGAAAAATGAGAGCTGTGCATAAATACAAAGAAGTTCTTGGAGAAACTGAGGTCTCCGAGCATGCTGTGCACAAACTTTGATATTGGATTACCAAGAAATCAGATCCTTCTGCTTAATTTTTCTGCAGGTTTTGGCAACAAAGTAAACACCTGGGAAAGAACTCAGGCTCCCACGTGCCCACTATCACTGCTCTGAGCATCTAACAGGGCAGGACATAACACCCTGCACTTCTTCCTTATGTGTTTGTGGTATCAAAGAGTTCTTGGCAGGGATACAGGCAGATTAAAAACATGCAAAATGGACACAAAGTGCTCTTGTGAAGTACTGGAAGTACTGCTCTGAGCTCCCATGTCACAATTCCCCTTTGGAAAAGCAGAAGCAGAGTGAGCACAGAGTTCCCCTGAAGATAACAAATCCCAAAGGGAAGAAGAAAGCAGTGAAGCAGCGCCAGCTGAAACGAGAAACAACTCAAAATATATTGTCTAGCAGAACACAAAAATGGAAGCAAGCATTGAGCAAGGGAGCACTCTGTGCCCTCAGAAGCACGCAGGGATATTTACATCAATTGACAAAAGCATTATGAGCAGTGTTCAGCACTTCCAAAAAAACCAACTGGGTATTTTCCAGGGGGTTGGCTTTGCTTTAATAAACACATTGCTCAAGTTCAGGAGGTCTGTTGGAATTCTGAAGGTGTGGATTTGGTGACTGTAAGCAGAGCTGATCTCAACAGGAGCACTCAAGCCCAGAGTCAGAATGAGAGCACTGTTCTATGTAGGTGTGCACTCTTATTCTCCTTGCTAGGAAAAGATTCCAGCACCCAGGTAATATGGAATGGCACAGCAAAGCCTGAGCAAGGAACAGGTGCTACCAGAAATACCAGAAAGCTGCTGCACCCTGGAAACCCTCATAGGAACTGCTCTTTTCACATAGGTCCCAAGGTGGTTTAGCTCTATAAATGCATTATATGCACTGTCAGGAGAGCACTGTCTCTGAGGTGGCATCATTTAATTGGCAACAGTGATAATTAGCAACCTGAGAAGGACAGGAAAGAAATGCTATGAGAGGTGGGAGCTGTGGATGGGATGAGGGAGCAAAGATTTAACAGGTGGACAAAGGCTCCTTCAAGAGACTACAGCATCCTCAAAGGCAAAGAGGACTACTGCTCTTTGAGGCTTTAAGAAAAGCTCTATGCCATCACAAGCCCTAAATCCACTTTAAGAACCTCTTCTTGTTCAGCTGTGTTGAGCACACTTTGGAAGAAAACACAAAGTTGAGCTGGGCTAAGGTTTCACCTACATCATACCCAGAGCCATGCTGGAATAAAAGCAATTGGAAGAGATTAGAGAGCAACAATTAGCAGTCATTTTTCACAAGTGGCTTTCCAGAATGCATGGATATGCTTCCAGCCATTGTGTTATTTGCTGCAAAAAGCCAATGCTATGTTCAAGATTGCATTTAGAATTTCTGAGGCTGAAAGAAAATGTTAGCCTACAGCTCTACAGAACAAGGAAAGCTGCAAAAACAGTATTCCTACTTTAAGGTTCAGCTAATAGAGTAACATATTAAAGGAACTGAAGCTGATTTCTTTCTTTATACATCCCAGTGACTTACACAGACTGTTTGAACTTTGTGTCATCGCTGCAGTGGGATCTCTGCAGTGCTGAGAACAGAAAAGCTGCAGACAAGCTATGCGTGTGCTTTAGGTGACCTTTCTGTCCACTCTGGGGCTTTACCACCTCTGAAATCCTTCAGATTCCTCCCCACTAACTCCTACCCTGTGTTATCCAGAGCTCAAAGTGCTCGAGGACATCTGGGCTGGGATTCTCATTCTCCCTGGAACTGCTCTCAGCTGATGGGGAGAGAAGAGGTCCTTGTGTCTTACTCCTGAGCTTGTTTCCAATGATTCAGCAGGCTGGAGGCTTGTTTGGAGTTATTGGAGTTATCAGCACAGCCCCACTGCATGTCTGCCTGCAGGAACAGTGCTGCAGAGATCAGAGTGGCCCAAAGGAAGGGGCTGAGACATTGCTTGGCTCTGGCTGCCCCGATAAGCTGGACTGGAGCAGCTGAAACAGGAATCAGACAATGAAAAACAAACCTTTTCCTGCAGCTGGTGGGGAGCTTTCCTGGGTCCCAGCACTCCCATTCCCCCAGTTTCTCTGCTCTGTAGCTGAGCTCTATGCCAGCCCTCGATCTAGCATCGACTGTTTATTCAATCTGAAACCTAAGCTACACATTGCTCTACTCAGGAGGGAGCCAGCAATGTTCTCCTGGGTGCCAGCAATGCAGCCCTGCAGCAGCATTCAGCCTTTTGGGCAGCTCAGCAAGAGGAGCAGTGCTTTCAGCTGTACAAACAGGGATTTGGAAGGCAATGCTGGAGGGATCTGCTGAGCCCAGAATGAGGTAGGAAACGGATGGAAAGATCTTGTGCTAAAAAAGGAAGATGTTAGAAGGGACAAAGCAACTCAAAAGCAGGGATACAATGAAGTTGGGCCAGGTTGCCTTTAACTCCTCTGTACCTCAACACTCTAAAGCTAAATCACCAAAAGGTCAACCCTACCTCCTTCAGAACAATAACTGATGCCTAAATCAAAAGCGATACAAATGCACGAGAGCCTCGTTTAGCTGTGTTGGCTTCCCAGGGAACTGGGAAGAGAGTTTGTTTTTGTGTTATGTCAACAAGCTTGATTCAAAATACACACAGGAAGAAAGAAAAATGATCCTCAGTACACTTGTAGCAAAGCATTTAACAACAAAGAAACTGGAGTTTAAGGTTCTGTCTGCTGCCTGCTCACGTTTAGGACTGTCAGTGTGGCAGTGCCCTGATCTGCATCTATTTGTGAGAAGGAGAAATGGAGAGGGGACAGTGAGTGGCACTGAGTAACACAGTGTGCACCTCAAACTGTCTCCAGTTTAGGAGGTTTTTAGGAGATTTCAGAGCTGACTCAGGAAGAAGCAGAAAATGGTGAGTGTAGCTACAGCAGCACCATTCATTGCTCAGCTGTGTGCATGCTGCTGTGCTTCAGTCCAGCTTACAACAGAAAAAAGAAAGGTAAAGGGTTGGGTGAAAAACAGCACTGCTCTTTCCCAAAAGGCACAGTTCACTGTGGGAAGCAGACATTACTTCTCACACTCGGGATTTTAAATAGATGGTAGTCTTAAGTTGATGTCTATTTTAAGAAAGCAGCCAATACTCATCAGCTCCAAGTCAGGATGTTGATATTGGATGGGACCCATCTGGTCCACCCCATACAGTCATGTTCCCACATCACTTCTCTCAATTCTTCAGTCCCCTCTGATGCCTTCAGCCACAAGCACACCCTTCCAGGAAAGAAATGCCACAGCATTGAGTTACCAGCACTTACTCCGCAAGCCAGAATATTAAAACTGACCATTTGTGCATTTGCTCCAGTTTTTCAAGCAATAGTGGCTATTTACAGCCTAAATGATTGGAAAAGTTTGGTATGAGAAGACATCTGAGTTAGATCACCGTTACTCAAGGGCAAAGATAGATGGATACAGTCTAAAGAACATTTCCTTATCAAACTTCCTATTTGCTCTCCAAAGTGAAACAGGTCCAACCAGTCTGGCCAGCTGCAATTCCTCTGCTGATAAGTCCCTGCTTCTATATTCTTCCACACAGGCATCACCCCTCCAAGAGGGCAACAGCTTCAGCCCCTGCCTTCGTTCCCATGCACTTCAAGGCTCTGACAGAAAGTGATTATCGGTTACCTATAGATGGGGATTTGAAGGGGTATTTATCAGGAAGGTCGACTCTAACTTTCCATACTCCACCTTCATATGGTGCTGCAAGGAAAGAAACACAGGTATTAGACATGCTTCATAACTCAGGAGAGAATAAATAGAACAACAGCAATAAACAAAACACACCTTTGGAGGAACACTCGAGTCCCACCAGAGGGTAAGATTTCACACTGAACTTCCTAAGGTAAAAAGCCTTCGGCCTGTACTTTCTCAGAAGAAATACTTGATTTTAACTTATACTGCGAAAGATCTCTGCACAAAGGCCCAAGAGCCTTATTCAAAGCACAGAGTTTGAATAAGCTACTTAACTTTAGAGATGTTGCTAAATTAAGGCATGCTGGAGACCTGACTTGTAATCTAATCAATGGAAAAACCACCGTCGTTACCAACTCCACAAACATTCAGGTGATGGTGATGCAAAATTTAAGTCACGTCTGGAAGAGTTAATGATTAATGAGAGTAGTGCTAGAAGTCACAGCAGGGGGCTTGGTGGTCGATGTCCAAAGCTGTTCAGCACCAAGAAGTAGTTGATCTACACTGCATTTTCCCCACCCTTGAGAGAACCGCCTTCAAGAGCCACCACTCTTGACATCTCACCCCCATTTGGATTTGTTCAACTATTCCTCTGCCCCAGACATCGTGGCACTGAGAAATATGGGTATGGCTGTGATGAGCTGTTGACTGGGACTTGGTGATCACAGTGGTCTTCTCCAACCTGAATGATTCTATTTAGGGATATGGTTTAGTGAGCATGGTGGGGATGGGTTGACAGTTGGGACTTAGTGATCACAGAGGTCTTTTCCAACCTGAATGATTCTATATCCCCCCCACTATGAACAGATAGCTTGTTTTCATAGAAGAGATGTGTCATGTACTTACTTCCTTGTGGTCCATAAAACTTCACGACAAATTCATTGAGTCCTCCTAAGATCGTGACCTCGTGTTTGCTCTCAATCCTGATGTATCAAGTAAAGGAAAACATTGAAGCAGAGAAACAAAACCATCAACGCAGAGAGGAGTAACCTGCTGAAAACCTGTGAAACCAAACAGCTTAAGCCCAAACATCCCAAGTACCTGACAACATGCAATTTGAGCATCCTGACACGCACCGCTCACGCTGGATGTTTACCCTCCTGCATGGATTAGAGAAGTGGAGTTCTCCTCGATTCCTACTCTGACAAATGTGAGTGCTGATGAATTCCATTCTACTTGGCTGCCTTCGGTGCTGTCAGATGGCCTCCCACAGCTACGATGCAAATGACAGCAATCTCATGTTAATTTGACTGGCAAGACCAAAAAACCCGGCGTCTTTGGAGAGATGGCAGAAGGGTGAGATTCTAAGGCACCTGCAGAGAGCTAAAAGAACAACAGTATTTTCCAACACCTAAAGGAAAGAATCAAAGCACCAGTGCTTTGGGAAGAAGGGGAATACAAACTAAAAAGTGAGAGATTTCCATTCCACATAAGGCTCAGGTAAGACAATTAGCAGTGATATTTTGGCACCCAAGCTTGCTGAAGAATTCTGTTACCCATCAGGGTTAATGGATTGTGAATAATATCCTACAGTGATTACCTTTCATCAATAACCTCAACATGAATTATGAGGGAAGCACTGGAAAAGATGGGGCAAGAAGAAATCAAAGGTTTACTGAACTTCAGATTGCCTCAGCACCCCTGAGGCAACCCAGCTTTGAGATAAGGGGATGGCCATGAACACACACCTTGCACACTCCTGGCACACCAGGAACTGCTTGGAACCCAACAGAAGGAGCCAATAATTTCCATCACTAGCCACAGTCCCACATTATGATTTCTGGGAAGAGGCTCCTGGATCCTCAAGTGGCCCAGGAGCATGCACACATACTCATATATACAAGAGATTGAAGCTTTATCTGCAGTATCCATCAGGATTTACAGCAGTTTCTGACTCACGACGACTCACATTGGAGAAGAGTTTTTTCCCCACAGTTCTGACTCCAAAAGACTTTGGCTGCAACCACCTTTTTCTCATTCTCATGGGGAGGAGAGAAAAGTTTACAGCAATTTGGGATCAGGAGATTTCTGCTAGCTGCTCTGCCCTGCAGCTTAGCAAGGAACTTCCTGCACCTGGCTGACACGTAGAGCAGCTCACAAAGGGCAGATCGATACCTTTCTGCCCCAAGTTCCAGTGCTTTCTCTGCTAAAAACCAGATTTCTTTGCACATCCCTAAAGGATATCCTTCCACATCACCCTGCAGAAAGCACTGAGTTTTAAACACAGTCTGAATTCCTTTGAAAACACAAGCACTTGTCTAACAGATAATTATTCCATGTTCAGAAAGGGGCTCTTCCACAAACCCTTTGTGTGTGATGATGCCCAAGAGTGAAACGTTTACTACTGAAGTATGTTAACACTTACAGCAGCTTTGCAGATCAAGTTAAATACAAATGGTTTTACTTAGGACTAAATCAAGTACCACTAATAAAAAACAGCCCTCCAAGCCTGATCTTCAGAACAAACTCTTGAGCAGCTGCAGCATGCATGCTTTTCAGCTGTACAAGTTAATGCTGATCATAAATAAAAGAGTCTTCTGCACTGAGACTCATGTCCAAGTTAGAAAGCCTGTTACTAAGTGATGCAGTGCCATATCTGATTGTTCTCCCTGTTGTGACAAGGCCCTAAAATCCCAATTAATAAGAAGAAAACATGGAGATATGGCACTTGGGTACCTGGTTTAGTGGGTATGGTGGGGATGGGTCTTGATGCTTGGACTAGATGATTTCAGAGGTCTGTTCCAACCTTACAACAGCTCTAATGCATTTTTCCCAGGATGGTTATTCTTTCATCAGGACAGATGCAAGAAGTAGATGGGATGCAAACCTGTGCAAAGTCATCCTAGGATTTCAAAGACTATCAGCATTTATGGGGAAAACCACATAATCCTCACCTTATCTAATTCTACTCTGTTCAAACGAACTCCTCTGTGCCCAACATTGCTTGTTGCTGCACTCATTATGTAGATAAGCAGAAAAAGAACAATCAGTTAATGGAAAAAGGCTTCAATATTCTTGATTCCAGTGGCAATTCCTGCTGGTGTGAACAGTCTGCCTTGTTTCTAGGACAGGACACGCAACATATGTACACTGGAGCAAAATTAGAGCTACATAGCCAGCCTGCAACTCATCCTACATGCTCAAACATTGAATAAAAATACAGAAATCTCTTTCAAAATTCTCAGCTTGCTCCTACAAATCCAGGCAACTAATGGCCACCTTATCATCTACGTATACTGCTTTGACTTTGTGACAAATACAGTGCAAAAGTTGGGAGAGAAGAACACAATCTGGACACAAGTTCCTGTTTCTGGTGGATAAAGATTTCAACAGCATTACCTTAAGACCACAGCAACCAGGAGGGAGTCCTGAGGACCTAAAGACAAATTATCTCAGCCCCACGTCTGCTAGGGGAGTTTTCAGTACGTGTTGAAAATATTTTATGTCATGACATGGAAAGCAAAGCCTATTTTCAAATATCAGTTCAGAAGAGGTTGCTAGGAGAGAGACAAAAGGGAATTTTTTCTGCAGCTGATTACAGGCTCTCCATATAATGCCTGAAACGTGCCAGAAGCGCAAAGGCCAACTGTGCTACCTATTAGCATTACAGTAACATCCAGAGCCCCCTATCAAGATCAAGGCTCTATTGTTCAGGGGTTGAGCTAGTAGAAAATCGTTGCTTTGGTCAGAATCAGAAGAGATTTAAAGCATTTTGTCCCAAAGCAGAATAGGCCAAAAAAAAAAAAAAAAAATCCAACAAAAACAAAACAACCCAACCACACAAATCTGGAGGGTTGGAGACTGACTGAGCATGCCAGAAATGGACCCACTGCTGTGGGTTTGCCTCTCACAGGGT
This sequence comes from Meleagris gallopavo, assembly GCF_905368555.1. Lineage (NCBI taxonomy): Eukaryota > Metazoa > Chordata > Aves > Galliformes > Phasianidae > Meleagris > Meleagris gallopavo. The sequence goes on from NC_139404.1 coordinate 1,187,560, forward strand.
CAGGTTCCCATTCCCTCATCCTCCCACGTGGCCTCGCGCAGGGCCACCCACTGCCACTGATCTGAAGCAATCCTGCAGGAATGAAAAGCTCTGTCAGGATACGGCCTTACCTCCAGATCTCCCAAAAATCCCAGATGCACATCGTGGCCAACAGATGGCCAGCCTGTTTGCAGGGCTGAGTGGTTTATTTCCTGGCAAATATTGAGCCTAAATCAAAATAAAAAGCATCCCACTCTTAAGTTGCCTTGAAATTCACCTCAGTTTGAAGCCTGGACAAACCAGTTTTCCAGCTACAAGTATTACACTGAAAATACTTTCGAGCAATCTGAGCATCCTGATTGAGCTGTAGATGTCTCTGTTCGTTGCTGGGGAGTTGGTCTAGATGGCCTTTAAAGGTCTCTTTAAACTCAAACAATCTGAAAACCCCAGGCTGAACTCCAGGCTAACCACAATGAGATCATTAAAATCCATTAGTTTTCCTCTCAAGTTAGTGATCCTCAGTGCCACAGCTTTCAGTGCTTCTTGGCACACAGCATATCCATTTCTGATGCAAGCACACTGCAAAGCCAGGCTGGATGGGGTCCTGGGCTGGTATTAAATGTGGAGATTGGTGGCCCTGCACGTGGTGGGGGAGTTGGAGCTTCATGATCCTTGGGGTCCCTTTCAACCCAAGCCATTCTGTGGTTCTATGATACAGGTTCTGAATCGTGGTGGAGATATCCACAGCGCTGTCAGGGAAACACTGGGGCAATTTGCAGTTTGTCCTCATGCACCTAAGGCAAATCCAGATTTTCCTTTGCTTGTATAGGGTTTGTCTGAGGATCCCTCTGCTCTGGAAGGCAAAATTCACCTAAATCCTACAGCAGAGAAAAGGGGAAGTGCACCACAGAGGCCCCACTTGCAGCAAGACGGCGACTGTTACTGCAACTGAAAGTACTCTATAAGCTAGCGAAAAACAAATGAATAATTAAAGAGGAACCTATGCTGGGTTGCTGTTATACTTTGGATATGCACACTGCTGATACATACACTACAAGTGGAACTGGGGATTTTGGGAGCAGAAGCTGCCACTTCCCCTGGCTGGTTTGCATTCTTCGGAGCTCCTGATGAATTCTGTCTGGCTGTTCTGCACTAAACTTCACGCCAAGAAAGTGGAGTAATGAGCATAAAGTAGAAAAGACAAGCCAGCTTTGTTTCCCAGAAGACAATTTGCAGGAGTAGTCCACTATCAACTGATTCAGAGTCAACTTTTTTCCTATAAAGAGGATACTCTGGGTTTCAAAGTGGTCTTCTCCCAGCAGAAGTGAAGGGAACGACCAAGAGGCAATGCAAACGTGCATCCCACGTCTTGCTGGGTGGAGCAACACCATCCTTACCCCCCAGGAGATGAAAGAACTCACTCTCCCCCACATACCGTTCCCTTGAAGAGTTTCAGTTTGTTAAGAAAAAGATAGGAGACAGATATGTATTCTTGCTGTAGAGAAAAAAAAAGACTGGACTCAATTCATCCTTCACAACCAGATTAGATGAGAACACAATTGATGTCGTTTTGACAGCAGGTAACAGCACTGTAGCTCAACTCCAGCCATGCACTGCTGATTAGCGTGCTGTTCATTTGCATTTGGAGATGAGGAAGAACATGACACATACAAGCATCAGGCCCTCATTTTACCAGGTGTCGTGAAGAAAGATGAGAAGATGTAAAGAACCAAAGCAACACCTTCTGATTTGCATCACAGCAGAGATTTTCTGAGTTGTGTGGTCTGGTCAATCCCAGGAGAACTATGATGGAAAGAAATTACTTGAAACTGTCCTGTGTGAGCACTGCTAAAGAAAGGTTGCTGTAGTCAAGAAGAAGCTGATAGACAAGATTACTGAATGTGAAAGAATCAGACCTGGTGGAAGGGATTAAGAATAAAATGGAGCTGTTGGAGTAGGTCTGGAGGAGAGCCATGAAGATGCTCAGAGAGCACCTCTGCTATGAAGGCAGGCTGAGGGATATGAGGGTTTTCAGCCTGGACAAGATTCTGTGATCTTTAAGGTCCCTTCCAACCCAATTGTTTTATGATCTCTATGGTCCCTTCCAACCCAAACCATTCCAATGTTCTATTGTCCTTAAGGTCCCTTCCAACTCAACCCGTGACAGGAACACAACTGCAACATTCCCTCCCCAAACACCAGGAAATGAAATTTATTCAAATCTAAATAAGAGAGGACACTGAACGAAGAGAATTTAAGTGATTTAAGTGCAGTTAGTTTATAATAAGTACCTGTGATAAGCAAATTTTTAAAATGGATCCTAGTTGGAGATAACACAGAGGGTGGTGACAACTGGAACAGGTTGTCCAAGGAGGTTATAGATGCCCCCCATCCCTGGAGGCATTCAAGGCCAGGCTGGATGTGGCTCTGGGCAGCCTGGGCTGGTGGTTGGTGACCCTGCACATAGCAGAGGGGTTGAAACTGGATGATCATTGTGGTCCTTTTCAACCCAGGCCATTCTATGATTTTATAACAGTCAGTTTGAAGACGACATCCTATAGGAAAGGACATAATGTAAACATAATGTAGAGCAACGGTACAGGAAAATAAGGCCTCCCAAAAGAGTTCCATGAGCCGCTCACTTGGTAGGAACAAAGGGAAATAAATGGGTACCTTGCACCCTCAGCCACCAAACCAGAGCCACTGCACGGCACAGAATTCAACACGCCGACATTCACAGTCGCAGGAGAAACCAAAAATCACATCCAGAAGCCCTGAAGACAGCAGTGTTAATTTACATGGGCACACACCTGCCTCTGAGCTGAGCCACGAGATATGTTTGCACTGCCACGGCTTCCATCAGGAGAAGTTTGTTACCATGGAGATTGTACATAGTGGTGGAACGGAGTATTTAACGCACGAATAATAATCAAACTTCTCAAACAAGCGAGAAATTTCAAGTGCATCTGGAGTGAAACAGCAGAAGGAGAAAACACAATCGTTTCTTTTTCCAGTTGGGCTCGGTACAGTTGATTACCTCTCTTTGAGAGAATTTAAGAAGCTGTAAAACCAGAGGATGAAGAGCCTGGCCCCCAACACATGCTACACCTGACACCACGTTTGAGATTTAACCACAGGTCAGATGGGCATTTAACAAGAATATATCAGCTCTCCTGAGAGCAGGATGCTCCTCACACCTTCCTGCAGTTGCAATACTTCACTTTCGGTTTCCCAAAGACATAATTGTTCTAAGAATATTCCTTCCCCACAAGTGAAGCTTTCTGTAGGCTTTAACAACATATTTTTTTCCACTCCAAGAAACCTACACAGTCATTTAGAAACTGCCACCTCAGTAACAGCAGCACAAAACCCTAAATATACAATATCTCCCCGAGCTGCAAAGCCCCTGGGATACGACATGTTTGCAGTCAACACAGACAGATGCAGAGGAGGTCAGCAGCTGAGCTCCTGCAAGAGCTTTCATTTATGAGAAATCCAGAAATAGCTCAAGCTTTTGATTCTGAATGAGATGAAGAGCTTCATAGGGGGAGGGAGAAAGTGTCAAAGCAAATCTTTTTGTTCTGGTAAACTCAGAGCTACACCGGGTTGAATTTGAAGATGCTTTGGCACTGGACAATTACCAGTTGTGGAAATGGAATCTTCTCTGTTCCCCTCTACCAGAAATGAGAGTGATGAGAATCACTTTAACAGACACTTCACACTGGGATGTCTTGCACAAAAACCCTGAAGTCCTCTTCCAACCCTACACTAGCAGATGCCAAGAGCACATGGATATACCCCACAACGTACTTCTTGCTCACCAAGGTCACATCTGCATGGGTTGGGTTTTTTTGTTGTTGTTTTTGAAGAGTTTTGTAAATAATCAAACCTTCATCTTCAGAACCGAGGCAGCATTCACACCCATTCACAACAACAGGCAGAGCGAGCTGTGCTTGAATTGTAAACTGAAGCACTCAAGTGGATGGGGATCAGAACAAGGGGTAGGAACTAGATGGTCTTTGAGGTCCCTTCCAACTCAAGCCAACTTAATGATTCGATGACCTCACGTGGCACGAGGAAGAGCCATCGTGTGGCTTCAAGCTGAATTTCCTACCTCCTGTTAACAGCCCAATCTGAAGTAACAAGCAATGCCCCTCCAAACCCACATGCTTGTTTCAGGGCACATCACACCGTGGCACCTGTGGATTTCTGTTCCTTCTTTACTAGAAATGCATGTTTTTCAAGAACAAGTTCAGTTTTGCTTTTCCTTTTCAGCAGACAACGCATAGTGACTCACGAGCAGATGGAAAAAAAATCTATGGAATGAGCAACACTCATGGGATTGTCCACCTAATATCAACACAACTTACTTTACATAGCTATGTCCATTAACTCAACACCATCGTTAATGGGCCTGCTGATTCAGCATCCACATCACGTAAGGGCACATCTGAAATCTCAAATCTGAAGTTCATAGAATCATAGAATGGTCTGGGTTGAAAAGGACCATAATGATCATCTAGTTTCATTCATTCATCTAAGCTTTGAATGCCTCCAGGGATGGGAATGGAACATTCTGAAGTCTTTACAACTCTAAAGAAAAAAGCTATCTCAGGAAAATATGTTCTAGAGGAGCAGCTCAGATGGGACTTTCCATACACACACAGTATTTGGGTTGTTATGCCAAACAAATGACCTGAAGGATAGAGCAGGAAGTTTTGTACACCCACATCTGAGGTGGTAGAGTTATGACAACTGCAGTTTCCAACACAGAGCAAACGCTGTTTGCTCTCAGACCAAAGCAGGAGAAAGGGATTTAGGAATGAGCACCTCTCAGTCCTTGACCACACACAGCAACCAAAGCTTGCAGATTGCTGTTTTCTTTCTTTCCAGGTCATCTATAATTAAAAAAGGTGAAAACAAAGTAAAATGCAGTGTACCAGGAAACAAGTTCAGCTGTGCTTAAAGAAAAGGTGTAGGAGCTTCAGTTTAGTACACAAATACCTACAGCAACTCAATACACCACCGTCACCTCTATTAAACCACTTCTTTTTCTAGCTTTCTTAGCATACAATGGAGCACTGTGGTGCTTTCATCTACAGACCCCATAGGTAGATCCAAGGTCTCAATGCACACAGATGAGATGCACAGTGGTTTTGCCCTACTTTTACTTTCTTCAGTCTACGTAGCCACTTGTGTTTAGTGCTTTGTTCATAAAGATGCATCCCTCTCAGCTTTCAGGTTGGATATGAGAAAAAATTGCTTCTCTGGAAGAGTGGTGAGGCAATGGAACAGGCTGCCCAGAGAGGTGGTGGAGCTGCCATCTCTGGAGGTGAAGGCACAGATGGACACAGTCTGTGGGCATGGTGGGAGTGGGATGGGGTTGGACTTGGTGATCTTAGGTCTTTTCCAACCTTATTGATTCCATGATTCTTCATCTGGTCTCCGAGCTGAGGCTAAGTCAGGTCAACTTCTAACAAATACCAATAGAGACATGTTCCAAGGTTAAGCTTGAGCTCCAGTCATGCCATTTCCCAACCACCGAGTCACTAAGCATAACCACAGCACAGCTTCGTTGGATAGTGGCCAAACCACCTGCAAAGAGCTCACACTTGTTTATCATCCTTGGAAATTTAAGAAATCAGCTTGGTGCTCCAGCCAGCCCTGCAGCAATCCTTCTTGCATCCAATTCTTGGTACAAAAGCTGATGATAAGAGAGGAGGATTTAAGTTCCTAACAAGCGTTTGTAAAAGTCCAGAGCTCTTTGAAGGGTTTTTTGGCCTTTCCCAAAGGATTAACTGTACAGGATTTTCCTGGCGTTTAAGGTCTGAAGATACATTGTGTTCAAGAGGAAGACATGAAAAAACCATGCTTGGAGCTTAACAATGATTCCCACACCAGCTTCCCTGTGCAGCAGAAAGGCAAGCTTTCGGGGACAGCAGAGAGGTTGCCAAGGAAGAATCCAACAAGGCATTTGGGGCTTTGTTCAGGGTTGTGAATGCAGCAGCAGGCCCCAGCTCATCAGCTACCAACAAGAACCTCATGGGTGCCTGGAACAGGGGGTGCCCTGGTGCTGGGACACCCTCCACGCTACACTGAGTTATGTGAAATACCCTTTTTTATGCCTTACAGAATGGGTCTTGGGCTTGGCAGCTTCAGGAGCAAAAACGCAGCCGTCCAGAATGTTCCTCAGCAAGTAGAATTCCCATCTCAGCATCTCACAGGGGTACAGTAAAGCTGCTTTGGCACCACCACAATTTCAGGAAGGGAAAAAGGCACTGTTGTTGTTTTTAATAAACAGAAGTGCAACCAGTAGAACAGCAGCGGGCGTTGCTAAAAGCATAGGAACATGCAGTCCTCAGTGCTTTGAGCAGGCAGTTTCCTCTGAAACAACCTCCCTGAGCCTGGGGAAAGCGTGAGCTTTCTCCAGAGGCATCTGGGAGGTGCTCTCCACTCTGATAATCAAAGAGCTTGGGGGTAAGTAGTCCCCGTGTCTCTCATCCTAAAGCACAAAGTCCATTTTGGGAAGGGCAAACACAAACTCACCCTGTCCTGGTTCCCCAGGTCAGGAGCACATCATCCAGCCCCCTTGTTTCCGAGCCAAGAGCCTGTCCTAATCCATCTGCCCAAGCTTAATTATCTCCTTCTCTCCCAGTTCCCTAACGAGAGGCACATCAGTTAACCAGAGACAGAGCCTGGGGGGTTATACAAATGAACCATCCCAATTTATGTCTGTGGATTTCTGATTGCCAGGGGACAAACACTTGCCTCGAGCCATTCCCTGCAGGAGCAGCAATACCTGAAGTTTGTCACGTGGCTGATAAAAGCAGCTCCTTTTAAAATGAACTCTGTAATTGAGTTTTGCAAGCATCATCATAATACAAGCCATTCTATCAATACAAACACTATTGTTGGCCCACTGCAATTCTGAGCTCTTAGACCATTCCTGAGCTTTGGAGAGCAAAGGCAAAGCTTTCTTATAATTAGTTAAATTCAGCTGAAACAGAAGATTCCTTGACATCATCTGCTTGGGTCATCATTATAGGAGGGACAAAGGAACACCACTGCACTAAGAACTAATTAACACAGTTCAGTCGTTAGCAGCGCAGCTGCCTGAAAAGTGGGATTTTGTCACCGAGTTTGAAGTGTCTCCTCCTTCAATGAAGAGCTGAAAAAACCCCCAAAGCTGGCAATGCCACAGAACAAAAAGCCCAGCACTGACCTCTACCACATGCTCTGAATTACAGGTGACCTCCAGCAGACCCAGCGAGACTTTCAAAGCCACACATTTATCGCTGCCTCCTTTCATAAATCAGAATTAAGAAAACTTGACACACTTGAAGCTGGTTTTGATGACAATATTCCTAATCCACACACAAAAAAAAAAACCCCAACCCTAATGAACCAACGTGCTGCTGCAAACAAACAGAACCCAGAAACAACCGATGAAGTTAAAATACAGAACAGCTTGGGACTGCAGAACCAGCACATCGCTCTCAGCAGGACTGAAACTTCCCACTGTGCTGTCAGCACAAGTACTATTCTTCCTATTCTTCCCCCCTCCTCTATTCCTCTCTTGACTATTTTAGCAGAGATGTGGGGCTTGAAAGAACAGTGGTGGGAATGCTTTCTGCTTGAGGTGCCCCAGGTGTGAGTTGCTCCCCTCCAAACTGGCACACACCTCCAGGAGCACTGCAATGTGGTCGTGGATGCAGCTGGATGATAAACCATCAGGTTTCTCCTCCCAGGGAAGCGTCACTGGCAACCCAGACAGGATTCAAGGCAATAATCCGTGAGGTGAAAAGCTCCAGATCCTATTACTGTGCTCTTCCCTTCCTCTGCTTCATATGTTGTCACTGAGCAACTCTGCAAGCAAGTCTCGGCGGTGCTCTGCGGGATTCAGAGCAGAAAAGGGGTGGAGAATCTCATCCCTCACCTTCAAGAGACGTACAAGGAGTTGTAGGACACAGCCCCAAAAAATCCCAGAAACTGTCAGGCAGGAGCTGGATGCAAAGCCTCACACTTGTAGCTCATCTGCTAAATTTAGCCCCGTCTGGCAATGACCTAAAAACGGCTGATGTGGGTTTCTGTGACTCATGTGACAGCCTGGTCAGCTCCATTCAGGTCTGGTGAGAAGGACGTGCGTGTTGCAGAGCCTTTGTAGCTCCTGGGTGACTTCAGAAGGGAATGGTGAGAAGCAGTTATCGATTCCAACCCAAATGCAGCGGCACGGATTGAGCCCCGCAGCTTCAGCTTCTGATCTGCTGATCCATTTCGCATCTTGCTGAAGAATTAGGGGCCATCTCCTGCTGGAAAGCCTTTGGGAAGGAGTGTAAAAGCTGGCAATGGGCTCACCCGGTGTGCAGCAGCAGATTCCCAGTTATTGGAAATAAAAGCCATGAGGGATTACGAAGCTTTCATATCTCACAGTGCTTCTTGAACCATCCAAGCCTGCAGAAAGCTGCTGAGAGTAAGCTGGCCTAACTAACATTAGGCTTCAGGTAGGAGCAAAGAAACTGTGACTTTGAGAGCCACTAAAAGGCAGGAAGGACAATTTAAGGGCTCACTAACCTGGATGCATTCAGAGGCTCTGAAAGAAAAAAAAAAACAGCAATAAAACCACAAAAAAGCCCTATTGCAGCCTACAGAATCCAGCTACACCCCAGCCAGACTGCACAGGAAGCTCTTGCAAACAGGCAAAATGAAGTCCAAAAAAGGAAACGACATCAAATGCAATACTCTTTAAGTAGAGGAGTGAAACTTTTGGTTCTAAGAAGAAAGAGACATCAGGGCAGACCTAAAACAGCTCCTTATTGATCCCCATTTGCACAGCCAACTCCAGCTAAAAGCAAAAGGTAGAAAAAAGCATAGGAAGCACCGAGACCATGCACACAGCATTCAAACAGAGGTGCAAGAAGTGTTTGGGCTCTCCCAAGGCACCTTTGCACAAGTCTGAAATTGCTCTCTGCACAACTAACCCCACAAAACACGTTTCTGGGTATGACTAAGCAGGCGTAGCACACAGATCTTTGCTAAACCTGCAGTCTTTCCCCCCATGCATCACGCTGAAGCGATGAAAGATTCTTCTTTTTACAACAAAAATCACCTCGTAAAGGTGAGCAAAGCTGAGGACCTGCACAAATGGATGTGTGCCTGCAGGGAACGTGGAGGGAGCTCCCAGGTTTGCACTGGATTCCAAACCCCAACCCCAACATGACAATCTGATCCTCTGGCTCCAACACACACCACAATTCCAATGCTCCTTTCCCAAGTCATACCCTAAATTTGTAAAAGTGAGTCCAGCAACAGAGGAAGGGGAGATGATTTAATTGTCCAGTTGATCATTAAGCCTTGCAGGACTCAACATTGCAGTGCATTAGCAAATTTTCTTAATTCTTTCAGAGCAAATACATGTTTATGGCATGCCTTCACCAGCAAAACCGTGCCTTTCTAGTGGTGCAAAGGCTCAGCATTCTGAGCACCTTACTGCAAATCATCTCAAGTTTACAACAGAATCATCACAGAATGGCTTGGGTTGGAAGGGACCTCGAGGATCATGAAGTTCCAACCCCCCTGCTGCATGCAGGGCCACCAACCTCCACATTTAATATCAGACCAGGCTGCCCAGGGCCCCATCCAACCTGGCCATAAACACCTCCAGGGATGGATGGGGCATGCACAACCTCTCTGGGCAGCCTGTACATAATACACATGTATTTTTTTTCCTCCCCATTTGGCAAGATGCAAATCTCATGACCCTGGGGAAATTGAATTGCTAATTAAAATGGGGCTTACGGGTTCAGTGACTTGCTGAAGCCATGGGGTATATTCCTTCAGGTTTGCACAACTAGAGCTGTGGGATTCCTCCTGTTCTGCTCACTGGCACTGTGATTGCCCTAGGAGGTTGCCCAAGGAGGCTATGGACACCCCATCCCTGGAGGCATTCAAGACCAGGCTGGATGTGGCTCTGGGCAGCCTGGGCTGGTGGCTGGTGACCCTGCACACAGCAGAGGGTTGAAATTGGATGATCATTGTGGTCCTTTTCAACCCAGACCATTCTATGATTCTGTGATTGCATCTGTCTTTGGGTAAGTTGACAGAGCATGGCTATTTGCTGGTGAACTCTCCTTGGCCCAAACAATGTGTGTATAAACTTACCCTTACCTTCTGCTCAGATCAAACAAAAGAACACACATCAGAAACAATGAAATAAAAAAAATAAAATACGACCTAACATAACTTTATCACCAGCTAGAAGCAAACCAGAATCTGTTTTAATCCAACACGAGGCACACAAACTCATTAGCACCTACAATCCTAAAAAAGCAAGCAGCAGCTCTTAGCAGGACACTTCCCTGCACGGTCTCCATGGGACAGAGGAGGGTGAGCTGACACCTCGGTGCATACCTTCCCTTTCAAGGAACACAGGCTGTGGTGCTGCGTTACAAGGATCTGATTTCGGGCATCTCAACTCCTGCACCGCGCGTCACCGTTGCCGTGTTCTCCTTTTGGGATCTGAGCTTACCCCAATAACCACACACAGATTCCTCTGCTTGCTGGGAGGATCGAGTTACCCATGATGGCAGGCTGCTCAACAAAGCGCTGATCATTCTGCTTCCTTATTCCCACTGCTTCCCTCGTGGCAGGTCTTAAAGGGAAAAAGGAGGAGGTGCTCTGGGCAGCACCGAGGAGCAGCCAGCATCACCGTGCTGAGTCACATCTGTTAGACTGAACGTTAGCAAGAGAAGTGTTTGGCTCCTGAAAGGGCTCTTTCTTTCTTCCAGTTTACAATCTTGCAAATTAGAGGATTACAAAGCCATTCCCAAACTCAGCTCACATCTTCTTCCCTGATCCCCAGTCGTGGAGATGCTTTGAGAAGCACTGCGTTGCCACATCTCCCCGCACACAGGACCCCCCTGTCACACAGAACATGACCTCAGCAGGAAAGCAGCCTGGTTATTGTGAGGTTTAAAGCTTGTGCTACATGATACCAACCCTCAGCATTCGCATTCAGCTGGGTTGGCTTTAAAGATTGGGGAGGGCAGGTCGGCAAGTTCGAATTAATGGCACTAGATGGGAGAAAAACAGTTTTCCTTTGGCTTCAAGCAGACAGGACACTCTATAAGGGCTTCACCTTCCACCTGCTTTGAAGTCTTCCATTAACAAAGAAGTTTTGACTGAAGGCATCAGCCAGGAGATAACTCTCTCTCCCTCTAAAAAAAACAAACATCCCTCAAAATAAAACAGTTTGGGATCAGCCAGGACACGAGGGCATGTTTTGGATGGCATCTATCGTTAACTCCTATCACAAACTCCACATCAATTCCGTGGTTCCATTCCACCACTGTTTAAAAGCATCATCTTGTTCTCGGAGCAGGTCTCCCAAGGTTAACTCTGAGTTTAAAAAAAAAAAAACAAAAAAACAAAAAACAAAAAACCCAAACCCAACAAACTCTCCACAAAACTGAAAGCCAAACCTGATTCCTTCCAAAAGAAAATGACCTGGCTCCAAACCATTCAGCTGAGTGAGCACAACTCAAAGGAGCAGCTTTGTTTGTCCCTAAAACTGAGTCTGAACTCTTAGATCACATCCACACCAGCCACTGTAAAATAAACTACACCTTAATAGCAGCTTTCTAATACCATTTAGATCCATAAGGTTGAACTCTTTACAGAAGGTAAAGAACCATGAAGGTTGGAAAGACCACTAAGGTCATCAAGTCCAGCCATCAATCCATCACCACCATGCCCACTAAGCCATATTCCTAAACAGAATCAGAGAGTCACGAATGCATTACGCTCCTGGTGGCATTCAAAGCCAGGCTGGATGCAATCCTGGGCAGCCTGATCTAGTGCTTGGCAACCCTGCCCATATCAGAGAGGTTGGAACTAGATGATATTTTAAGGTCCCCCTCCAATCCATGCTATTCTATGATTTAGGTTGGAAAGACCACTAAGATCATCCAGTCCAACCATCAACTCGTGCCTACTGCGCCCACCAAACCACATCCCTCAGCACCACATCTACCCAGGGACACCTCAAAGAGCAATATTTCATCTGAGCTCCCATCAACCCTGATTTATGCTCTTATCAGTCTTTCTGGCACACACACACACAAAAAAAAAAAAGTGGGTGTCTCACTGGACATTGTCCTCAGCCCCAATGCTTCACTTCACAGCTCCAGAGCATGACCAACCCTGCCACCATCGAGACGAATCAACATAATATCAACATAATGCCAACAGCCAAGAGACATCACAAAACTGAAGTTAATAATTTATCAATTGTTTCAACATTGCATGTATTAGTTTACCATGCTAGAGGTCAGTTGAGGACACGGGTAACTGCTTTAGGAGTACACTTCTTTTTTTTTTTTTTAAACTTTTCATATATATAAGGAACAACAGGCAGGTGAGAAAACCACACCTCCAAAGAAGTTTCTGCCCACACTCCAAGAGTCTCCCATAGATTCCTTCCTCCTTCTTCCAGTGGCTTGGAGCCATCAAGGTTAGAAAAGACTCCTAGGATTTTCCAGTCCAACCATCAACCCATGCCCACTAAATTATGTCCTAAAAAGTGTAACAGCATCATTAAGTGTGGAAAAGACCACTGAGATCATCTTATGCAACCATCAGACCAACACCACTGTGCCTACTATCCTTGATAACTGCAAACTACCTAATCCTATCTTCAACCCCAATGGGTTTTAGCCCAAATCTGACCTCTCAGACTGCAGAAGTCTCTCTTGAGTGCACCCAAACTTAAGGTCACCTTTCAATGCCACACCTTACATGGGGGGAGAACGGACACAATTCATCCTCTCTCAGTTCCATGCATTCATTATGGTTCCCACCACCTCCTCTCCTCTTGCTCACCTCCACTCCAATATATCCTATCATTAGAACAGGTCCACAGCTGTTTCCTGAGCAGTTTCCTGGCAGCCAGGAAAGCAGCAGTCATTTGCACATCCATAATTCACGTGTTGGTTCTCATCCCCCCCCCCCCCTCCCCATAACCTCCCCCATCACTGCTCAAGGCCAGGTGAAAAGCCCACTGGAATTTGGAAATAATGCAAGATTTATCTAACAATCAACTGTCAGCTTTTAACCTCCACCTTCCACTGGAAGGATGACAAATGCCTCCAGGGTTGAGTCCCCTTAAGGAGCTCCAACTGTCATAAATGCAGACTTTGCCTAACAAAAACATTACAACATTCGTTTTTAAGGGAGTATCACCAAAAAAAAAAAAAAAAAAATTAAAAAAAATTGCAGCCAGCTGCAGCCAAATGGCACAAAATGTTTCAGAATATTCCACCCAGGTTTTCTATTTGTACAATCTCAAGGAAAACGTTTTACACTTTTCTTCTGGCCTTTACTCTGAGGAAAGAAGGGAACGATGAAACACAATCATTTCTGGAAAAGAAGCATCTGACCCTACGAGACCGATCAAAAATTCCGTAGTAAAAACCCCTTCCTCACACTGACTCACCATTTTCTGGAAGTCTACACCAGCTTCTGTGCTTTCCTGCATGATCTGTGTGCGGGATGTACAGACATGTTCTGCAATTTGCAGTTTAAAAGGCATTAAAGACAAGAGGATACCAACAATACTTCAGTTTGAGAACAATACAGATGTATCTTCTACCTGAGCTGAAACAGGCGATGCCAAGAACATGAGCTATGAGTGTTTGGGCTTCGCTTTGAAGGCTGAATCAATTTGCTCTAGAGATGCAGTTCAATGATTTAAGGCCACAGGACAGCACTTGGAAGCCGCACCGCTAACGAGAACAACAAAAAAAACTCAGCCCTGAATCCAGGATCAGCCCCAGTTTGCAGAGAATCGTTATGAAGACCCGAGAGGCAATGAAATCACCTTTTTCCAAGGACTGTAAATCCACCCTCAATCTCAGCCAGATCGTTATGTGAGGGACTGGAAGATGACAGGGACTGGAGATGACGAGATCACGTTTCCCTATTGGTGGCCAAAAGGACTGAGCAGAAACAGGAGGGGAAAGAACCTGGCAGAACCTCAGCACAGATCTCCTTAGTGACAAATAAGTGACTGTGTGCGCTTCTCCAGAACAGCCAAACAGTCCTCAAACCACATCAGCATCAAGGAGCAATTTAAAGCATCCCAAGAAGACGGAGAAAGAAACAGGAATGAATGGTAAGAAAAAAAAAAATAAGCAGCAGTGAGATGGTCGTGGTTGTGGGAGCAATAAAAGGGATTTGCTTGCATGGGATGCAGCAGGAGATCCAGCACTGGGGGAAGAATGAGATCCAGCATTTTCTGGTGGAGGGCAGCGTGCCCACAGCACCGGGCACGCAGGTTGGCTGACCTACAAGAAAGCAGAGGGGGCAAAGTCGTGTGATGCTGTGGTCATGAGAGCTTTGTTAGGGTGAGGAGAAACAAAAGAGCAGCGCTGTGCGTTCGTTATTCCAGAAATACATGGACAAAACCCACAGGGAAATGGAGGGAGTGAAAGGAGAAGAGCTGAGCGCACACAATAAGACACACAATGAAGGCTGAACTCCTATATGCACACCCACATGCATCAGCCACGCTCAGTATTAAAACATGGTGTTCAGCAAACTTTGCCAAAATGAGGTCTGGGACTCTGGGACAGCCAAGAAGAAAATCCAGACACCTCTCCCTCCGTGTCACATCACCTCTGATTTAAGCAGGCAGGAGAATGGACAGCTATGGGGCTGGGAACCACCCCATAGGGCAGCCTGGCCCTTTAACCACGGGCACTCTCCTACCTTAACAACAACCTGTTATGTGTTTATCCTGGTTGTGACTCCGATTAAATCATGGTTTAAGAAGGGCACTGAGTACCAACAGGTGCTGAGAACACACCACCAGCAATCACTGCACACTGGGCTGGTTTCAGATGTACCCTTCCCTCCCTAACAAGCTTGCTGTTGCCCAATTCCTGCTGCTTTAAAAATTAACAAGAGTTAAGAAGAAAAGTTTGTTGGGGCTCTTATTTTAAGCACTTTGGTTTTGCTTTTGCAGGAGTACATGGGACAGAGAGATCTACAAAGGGGAGGAGAACTGTGTGTGTTTGGGGTGTTGGTTATGGGTCTGCTGCAGGCATACAGCTGTCCTTACAGAGCTCCTGCCCCTACCAGAGCCTCCATGGCCATAATTATGCAGACCCTACGATCCACCCCACAAAGCAGGGGAGAAGGAATCCCGTTGCCACAGCAAACCTGGAGCACTGAAGGGTGAGCTGCAAGCACTGTCAAGGCAGTGCAACCCTGCAGGCTTCCAGGTGAGCACAGAACAGGTAGGCACAGGGTAGGGCAGCAAGGTGAAGCAGAAATTGATCCATGTTCTCCTAAAAACAAGAGGTTACAAAGACTCTGGAAAGCACATCCTCTACTCACACAATCATCAGGTGTGATATTGGGGCTGGGAAATGAAATCACACTGATTCTCATCGAGGGGCATCTTCTGGTTAATCCAATGTACTGAGATTTGAACAGGGCTGTTGCATGATGCACAGCTATGCTACAAGTTGCTGCTGGTGCTGAGCAAGCAGGAGGGCACTCAGAGCTTCCAAATCTTACAGGGATCTAAGAGAAGTCGTGATGCCACATAAAAACAATCACCTGCTACAGATCCAAGTCTGCCCAGAGCACAGTTTCCCCCCACAGAACAGACAGGGAAATATCAAGCGTGCTTCCTGACGCACCATTTTGCAACACAAGGCATTAGTTTTGCTACAAAAAAAAAAAAAAAAGCAAAACAAAAACAAGAAAAAGAGTTGATGCAGGATTTTAAACTGTTACTACAAAGAAACAGCCTCCAAGATTTGTTTAATCAGCATTTAGCCACCTGATGTTTAAGAACTGGGTACTCAAGCATGATGAGGGCTGCTCTGCAATCCAGAGCATCAAAATCACCCCAGAAGTAATTAGAATTACCCACGTGCAGAGAAATACAAAGACTTCATGGTGCTTTTTGGTTTTAAATAGGGTTCAAAAAGCACCAAGACGACAGCCTTAAAGTTGGCATTTGGGAACAAAGATTTTTGCCTCTCCTCTTATCGATATGTCAATGTAAAGCTCCAATAACGGAAGGCACAGTGCCTGCTCTCCTAATAGCAGAGAGCTTTGTTTATAAGGCATAACCAGTACCTGCATTTCAGTGGGGTTTTGGGTTCTGAAACAGAATCACGGCATCATCTACGATGTCCATCCGTGACTCTGTGATCTTGGTGCATTCTGAAGCACCACCGCCATTACCCTCATCCCTGGAGATCTCATTAAAGCAAAACCCCAGAAATAGAGCAAAAAAAAAAAAAAAGCAAAAAAAAAAAAAAGCAACGTTGCCATTTACATTCCCATTTGTAAAAGTTTCCAGAACTCTCCTTAAAGGGAAAAAAAAAAAAAAAAAAAAAAAAAAACCAACAGAAAACCAAGCGCTGAACCCTACCAAAACAAGACATTCCAGTGCACATGCTCTTCCCTTGGGGACAGGCCAAGAGAACGACACGTGACGGGGCCCTATTGCTCAACACAACCTGGAAGGGGTTCAAGTCGGGCGATAAGTGCGGCGTAAGCCCATAATGAGCAGAAAAAAAGAATTCAGCTCAGTGTAAACTGCCTCCTACCCTTCGCCTCGGTCGATCCCAGTGGGGCAAACACTGAGGTTTTGAGATTACAAAAGGTTGGGTAGGTAAATGAGAAGCTTTGTGCTCCCATTCCCCCTCGAGCAGAGTCTGTGGATCACCCTCCCCAACAGTGTGACGACGCTCAGCCCCACAAACAGCGCAGAAATGGGAAGATCTGAGCAAAGTTGGGCACTGTTTGGAATTCCTTCCACGCACACAACGGGGCAGCAGCACCCTCCTTTGCTAACATCAGCTCCAAACGTTTAAAAACAGAGCTCAAATCCTCCAAAGGGAGCCAGCAAAGGAGGAAAATAAATCAGTGTGGAACAAACTCCCATCCGAGGGGAAGCTTCAGCGAGCACACCTCAAGGAACAATAAACCACGGCTCAGAATGGGGACAGCAGCCCCCAATTGCCCTGTGGTGGGCTCAGGGACCCCCAGCTGTGCTCCCTGGTCCAGGTAAAGCTGTAGGGTCACCGCTCCCCATCAGCTGTCGGCTCGCTCCGCCCCGGCCCTGGTTTCCGGGTAGTAACAGAGCAGCCAATGAGTGGAGTTGTGAGCTCTGCCCGAGGCCTCCTGCCCGTGAAAAGGGATCTGAACACAACGGCTCACCCTAAAACGGGGGGCACAGCAAGGCTTCAAGATCCTAAGGGGTATCTGGAGGGATGCAGAGCTCCAATGGGATACAGCGTGCAGGATCCTAAGGGTGACAAAGCCACAGTGCATCCCTCCCAGGGATGGGAGGATGGGGAGGGGGGATGGGAGGGAAGTGCCCCCTGCTCTGCGTCATCCCCAAAAAGTCTGAGGGACAACAGCGGGGTCTGCAGCCCCCCCTCCAATGGGAGAACGCAGCACAGATGCCACATCCTCGGTGTTTGCAAGACCAGGAGAGAAACAATGAGTGACTCAGAGTTTCAGCACATCAGCATCATCGTCAGCCAGGCGGTTATTAAACATCGGCACATTAACGCACACACAGCTCTGCTCCAACCCACCTCCCCCCCCCCCTCCGCCCCACAGAGCAACCTCTCCCCGTTCCCTGCTCACAAAGAGGCAGCCACAAAAGGACACGGACGTGTTGGGATTGAGAATGGGAAGCATAAAAGGAACCCACTCTGCTCCTGAACCTGTCAGAGTTGGGGGGGGGGGAAAGCAGTGGGGCTGTGCGGTAACACAGCGATCCTAAAGGTAAAGGCTGGAAATCCTAAATCTATGCCATCATTCTGTTAAAAATAAGAGGTTGAGAAGGGAAACTGTAATTAAAACGATAGCAAAAAGGGAGGGGGGAAGGGAGGGGGGAACCACCATGACAACAACACCCTGGAGCCTCAGGGAGGAGTGCATTCCTTCAGAGGAGTCCTCTCTCATTTGGTCACCACCAAAACCATCCGAGAGCTCCAGGATCCCACACGACTCTGCTTCCACCCCAACGTAAACGAAGGGAAATACATTGGGATCTGGGGCCCAGCGAGCTGAGCTCACCCTGTTAGGCAGGGCGAGTCAGACAGACAAACAAAAAGGGCCATGGGGAGGGAGGGAGGAGCGGTGAGCAGTCATCTGACACATCCAACTTCCTAAGTTTGCTGTCCTTTCCAACCCCACAATAAGAGATCTCTGCTGTTGGAAGAACCCTTTTGGGTTCTTTTGTCGAAGGGGGGAGAACGAGAGCAGAAAGCAGAAAGCGTTTCGTGAGGGGTTGGAGGGGGGGAATTGTGGAGATTTGGGGGCTTTCTATCTCCCCCACCGACTTTAGGAATACACAGAATAGAGAAGCACTTTGGAAGACCTCTTCTTTGTCTCTTAAAACGCTGCGGCTACAATAGGAACAAAACAGGAATAATAATAATAATAATAATAAAAAAAATAGAAAGGAACAGGGGGGAGGTGAAAGGAGAGCAGCATCGGGCTCAGGTTAGGCCTCGAAGGAAGACACTTCCCCCACCATCAAACAGCTGGAATCGCCAACACCCCCCAACCCCCTCCTTCACAGCGATTAAGCACCGATGGCAATTTGCATCGGGCAGAGAATGACATGTGTGTAACTTTAAACCCCCCCCCCCCCCCCCAGCACCCCCTCGGATAAAAATAGCTGCGATTCAACCATGATCGCGAGTCATTTCCTATCTGCTTTCAAAACAAGGCGAAAACACAGCGAGAGAGGCTTTGGGGAGAGCGAAGCACACACGGAACGTCAACAGAAGTTTCCTTCGATAAGCCACAAACGGGAGCAGAGCTCTTCCCATCCCCCACACCCCCACCACCCCTTCTAAAAAAACACTAAAAATAATACAAAATCCCAAGCAAGTTTGTTTATCTCGCTGGAAACTCAATCAGACCTCCGTGGTATAGAGAGAGCAGCCCGAGAGGGGCTGGAAAACAGCTGGGGCCAATGTTGGGTTTTGTGGCCCCTTCCTCCCCCACCCCAACCCCTCCACTTTGAGGGATGAACTATGAAGAAAGGGATCCCATAGGCAAAGTCCCAACGATATTTGTCAACACGGAGAGAGAGAGGAAAGGATTCACCTTCTGTATAAAGGAGGAAAATAAAAAGAAAGGTGGAGGAGGAGGGGGGGGGGGGGGGAAGAATATAAACATGGAACGGTTGGACGAGAAATATAAACAGTTCTATCACGAAAGGAGGAAGGGGGGGGGAAATAAGCTTTAACCCAATGTGGGATGTTACATAAACAGCACCTTGAGGTGCCCCCCCCCCCCGCAACCCCACACCCGAATAGAGGTGTTTAAGGGGCTCTAAGGCAGGGCCCTCTCCCAAAATATATAGAAATAAATCAAACGAAAGCCTTTCAGCTGAAGATTCTGAGGGAGGTGTGGGGTGAATAATGATAGATTTGAGGGGTTTTTCCATTGGAGGGTTTTGGGGGGGCGTTAAGGTGGGGGTTGGGGGGGTATTAAGGTGGGGGCTGGGGGGAGTGTTAGGGTGGGAGTTCGGGGGGGGTGGTGTTAGGGTAGGGGTTTGGGGGAGGGGTGTTAGGATGGGGGTTTGGGGGAGGGGGGGGTGTTAGGGTGGGGGATCTAAAGGGTCTATAGGTGGAAATGTGCCCCTATAGAAATATGGGAGGGGTCCAGGAGTGAGGGGGAATAATGACAGATGCTGAAGGTGGGAAACCCCCCCTGCTAAAATAATGGGAAGGCTCGAAGCAGGAGGGGGTTGAGAGGGGGGAGAGAGGAGGTGAGGCCTTCTCTCTATGTGGGGGGGGGGAAGCGAGGGGGTGAGCTCTGGCTCCATAATAAAGGGATGGAAGAGGTGGGAAAGGGAAATCTAACCCTGCTTTAAGGGCAGGCCTCAGCCTGAGGCCTCACAAAGGGACGCTGCCAAGGCTGGGGGGGGGGGGACAACACGGGGTTTTACCACCCCCCCAAACCCGGTGCAGGCCCCAAACCAAGATCACGGAGAAAAAAAAAAAAAAGAAAAAAAAAAAAGAAAAAGAAGTTAAAGGGAAGGATACAGCTTGACCACGTCGGTGTCCATCCGCCTCTTGCCCGGGCTGGGGGAGGACATGGTGGTCTCGGCCGCCCCCGGTGCTCCGGGCTGGCTGTCAGCTCCGTCGCCTCTATACCGTCACAGCTGAGGAGTGAATGGAGCTGGTGGGGGAGCCGCTGGGACCCCCCCCTCGGTCGTCGACTGTCGTCGTTGTTGTCGCCTCCTCTTCCTCTCTCTCTTTCTCTTCTTCCCCCCCCCTCCGCCCTCTCCTGTGGTGACGGCGCGGCCGCCGCGCGCTCCCTCAGCGCCGCTCCGCTCCGCTCTGCCGGAGCCTCACTCTGGTCCTCTGACGTCACTGCGAGGTGACGTCACAGCCCCCGCCGCCGCGCTGCTATTGGTCGAGAGAGGCGGCGTTCGGCAAGCTCCGCCTTACCGCGGAGGGTGATGGGAGTTGTAGTGTGTGCCTGTGTATGCGCGTGTGCGTGTGTGTGTGTGTGAGGCCGGACTCGTTGTGGGGTCGCGGGTTCGAGGCCCCGGTGGGGACGTTGAAGGAGGGACCCAAAATCACAGCGAAACACTTCAAGGAAAGAACCCCACGGGATTGTAAATGAGTCAAAGCGTCACTGTTGTCACGCCAGGGTTTCCGGTGTGACAGAGCTGAAGCATCACCCCGTGCCTCAGTTCACCCAACCGGATGGGGCAGGTGGCACGGAGGTGACACACGAAGGTGACAGCAGGGCACGTGACAGTGATATTAAGGGATGTTGAATGTACCTCCACGCCCCAGGGTGGACATCCTGCATTCCTGACCCTGACATCATCCCAAATTTACCCCAACTCTACCTCCTCTTGAGTAAATGCAGATGAGGAACCTCAACACGTTGCTGCAGAGAAGGAACCTCACCCCCAAAGTTTGGGGTTCGAGGTTGGTTTCCTCGATCTGCTGCCCCCAAAGGGCACCTCCATCTCAGAGCCCACATCCTGAGTGAGCCACAGAGGGCAGAATTTGGGGAGAATGGAGGGAAGGGATTTCCATGCGAGCTGAGAGGTGGGCTGATGAGATCCCCCCTTTCCCTTTAATGTTCCCTGGGCAGATGGGAGCACAGAGGGGGAAAAAAAAAAAAAAAAAAAAAAAAAGAGCATTTTTTCTTTATTTCTTCCAATTGATGCACCATTATGGCTGAAGGCAGCCAATAACCCCAAAAACACGCAGCTCAGAGGCACTCCCTGCCCCCAAGAGGGGATAAGAGAGAGCCTTTGCTCTGCAAAACAGCAATGACATTTCCCTATGCGTTCACCCACACTTTGACAGCAGCACACCCACAGCAACAGAGCTGCTGGGAGGGGATGGCTGTGGGGCCTGAGCCCTCCCCAAAGCCTCTTCCTCATCATCCTTAAAGGATGGAGATGACAGATTGAGGTTTCTTTTCTCGGCTTCTTCTCCCCTTTTCGGTGGGGAGATCAGCACCAAAGCCCCAAGCAGGGTTTTGCAGGGTTTTTGGCTCTGTCACAGCCTCCCTGGCTGACTTATCAGCCCAGAGCAGAGGACCAGGGATGCTATCTGCTCTCAGCAGGTTGGAAACACACCCTGATGCTTCAATACAATCCACTTTGGGCAGCTGCCTGCCCTGCCACAGCAGAAAGGGCTGTAACAACTGTAAGAAATAAAAGTGAAATGTTTATTCCCACCTGGCATCACTTTTTTCCTATGCTGCTGCTGGAGGGTCACAGCCAGACAGATGTCACCCTCACCAGGTGACCACGTCTCGCCCCGTGCATCCCCCAGCTCCAAACAGGGCTGTTGAAAACTTGGGGGGAGAGGAAAGCGGGGTCCAAAGCCTCCAGCAGCAATTTGTGAAAAGAAAGGACCTCCAGGAAGGCAGCTGGGGATGGGGGGTCCTAGCAGGCGCTGGGGGCTGTGTTTGGCACTGGGGTGGCCACGGCCTTTGCAGCACACAGCTGTGAAGCAGAACCATGCTGGATTGACACGATGCCCCACTCTGCCTGCAAGGCTGCAGTTCCTGGAGGCAGCAGCCCGTTCAGGAGGGATTGATGCTCTCCCACTGGCGGAAAATGCGGAACACTTTGCAGGATTTCACCGAGAGGCTCTGCGGGAGAGGGGAGCAAAGCGACAGAGGTCAAAGCAATGCAAAGGGACCCACTGACAGCCAACCTAAGGACTCCCCTCCAGCTCCAGGCACCCATCACCAAAGCATGCGAGGAAAAACCGCTGCCCCCAGAAAAAGCCATCTGGAAATATTCTTTTTGGATATCAACAAACCAGTTGGCTTCAGCTCTTCCCTGTTCTGGGCTACTCACATGCATGAAAATGGTAAGAGATCAACCCTTTTGGGGTCACAACTCACACAAAATGCCTGAGAGAAATAATGAGGGAGGACTGCTCCAGCACGCCCTGCAGCTCAGCCCCAAGCAGAGTGGAGGGGAAAAGGCAGGAGCACTCAGAGCAGATAACAGGGCCCTGGAGAGGGTGCCTGCCACCCACTCAGAGTGGGCTGTAGCTTCAGTTTTGCTCCCCTGGCTCAGCAAAGTCACCACTCCAGCAGCCCAGGGCTGTGGAGGGCAGGACCCAGTAGTCACATCCCAGCTGGGATGCAAAATGAAACTAAACCTCAGGCAGCACTGAGCTACTCTGAAACACTATTATTTATAGCAGCCTTTGGACAGATCCGTGCTCAGATGAGACCTGGCTGAGAGGCTGTCAGCACAGCCGAGGGGAAGCAGAGGCTCTGCAGACACACATTTCATCCTATCCACTCTCTGCTAGGTCTCATCTACCCCACAAGGCATTCAGGTTTGGGAAAGACTGGAGCAAGCAGTGATTGAATGCTTGGGTTCAGGACTGTAGGCTCACCACAGGCTCTGTCTCAGGCACTTGGTCACACTTTCTGCTGGCAAGGAGTGTGCTCAGGACCACTTGCCAGCCTGGCTCTCCCTTTGCAGGCTCCTTCTCAGGATCCCCTGGGGCTTCTCCTCCCTCCACTGCGTTGACCCAGGGACACCAGTCACGATGCTGTGAGCTGGGGTCAAAGAAACTCCTTGGAGAAGTGTCCTGAGCAGTAGGGGAAAGTGACAGTTAAAGAAATCATAGCATAACTTGGGTTGGAAGGGACCTTAAAGATCATCTACTTCCAACTCCACTGCCACAGACAGGGTTGCCAACCACTAGAACACATTGCCCAGAGCCCCATCCAGGCTAGCCTCGAGCACCTCCAATGACAGCATGGTTTAAAACAGACTCCAATAACACAACAAAACCCTCTCCGTGCCCAGACCCCAGCCCAGATCCATGTTATGAGGACAACACCATCCTATGGATCAGGGACCTCACCCAGATCTGCCCCCCCAACCCAGCCAGACTCTCACCACCCATCCCCATGGCACTCACTGAGCTGCTGGAAGAGCAGAGCCGTGGTCTCTTGGCTCTACGGAGGGGACTGGATGGCACCTCCACGTTGTCTCCTTGCCCCATGCTGCGGGTTATGGGGCGGTTCCTCTGCGTGGGGCTGGCAGCCTCCAACTCACCCCCTCGTTCCACGGGGCTGCTGGGGGGATCTGAAGACCTCGGGCGAGAGATCGATGGGGAGGGGCTCTTCTCCTGAACGGGAACAAGTGGTTAATGGAGCTCCAAACCCAAGATATGCTGGGAAGCCTGGCAAAAAGGACCTGGGGACCTGGTGGGCACCAAGCTGAACATGAGTTGGCAGTGTGTCTTTGACACAAAGAAGTGCTATGGGCTGCACTGGCTAAAGTATTGGCCAGGTGGATGAGGGAGGGGATCCTATCCCTCTGCACTGCACTGGTGAGGTCACAGCTTATGGACTGGGAGCAGTGCTATGCTCCCAGTACAAGGGAAACCTGGGCATGCTGGAGAAGTGTTAAAAATGATGGAGAGGTTGGAACATCTCTCTTACAAGGAAGGGCTGAGGGAGCTGGGAGTGTTCAGCCTGGAGAACAGGAGGCTCAGGTGTATCTACACTCAAAGAAAAGATTCAAAGAAGATGGAGCCAGGCTTCTTCAATTGGTGCCCAGTGCAGTTCCAGAGGCACTGGGCATAAATTGGAGCCATGTGAACACCAGGTGGGTGCCAAATCCCTGGCATAGGGACTCAGAGGCTGTGGGATCTTCTTAGGAGTCTCCAAACCCATGTGGACATGGGGCTGGGCATAGCTCTGGTGGATCTGCTGGGCAGGGTGGAAACCAAATGGACCAAGGTATCTCCAGCCCCAGCCAGGATGGGATTCTGTGATTCTTCTGGCCACCATCCTGAAGGTGACAGGGAGATGCCACCCAGCTTCAACAAGGGATCAAAGCTCTCTTAGCTCTCCTACCAGCAACTGCACCACCACAGACATGACCCATGGCTGGAGACACTGAGATGAGTCCCTTTAGACATTCCAAACTACAACAGCCTGCATGCTCTAATAATCACATCAGGACCATGCCATACCTGCTCAGAGCCTGGCGAGATCGTGTCTTGGCTCCGTGTGAGCATCCTGCGTGGAGATGTGGGCACAGAAGGGCCGCGCTCTCCAGATGCTGTCAAAGCAGTGCTTGGGCTCCAGGAATCCAGCTCCAGCCCCGCAGATTCCAGCTGGTGGAACCCCCACAGTCCCACCTTCCTCATGCAGCGAGAGCAGGTGATGACTGAGAGCACAGAGCCGGACACAGCGCTATGGGGACAGAGCCAAAGAATGGGAAAAGGTTGGGATGAGGTTGGACTCTTCCCTAGAATCACAGCTTTCAGAGCAGATGCAGGTATTTGTTGCTTTTTTTTTTTTTTTTTTTGGTAGCCTGATGTGCTGAAGTATATTAAAACCCATCTATAAGCCCTGATTTAAAACCAGCTTCTTTTCATTTCGTGTGGTTTACCATAGATCAGCTGCACGCTCAGCTATCAGCTGAAAGTGCCCCAAGACATGGCTGTCCCATCTTCAGCCCTTCTCCTGTAAGAGCAGAATGCCTCAGGCACAAATAGTGCAGCTGTTCTGCTCACATCACACGCTTTGGGAAGCACAAACCTTCGGGTCATAAAACTTCCCTCTTTTCCTGCAGGCCTGACAAGCCATGAGAGCATCCCTGAAGTCTGACACCTCAGGGGCTTCAACATCCAAATCACCACTGAATGGGGTGACTGACAGCTCAGAGATCTCATTTCAGATCCTGACATCTCAGGAAAAGACATCTATTTTAGATGAGGTAGGAGCTGGAGTTTATATAAGCCCATCCATTTTAACAGCTGAAGATAAAAAAAACTGTGAAATAGGGGACAGCAAACACATCACAAGAGACATATTCGCATTCCTCCAGCCCCTAAGATGCGTCACTGGCAAAAAGGGCAGACCCTTGGGATCTCTCCAGGCATCACCCACGTGCTGACCTGCAGGTCCAGCCGCACAGAGCCAGGACACAGGCAGGAATGTGCACCTGCAGGATGTCTGAAGCAAACTTCATCGGTGGTTTCTCTCCCTCGGTCCTGTGCTCGAGTTCCTCCTTGATCAGCTGGAGGAGCAGGCTGATCTTCTCCTCTGTAAGGGACTGTGGGGCAGAAAAAGCCAGCAGAGATGGAGGTCAGAGGCAGCATTCAAATTCCTTTGATCATTTTGGAGTTTGGGGCTGAATTCTGCCTCCTGTTTGGTGCCACATAACTCCAGTACTGCAGCGCTGCCCTTGAGACTCCTAATGCTGGCAGCAGGAAAATGAGCATGGGAAAACCCATAGGGACAGAAGAGTGTTAGAGGGTTTCAGGTTAGAAAAGTGAGTGAGCGAAAAATAAATGCCTTTCATACCTTCAGATAAGTCTTTCTCCCCACATCAGGCAAGTTTGTCTGACAAAACACACCATTTCTATCCACAGACCATGCTACATATATGGAGAGATCCCATTTCTACCCACACCAAGGACAAAGTGCACGAGCCAACACGTTCAGCCCTTCACTCTTTCGGTTTCCACCACTCAGCAGTGGTGACCACAGAACATCTCTGCGCTTTCTGCTGAATAGATGGAGAGTTTCCTGGTTCCTTTGCAGCTTCTCATTGCTGAGAGCCATCTGTTTCCCAGGGAGCGTGCCCAGAGAGCCAGACTTGGCTGCAGCAGAGCAAAGCCTGGCCAGAGCACTGCAAGGAGGCAATCTCACACTGCTCCTGGCTGCAGCTACGCTACAACCTTAGCTCCTGCCTCTCCCCTTTTTCTCCCTGAAAATGCAAGCTCTCATTTCCAGATTCATGTAGGATTGCATTTATTCATTAGAGAAGTGACCCACGGGCTGCTGCTGCACCTCAGAGCCCCTGAAGGTAATGAATGGGAGTTCTCTGCCAGGAGCCTGTAGGACCCCAGATCACTCTTGCTGGGCAGCCTGCATGCTAACAAAGGTGCAGAGCAGGAGCCCAACGCTTCAGCCCTATTCCCACTGACATCATTGTGATGGCACAAGTCAGATGTGCCAGCTCTGGGCAACAGCTTACACAGCAGAAACCCTTCCAAATTCCTTTTAAACTGCTTCCAGAAAGGCCAGGTGAAAGCCACCCCGCAGGAAACATCCATGCTGAAAGCCAAGGAGATGACATTAACATATGCACACACAGGGATGTCTGGCTTTGTCACCAGTGACTTGAATGTTCCCCAGTCCCCCTCAAAAAACTCACCATGTTCTTCATGTCCTCTGCTCTGAGGGAAGGCAGCTGCAGCTCCAGCTGGCACAGGTTCTGGAAGCGCTCCAGGAAGTCCTGGAGAAGTGCTCTGGGTTCATCCACCAGCAAAAGAGCAAAGCGATCTGGTGAAAGAAAACATGGGCTGTGGCACCAGCTTTCCCCCTCCTTGTTATCCCACAGAAAGAGAGGAAATGACCAGCAAGGGTCTTCCAATAACAGTCTCCTATGTTTTAAAGGAAAAGCTGAGAGTCTCCTGTTCCTTTGCAATCTTCCTTTCTAGTGCAGCACAGCTCTGAATCACGGAACAATTCAGGTTGGAAAAGACCCCAAAGATGATCGTGAAGATGAAGTCTTTCACCCTTTGAGTGTCCCATGTCATTTATCCTCCCCTCTCTCCTCTCAATTATATCCTGAACAGCATTTTAACTGCCCAGAAGGCACAGGAAGGTAGAGAGGCAGCACCAGGTTCAGCCCTGGCCCAGAATTCAAGATCTGGGGCTCAGTTACCTGCTGAGACTGCTCAGAACCTTCCCTATATCACTGTTTCAACATCCTTGTGATGGGTAAAAGAGGTCAGCTATGGCAGTGCCTGCACTGAGAACCTGAAGAGAATGCATAGGCACAACAAGGAGGGAAAACAATAACCACAGAAAGGGTGAAAACAAAGGAATAATCCCAGAGCTGTGCACTGTGTGGGCTCTGTAGGACCAACCTGGGCAGGGGCTGTCTGGCCAGAAGCAGAACTTCTCATGAGCGGTGCACAAGGACTTCTTCAGCTCCACACAGCGCTCCTTATCTGCAAGGCAAAACTCACTTCTGTACCTCTGCAGAGCCACCTCCTCAGGGAAGGGCTGGGAAAAGCAAAACAAGGGAGAGAGGAAGGCAGAAGTTTGTGCTCTTGGCAGCTGAGATCCTCCTGTTCCCGAGGCTGTAACGTTCAGGGCCTGAAGCTCTTAGCTCCCCTCCAAAAAGAACTGGCAGCATCCTGCCCCTCCAGCCTCCCTGCAGGAAATTACATGCCAAAGGGAACAGATGCTTCAGCGAGGTTGGATCATCTGCACAACACCAAGCCTGACCACTGCAGTGCAGCCAAAACCCCCTCTTGCTTCTGGGAGCATCAAGCATGGACCAGAGGAGCCTGCCATGCTGTATGCATGCAGCAGACAGCTCAAGCTAGCCACCAGCACAGGGACTGCTTGGCTCTTCCCAATTTTCTGGTTGCCTGAGCTGCTGCCAGTCCCTGGCTAACTCAGCTGACCCTTCTGCTTGGGCTGTAGGAGCCACATCGTAGCTGGAAATCAAGCTCCCACCTCCCTCAAAAGAATGGGTACTGTATTTAACTTATTCACACCTTTCAGAACCAAATTATTAATATTTATTTTAAACATTTGCTTTTCTTTCCCCTCTCTGATTTTCACGTTTTCCCAAACCAGCAGCATGATTACTAATGGAATAATTAGGCTAAGGCTTATTTAACAAAGATAGCCTGGACAGAGGGCATCAATATTCAGAGGGAGCCCAAAGGAAAAGCATATGCAGCTCCCAGTTATGCATGATCTGCCCTGCATTTGTCAGACACTGGGGCTGCACCCTCTACTATCTTGCAGGTAACAAGAGCTGGGAGAGAAAAAATGAAAAGAAGAGATGGCACCCATTGGTAGCAGGTCAAAAAATGTCTCTGCACAGAGGGCAGACCCAGGTGAAGAAAAGTAAGGGTTTGAACAGTGATAAAGCACAGCTGAGCCCTGCTTCTGTTCTGAAGCCATGGGGCTGAGAGGGAGGCATTTCTGGAGCTGCTATTGCTCTGTGCCTGTGCAGCAAAGTATCAGAGCTGGCCAACATTCTGTAGCCAGCACAGTTTAACAGGGAGTTTTACTGCTAGGAACCCAAACTTGCTTAAGTAGGTCAGTAGAGGGAATTACGTATTAAATGACAGAAGATGAGCACTCAGTGGACTCATTCCCCTGCATCAAGATAAAACAGCAGAGGATCACAGCAGCAGACCAAGCAGCCTGCAAACCCTGACAATGAGAGCAGGGGTTTTAATTAAGCCCTGCCATACGTACACTTGTTGAAGTCAAAGGTGAGCTGCAGGCTGACACAGAGGAAGGCTTGGCAGCTGGAGCACTTCAGCATGTCACATTCCACGTTGGTCCACCCATACTTGGCACAGACCAAGGGAGACAACTCGTGGGGTTTGCCTGCCCACTTCAGAGGGTGCTCGTGTTAAGGATAAAACCCCATTAATTACAGGCTGACCTGTGAAGCATTCCTCATAGGGTGATTTGTCCCAAGAAGAAAATCCTCAAAAAAGATGGAGCCTGTGGAGGAACTACAAGGATGGTGACAGCAAAGCAAAGGGAGGGATGGCTGGAAATTCAGCATCAGAAAGGATATAGTGAACGTTTCTACTCTGCTGAAATAAGCTTCTTTGCTTGTTGACTCCAAGGAGAGGGCATCAATTTGCAAAGATCCATTAGCTGATTCCGACCAGTCAGACGTGTCCTTCCTGAAAGGAATAGCGAGTCAGCAAGGGAAACATCTGTGCTGTCCTGGAAAGACTTCATCAATGCATCAAAAATGCATAGAGCACTTCTGACCATCTCGTCCTTCAGGCTCATCCTTACTGTAATCCCTCATCTAGAAATCAGTGTCTTTGAGGGGAAACACAAGTGCTCATTTTTAGTGATATCCCCCAAAGCTGCCCAACAACCCAGTGCCCACCAGTACTTTCCAGTGCTCATCCGGAGCCCCCAGTACACACCACTGTCTGTTGGTCTCCCACAGAGCCCCCATGGTGGGACTGCATGCATTTGAGGTCAGAGAGCTGGTTCCTGGACAGCTCATTTAGGATCTTGGCAGATCATTTGCTTCCCTTTCCTGCTCTCCCATCATCTCCCATTGCTCATGACTGCCTCCCAGCACCTTCCCAGTGCCTTGCTACATTCCAGAGTTCCCACTCATCTCCTCCCAGTGTCTTCTGTGCTTCCCACAAGACCTAGCATCTCCCAGTGCCCCCTCAGCACCCCCAGTGTCTCCCATTTGTCCCCTCCCAGTGTCCACCCATAATTCCCAGTCCCTCCCAGCCTGTCTCAGTGCCCTGTTTCTCCAGAACTCCTTCCCACAACAAGACCCAGAAAGTCCTAATACTTCCTCAGCGCCTCCTAGTATCTCCTAGAGTCCTAGTATCCCCTCAGCACCGCCAAGTGCTTCTCAGTTGCCCCCTCCCAGTTCCCCCATTTACTTGCCAGTAACCTCTCTACGCTTCCCAGTCCCTCCCAGAGTCTGTTTTCCCAGTAACCAACCCCGCAACAATATCCAACATCTCCCATTATTCTCTCAGTATCCTCAGTTTCTCTCAGTTGCCCCTCTCATTACCCCCCCAGTCTCTCCGAATCCCTCCCAGTGTCCCACCCTTTCCCATAACAAATCCCAGCCTCCCCCCCCCCCAGTGCCCCCTCAGCATCCCCAGAATCCCCTCAGAGACATCCTTGGGCCCATTGCTTTCCAGTTGTCTCCTCCTAGTGTCTCTGCATACATCCCAGTCCCTCCCAGAGCCCTGCTTTTCCACAACCTCTTCCCATAACAAACCCCAACATCTAATACCTCCTCAGCATGCCCAGTGCCTCCCAGAGCTTCCCAGTTCCCCCCATCATTCCCACTTCCTCCCAGCACTCCATTTCACCAATATTTCTCCCCACAAACAGACTCAACACTTCTTAATACCCCTTCAACATCTTCAGCACCCCATCATCACCACCAGTGTTCCCACTTACCAACCCCCAACCAGCCCTCTATGGTTCCCAGTGCCTCCCAGCCCTCCTCAGTGTCCTGTGTCCCCAGAATCCCTTCTCATAACAAACCCCAACACCTCACAGTGCCTCCCTATGCTTCCCATCCCCCCCCCAGCCTATCTCAGTGCCTCGTTTCCCCACTATCCTTCCCTACAAGAGGACCCAACGCCTCCTAATACCCCTCCAACGTCCCTAGTACTCTGTCAGCACTCCCAGTTGCTCCCCTCCAGTGTCCCTTCTATGCTTCCCAGCCGCTCCCACTACCCCTTCCCACAAAACCCAACACCTCCCACTGCCCCCCAGCTTTTCCAGCGTCCCTTCACAGCTCTTCCCCCAACCCCCAGCCCCCTCCCTCGGTACCGCACGACCCAGCCCCATCCCAGGCCCCACCGCTCTCCCCAAGCCCAGCCGCCGCCGCCGCCCCCCCCCCTCACCCTTCAGGCCCGCTGCCCTCAGAAGCGATGCCTCCATCAATGAGGTCCCGGATTTGCTGCGGGGTGACGGCGGGCGGCCTACCCCGACCCCCCTCGGCCACCTCGGCGCTGGGCGCCGCCATCTTGGTCCCTCAGCGCAGCACTGCCCAAAGGCCGGGTGGGGGCACCGCGGCCGCGCACGGTCGTTCCGCCGATTTCCGTTCCCCCTTCTGCACGCTCTCTCTCAGCTCGGCGCCCCACTGGCTCAGCCTGCCCCATACGCGCACCAATCGGTCGCTCGGCTCTCTCAGCACCTCCTCACCTCCCAACAAGCCCGTGTCTGATTGGCTTCGTCTCGGAAAGCCGCTCTCTGATTGGCCAGCAAAAGGTGCAGCACCTCCCTTACTCTTTCCCCACTTTCCAACAAACCCGCGTCTGATTGGCAGATCTCTCAGAAGTAGCTCGCTGATTGGTCGACGGGCATGGCGGCTCTTGGGGAGGGGGCGGGGGGGTTCTCCCTGAGGAGAAGCGGTCGAGGCCATGGCGGCGGCTGATGGTGGTCGGGAGCTGAACGGCCTGCGGGGCAGGGCGGAGGACGGGCTCCTCAACCGCTTCGTGCAGCTGCCGGGGAGGCCGCACACGGCGGTGAGCGGTGGGCGGGGCCTCTTGGGGTTACTCGGACCCTTGGCCCGGAGGGGGCCGTGAGGGCTTCAGTGTCACTCAGCTTTTTGGGGTGGGGGTGTTGGGGGCAGTGAGAGGATTGGGGGGGGTATGGAGGGGGCTGTCGATCTTCTCGGCGTCAATATCAGTGTATTGAGGGGGGGAGGGATGTAGTGTCAATCTTCAATCTCAATTTAGGATTTTTTTTGGGGGGGAGGGGAGGTGCCAGCTCTAATATGGGGATTTTTGGTGCTGTGCTGCTCCTCTGGGAGAATTTGGTCTTCTAGAGGTTTTGGGTTCTGTGTAAGCTTAGCCCTATTCCCTAAGAAGGAAAGCCCTGTTCCTTTTCTCCTCAGTCCTCTCTGTGTTGGTGCGCAGATGGGGCCATGTGTCCCCGTCCCCCCTAAACCTCCCAACAGGCTCTGGGTATGGGAGTTCTCTCCTCCCAACAGCCACAAAGCATTAAGGGAGGTGGCAGAGATTACCCCACAGTTGGAGCAGTCACCCTCATCGCATTGCTCCTGCTGTATTGGGGCACACTATGGTTCTGTGATGGGCCATGGGGGATGTTCCCCACCCTTTTGAACCCCATCCTTGCAAGTACATGGTATACATTTCCCATGCCTTCAAATCCCATCCTCTGTTCCCACCTGTGCAAATCCTGTCACAGAATCACAGAATGGCCTGGGTAGGAAGGGACCTCAAGGATCACGAAGCTCTAACCCCCCAACCACATGCAGGGCCACCAACCTCCACATTTAATACCAGTCCAGGCTGCCAGGGCCCCATCCAACCTGGCCTTGAACACCTCCAGGGATGGACAGGGCATCCACAGCCTCTCTGGGCAGCTGTTCCAGCACCTCACCACTTTCATAGTAAAGAACTTCCCCCTGACATCCAACCTAAATCTTCCCTCCCTCAACTTCAAACTATTTCCCTTTGTCCTGCTGTTATCTCCCCTTTCCAAGAGTTGACTCCCCCCTGTTTGTAGGCTCCCTTTTGGTACTGAAAGACTGCAGTAAGGTCACCCCTCAGCCTTCTTTTCTCCAGGCTGAACAAGCATAGCTCCCTCAGCCTGTTTTCATAGGGGAGATGCTCCAGTCCCCTGATCATCTTTGTGGTTCTCCTCTGGATCAGTCTGTCACTGTTGTGCCTGCATAAGAGCAAACAAGGATGCCCTCAGGCTTTGTGTGAATGCAGTCAATATGCTGAGCAGCTCCACGCCTTCTATGTTTGGGCCAATTCTCAGACATATTTCCTTCCTTCCTTTCGTGATAAGGCAGTATCACAATGGCTGGTTATTCTCTCATTCTCAGTTTACAATCATTAGCTTTAGCAAATGTAACCGTGCGTCATCCTGAGATGGTTGCAGTGATCCCATTTTTTGGCTAAAGGTCATTCCCAAACCTGGAATTCTGCCATCTGACAACTGGGAACAAACAGATCCTGCTCAGCTCAGCATGTGTGCTTAAAGCCAACCTAAATAAGCTTGAAGAGCACTTGCTGAAAAAGTGATGGAAGATCTTCCTGGATCCATCCTTGGAGTTTTCTCCTCATCTGACACCTGTTAATGTCCTGTTTACAGCACTCCAATAGCAGCTGTTGCATAAACATTGAGATTTAGAGACAGCTTTCTTCCCCTCCTTCCATTTCCTCCAACTGGGTTTATTTTCTTTCTTCTGAATTCTCTCTTGGACTTTTCAAGTCATTCTTTCAGCTTCCCCACTATTTAGTACGATAGATTCTTCCTATAAAGCATGCTGTGTTTGTGTTGTTTTTCTTTTTTTGTTAGTAATCATTCTGACAGCATGCAAGGAGAAGGTAATGTGCACTAGAAGTGGATGTGTGCCCTCCATCCTTCTCTGCAGAGCTCTTCTGCTCCCAGTAGTGTCATTTCAAGTGGTTGTGGGCAATCTCCTGGCTAAAACACATCACCACTTAAACACCACAGTGTGAATTCAGGTGCTGCTTACCTCACATTCTCCCTCTGCCATTTGTTGCACCACCATGGATAAGTTTTTGTGGGTATTTTAATGTCAGAGTTGTGCAGAGCTGCTTTCTCCAGAGGGTTATTTCTGGTGGTCATTTGTATATAAAGATCCTTTAAAACATCTGAAATCCTTTGTTGGCTATGGGAAAGGAAGGAGCTATATTTGTTTCTAAGCTTTAGAAAGATCCAAAATATCAAATATAGGCATTGTGTGTTTTGTTCTCCCCACTGGAAATCTTCCTGTCCAGCTTGAGAATGAATGGTCAGAATACCAATATATATATATTTTTTTCAGAGTTTTCATCACACTCCTGGGGTTAAGAGGGTAGAAACAAGCTGGAGACCTAAATATATCTTTGCTTCTTTCGTGCTAAGCATTTGTACTCGTGCCTTGAGCTATAATTTTCCCAGTGATATTTGCATTTTTAGGGCAAACATTTCTTCTTTTGCTCTGGTTTCTCAATAAGGATGGTTATTTCCTCGGGGCTCCTCTGCTCTGAGTGTCGTTTGAAGTTCACTGTGTGAGCTGTGTCCATTCTGCTCTGCTTCTGATCGATCATTCTCAACGTTTTTCTTTATTTTTGGCCCTTTCCCTCATGGGAAATACCAAAAATCAATTGCTTTCTTGTATGAATGCTTGAAATGCAAAGATGTGTGGAAGCACAGAGAGAGAGACAGCCCTGTTCTTCCCATTGATCCGAGCTCTGATGGCTGCATGTGGGATGATGGATCCTTCTCCAAACTCCCCTTTGGAGGCTTCAGAAATGCAAGAGGCTGCTGGGAGGCAGCTGTGATTTTTATAATGGAATCTACCACATGAATTACAAACGTATTTTGTCAGGCCAGTGTGAAGAAACTGAAGCTGAAAATGTGTTGGAGTCAATACTGACTTGTTCTCTTCTCTCTCCCAGGAGTTAGCAGTGCTTTGGTTTCAGCCCTCAGCCTGAATGTCCTTCAGAACTCTTGCTGAAGTCACATGTGGAAGGGGAGATACTGAAACCTATTCCATATGTTGAACAGTCTTGATAAAGTGTTAATGAAGCCTTAAGAAGCAGCAAAAAGGATGTGTGCAGGAATCTTAATTATTCAGTGCCAGCATTTGAAAAGACACTTAGAAAAGACACCCTGTATTTGTTAGCTTTGCATCCACTACTTATTATTTTGTGTTTCCAAAACACACCTCAGATAGCTGTCAAATATGCTCCAGGAGTAATGAAGGAAGCTTTGTTCCATGTGGTCTGCAGGAGGGGAGTATCACAGAATCA
Organism: Meleagris gallopavo; assembly: GCF_905368555.1. Taxonomy (NCBI): domain Eukaryota; kingdom Metazoa; phylum Chordata; class Aves; order Galliformes; family Phasianidae; genus Meleagris; species Meleagris gallopavo. The sequence goes on from NC_139404.1 coordinate 1,222,395, forward strand.
CAGAATGGCCCGGGTTGGAAGGGATCTCAAGGATCACGAAGCTCCAACTCCCCCACCACAGGCAGGGCCACCAACCTCCACGTTTCAGAGCAGCCCAGGCCGCCCAGGGCTCCACCCAACCTGGCCTTGAACACCTCCAGGGATGGACGGGGCATCCACAGCCTCTCTGGGCAGCTGTTCCAGCACCTCACCACTCCCATAGTAAAGAATTTCCCCCTGACATCCAACCTCAATCTTCCCTCCTTCAATTTCAAAGCATTTCCCCTTGCCTTGCTATAATCTACGCTTCAAAAGAGTTGACTCCCCTCCTTTTTATAGGCTCCTTTTAGGTCCTGGAAGGCTGCAGTGAGGCCAACCCTGCAGCCTTCTTTTCAAGTCAAGATGTGAGTCACACATACAATAAAGAGGATCTGTGGTTGTGTGTGCAAATGGTTCTCACCAGTAAATATGAAGAAGCAAATAGTCCCTAAGTTCTGAGAGGAACATCTCTCTGGATGCAATTCTTTAACCAGAATGGAAATTCAAGTGGATTTTCAAATGCATCTTGGTTAGAAAATGCACAAAATGCTTGCTTGTCCTTGAGATGTAGGCACTTTGGTAACTTTTCTTGTTTTCTGAAGGTTAGAAGCCAAACATTTCTCCTGAATTCACCCTGAGTTTCAACTGTGTGTTGTAAACCCTGAACATCAAGACCAGCTGTGCTTTTAATTCTGGTCATCCATGTGGGATGGTATGCAGTGTGTTCACCTCATTGATCAGTGATGAACAGAGGTTGGTGCCACGTCAATACCTTCCACCAGTTCCCTGAGTGCATTTAAACCTCCTATTGCACTCCAGTTTCAGATGGGTCTTCAATGGTCCTTCAAAACCAAAAGAATAAGGAGGCCAAAGTCCCTAAAGGCTCCTGTGGTGGATTCTGGTGCTCTGGCTGTGCCAAAGGGTATTTTTGGTATCCTTGGCAAGCAGAGCTTAGAAACAAGGCTTCTTTCCTCCCATAGAGTCTAGGAATTGTTTTTCTTTGGCTTTGCTCAGCCTTGGCCACTGCTCAGCCTTGTGCCTATACGTGGTGAGATTGATCTGGGGCTCTTTTCATTCTCCTTTTTGTGTTTCTGAAGAGGTGATGGGGTCTGGATCCTTCTGGGGCTGCTGAGGACAAGGAGGCAACAGCAGCTGTGAGTTTGCAAGCTCTGGAGAACAGCATTGCATCATTTTACTGGGAATTGATAACGAGGGATTGTAGTGAGGAAAGAAAACTCCCTTCAAAAGTAAAATCAAATCCTACAGAAGCTGATAGAGGCAGACCTCAGTCTCTGCCAAGAGTTTGACACTGATTAATACATTAATTTGTTTTTCTGGCAGCACAGTCCTGATAAGAAAAGGGCAGCTTCAAGTAGGCTCCCAAAACAAATTTGTATTCAAGTCTCTTGTTGATTATTTCTATTTCTAAGAAATGCTTTCACCTAATTAGACCTATTCCCCTTCTTTTAAATGCAAACAAACAAACAAAGCAAGCCAGCTGGTAGCTTACAAACTGGAATAGCAGGTATCCTGCTCTCCTTTAACCCAGCTGGTGAGATGATGCCAGCGTTTTTTTTTTCCTGCCCTCATGAAAGGGAGGATAATCAGATGGAAAGAAAACGCCTTTGTTCTCTGCAAGTCTTTGTGCTGCTCTGTGTGCAGTGCCTCTCACCTTACCCTTCCTGCTGCTGGTGATGCAGTGGCTGAGCTGAATCTTCATTCACAGTTTGATTTTCCTCCTGTGTAACTTTGTGGAGTTGTTGGGATACAGCAGAGCAATCCCTGCAGGGTTGGCTGTAGCTGTTGACACACGTTGCAGCACTGGGCATGCTGATAGCATTTCATCTGCTGCATAGCTCCAAGTAATCTGCTGCATTACCTGAAAGCAAGTAGGATTTTTCATCTTTTCCAGGCTTTCTATACAGTGGTGTGGCTGTGGAGGCTGCAGAGTTGGAATTTAATAAACTTTGAGGCCATTCATGAGCGTGATGCTTTCCTCCTCTAAAATGAAGGGTGTCTTTAAGTCTTTAATGACTTAAATGTTTCTAATGACATCTCTGTTTTCTTCTCCCCTTTCTGCATTCAGAGCTTTCTGAGAGGTAGGAAACATCTCCTGCATGGATTGCTGCACCGTGTCACCTCAGGAACAGACATTCCCACTGCCTTTTTCCTTACTCTCCTTTTGTTCTGTCAATTCTTCACGCTGCAGAGATACTCAATTAGGAATCTGCTCTAATAAAGTCAATCTGGGACATCCCAGCAGCTCCCTCTGAAGTCACTTAATGAATCACTTGGGGGAGGTGAATGTAACAGGGTGTTAACAGGTCAGTGTGCAATGACAGCCAGCACAGTTGCTGTCAGATAGCTCAGCCCCAAATTAGAACTTTCCTCCTTCTGTCCCTGCTGTGCTGTTTCAGCTTCGTTCCATTGGTGTGGCTGCTCATTCCCTGTAAGTTTTACCATTCCCACTTCTGCCCTAAGGAATCATAGAATCATAGAATGGCCTGGGTTGAAAAGGACCACAGTGATCATCCAGTTTCAACCCCCCTGCTGTGTGCAGGGTCACCAGCCACCAGCCCAGGCTGCCCAGAGCCACATCCAGCCTGGCCTTGAAAAGGAGATGATGAATATTTCCTTCTCACCACTTCTCCAAAGCAGCAGCACTTTGCTTTGGGATCTCAAGCTGACCAAACAGCCTGTTTTCCAGTTATTATCCTTTTACTATAAAGCAGTATTCCATCACTGGCTTTCAAGACCTCTTTCCCACACATCTCTCTTGGTTTGGATGTTGCCATCTTCCAGCATCAGCTGAAATTTGCACTTATATAATGGGCTCTTTGCATGCTGTGAATGCTGGAGCAAGAACAGATCCAAAACTTGCTTTAAAAATCTTGATAGGAGATGTGAAGCAGCAGATAAAACACAATTAAATGGAAATGCATCTCTAAGTGCAAAGCGTGGAGCTTGTCTGCTGAAGAAATTAATCAGTTAACTCTTTAGTGCATTGAACTTGTGCAGATCCTTCTTTTACAAAGATTGAACTGGAGGAATCTCGTTTTAAGATTTTCTTCCCACAGTAATTAAGGTCACTTCAAATCTGAAAAGAAGAGTTGGGTGATTTGGTTTAATTCAATTTAACATTGTGCCACTTGGTTCATTTCTGAAAGCGTCCCCACTGCTGCAAAGTGAAACATAGAATGGCCTGGGTTGAAAAGGACCACAATGATCATCCAGTTTCAACCCCCCTGCTGTGTGCAGGGTCACCAACCAGCAGCCCAGGCTGCCCAGAGCCACATCCAGCCTGGCCTTGAATGCCTTCAGGGATGGGGCATCCACAACCTCCTTGGACAACCTGTTCCATTGCTTCAGTGCTCCCAATCTCCTGGAATTAAGCTCTCCCATCTCTGTTCTTTGCAGCCCCCTTTGAAGACCTTCAGAGAACACCCAGAAGGAGGCACGGATTGGGTGAGCTCCCATTGGTCAAGAGCAAAATTCCTTCATTTTCTTCCTTCTCTTTCAGTTTATTGCTTTTCTAAGTGGGGAATCACTGTGAGATGCAGTTATTACTGGAAGGATTTCAAATCTCTTAGAATTTTGCCTCAAGGAGTTTGCTTGAGTCCTGCAGAACAGCTTAATTCTGCACAAAAGTTGGAGCTTCCAACAGCAGCAAAGTGAGAATGTGGTGAAGCACATCTGCCCTTGCTAAGCTGAAATCCTGAATTCAGTCTGAATAAATCATTGATTTCACCTTTCCTGTGGGAAGGATGCTTGATGTCTCATTTGTTATTGCTCTGCACATCTGATTCACTGCTGTTAATTGCAATGAGCTGTAAGAAGCATGATGGTTCCTAAGTAGGCACTTTTCTGGTCCTGTTCCATCAAAAAAGAGCTGGGAGAGCTCTCAGACTTCAATTTATTGCTATTTGGGTTTCCCAGGACTGGCTGCCATGTGTGTGTTGGTCTTTTGGCCTGTTCTGGTTGAGTTCTGAGCCTCAATTCCCTGCACTCCACCTGTATTGTTGTAGGGAAGAGGCAGAGGACTCCCTTTAGGGAAGGGCTCCTTGTGCCAGCTGCAAAGATGGGCTCCTTGCAGCACTCTCTCCCTGTGCTAATGCCTTTGCTATTGACTTCTTGCTGTATCATACTTGTGTTGCATGCTGTTATGAAGCCCCTGGAAGAACCTAGCTGAGATGCAAGGCACTGGGAGTACTTGGGCTGTCTGTGTTCTTGCTCAGGTGTGGATCTGGCATCAGAGCTGTCACCTCCTGGATGCAGATGTGTTTCCTTGCTGTTCCACACCAGCTGCTCCTGCTGGAGGACCACCCCAGTGGGGTGTCCTGATCCTCAGACAGAAGCTCAGCTTCTTTGCTGTTTGTTCACAGAGCTGTTCTGTCCTTTTGCTGCAGGCCAGAGATCTCCACCAGCAAGAAGTGGCCATCGCTGCGTGGCAGATAATGCCAACTTGTATGTGTTTGGAGGCTACAATCCTGACTACGATGAGTCTGGTGGGCCAGAGAATGAAGATTACCCACTCTTCAGGGAACTCTGGCGGTACAACTTTGCTACAGACACGTGGCACCAAATGGGCACTGAGGGCTACATGCCCAGGGAGCTGGCCTCCATGTCACGTACGTATGGAAATCCAATTCCTATGCACCTAAGCCTGAAGCTATTTTAATCTTTGTCCCTGATGGAATGAAAAACCAGACAAGAACTGGGAAATCTGGATCCTGTTTCCAACTCTTGTGCAATTAGGCCTTGAGTTTTGAATGGGATTTTTGATTTTTTCTTTTCTTCTTTGCCCTTTTGCCAGGGTTGAGGAATTAAAAACTTCAAATGAAAGAGAGAGTCTTTGGAAATTTAGCTTAACAGTTGCAAGGCCTCTGCTTTCAGTGGATAGATGCTTGCTGCAGTCAGACAGAGCATCCAAAAATAGATCCCCTTGTTCACTAGCCATTTTTTAAAGTAAGTCTTTGGTTGCCATGGTTTTAACTTGCATTCTTTCTCTTTTAGAGCATTTCAAGGCCATAAATGCATAGCGTGAGTTGTAGGGTATTTGAACAACAACGAACACTTGCTGCCTTCTCCTTCCAGAGTTCTGTTTCACTGCATTTCACTGCAACAAACATCTCTGCCCTGTCTGTTTCTCCTAGTTGTACTGCATGGCAACAACCTGCTTGTGTTTGGGGGCACTGGAATCCCATTTGGGGAAAGTAATGGCAACGATGTCCACGTCTGCAATGTCAAGTACAAAAGATGGGCCCTGCTCAGCTGCAGAGGAAAGAAACCCAATCGGATCTATGGCCAGGTAGGAGGGAAGGCCCTTTGTCAGATACACTGCATGTGCTGTGTCTCCTTCCTTTGGGAGGCTGGGAATTCTTTCTGTTTCAGTGCTGATGCTCTGTGTCTTTTCTAACTGGTTTCTCTCTACCTTCCAGGCCATGGCCATCATCAATGGGTCTCTGTATGTGTTTGGTGGAACAACTGGTTACATTTACAGCACCGACCTGCATAAACTAGACCTCAACACCAGAGAGTGGATCCAACTGAAACCAAACAACATGTCTTGTGACATGCCAGAGGAGAGGTGAGGAGAGCTTTTAAACTGGGAAATCACCACTTTTACTGAGAAGCTGAGAAAGTGCTGTCAGAGCGGTGCTTTTGGCTGTGAGCCTTGCACAACCAGTGCTCCAGCATTATGATATGCAGAGGGATATAGGGAGGGGGTGTGAAGCCTCTGCCAGAACAATATGTAGTGCCAGAACAGAGCTGGGAACATAAGGCAGCTGTTGAGTGCTGAAGAGGCTCCAGCTGATCCCTGTTCCTTGCCTCATTCTGTAGCAGGGTTTCAGTTGGTGACCTTCTTAGTGAGAAAAGGGAAGGAAGTATTAAGGAGTGTCATGGTGCTCCATAAACTGTGGTACTTGAGATCTGTGAGACTCTGCTCTCAGAAACTCTTTCCAGCTCTTGAGATGCTGCTTAGGTTGCTCATGAAAACCTCCACATCTAAAAATTCCCAGCCTGGGGATCTGATGCAGCGTGGGATGCTTGGGATGTCTGTTTCAACCACTCAGATTTGTTAATGTTTCCAGAAAGTTTTGTTGCTGCTCGCTTGCATTAACTTCTTGTGCTACTAAACATCCACTTCTGCACCTTCAGGTACAGGCATGAAATTGCACACGATGGTCAAAGGATTTATATCCTGGGAGGTGGAACTTCCTGGACAGCTTATTCCCTAGATAAGGTAAGATGGTGAGAAGCTTCCAGAGCTTGCCTGAACACATTTTTTGCAGTGAAGCATAACCAGCAGAGTCACTTCATCTGTTTGGAGAGCTTGATTTTTAAAAAGATAATGTTAATAAAAAATACATTACTGGGAGTAGATTTTTCTCCAGTTTTTGTAAAGGCTGGGGTTACCACAGACATGTCCTGTTGACTTAGAAATGGTGAATCCATGGTAACCCATGACCACACGCATCTGCAGAATAATCTGTTGTAGATCTGTTATCAAAGATTCTCATTTAAGAGCACTTAGGATGTAAATGTTGTAACTATGCCAAAACAGGAAAAGGCCAAAGAAAGGAGCTCCTTGACTTTAAATTTGCATGTTGATAATGGTGACTCTTTTCTTGTCTTCCTTGCTTCTGTGTTAAAATTTCCTTTCACGTGGTAAACATTTTTCCCCATTAAGACTGGGAGAGGGAAGACTGAATTCTTTTTGGAGGCTGAGATAATAAATGAAGACTTTAAATAGTGTCCCACTTCCAAAAAGTTGAAACTGTGAAGTAGTGATTCCCTCTGTCTGTCTAATTTGGTTACCCTGTGGCTGCGTTGTAGTTCTGGCAGAGCCAAGACAGTTCCTCTCTTTTTTCCATTCAGATCCATGCATACAACCTTGAAACCAACACCTGGGAGGAAATTGCCACAAAACCTCATGAAAAAGTCGGTGAGTCTGCAATTTCACATCATCTCCTGTACACCAGAGAGTGGCTGGGGTGTGTGAAGGTGCTGTTAGCTGGCCATCTGGAAGTCTTTCTTGTAACCTTGTGTAGACTTGCACTGGCTTCAGGACCCTGCTCCTTTATAGCTTCAGCAGTGAGAACTAACACAGCTGAAGTATAGCTGCCACTCTGGCTTCTCTCCCTCCTGGATAAGGTGAGGTGATAGGGGCTGGCTCTCATCACAGGAGGAGGTGCAAATCTCAGCTGTTCTGCTTAGCAGTGAGACTTCCCCTGAACAGCCAGAGGTGAGAGTTGGAGTTTGTGTGGCATGAGATTGTGGCACATCTCATCCTTCCCTGGAGAGCAAAGAGAGGCCAAACGTTCCAAAGCAGCTGCGTGTCATAGCTGTGACAGTGGGAAAGCAAAACCTCTTGCAAGTGGAGAAAAAATTCTTGTCTGTGATTCTGTGTTGAGATACAGACACCACTTGTGCAAACACTTTAAGAGCATCAATAGCTGAGATCTCTTCTTTACTATGAGAGTGGTGAGGTGCTGAAACAGCTGCCCAGAGAGGTTGTGGATGCCCCGTCCATCCCTGGAGTGTTCAAGGCCAGGTTGGATGGGGCCCTGGGCAGCCTGGTCTGGTATTAAATGTGGAGGTTGGTGGCCCTGGAGCTTCGTGATCCTTGAGGTCCCTTCCTACCTGGGCCATTCTGTGATTCTGTGATCTCTTTTCTCATGTCTAATTTTCTTTTTTTCTTCTCCTCAGGCTTCCCAGCAGCTAGAAGATGCCATAGCTGTGTTCAGATCAAAAATGGTAAAGTCTTCCTCTTGAAAAATGGGTATATCTTGCTACAGCCTAGCACTGGGAAGCCCATCTCTCCAGCCTGAGAGATGCTGGCCTCCAAAGCATTTGAGAGAACTGCAGGGCATGCATGTCTTTTTCTGAAGGAGGATTTCTTATTTTAACCATCCTTAATCTGTCCAATTGGCACCGCTCTTCATGTGAGGGAGCAGATTTATTCCTGAAATAGACAGTACTCTCACTCTCTGGAATTCTGTAGTATTTTGTACAACCTACATTCATGGAGCATTCCCTCCGTGGGGTTTGCACTTCTCCCCTAGCTTTGTTGTCCTCTGAGAATGCTTTTTTCCAATCTTGATGATTACGCTGCTCAGAATGGACTGAAGAAGCAGAGTTGATCCTTCTCCAAATTTCTCCTGAATGCTGTATGCTTCAGTGTGCTGAGCCATGGAAAAGAGTGATACAATGAGTTATATTTCTCAGGAGGTGAAACAAGTGTTGATCCTGAAAGGGTTTTAGAAAGGTGATGACCTCAGGCACAGCACGTTCTGCAATTCCTGAAGGAAGGTAAGCATTGTGAGTTTCTTCTCTCTGCAGATGTGTTTGTTTGTGGAGGCTATAATGGAGAAGTGATTCTGGGAGATGTTTGGAAGCTGAATCTGCAGACTTTCCAGTGGGTCAAGCTCCCAGCTGCCATGCCTGAACCAGTGTACTTTCACTGTGCTGCTGTCACACCAGTGAGTGACTCATTTCTTTCCTCTGTAGCTGAAGTTGGAGCCATTTATCCCGATGTTTGTGTGGGCTGTAAATAGAGCTGAGCAGATGTTACCAAGGAGGTGACCTCAGCTGCATGCAGCATCCTGGGGGAGGCTGAGAGCTGCTCTAAGGTTACTGCATTGACTTTGTACGCCTGCAGCTGTTTGAAGAGCGGTAGCACACGGCGTGTTCTGCTTTCTGAAAGCAGCAGTGTGGGATTTTAGATTTTAAAGTGCCTTAGCTCTGGCTCCAGGAAGTAACTCAGTATGTGAACATCCATTTCTGTTTGCAAAAGGAGAAAAAAAACAAACACACAAGTACTCTCTCCAATTAAAACTTCTCACCGTGAACTTGGCCTACAGAGCACAGGTAGGGCTGAAAAAGTAGCAAACATTTGAAAAGCATAGGAACACATGCAAACTGGTAAACACATCTACCAGGAAGGAGGTAGATGAGTGCAGGAATGCCCTTTATTTTCCACTCTCTTTGCACTTGTGTGGTTCCTGGAGCAGGGTTCTGTTGTGCTGCTGGGCCAGCAGAGGGAATGTAGCATGGCTTCTAGCTTTAAGAAAATATATTTGGCTAAAATCATAGAATAGCTTGGGTTGGAAGGGACCTTAAGGATCATGGAGTTCCAACCTCTCTGCTGTGGGCAAGGTTGCCAAGTACAGGTTTATAATAATCTACTCCCACTCTTAAAATTGATTCCTGGGGTTAGAATTCACCAAACAAAAGACACAGCAAAGCACTCTGAGCTCATGCATAAATCCTTGGGAGGAGAGAAGAGTGCCCTTCAGCAGCACGACCTCTTCTTAGCTACAAGAGGAAGCCAGGCTCAGGCGGTGACACTTCTGTTCCAGGCACAGAGAGGTGGTCAAACCCTGGTTTTCTTGTCAGCGTTGTCCTTCAGCGCGTGCCCATTTTTCCTGCCCTCATCTAACTCCTTTTCCCCCTTTCCTGCCTAGGCTGGCTGTATGTATGTTCACGGAGGAGTGGTCAACATCCACGAAAACAAACGGACTGGCTCGCTGTTTAAAATGTGGTTGGTGGTACCCAGCCTGCTGGAACTGTCGTGGGAGAAGCTCCTGGAGTATTTCCCTCATCTAGCAACCCTCTCCAGATCTCAGCTTTTGCACCTCGGACTGACGCAGGGACTCGTTGAGCGGCTAAAATGAGAACACCTGCTTCTGCCCCAGTCACACTACGTCCAGCAGCCCCTCCTCCCTCCCCTATTTATGGATACTGTGGTTGGTCTTGCTAAGAACACAGAGGAACCTGCTCAACGCCTTACTCAGCAAATGCATCGATGCCTTTCTAGAAGTTTTTAATTTGTTGGAAATCCGCTTTTTATTTATGGACCTCTGAGTTACATTATGAATGGGACTAACCCATCCCATCTATCCATTATCAGCACACGCTTGCAACTTAACTGGGGGGAGGGAGGATAGTGCTTAATGAATGTCTGAGATCATGCTTACATGTGGTGCATTCAACTTTGTACTTTCACAAGCTGCATCTAACGAAGGACAGCCAACATGGAAAAATGCCTGTTGGGGTGATGCTCACACCCCTGCTGCCCAGCCAAGCTCTCCCTCTCTAAAAAACAATGAACTCTTGCAGCTGGAGGGCTTTGCATGTTATGTGGGCTTCAAAGTATGGCAAAGCTCATGCTGCACAACTCCTGTGGTGCAGTGATTTGAAGTGGCCACGGCTGTGCTCTTCACCTTTTCACATGGAAAGGTTTGCTTAGACTGCTTAAAAGCTGCCACTGAATGGACTACTGTGTAGTTTACTGGAGGTGGTGAGAAAGGATTCTGCTGAACTCACCAACAGCTTGTGCCCTTGCTGTAAGGAGGGTGAATTAGGCACTTTTCAGCACTGAAATCCATATGCTGATTTCTCCCTTCCCTGCCCTCAAGAAGGTTTCCCTACCCTATTAAAACCAACCTCTTTGACTCAGTGCTACACAGTGAGCACAAGGTCTTGAAGAATGTTCTGCTGCTTTTCCTCAAGATGCAATTTTTCCTAAAATACAATTATACAATTGAAGCACTGACCTCACAAAGCATACATCTCCCTTGCGGGGGCTGATGGAGCTTGTGGGGCAGTTAAGTCCCTCTCTGCAGCACCATACTTCCAAGCAAGATAACTAGAACGTTACTGCCAGAGCACAGCCACCTCCTTAAGTGAGAAGGAGAGGACCCAGTGTCTCCACCAGATACGATGGAGGGGAAACTTAGAGCTTCTTGGTGTGTTTGAGGCCAATGCACACACTGCATGCAGAGCATCATTCCCCATCCAGCTGCTCACACTGGAGGACATCCCCATGGAGCAACACCCACATGGGGCTGTGGGGAAGGAGCTGCATTTGCCTGTATTTATGTGTCTGCCAGTGTTGAGCTTTGTTTTGTTTTTTTTTTTTTTTTTTTTGTTTTTTTTTTTTTTTGTTTTTCCCCCCCCCCCCTTTCAAAAAGATAATAAACCCATCCAGATCATCCACTTGTCCTCTCACTTTGGCTGTTGCTTTCTCCAGTAGGAGAACAAAGAATTCCTCATTGGCATCATGGTGCTACCACCCTTTACCCCTAAATGGAACCAGCTCAGAGCTGGACATATCCCTGCTTTTAAATACGGTCAGAGCTGACCCAGGACAATCACACCAACATCAGGATGGCCCCAGACCTCTCTGACAATCTCAGGTTGCCCTTCCAACTCTTTGCCCTGCATGGTGATGGTGGATCTAATCCAAGTAAGAGGTGATTGATGAGCATTGCCCTGTTCCACTACCAGGGTTCCTACTCCAACTAAAGCCATCCGTGCCCACTCACTGGCACCAACCTTGATCACCATATCACCCCAAGATCATCACTAACCTTTGGAGGGGTCCAGGCAGATGACCAAATGGAGAAGTGAGCTTCTTTCTGATTTGTACAAAACTGCTTTAATGGCAAAACAGCTGAAAAAGAGACATTCAGTGCAGCTCCAGTGCCATCACAAAGCCCTGTGAGATGGCCCAGGCCGTAATCCCTTCCAGACCCAGGAGAAACCAGGATCCCCAAGGCCTGGAAGGATGAGGGCTCTTCTCAAGCACCATCTTCCAGTGCAAGAATCCTGGGGAGGGTCCATCCTTGAAACCACACCAGTGTCCTTCAAGACTCTCCCACTGAGAGTATTTTCCTTCCAGCCACAAATATGAGCCAGAAATTCTTCTGTGAAGTGTTGGGGCACAAAGGCTCCATCTGAGTGCTTCTGTTGCTGCTTTCCAGCCCAGATCCAGCCCAGCCAAATCCCTGAGATGCTGGATCACAGCACACACCAAGCCAATGATGGGCTTGAAAGAACCCAACCAAGTCCCAAACTCAGCAGCCACTGGGTGATGGGGCGAAGAAGTACACAGCCAGGAGGATGAAGTAGACCATCACCAGCACTGTGCCTATTGGGCAGAGAGCAAATAAGAGGGAGTTATGTCCTGCAGCAGGGAAGGTGGTCACATTTAGGATCCTTGGGTGGGACGCTACTGTTTCTTAAGACCTCTGGGTTCATGTCATAGGCAAATTGTGTGCAGTCTTGGTTAAGTCAATCAAACACTAGAGTTGCTCAAGCCACCCTGAACATGGAGCAGCACCAAGTGGTGACTCTAAAGTGGTCTCTAGAAGCTCCTCAGCCCTGTTATTACAGGGACAATGGAAACAACAGGACCAACACTGACCTTGGAAATAGTCACATTTGCCATCCATGAAGATGTAGTTCATGAGCACCACGCTGAACATGCTGGCATAGACATGGAGGTCGCTGAAGACAAGTGTGAAGTTTGTTGGCTGCAAAATAGAGAGAGTTGTGCCTTTGTGGCCAGTCGAGACAGTCCCTTGCCAACCCCAAATGGAGACTTGTGTATCACCCAAATCCATGCCATACATCCCTTGGGCAGGGAATGGCACAGGCCAAGGTAGAAGGCATCTGAATCCACTTCCCTCTGCACTGAGCAGGTGGGAGAGGACACTGAGGACAGTGGTTGTGCCCTTGGCATGTGGTGTTGTGTGACCCTCCCAGTGGGGTTGGAGTCACTGGGCTGTCCTGGGACTACTCACATAGAAGATAGTGAAGAGCACCAGAATGGGAATCTGGAGCATGCAGACCTGGACAGCGATGCAGTTTCCGATCTCGATGCTAGGAGAAGAGAGGGATTTGTTAAGCACTGTATCTCCAGCAGCCCATGGGAACTCTGTTGGGCTTAAGACAAACCCACCTCAGGGAACCAAGTTACAGAGCAGAACCTGGTTCTGACCCTTTTATGTGCCGTTAAGCCTTCTCTTGAGAGAATATGTGTAAGGCAGCCCGTTACTGACACCTCCATAGAGCTACAGGGCTGGGATGGAGCACAGGGACCACACTTGAGGAGGACACCCCAAAAATCCACCCACTCACCTCAAACTCAGGTTATTCTGTAGGGCAAACTGGATGCCATTGACAATCTCCGGTAGCTCAGGCACCATTGCCAGCACAGTTACACCAATGAAATACTGCAGGGAAATGGAGATGTCAAAGCATGTCCTGATCCTGACAGCTTCCCAGTGCTAGGAACATTTTACCCATTCCAAGCTTTTGGGGTTCACTACATAGACAAAGCATGTCCCCATCCCCTAATTGGGAGATACCCAACCCAGAGTCCCAACTGGATGAGGGAGGGGACCCAACCTCCAGGTCTCCATCCATCCCCCAGTCAAAGGAACCCAAACCAGAGGTCTCCCATCTATTCCCAGTGGAGGAATCCAACTAGATCTCCATCCCCACTCTGGCTGGAAGGGGCCCAACCCAGAGATCCTACCAACCCCTGGTGTGGGGGTCCCCTCCCAACCTGAACGTCTCCAACCATTCTCCATCAGAGAGGACCCAACCGCAAGGATTCCAATTCCCTGGTGGAGGGCCTTAACCTCCATGTCCTCCATCCATTCCCTGGTGAGGCGATCCAACCCAGAGATCTTCCACCCATCCTCTGGTTGAAGGGACCCAATCTGGAGGGCTCCCATCCCTCATGAAGGGGGCCCAATCCAGAGGACCCTAAAAATCACCCAAAACACATCCCCACACTCACCTGTGAGATGGTAGAGTTGGTGAGGATGGGGCTGATGTGCTCCGTTGCCAGGTCAGCACAGGCTGACATACAGAGAGTGGAGAGCAAGAGAATGACCAGTGCCCGCCAGCGGGACCAGTGGACCACAGCACTGTGGTGGTGGCCAGGCACTGAGGAAGAGCAGACAAGGATTAGGCACGTGGACAAACAGGCCCCAAAGATGGGTATCCTGTGGTCTGGGGACACTCACTGTGACAGTCACTGATGTGGATGTCATAGATGTGCGAGTGAGTTTTCAGGGTGAAGAAGAGGCCAATGAGGTACGCAGCAGGGAGCAGAAGGGACACTGTGTACACCAGGGGTCTGCAGACAAGATGCTTGGTGTCACCAGGGCCTCCAAACCAAGACCCTGTCGGCACCCCTGTGCTGGCTGGGGGATGGGGTATAGGATCAGAACCCTTTGGGGTGGCACAGAGGGACACTAGCCCTGGAAGGGACACAGGGCAATGCAAAACCCAAGAGCTCCAAAGACCCCATGCCAACTCCAGCAGCCATCCCCAGTCCTACTCACTGGACATGGCTGTAGTAAAGAGTGCCGTTGTTCTCCATCTGCAGAGAGAGAACACCAGTTACGACACAGGGATGCAGGACAGTCCCACTGCCACCATGATGGCCAGATAGGCTCAGGGTGTTCTCAGCTCTACTCACCAGGTCAAAATGACAGTTGTGGCAGAGGTAGTGGCCCAGTGGATTCTGGGTGACATTGTGGCACTCACCACACACCAATTTCCCATACACCTTGGAGAAGAGGGTTGGGGCGAAGACACCTATGGAGAGAGAGGGATAGGAGGCAGATGCCCTCAAGGTAGAACCCCACCGAGCCTTGGGGACGCCTCTGTCCCCACCTCACCTCCAACAGAGAGGAAGAGCAGGGCTGAGCTGACACCTGCTGACCGGCTGTTGAAGCGCTGCTCCTGATGTCGGATGCCCCCTATTACCATACACAAACCCTTTGGGAGAGGAAAAAAAAAAAAAAAAAAAACCCCAGAAAAAGTGAAAATTATCAGCACTTAGCTCACCCAACCATAGAGACCAGAGGCTCTTGTGACACAACAGCCCAGCTCACCGGGACAAAAAGGACACATCCCACCAGTGTCCCAGTCAGCGCTGACTTGACAATCTCAGCATAGCAGCTGTTGCCCTCACGGGATCCTTTGATGAGTGCTGTGATGTAGAAGGTGAGCTCCGTGATGGAGCCAAACGTGGCGTTCACCACTGCACCCACTGCAAAATTGCTCTGGGCTGAGATACTGGGAGAAGAAAGGAGGATGTCAGAGAGTTCAATGCGTGTCCCTACTGCCACCACTCAGCCCCACATCCCCGCTGACCTGGCAATGGCCATCCCAATGTAGTAGGAGAGGGGCATGATGGAGAGCAGCGCCAACGTGAACTTGACTGGAGAGCTTGTCAACTGGTTGTGGCTGTCCACATAGCCCAGCACCAGTGTCACCAGCACCAGTGGCAGCAGGTCTGGGATGGATAGTCAAGGACATGGTCCTATTGGGGTGGGATTTGGGGTCAGGCCCCCAACATCCTCCCTCTACCCCAAAATAGAGAAAGGATACTGACAGCAAAAACATTGATGCCATCCACTGCATATTTGTAGTAGTAGGGGTTGACAGCACGGTAGCAGCATAGGATGACCTCCCCATCCAGCGGCACCTCCGTCTGCAGAAGGACAGTTTGGTGACCCCCAAAACCCCACCTTGGATAGGGTACCCACAGCCCCACATAAGGCAGCACTCACCATCCTCAGACGACGGATGCACACCCGCTCTGGGGGCAGCAGAAGGACACGGACAGCTGTGCGGGCACTCAGCTTAGCCACAGGGATGAGGAAGACAAGGAGCCATGCAGTAACACACACTAGCCCATGGGCTAGTGCCAGCAGCGGGTAGCCCAGGCACAGCCACACCACAGTGCCAGCACGCTGCTAAAATAACAGGATGCATTTAGGGTTTCGCCACAAAATATCCGACCCCATTGCAATTGAAGCACCCATAGGTGCTATCCCCACACCAATAGGGGTCCCTGCTGTCCCCAAGCTCAGAAACTCACCCAGTATCCTTCGTCCACCCAACACCGTGGGTTCCAGCGATAGGGTGCAGGGCCACCAAGCAGCGCTGAGCTCTCCGTGTCAGTCTCACACACACCCCGTGCCTGTCGGGATTTGGGGGTCTGGAGGAGATTGGGATGATCAAGGTCCAGTTTGGGTCACATTTGTCACCCCCTATCCCCCCAATCAGATTTGGGAAGCACTGTTACCTCTGCTTTCTGAATCACTTTCCCAAAGGGCCAAAGGAAATAGCCAGCAAGGTCCCAGCAGAGACGCCCTATAGGGACACAAGATTCAGTTCCAATGGGAACACAAGTGCCCCATCCCTCCAGCCATGAGAGAGCCATGCAGTACCCAACGGTTGGGCCCTTTTAAGTCCAGCCTGAAGACCCATGGCTCCCCCAGCCCTTCCTATGGAGGGCCTCCCCAACTTGAGGCTCACCATAGGGAACCCCCACAACGGTGACAAACATCCCCGCAGCCACCAGGACGTAGAGCAGCGAGAGCCACCAGCCAAAGAGCAGCAGGTAGAGGACATTTCCACACGTCACTGTAGACCCTGCAGGAGAGGACACATCGAACAGGGCCATCACTACCTACAGCAGCAAATCTTTCATCCCATGCTGCCATAGGATGTTCCCAAGGCCAACCTCCAGGGCCACGGATGACGTTGAGGTCAGAGTAGAGCTCTTTGACGATCTCTGAGCGGTCTTCCCATGGCCGTGCTGTGATGTGGCTCTTCCATTTCTTGAAGCCAAACTGGAGAGAGATTTTGAGGTAAGAAAAACCCAGATGGAATCCAACTGATCCCCCTCACCCCACTCTATAGGCACTCACCTTGTAGTTATTGGAGAGCTTGTTGGCCTCCACGGCGTTTTCAGCTGTCAGTGTGGTTTTCACCACGCAGCTCTCACAGACCTCCTCCGAGTGCTGCTGGCAGCAGAGCTGCGAGGACACAGCTAGGGACAAGGGACAAAATAGGAGTGACAAAAGACGTGGGACCTCCAGAGCCCTCCCTGCCCCCACCCTGCACATCTTACCTGCGTGGCCACGAGGATGGTGCTGGTGGCAGCCCAGGTCACCCTGCACATTGTTGATGGCAGCGCAGTGACGGTCACAGAGGGAGCTCCGACGGGGGATGTCACCATCACTGTGGGTCTCGGGGACCTTGGGGACATCTAGGGAGGGGATAGAAGTCACATTGGGCTCAGCACTGTGGTGCTGTGCTAGGATGTCTTAATCTTACCCAAAGGGATTACTATGGGATGGGAAAGAGAGGCCCAGCCCACTGAGTGATCCCAAAGGGGGTCCACTGCTCACATCCAAAGGTCCCTTCCCCAACATTCCACTCTCTTAAGCAATTTTTATCCTATTACACATCCTCCAGGTGGAGCTTGAGTGGGTCTGGCCATACATACAAATAATCATGGAATGGCTTAGGTTGGAAGGAACCTTAAAGATCACATGCTGGGTATGATGAGTGAAAAAAAATCTGTTTACTTATAAAAGCATAAACCAGAAAAATTCAGAGCACAAACTCAATGAGTGGTAGCCCCACCTTAGAGGATTTTGGGATAGAGATGTACTTTGGGATTATAACAAGTGAAGTTCCTCCCAAAGCCACTATTTTGTCAAACAACAACTAACTGATGTCTCAGAGTAACAAAGATATGGGTTATCAGCTCTGTAGGACCACAAAGCCCCCATCCCAACAGGGGGAACACAGAGCACAGCCATGGGGTCTTCACATCCTTTTCTCCTAGCCCAAAGATGACGCCCACCCCTAAGGTTGCCTATGGATATGGGATAGGGATATGGGATATAGCATATTATGGAATGGACACCTTCCACACTACCTGCATTTTACTTCCAAACCTTTCCTTAACATGTGACCAATGCTACACTTCCAGTTTAAGTTTAGTATCCTTAATTTCCAGCTCACTTCCAGCAATTACCTCACCCACCCAGCAGTGGACACCACCCGTGGAGAGGGGACAGCCACCCTCCCACCCACCAGGGGACGGGGACAGCCCACCCCCCTCCAAGAGTTAAGCACACCCACTCACCCAGCCCCTCCTGCGTGCAGCGGCGGAAGCACCGACCCGGTTCGTTCTCGGTAGCCATGTGGACGGCAGGTTCCAAAGGACAGCGGTATGGGAAGCTCCGACCCTACGGGATTTAACGGGAGGGGTCGGGCATGCGCGGGGCGCGCCCCCGGGAGCCGCCCCCGGGAGGGGCCGTGATTGCAGCACCTGCGGTGGGAGAGGGGGTGGAGTGGGGCAGGGTGGAGCGTAGCGTATTGGGGGGCACAGATGTAGCATCCGTGAGATCGGGTGGTGCTGTATTTGGGGTCGAGGTGCAGGGGTTTGGGGGCACGCTGTATTGGGGTGCACGGGAAGTGGGGTGTGCTGTGTATGGGGTCCAGGTGCAGGGGTGTGGGGAGCATGGTGTGTTGGGGTGCGTGAGAAGTATGCTCCCCATGGGTACGTAGGGTTGGGGTGTGTTGGGGTGCATGGATTTGGGAAGCACGGTGTATTGGGGTGCTGTGTATGGGGGTTGAGGTGCATGGGGGTTTGGGGAGCACGGTGTGCTGGGGTGCATGGGATGTAGGGTGCATGGGGTTGGGGTGTGCTGTGCATGGGTTGCACAGATGCATGGGAATGGGGTACGTGATGTGTTGGGGTGCACTGGAAGTAGGGTGCATAGGGTTGAGATGTGCTATGTATGGGTGTCGAGGCACCTGGGTTTGGGGTGCATGGTGTATTGGGGTGCATGGGGACGGTCTGCATGATGCATCAGGGAGCATTGGGTTGGGGTGTGAGGTGTATTGGGGTGCACAGGGATGCTGGGATGCATGGGTTTGGGGTCTGCTGTGTGTTGGGGTGCACTGGAAGCAAGGTGTATGGGATTGGGGTTTGCTGTATATTGGGATGCACTGGAAGCAAGGTGTATGGGTTTGGGGAGCACGCTGTATTGGGTTGCATGGGAAGTGGGGTGTGCTGTGTATGGGGTCCAGGTGCAGGGGTGTGGGGAGCATGGTGCGTTGCGGTGCATGACAAGTATGCTCCCCATGGGTACGTAGGGTTGGGGTGTGTTGGGGTGCATGGATTTGGGAAGCACGGTGTATTGGGGTGCTGTGTATGGGGGTTGAGGTGCATGGGGGTTTGGGGAGCACGGTGTGCTGGGGTGCATGGGATGTAGGGTGCATGGGGTTGGGGTGTGCTGTGCATGAGGTTCAAGGCACCTGGGAATGGGGTACGTGATGTATTGGGGTGCATGGGGACGGTCTGCATGATGTATTAGGGTGCATGGGGTTGGAGTATGTGCTATATGGGGAGGCACCTGGGTTTGGGGTGCATGGGTTTGGGGTCTGCACGGGGATGGGCTGCACTGGCATCAGGGAGCATTGGGTTGGGATGTGAGGTGTATTGGGGTGCACAGGGAGCGGGGTGCGTGGGTTTGGGGTCTGCTGTGTGTTGGGGTGCACTGGAAGCAAGGTGTATGGGTTTGGGGTTTGCTGTATGTTGGGATGCACTGGAAGCAAGGTGTATGGGTTTGGGGAGCACGCTGTATTGGGTTGCACTGGAAGCAAGGTGTATGGGTTTGGGGTGTGCTGTGTATGGGGATGCACTGGAAGCAAGGTGCAGGGGTGTGAGCATGTGTGTTGGGGTGCAGAGAAGTATGCTCCATGGGATAGGGTTGGGGTGTGTTTGGGGATCAAGGTGCATGGATTTGGGAAGCACGATGTATTGGGGTGCATGAGAAATAGAGTTGGGGTGTGCTGTGTATGGGGGTTGAGGTGCATGGGTTTGGGGAGCACGGTGTGCTGGGGTGCATGGGATGTAGGGTGCATGGGGTTGGGGTGTGCTGTGCATGGGTTGCACAGATGCATGTGAATGGGGTACGTGATGTATTGGGGTGCATTGGAATTAGGGTGCATGGGGTTGAGATGTGCTATGTATGGGGGTCGAGGCACCTGGGTTTGGGGTGCATGGTGTATTGGGGTGCACAGGGATGGGCTACATGATGCATCAGGGAACATTGGATTGGGGTGTGAGGTGTATTGGGGTGCACAGGGATGCTGCGGTGCGTGGGTTTGGGGTCTGCTGTGTGTTGGGGTGCACTGGAAGCAAGGTGTATGGGTTTGGGGTCTGCTGTATGTTGGGGTGCACTGGAAGCAAGGTGTATGGGTTTGGGGGCACGCTGTATTGGGTTGCATGGGAAATGGGGTGTGCTGTGTATGGGGTCAAGGTGCAGGGGTGTGGGGAGCATGGTGTGTTGGGGTGCATGACAAGTATGCTCCCCATGGGTACATAGGGCTGGGGTGTGTTGGGGTGCATGGATTTGGGAAGCACGGTGTATTGGGGTGCTGTGTATGGGGGTTGAGGTGCATGGGGGTTTGGGGAGCACGGTGTGCTGGGGTGCATGGGATGTAGGGTGCATGGGGTTGGGGTGTGCTGTGCATGGGTTGCACAGATGCATGGGAATGGGGTACGTGATGTATTGGGGTGCATTGGAATTAGGGTGCATGGGGTTGAGATGTGCTGTGTATGGGGGTCGAGGCACCTAGGCTTGGGGTGCATGGTGTATTGGGGTGCATGGGGACGGTCTGCATGATGCATCAGGGAGCACTGGGTTGGGATGTGAGGTGTATTGGGGTGCACAGGGATGCTGGGGTGCATGGGTTTGGGGTCTGCTGTGTGTTGGGGTGCACTGGAAGCAAGGTGTATGGGTTTGGGGTTTGCTGTATGTTGGGATGCACTGGAAGCAAGGTGTATGGGTTTGGGGAGCACGCTGTATTGGGGTGCATGGGAAATGGGGTGTGCTGTGTATGGGGTCAAGGTGCAGGGGTGTGGGGAGCATGGTGTGTTGGGGTGCATGACAAGTATGCTCCCCATGGGTACGTAGGGTTGGGGTGTGTTGGGGTGCATGGATTTGGGAAGCACGATGTATTGGGGTGCCGTGTATGGGGGTTGAGGTGCATGGGAGTTTGGGGAGCACGGTGTGCTGGGGTGCATGGGATGTAGGGTACATGGGGTTGAGATGTGCTGTGTATGAGGGTCAAGGCACCTGGGTTTGGGATGCATGGTGTATTGGGGTGGATGGGGACGGTCTGCATGATGTATCAGGGAGCATTGGGTTGGAGTATGAGGTATATTGGGATGCACAGGGATGCGAGGTGCATGGGTTTGGGGTCTGCTGTGTGTTGGAGTGCACTGGAAGCAAGGTGTATGGGTTTGGGGTTTGCTGTGTGTTGGGGTGCACTGGCAGCAAGGTGTATGGGTTTGGGGTCTGCTGTGTGTTGGAGTGCACTGGAAGCAAGGTGTATGGGTTTGGGGTTTGCTGTGTGTTGGGGTGCACTGGCAGCAAGGTGTATGGGTTTGGGGTTTGCTGTGTGTTGGGATGCACTGGAAGCAAGGTGTATGGGTTTGGGGTTTGCTGTGTGTTGGGATGCACTGGAAGCAAGGTGTATGGGTTTGTTCCTGTGTACTGGGTTGCACAGATATAGGATCCATGAGATTGGGTGGTGCTGTATTTGGGGATCAAGGTGCATGGGTTTGGGGAGTACGGTGTATTGGGGTGCATGAGAAATAGAGTTGGGGTGTGCTGTGTATGGGGGTTGAGGTGCATGGATTTGGGGAGCATGGTGTATTGGGGTGCATGGGGTTGGGGTGTACAGTGTACTGGGGGACACTGGGATGGGTTGCACTCTATGTCATTGTGTATGATATACTGGGGGTGTGTTGGGTTGGGGTGCACAGAGATATTGGGGTGTGTAGTGTTAGGGTGTGCTTTGGGCTGAGGTGCACAGTAAGTCAGGGTTTCCAGGAAGCAGAGTTGCATGGGTTTGGGGTGTGCTGTGTATTGGGGTCGAGGAGCGTGGATCTGTGATGCAGTTGGGGTGCACTGATGTCCATGGAGTATGTGGCATAATGGGGTGCAACAGAGTGCCTGGGGTGTGGGGTGCATGGGGAGCAAAGTCAGGTTCTGCTGTGTACTGGGGTGCATGGAAGATGTGATGTGCATAGTTTTGGGGTGCATTGTAAAGGACCCAGAACAAAGGGATCCACACTGGGACTGGGGCGTGTGGAGAATGGGGTGCACAGCATGTCAGATGTGTGGAGAATGGAGTACAGAAAGCTCTGAGATGCACAGAGAGCAGAGCATATTGGGATGGACATGGTGGTGAGGTGTACAGAGCATTAGGATCCATAGGGACTGGGGTGCAGAGTTAGGGAGAGGGATTAGCAACAGGAATTGGGGTGTATGGTTTTTTGGGGTGCAAGGGGGCTGCACAGGAACTGAGTTGCACATGGATCCAGAGGTGCCCATCTGCACAGAAAGAGCTTTTAACACAAAAGCTGCAATGCTGCTCCTCAACATCACTTGTGCAAAATGCCCTTGGATTAAATTAGTGATGCTGAACCACAGGAAAAAACACCAATATTGACTAAGATGAACCCATTTAATGCAGGAACCAAATGAGCCATTTTGTTGTCAGCCATCAGAAAAAAAAATAATAACCTGTATCTCCCTCAAAACAGAGTCACAAAACAATTGGTTCTTCCATTTACAGAGAGAGGTGACAGCACCTGTCCTGAGCAAATCACAGAACCTCAGTTCGTGTTGGTGCGTGCCTGGGGCTGTAGGACAAAACTGAGTGAAAAAGATAGATGTATACAGTACAAAAATATGTAACAAAACACAGGGAATGCTCAGTCCCAGTCTCAGCCCTACGTAGTTCTCCTACTTTAGATGTGCAAATGGTTTTTGGCAGTTGACAGTAGCAAATAAAGGACCCCGTCAAAGCTGAGATGCAAAAGGAACAAAGTGACATCCCTGCCTTAAGCTCAAAAAAAGCTTCAGCAACTCAGGGCAGTGAATTTTTATCCCTGCTTAACAAAATTAAGCTACATACATCTCTGAAATCTTTCCTCCTACCCGTGTTAAAAGGTTTGGTTGTGTTTTTTTCTTTTTGGCAAATGCCAAATGTATCTTTGAAGAACCAAACTTATCTCTGAAACAAATATGACTCAAAAATGGGGACCAGGTTCACAGAGTTTGGTCTCATCCAGAGATGCTGAAGCCAGGCTGCACGGCCTCCAGAGTGAGGGGGTACCAGGAGAAAAGCTGACGGGAGAAGTAAAATGAGATAAAAAATAATAAAAAAAACAAAAAAGCAAAGGCAAAGGGAGATGTGGTTGTACTCAAGGCGCCCACGGTGTTTCACAGCTTAGTAAGACACCCAAACTTGCTTATTTTAAAAGAAAAAAAAAATTAAAAAAAAATCTTACATACTGAATTCAGTTTTCTCTTTCCATCTGGCACAGTTCATCTTCAGAGTAGTGATGGCACTGGAGGGTACACCAACAGGAAAGGGCTTTTTTAAGCAGGGTTTGCTGAGGTGAAGAGATGGAAAGAGAAAATCTGCCCAGAATTCAGATCCTGGAGTGTTTCAACAACAAAATGTTTTAAAAAATGTGATGGTGAAACCTGTAGGAATTATAAACACTTCTCTGCTCACAGAGCAGAGCTTAAGGTATTGTGTTTCACAGAGTCTGTGTTCAAGTCAACAAGGCAATGACACTGCTCACTTTGTCTTGCCAGAAGCCAGCTCATCATCTTTTTGAAGCAATCCCATGAGGTTTATTCTCCAAAAATCCACAGGACGTTCACTCCCGACAAGCCAAGGTTTACACGTCTGCAGAAACAAAGTCATCACAATCAGGTGCAAGGAAATCAAAGTGCCTGTTTAAAGCAAGTAGTCATGACAGGTCAGCACTGTATCAAGCAGGCAGGCACTGTGCTTTGCTCTGAGCTGTGCAGAGCACTTCCAGAGCAAAGAATTCTGGAGCAAGGGAAAGCCTTGATACTATTTTTATTTCAAGGCAACTTTTCAGTGTATACTCCAAACATGTCTTGTTGTGCCAAAAACATGAGGCTATGGCATGATGGCTTTTGTCTCTGGTTATAAACAGCAGAGCTTCTCAGGCCAGAAAGCAACACCACTCCTCCCCAGCACAGTCTCCACCTACACACTAAACTTCTCCTCTGTGTGTTCAAACAAATACAACTCTATTTTTATGAAAAATCTGCTGTTATTTCAAATGAGAAGGCGATTTGGATATTTTTGGTGACCCTGCACATAGCAGAGGGGTTGAAACTACATGATCCTTTTCAACCCAGGCCATTCTATCATTCTGTGATCACCCCACTGCATCGGTTTTGGTTCGAGGTGCCTTCAGACAATAGGACACAACACATCAGGACGACACATTACTCACCCCAGCATCCCAGATTCCTTTGTCTTTATGATATACAGAAACATGAGCAAGGTGTGGAACATGTTGTTTCTACCCTAAAGTCACAGAAGGAGAAAGGAGCTTAGAAACCACATCAATATTTCAGACAAGAAGCAGCTACAATGAACGCATCACAAAATGGCACTGCAGTGCATGTTGTCAGGAGAGGGGAGAAGAAAAAAAAAAAGAGGTGAAATGTTGATAATATGCATCACAGGTTGTATGACTTGGTATTTTAGATACCAATTGTCAGATAAGGAAAAAGAACACAAGAAGATACTGCCCAGGTACTTGTGCACCTTAAATATTTACTAAAGCTATTATTTAATGGCAGATTAAATACTACACAATGGTCAGTGATAGAGTTAAGGTTTGCTTTCTGCACTGAGCCAACATCCCAAATCAGACAAATAAGATCTATTTTCTGATAGCAGCAACACTGGTGTACCTTGGGCAGATTGTAGACGTGGCGCTGGTAAATCAGCTCGTAGTGGGGTGGGTTGATGCTGCTTTGGTAGATGCAAAACACATTTTCATTCGAAGTGTCTGTGGATGACAAGTTGAAAAGGTAAGGTGGATTTTGAAGGTGCTGTTGTGACACAACCAGCAGCTCAGGGAGCACGCTGTGAACACCAGTACCTGGTTTGTCGGGTGTTTGAATGAAGTGCTGGGAAGTGAAGGTTTTGCCATCAGGATACTTGGGGTGAGGTGGGAGTCTGGAGTCCAGGTAAGTGCAGAACACATGCATGATGATCTGGGTTAACAAAAACAAACTGTGGTTTAGCAGCCTTAAAGAGACCAAAGAACAACATGCAACAATACAGCAAGATTCTTCCCATAACATCAGGCACGACTCACAGCATTTGGTTGCAGCCCTGACTTAACTCCACTCTGTTCAGCAGCTCAGGGCTTAAAGCGTGGATTTCAATGGAGCAAGGCTGCCACGTGGGTGGAGACAAATTTATTTCTTCCAGTAAATGAGAAGAGTGCCAGCCACAGCGTGACAAAACTGATGCTGAGTGTCAGGAGCTCAGTTCACACACAAGTAATTTTATCCTGGCGTCCTGCAGAACCTGGCAGAGCCACGGATCTTGTGAGCAGATCTGGGCCATAAACTGCAAGCCTTCTGTTTCAGGGATGGCCGAGAAGGGCAGATGCCATCCAACTCAAGTTTTACAACACGACACCTATTTAGCAAGTTTCTCCTTTCTCCTCATTTTGAAATGAAGTCCTAGGAAGAGTACCTTACTGTTTTGCAGACAAAAGAGTTTCCATGGACTAAAGGCCAGAGAACATCAAGTCTGAAGACTAACCTCAGAAAGCACTTCTTTGTGACATCAGATGAGATTAACAAAAATGCACATCAGTATCACTTCTTCTAGTAATTGCCTTTGAGCAATTTAATACCAACATTTTACAGCCAGTGTTCATATTAATGATACATCAAAACTTCTTTCCCAGAGTTCTTAGAAGCTTAATATACGTAGAAGTTTGATATCCAACACGACCTATGCTATCTGGTTTTGATAAAAGACTGAATGTAGGGGTTGTGGTTTTCTGCCTCGGGATCTTTAAGCACTTCTGAGCTGCTCAGCTTGCTTTCTGCCAATGCAGTGAGAGCTCATCTGCAGCCACCCACAATTAAACACTTCATCATCTTCACAACTAGAAAAATAAATCCTGTTTCAAGACTCAAACAGCAGCCACACCACTCCATCTCCATTCTCTCTTTGTCCATTACAGCAAAGGAAAAGGAGAACAAGGTGAAAGGTTTTCCTTGCATTAGAAGTTAATAGGCTTGGTTTGCCCCAGCAAGATCCCTACTAGTAAGGCTGCTCCCCAGAGCTATCTGAGAAACATTTCATGTGAGCTCAAGAGCCCAAGACTAAGGTATGCAACTGCCTTTTTGTAATCTATGCAACATCCAATCCCATTTGCATTATTCCCCACGTAATCTCACTGACTACAATGGGATTATCTTCGTAGCAATGCAAACAGGATTATTTTTGTGTTCCTCAAAAGGCCTACAGGCCACCACCTCCAAAACCAATGCTGAAAGGCAGCACTTACAGAAGAGTCTGTGGGCAGGTCAGTGTCCCACTTACGGCCTTTGAAATCTCCTCCTCGGTTCCATCGGAAGGAACTCATGCATCCTCCCTGAGAAAGCTCTGAAAGCAACAATATTTATTCTGTTACTGAGAGTACATGAGAGCAGTGTTTTATGCAAGCTTCAAGGACTTCAGGCATATTTACAGTGCACTAAGTAGGAAAAAATACTGGGGGAGTAAATTTACAGAGTGATGTTTATTTTTGATTAGTGAAAGGGTTAAACTCAGCACTCTGCACTCAAAGTACATGGGAGGAAAACAAGAAATAAAGCTTTTAGAAACATTTAAAGGCAAAGTTATATCCAAGTCCTGTATCATTACATTGCTACAGAACTAGAAATGCATCTCCTGCTTAAACATGGCTCTTGTCCCTACTGTGATTGTGTGAACACTTCGAATAAAGCAGTGTCTAATGCCACCATACTTGACTGTGGTAACTGAAGTCTCTCCAAGTTCGCAAAGCATCACCACACACCTTTGATCCTTTCGACCAAGTATTCCTGGTTTGGTGTAAGATCCAAATATTGCACTATAGCATTCAGGGTTGGAATGAGTGGAGCTTTCACGAGCGCTGCTTGCTTCAGACTGCTGATGCTGGCTTCTGCAATACAAGAAGAGCCAGCACATGTCAACAGACTCCTTTACCAAGCATCATTACATAGAACTCTCCTTTCTGGCAAATTAAACCCCAGAAATATTTAACACATGATACAGCATCTCAGTGTTAACTTCCAGGCAAATGAAAGAGCAGACAACTGCTTTATATCACAGAATATAAAAGCCACAAGGAACCAATGCCCACTTTGAAGAGCATAGAGAATAAGCAGATGGAGATGGGGTGAGCACTGATCAATTTTCCAGTGGCATCACAGCAGCTGTAGCTCCTGAGTGGACACTATGACCAGGCCAAAAAAAATGGACTTCATTTAAAGGCAGCAGATCAAATCCTCTCATTGATTAAGGGGATAACAAAGTGACATGAGAAGCAGTTCCCTCAGAATTTTATCATTAAATAAAAAAGAAAATCTCAGTTCAGCAGAATTTTATGAAGTCCTTTCGGAAAGCAGCTAATTTTAAGGGTTTGGAAAAGCACTCTTCATGGAACAGAAGCCACACCAACATGCAATAGAAACAAATATAAATTAAGTCTGATGAAGATTAATACGACACCTATTCTATTCTCCAGTCACAGAGCAGCCCTCTGTCAATCAATATCAGAAATCCCAAAGTGACGGGGCATCCTACCTCCAATCTGCAGTTCTGGACACCCCATTCTTCTCAGCTGAGTGCTCACAGATTCAATCTCTTGGACAAGTGGCACCAGAATAGTTTCATTAATCCACTAAGAAAGAAAAAGGTGAAAATTCAAAAGGTCAGAAGTAACAAGAATACTTAAAAATATCCCTAAGTTCATGCCCAGAATACTTAAAAATACCCCTTAATTTATGCCCCAGTCAGCACTGCTGTTATAATCACAAAAATGCTGACCAACAGAAACACTAAGCCACATACAGAGCATGGCAAGTGAATCACAATGAGTTTAAATGATTCTAATATCTTCTGACAGGCCAGAAAATGTAAGAGTTAAGAAAACAAATTCCTAGCAGGAATCAGATAAAGTTTTTCTAAACAATGAGGGAAGTGGTATTATGAGGGAGAGCCCCTCATCCATAAAGATACGTTATACTTTGATGGGTCAACTCCCTTCTCAAATCTGCTTCAGGAAAACAAGGAGCTGATAACCACCTCAGGAGTATTTGTATGTGACAGGATTTGGGGAGTGAAGCAAGCTGGCCCTATTAATGAGCAGATGCTTGTGTGTTTGGTATGGATCTCACACAAGTCTTCACTTTTCACCTAGGTCAAAATTATTTTTTCTTAAGCAAGTAAAACCTCATACTTGATAGATGGTATGACTGGAGGGGCAATCAAAGTTAGTTTTACTAGTGATGCTCCCATTGTGTGCAATTAGATTCTTCTGCTACAGCAAGTCCTACTGCTAAGACTAAAACCTTTTTAATTTTTAATTACATAGCTGAGGATTGTAAGAAAAAGTCAACTCGTGGGATGGAATTTTCATAGAATCATAGAATGGCCTGGGTTGAAAAGGACCTCAAAGATCAACCAGTTTCAACCCCCCTGCTGTGTGCAGGGTCGCCAACCACCAGCCCAGGCTGCCCAGAGCCACATCCAGCCTGGTCTTGAATGCCTCCAGGGATGGGGCATTCGCAGCCTCCTTGGGCAACCTGTTCCAGTGAAATTATTTTTGTAATTTTCTGTGCTTCAAGCACAGGAAAACAAGTCTGAAATCCCATATATATATATATTTAACGACCAAACCACAAAAAGGAAAGCCAAATCTTGTTGCATCCAAGATGCTTTTGTGTACTTAATGATGTAATTATTCAGTAATACATCTCAGTATCACTCTTACAAGCTGTTTTCACCTCCTTGCACAAGCACGTCCCAACCCTCACACACAATGCAACCCTTTTCCACCTCCCCAGGCATGCAGGGACACACAAAACTTTTCCACTCTGCTCTGCTTGTTTCCAAAAGCCACGCAGCCCTTAGAAACAGGACTTACATTTCTGAACTTTGCAGTCCAGGAGTCCATGTGATCAAGCAGCTGCCGATTCATCATCACTCGTGCCCAAACCTGTGGAAAGGACATTATTACACAGGAAAGCCAAGAGAGTTTTTAAGGTCTAAAACATTTTCTGATGCTAACTTCAGCACATCATTCAAATCACGTTTGTTTCAGAATCCTTGTGTCTGTAGGCTTCTACTACATTCCCATTCTTTATTCATGTTACAAGACCCCTGCAGGAGTCCAAGTTGAGTTTTAAGCTCTCAGATCTATTGGGATAGATTTGAAAGGCATCTGAATAGGGAAGCTGCTTTGGGTTTATGTGTGAAATACTAAAAAAAGATAAATTGAATCGAAGGCATACTAATGGTGTTTCTTCAAATCAGACTTTGAGATGCAGGAGTGAAGGAGAATGTTTTATATCCTTCAGATATACAGAACACACAGTTGAACAGATGTGTTTCAAGTCAATTTTTATGTTACAAATATATTTTATCCAAAATATCCCTTGCTCTCCAGTGCAGAAATCATTTTACAACTATAATTTACATCCCTTTACATTGACATGGAATCTTAAAAGCTGCAGGATGTAAATGCTATAGGATTTCTAGGATTTCTCTCTCTCAAACACTTTTAGAGCTCAAATTCAAACCTTTGGATGAGGCTGTATATTTTAGGGGCCTGCTTCTCTCTTGGCTACCTTGCTGCTGAATTTACCTCCTCTGCAGCCTGCTTTGAGCTCAGATCAGCTTCATCTTTGTGTGCTGATGGAGCCTGGGACCTGCAAGCCAGCTGATACTGGAACTTCCTCAGAATCTGGGCATAGTCTCCCATGGAACGGCTGTAGTTCCAAAAGGTTGGGCTGCTGGAAGGAGAGCTGGAATCTGAACTTCCTGAAAGAATAATTCATTAACAGGTCATGTGAAATTATAGCCAAGTAACTCTGGAAGCAACAGTACAGGCAGCAAGTCAGCGCAGTAAGGCATTGACAAGACATGAACACCAATTACCATGAGTACAGACCCTGAAATCAATCTGATTTCAACACTGATTTCATTCTCTATCTTAACAAGCATTGTATCTATGCAGGACAAAAGCAACCTGCAGGTAATTCAAGCCCCTCCTTATCTGCAGTATCTTCTCCACAAGATACACCTCTCATCAAGGTGATTAAAGCCCTTCATCTTATCACTGTCCACAACAACCAGCAAACACTGTGGACACAATCCATCAGCACATGCCTCA